>NC_139693.1:13469694-14166996 GCF_964106915.1 Podarcis gaigeae | reverse complement strand
AATGATCAGGAGATTAGAGGAATTTCCAAGAAAGATTACAACACTGGGCGCTTTTTAACTTAGAAAGAAACAAACATATAAAACTATGCGTATTTAGGGAAAGAGGACAGAGAGAGGTTTCTCTCTTTATTTCTCTCTCTCTCTCATATAACATTTGAACCCAGGGACAACAAAAGAAGCTGAATGCCGGAATATTCAGGACAGAAAAAAGAGTACTTTTTGACACAGTGTATAGCTGAACTATGGAAACTTCTACCACCAAAATGTAATGACAGCCACCATCTTGTATGGCTCCAAAAACGATTGGACAAATCTATGAAGGATCAGATTATCTATGGCTGCTAAGGATGACTCTCTATATGTTTTTTGTGTGTGTATTACAGATATATCAAACCTTCTTTTATCAGGCAGTTTGCCCCTGAAAACAAGCTGCTGGGGATCTCAGGTTTGGGAGAGTTCCTATGGGCATCAAGGCTGGACACTGTGAAAACACAGTGCTAGGCTAGATGGGCTCTTCTCATCTTTTATCTGACTGGCTGCACAAATGCACAAGGTAACTATCCTCAGCTGCAAGCTCAGGCCAGGATCTGGGGCGTCCTCCTGGCTGCACCCACCACACCATCTGCCCCTCCTCTTTTTCAGAACTCACTGGACAGGTGCCTCGTCCCCAACTTGCAAGGAGATGCTCTGCCCTTTGACGTAGGCCTCGCCTTCGTAGTGGAGCTGGCCATCTTCACAGTGAGCAGAGAACAGGGCAGGGGACGGCAGTTTCTCGGCCTTCACTGGGCCTGGGGGAAGGAAAGGATATGGTGGGATGGGGAAGTGGAAAAATCAGGGCCAATATGTTCTAAGCAACATTCTTATTCTCTCTGGGGTTTTTCCCCCCCCAATGAATGTCTTTTTTTCAGGTGTGGGGAACCTTTGACTCCCCCAGATGTTGCTGAATTGCCACTTCCATCATCGCTGTCTGTGCCTGCAGGGGCTGATGGGACTTGTAGTTCAGCAACCTCTGGAAGATCGAAGGTTCCCCACATGGGTTGTTGTATCTGAAGGGGCACCTCTCCCTATACTAACCTGCCTGTGCCCTTCGGTCTGGGGTGGGGAAGCCCATCTTGATGTCCTACCACCAGGGAGGACATTGTGCCTTCTCTGTGAAGGTGCCCTGACCAGGCACCAACTTTAATCGCATTCCAGCACCAGAATAAGATCCACGTGTTGGACAATTATGAATGGTTTCTCACTGTGGTAATGTGTATACAATGATTATGATTGGGATCTAACTGCTGATGATCTGTTCTGGCTGTTGATCATTCTGTTAGAACTTTATTTCTTTTATTGTGTTTCATTGTTGGGGTTCATCTTTAATTCTGTAGTTACCTGCCTTGGGATTCATATAAGGGACAGATATAATTGAAGTGCTTTGTGTTTTTAAAAAGTATTGAAAGGACGCTATATTTTTAAAAAACACCAAGGACGGAAGATTTTTACTTGGCTGATTATGTTGTTTGTTAATTTCCTCCAGTCAATTTTATGGCACACATTTGTCACTTTTAAAAAAATGCACTGTAAACTGCCCAGGCATAAATATAGTGAAAGGAAGTATATGAATGCCTTAAATAAAATAGATAATGAAAAATAATCAGAACAGAGGAAACAGAGAGGAAAACCCAGATAGCATCTGCAGTTTAAACTCAGGGGTGGAGTTGATTGTGCATTCTACTCATTCTGCAGATTTTGTGCATGCACACATCCACTCAATTATGACAGCCATGATCCAATATGCAAATTAACCTATCTTCATGTTCCATCATTTATTATCCCCTTCCAAACCGTATTTCCAAATAATTGGGCATTTATGCAGAAAGGAACAGAGAGAGGGCAGCTGGGAAGGACTGGAAGAGGAGAGCAGTCAGGTTGCAGAAGACAACAGATGGGGTAGGGGGCGGGAAGCTGTGCAAGGCCCCAATTCCGTATCCCATCTACATTGAAACATGGCTTCTAAGCTGTCACCAGACAGTGCTCACTTGTTTTTAAAAATATAATCTTTGCGGCCATAAGGGCTAGAAACCTGATTTAAAAACAAAGCAAAACAAAACCCAAGAGTCTAAGGAGCACCAGATTCCATGAAAAGACATGCACCCAACACACACCAACACAGGGGGTGGGGGGTGGGGGTCCTGGCCCTGTAACCCTCTCCAATGGACCAAGCAGACAGAGGCTGCCTGACTTTGAATCACTGCTCAGTTGGGCTTCTGTATCCTCCCAGACATTCAGGCACAATCAGTACTTTATTGAAAGGCAGGGGAAAGATCCAGGGCCACACCCCCTCCTCCTTGCAATGAAGAGAGAGAAAAAACAGGGCTCTTGCCTTCTAGTTTCCTCTTCGGGGAGGACACAGCCGCTTTAGCCTGGGAAGAAAGAGATGAGTGTAAGAGGAAGTCACACTCCCAGAGGCCCCTTGCTGAAGAAGTCCCTCGTCTAGTCGGCTGGGTAAAGCCTGCAGACCCCCAAGGGAGAGGCTCATCCCAAGTTAGAAAAAGGGAACGAGGAGGCCCCCCAATACCCTAACTCCTCTTTTGCAGCACTATGAAGTCCCAAAGGGACTATACACCCTTGATCAGAAACACAGGAAGCTCTCTTCCACCAAGTCAGGTCTTTGATCCATGTCAGCTGGGGAAACTGTGAACCTCCAAATGTTGCTGGGACTCCAATTCCCATCAGCCCCTGCCAGCATGGCCAACAGTCAGGGATGATGGGAGTTTGGTTCTCCATCCCTGGTCTACAAGGACTGGCAGTGGCTCTCCATGGACTCAGACGTGGGTCTTCCAAGCCCTACCTGGGACATTCTATAAGCAATGCAAATCTTCTAGGTAAAGAACCCCTGGATGGTTAAGTGCAGTCAAAGGCGACTATGGGGTTGCAACACTCAACTCGCTTTTCAGGCCAAGGGAGCTAATGTTTGTCCACAGACAGCTTTCTGGGTCACGTGACTAAACAGCATGACTAAACCGCTTCTGGTGCAACGGGACACTGTGATATGTGCCAGAGTGCACGGAAAAGGTGTTTACCCTTCCGTTGCAGCAGTACCTATTTATCTACTTGCGCTGGTATGCTTTCGAACTGCTAGGTTGGCAGGAGCTGGGATAGAGCAACGGGAGCTCACCCTGTTGCGGGGATTAAAACTGCTGACCTTCCGATTGGCAAGCCCAAGAGGCTCAGTGGTTTAGACCACAGCACCACCTCTACCACTGAGCTATGGTCATTCCCTTCAAAATAAAGACTCTAGTCCCTCGTTGTTCTGGATAAATGGCTGATTCAAACAGGAATGGAGGAAGCTACTTTATACTGAGTCAAAAAATTGGTCCATCTAGCTCTGTATTTTCTACACCAGTGTTTCCCAAACTTGGGTCTCCAGCTGTTTTTGGACTACTGTTTTCATCATCCCTGACCACTGGTCCTGCTAGCTAGGAATGATGGGAATTGTAGTCCAAAAACAGCTGGAGACCCAAGTTTGGGAAACCCTGCATTAGTGTGACCAGCATGAAAACCAAGGGCGAGTTCTCCAGGCTTCCCCTCTTCTGCTTCCAGTCTCAGAGACACTTCGGAGCCCTCATTCTCCCCCTGCATTCCTGCATTCCAAACAAGGGGACACAAAGAAGCCCGTTTCTCTCGCCCTTACCTTTTTGATGGCTGTCCAGTCCTCCATGATATCCATTTCATGCAGCATGTAGACGATGTACGGGCGTGGGAAAGACGAGCTAAGGGAGAGGTGCCTGCACCCCAGCAACTGTGATAAAAAATAAAACTTGGATTCTAATGCCCATCAAATCATCTAACTGAGGGAAGAACTTGGTGTGCCTGGCCCTGGATGCTGTCACCAGCTCTGCTCCTGGATCTGAATGAAGACTGGTCTTAAAGGCAGACAAAACTGCCCCTGGCATCAGCTACCACTTGAAGAACTTGTGCCTGAGCTTGGCTTTTACCTCCCCCCTCCTCCCCCCTCTAACATTGTGTGCCATGTCTTTTTAGACTGTGAGCCTGAGGTCAGGGACCACAGAATTGGAAGGAGCCCAAAGGGTCATCTCGTCCAATGTGAGAATCACAGCTAAAGAATCTTAGAAATGATATTTTTAAAGCAGCTCTTGAGACAGCCTGTTTGGGTAAAGGGCAGGGAACAAATGCTGCTAATTAAACGCTACTCATCCCCACTCACCCGTTTTGGGCAAGTGCTTAACCCGCTTCCCATCACAAACACTGCATAAGAAGCTGCCCAAAGCCGCTCTGCTGAGCTGCTTCTCTTTGCCATATGCTGGGCACCACATCCTTCTCTAGGGCAGAGCCATCGGGGTGTGGGGTGCACAGAAAGGATATCGGACACCAGTGGTGCTTTCTTCCTCTTGCCAGGCCGGAGTGGGTCCCATTCCTTTGAGCTGTGCTTCGGTCGAAGTTTGTCATCCCACCATTCTAGGGGACGGGGAGAGAGAGAGAGAGAGAGAGAGAGAGAGAGAGAGAGAGAGAGAGAGAAATAAGCCCAAAGGGGAACCTCAGCATTGAGGGCCATCGATGCTCCACCGACCCAAATGGGTTCAATGCTGGGTCGGCATGGGGTGGGCGAGTAACAGGCATTTATCGGAAGACGATTTGCAGCACCCTCACCAAACTACGGTTCCCAGGATGGGTGAATGGAGCAGCTTCAGGAAGTGTCAGGGGCCACATAAAATGAGGTCGGGGGCCAAATCCAGGGCTGCAGGTTTCTCCATCTGTGGGTCAATGCAGCCTTGGTTTTTTTAAAAAAAAAGGCTTTGTGCACCATTGTAAATTCTGCTGAGTTACCCACAATGACGACATCTCACAACCCAGGAAGTCAGCACACTGCTGAAAGCAGAACTTGGCAACTTCCTCCTCCAGGCTAGATGACACCTTTGAAATACATTTTTTAAAATCAGCTTTTTGGGGGGCCTGGCAGCAGCTCTCTCTGAGGGTTTAGCCATCACCTGCGGTCCAATTCTTTCCATCAGGGGATTGAACCTGGGACCTTCTGCAAGCAAAGCAGGTGGTCTGCCACTGAGCTATGGGCCCCTCCCCATAGAAGGGACAGCGTCTGCTTGCTCCTCCGGACTGACCTGAAGTGAGGCCCACACTGTGCCTGTCGTCCTCCAAGCACTGGATCCGTTCCAAGAGGCGTTCCTGAAGGGTGTCAAACAGCAGCAGCTTCTCACTCTGGTTGGGTAGAAGGGCAACATCAGGTCAGGTTAAGCCAATGTGGTGCCCCCACCCTGCAGTAGTCCTTGGACTACAACTCCCATCAACCCTAGTCAGCATGGTCAATCGCCAGGGGTGGTGGAAGTTGCAGTGCAAAAACATATGGAAGGCATCGTGTCAATTCTGTATAAGAATGATTTTATTACAGTTGTACCTCGGAGGTTGAACGCCTTGCAAGACGAACGTTTTGGCTCCCGAATGCCGCAAACCCAGAAGTGAGTATTCCGGTTTGCGAACGTTCTTTGGAACCCGAATGTCCGTCGCGGCTGTTCCTGCAGCCAATCGGAAGCCACACCTTGGTTCCCGAATGTTTTGGAAGTAGAGCGGACTTCTGGAACAGATTCCATTCAACTTCCGAGGTACGACTGTATTTATATGCCACTCATCTAGATGGGTTGTCCCAGCCGCTCCAGGTGGCTTCCGACAAAGTATTAAAACCCTCAAACATTAAAAACTTCCCTATACAGGGCTGCCTTCAGATGCCTTCTAAAAGTCAGACAGATGTTTATTTCCTTGACATCTGATGGGAGGGCGTTTCACAGGGTGGTATGGATTAAGTCCATCTTCCCCTTCTTCTTTCTTCCCATCCAGTTGGGGATTGCTATTGATTCTACACGACAACTAAAACTAATATTCAAGCTTTCTTGGCATGAGCCCAACTGGGTTTCTCCCCACATCACAATAATTTCTGCTCGCTGACTCACAAGGCACCCAACTGTTCCGTTCAATGCCAAGGCAAATTTGCACCTGGTTTTATGCTCTCAGAAAAAGTGTGGTCTCCTTTCGATTTATTAATATTTCTCTCCTGCCTTTCCTCCAAAGACCTCAAGGTGGTCTCTGTAATACCCCTTCACCAGTTTCATCCACACGACAGCCCAGTGAGGCAGGCTAGGGCGAGCACAAAGGACCGGCCCAAGGTCACCCAGTGAGTTTAATGGCCACACAGAGATGCCAGGAAGGCCTGGGCCAAAACGTTCCCCACCCCTGGGCCTAGGAGTTCACGTGGTGGATCAATGGCATATCTGTGAAAACGCTGATCGAGGCTGTGTTTGCAAAAAAGAGAACTGGAAACTAGACTAGTTCCCCGTCTGCTCGTCTTCAGCTAATTAAAGGCAGGGACCCTTTTTCCAGGACAACCTCCAATCAGTTCTGTAAAGCTGCTGGTCAGCAGAAAGCACCGCTCAGGCTTCTTGCTGAGGAACCCGGTTGTTTGTTGCTAATTATTGTTTGTCGAGTGCACCGTGTGGTCCTGCAAGCTCCCACATGCAATTCTCGTATGCAAGCTGAAACCCGACTCTGGAATTCCAAGCTGGGATACGCAAAGAAGTAGGAAACAGGGCACACTCAGCAATGTCATGTTTGTGAATAGAGCCCATGGGACAGCCCTCCAGATGTTGCTGGATTGCAGCCCCCATTGTCTCCAGCCATTGGGCATGCTGGCTAGGACTGCTGGAGTCAATCAACATCTGGAAGGCCGCCAGTTCCCTGTCCCTGGGGGAACTGAAGTCACATTCACGGCACATTTTGAACACATGGCTTCCCCCCCCAAACAATCCCCGGAACTGCTGTTTGCCCCCTCAGAGCGACAAATCCCTTAACAAACTATAGTTCCCAGGATTAAAAGCATGGTGTGATATTATTTATCTGCTGCATTTATATCCCGCTTTTTCCTCCAAGGAGCTCAAGGTGGCATACATGGTTCTCCCCCCGCCCTCATTCAATCCCCACAACAGCCCTGCGAGGTAGGGTGGGGCTGAGAGGCAGTGATTGACCCAAGGTCACCCGCTGAGCTTCATGGCCGAGTGGGGATTCGAACCCTGGTCTCTCAGGTCCTGGTGCGGCACTCTAACCACTACACCACACTGCCTCTCACATTAGCCCCATTAGAGCCTCTGCCCATATGCCTGTTAGAGTAATAACAGAGGAAGCTGTCGTATATGGAGTCAGTCCATTGGCTCATGTAGCTCAGTATTGTCTACACTGACTGGCAGCAGCTCCTCCACCCCGCGTAGGAGATTTTTGCATTCTGTCTTCTGGCCCGAGAAGTTTGTGATGAGGCTGCTTTTCTGGCCCCCGCCAGGATTTGAAAGCAGCAATGAAGGGAGGGAGATGGGACCAAGTGGGACTTCTCACCTCCAGGTGCTGCTGTGCTCCCTGCAGCTCGCAACGATGCTTGTGGTGGATCACCTCCAGGCAGAAACCTCGGTAGATCCCTGCAGAAAGGCAAAACATTGAAGCACTGTTCATAAAACCAGGACGGTAGAGTTGGAAGGGATCCTGAGGGTCATCTAGCCCAACCCCTTGCAATGCAGGAATCACAGATGAAGAATCCCTGACATGTGGACATTTAACCTCTGCTTTGAAACCTCCAAGGAAGGGGAATCTACCGCCTCCCGAGAGTGTCTGCCATACGGTCTAATGGCTCTTACTGCTCTCCATCCTCAGAAGCTCAACTGGGGCTCAGCCCCACACCACTTCCTTTCAGTGCCAAAGACCAGCCACGGAAGAGAGTGCCTCTGAGCACCTACAAAGTGTGTCTGCCTCTTTTGCAGCACAGCCCATCCCTGCATTTAGGAAAGCATGGCTTCCAGGGAGACACAAGCCCCTGGCAGTCTAGTTCTCATTTGTTTTCATTGATTTATAAGGTGGTTTTTTTTAACCATAATATTTCCAGACTGGTTGCAACAACACAACGTACCTTTAGAAAAACAGATAAAACCCTCTGAATTGCAAAACAAGCAAAACTTTCCCAAATGGAACATTACAGTATAACTGAGACAAAAGAGGCGAGTCCCACGATACAAAATACCTTAAGCATCATGGGTAAGTATAATGAAGTTTGGAACTGCTTTATACAAAATACAGTTGGTTAAAAACGGTAATTGCTAACTGCTAACAATTGTTACAGTGATGTACTATTCTGTTTTCCTTTTCCTTTCTTTCTTCACTTTTTAAAGACAGAACATGTCTAATAATAATTTTATTATTTATACCCTGCTCATCTGGCTGGGTTGCCCACTCACTATGTGGTTGGTTGGTCTGTTTGTTTAAAAATAAATATTTAAGCACCAAGGCCAGGGTAAAGAGGCACGTCCGCAGTATATGGTGAACACTGTACGAGGAAGATAACCCATGCACCTCTTTTAGAAATAAACCACAGCCCTAACTCCAAATGCCACAACCTGGAAGCCATCTCTCCACCAAAGCTGTTATGATTGAAGAAGAAGAGGAGTTTGGATTTGATATCCCACTTTATCACTCCCCTTCAGGAGTCTCAAAGCAGCTAACATTCTCCTTTCCCTTCCTCCCCCACAATAAACACTCTGTGAGGTGAGTGAGGCTGAGAGACTTCTGAGAAGTGTGACTAGCCCAAGGTCACCCAGCAGCTGCATGTGGAGGAGCGGAGACGCGAACCCGGTTCACCAGATTACGAATCCACTGCTCTTAACAACTACACCACACTGGCTCTTACACTCTGGCTGGCAAGAGTGGCCAGGGTGGGGGAGTTCCTTACTTACCAGCCACTTCAATCCGAATCTGCATGTGGTTCTGCAAGACCCCGAGTGGGTCAAGGTACTCTGACGCTTTCCCCGCCATCACGTCCTCCAGCTTTGCCTTCACCTGGCTCAGGCGCTCCTTGAACAGCCTGCGAGAGTTGCAGCAGCAGCAGCAGCAGACAGGTTAATCAGAGTTGCCACAAGGGCTCAAGGTGGGTGGTGGAATCCCCCCCCCCATGGTATGCGGGGTGGCGGGGAAGGGTAAGTTAGTATGACCACACTAAGTTAAAATATGCGAGCACAGAAGTTGTATTGGAACTGGAAAATGTCAAGGTTAGGCATTTTTCAGAACAGCAAAAAACCTTGGGTGTGTAGAGCATACAGTATGCAGGTTTGAGGAATGGAATTATATGAACAGCGAAAGAAAGGAGAGGCAGATTGGAGCCACAAATTGGGGACACTATTGCCTAATGGACTCATAAATAATATAGACTGGGTGACTTAACTTGTTGTGGGTGGGGGGTGTTCCCCCACTTAAGGAAAAAAAATATTTTCTACTTCTGCAAACCGTAGGGTCACGGTGAGTAGGACAACATCCCCCTCTTGTTTCTCTGTACCCCCGTTTTGGCTACACAGCCAACATGCTCAGCACCCGAGTTCCCTATTAATGTATAATGAATCTGTAAGGGTTATGCTTTAAAACAGATATTGGGCAGAGAGATGCTGCAGGACTACAATGCCCATCATCTCTGATCTTTGTCCGTACTTGCTAGGGATAATGGGACATGGAGTCATCTGGAGAGCCAGGTTCCACATCTCTGCCCTAAAAGGCAGAGTGTGTGTGTGTGTGTGTGTGTGTGTGTGTGTGTGTGTAGATAGAAAATATAAGTGGGCTAGGAAAAAAGAATTGTGAAGGGAATGAACACCTCTGAAAAACAGACCCAGGGGTGATGCCAGCCCCTCAGAGTCAGCATCTGTGAGACAACAATCTCATGGCTTGCACATTCCTACTAAATAAGATTTTATCTGGTGACATTTATGAATACTTGATATATCTTGTATATGCAATAAAGAACCTTGTATCCCACCATGAAATATATTTCATTATTTTTTAATCCTTATTTTTTTATCTTGTATTTTTATTCTCCCTGCCTTCATGCCTATTTTTGCGATGTTTCTTGGTCTGTTGTTTTGTTTATTGTATTTCCACATCTTATTATTATTTTTTGGAAGGGGAGGAATTACAAAAAATATATACTGAGACAAGGAAGTCAAACAACAGCAAAACCGAGTGCAATGAGAACAATTAGTTCCTCTGAACATTTGGGAAGATAACAGCAGATGGGGTAGTTCCCTGAGATGATCCAGGAACAGCCGTCTGATGATGTTTTCGGCTGCCTGTCTGCTTACTTCCTCCTCCTCCAAATTGTCTCTCAGAGGACAGTGGATGCTCACCACTAATAGCATCTGTTCCTCCTCCGCAAGTTTGTCTCATCCCCTTTTAAAACCTGAGGCAGTGAGTTCCACGAATTAATTTGCCTTTAAGCAGGGAGTAAAGATTTATTTCCTGCAGGCTGCTTTTTCTAAAGAAGCTCCGCGATCCTATTGTGGGGTTGAGCATCTGGGTGCTGCCTCTAGTCTTCAGATCTTTTATGCTGCTTTTCCAAACCTTAGCGCGCAAAAAAGCAGGGCCTCATTTGCGCTAGTCTCAAATCAAAGTTGCATTTAACTCTTTTCGGATATCTGTAGGAAGCACATACATTTACACAGACTCTTTGCCAAGCATCCTAAATTTAGCACACCTTCAAATTTCCTTCTTTAAATCTAAGCAATAAAAGGGAAGTGCATGCTATTGAGTCATCACGAATTAAAAATAACTTACGCTATCCCAGCAAAAATGATCTCCAAGTAAAGCTTTGAATTTGGAATGCAATATTTGAAGCACACTGACACTTGATTTTCCTAATCAAAAAATTCAGTTCATTTACTTTTGGCTACTGGAAGGACTCTTGAGATATTTATACACTGTCTCTCTTTTTTTTAAGTTTAAGGGAGTTATTGGGCAGCAGGCACAAGAAAGCACAGTGAGCCAGAAACCTTAAGGAGGATGAGGCCCACCTTGCAGGGTTGTTGAGAGGGTAACTGGGGGTGGGGAAGCACCTTGGAGGAAGGGTGGGCTTAAAATGTAATAAATAAGTACAGGGGAAAGAGATGGAAAAACTCACTTCTCTTTGACTTCAGAGAACTCCTTCTCTAAGTCTAACATCTCATCCAGGCACTCCGAGCGCCTTCGCTCATAATCTTCATCGTCCATCTCTGCAGGTAAAAGAGACAACATGTGTCACCTGGCTCCTCTGAACAGGTCTTGCAGGGCAAGAAAATTCAACAATGCTCACTATCTGGGATCTCTTTCTGTTCAATGGGCTTAAATTGGTGGAGAAGGACTGTAGGTCAGTGGAAGATCACCTGCCCTGCACACAGAAGGTTCCCACTCCAGTCTCCAGTAACTCCAGATAGGACTGGGAGAGCCTGCCCCCCACCCCACTTGAAACCTTAGAGAGCTGCTAGACAGACCAATGGGTCTGACTGAGTAGTATGTTTCTATGTTCCTAAATCTAGAACAGCATCAGGGAAGAAAGGGTTGCAAGCTTTTCGAGTTGCACAGAAGTTTCCCCTTTTGTTTTCCTACCACAGCAAGCAGAACAGTGGCGGGGGGACTTCAGGTCTGTGGATCTCATTAGGCCCCACCAGGTCTCCCCCTTAGCTAAAACCGTTCTAGCCAAGCCATGCCCAACTGCCTTATACCTGAAACCATACCAACGGGAGGTGGGGAGCAGGTGTGTGTTGAACCAAGTGTGAGCCCGCTCTGGAAGGCTTGCATACGCCATCTTGGTAGTCAAGATAACCCCAAAACTAATTGGGAGTTGTTGCAAGAACGAGCTCGCTTAAGTATATTCACTAGCTTTGATACATGCTAATAGGCTTGCTTTGATACTATTCTTATCTGTGGGCCTTGGGATGCTGGGCTCTGGGCCCAGAGAGGGGAGCTGTCTGTAAGCCCTGGGTAGTTGCCACCTATGCCCTCATGGGCCAGGTGGAGGTACTGGCCAAAGTGATGTATCTGACTTTGTGTATAACATATTAGCCTTTGTGGACCAGTCATGATTGCTTGCTACTGTGGTGTTCATCCCGCATCTGTCAAGGCAGCAGGGCTCTCTGCACGCTGAATTGTAAGTTTACACCTTACTTTAATAAAGCACTAGAACTGGCCGTGTGTTTTTGACATTCTTCTTTGGTATCCCTGCATCAGACCACTCCCAAGAGCCCTCTCTTGGGCAAGTGGATAAGAACAAGGTGTAGATCTGCAAAGCCCCATGCACAGTGCTGCTTCTCAAGCCTGGCCATCTACTAATCGTCATTGGCTTTTGCAAGCAACCACCACCCAATTGTCAGGGCTTGCAGTGTGTCCCGTGCAACTGTTTGCAAGCCCCGACAATCAGCTGATAGCACTGCACTTTGCAAACCCCAATGATCAGCTGATCACCCACCCACCTACCTGTCAAACTTGTCCCACTGTGGGTGGGTGGTGTTCTCCACCCCTGCCTTAGAAAGACCACAGAGGCCAAGTCAGATTGTCAGAGCAACAGCTCTTTAATCTCTTATCTCTCCTCTTCTTTTGCTTTCTCTCTCTTTTGTTCTCTCTTTTCCTTTCCCCCCTTCTGCCTTTGTTCTTTTTTAGATTAAGTAGCTGTTTTATTTTGGTGTATTATATAAAGATGCTTTGCAATGGGCAAGAACTTTTGTGTGGTTTTGAATAAGTATCAATATTTTTTAATTTTTTTTTAACAGTGTGTCAGAGCAACAGAAAGGAAAAAACTCAGTCCTCCTTACTACTGTTTCCAATTGCTGGTAAGTAAAGGGAAACAAAAAATTATTCTAGGGTTCAGATTTGTATCCACCTGTCAAAGTGACCTGTGGCAGGTAGGGAAGCTCAGAATCCAGCCCCTCGGTCAGATCCTGCTCCCTGTTGTTGAACTCTAGTTCCCATCATCCCTAGATAGCATGGCCAGCAGTCAGGATTTATGAGAACTGGGAGCTCGACAACATCTGGAAGGCCATACGTTCCCCACGCCTGCTCTAACTGGAGATGCCCACTATGGTACCTGGGATCTTCAGTGTGCAAACCATCTGCTCTCCCTCTGTACCATAGGCGTTCCCATAAAAAGGTAAGACAATAGCCTTTGTTGTTCTGAACAGCTCTGTTCTGTCTGCACTGACTTGCAGCAGTTCTCAAGGGTTTCAGGCAGAGAAGAGTCTTTCCCACTCCTACCTGCAAATGCCAGGGACCACACCTAGGACTCCCTGCATGGAAACTGCATGCTCTACCACTGAAAGAAGGAGTTGGGATGCGTTTTGCTCCTGCCAGCTACCTGAACTCTCCTCTTCTGATTCAGACTGGCTGCCGCTGCGCTCGTCCTCGCTCTCTTCTTCGCCGTTCATCTCTGTGGTCGAGTCTCCTTCTGCCTCCATCTCCTTGGGCAATGGCTGCACAGGCATTGCGCTCTGCAGAAACAAGAGGGCCCAGGCTAAGGAAAGGAGGCTAGGCAACAACCAAACAGCAGAAAGGTGACCACAGCACCAGGCCATCATCTTTACAACAGCAAATTATGATATACACGTATTCCAAAGGGGACCGTGCTAAGCACAGGAATGGATTACAAGCACAGCACTAAGTACTTTGAGTGTATCAGTGGGAAATGCAGCTTTGTGGTCCTTAAGGTTGCAAAGGAGGGCTGGCAGGTACATGGCCGGTACAATAACCGGTAAATTGTCGCCAGCAACTAAGCAAGCTTCTGAGCTGAAAGCCTCCCCAATTAATATACCAATTACATGCCAAAATGGCTTCTCAGTGGACTGCAACTATAAAATCAATTATAACATCCATACATACACACACACAAGAACAATTCCATTAGAGCATCAAAACAGCCTTAATTAATATGTACTATGAGAAAAAGTAATTTAAAAAGCAGGACAAGTAGAACAGGATTTTTGTAAGATCAGAAGTTTAGGGGAACACTTGCCTAACCAGGTGTGTCTTC
This sequence comes from Podarcis gaigeae, assembly GCF_964106915.1. Taxonomy (NCBI): domain Eukaryota; kingdom Metazoa; phylum Chordata; class Lepidosauria; order Squamata; family Lacertidae; genus Podarcis; species Podarcis gaigeae. Next base: position 14,153,135 of record NC_139693.1, on the reverse strand, counting down.
AGAAGCCAGTGAAAAGGCAATAGTGATGGACCCTCTCAATTTCTTCCGCATTACCCAACATAAGGAAACCTTTACATTTTCTGAAGAAGTATTGCTAATAAAAAGTTTGTATTTTCTTTTTTTTAAGCACACACAGGTTTAACCAAGCACTTCAGCCTAAAGGAACAGCTAGACAGGTGTATTTCCCTGACACACAGAGAACCTAAGAACCTGGCTGCAGGTTACATTCATCAGATGCTTTGCCCATTGAGAAGCATGGAGGCTTGCCAGAAAATATAAAGAGCCATGATATCTGTGTTCTACCTCCACTATTGGATCCAGCACAGTTCTGCATATCAGTTGCTGGGAATCACAAGTGGGGAGGGGGTGCTATTGTGGTTTCCCATGGGCCCTCTGGCTGACCACCGGGGAACAGGATGCTGGACTAGGCGGGCCATTGGTTTGATCCAGCCACCTCTTCATATATTCTTAAAGATGGAGGGCTAGCTCCCCTCCTCTCTCAGCTCTTTATCTCATAAGAACACAAGAAGAGCTCAGTCGGATGAGGCCAAAGGCTATTCTAGTCTAGTACTCTGTTCTCACAGAGGCCAACTAGATGCCCATTGTAAGAAGCCCGCAAGCAAGACCTAAGTGCAACAGCCCTCTCCCTACCTGTGATTCCCAGCAACTCGTATTCAAAGGCTAATTTTGCTGCTGAATGACAAATTAGGGGCAGCTATGAAGGCAGCCAGGGGTTCCGGCTTCTGTGTCTTTGCCCGTAACCACCTCCTCCTTTCTCAGCATCCAGAATCCTCACCCATCAGCACCTTGCTAACACACGGCTCCTTCAGAGGAGTTAAATCAGGCATAGGCAAACTCAGCCCTCCATATGTTTTGGGATTACAATTCCCATCATCCCTAGCTAACAGGACCAGTGGTCGGGGATGATGGGAACTGACGTCCGGAGGGCCGAGTTTGCCTATGCCCGATAAATGAAACGTGCAATCAGGGATTCCCTTCCTTAGGACAGGGGTGGGGAACTTTTGGCCCTCAGGACATTGCCAGACCCCAACTCCCATCAGCCCCAGGCAGCATGGCCAAAGGTCAGGGGTGATGGGAGTTTGAGTCCAGCAAATGTCTGAAGTGCCACAAGTTCCCCAGCTCTGCCTTGGGACCTCCCTCCCCTATACTGGGAACATAGAAAGCTAGCTGCCTGACCCCAGGTCAAACTTTTTGGCCATCTAGCCAAGCCCTGTTGCCTTTGACCAGTGCTGGTTCCCATGAAAAGCGCTTTCCCCTTCACTGACTACCCTGGAGATGCTGAGGACTGAACCTGGGACTGAATCTGCATGCAGTGCCCACCATTTGCTCCAGGAACCCTCCCGGCACTTTTTAAATTAAGTGCTATGAGGGGCCCTGTGAGACGGGAAATAAGGGCTTCATTTAAATCAAGAATAGGAGACCAGATGCTGTTGGGTGCCAACTCCCATTAGTCCCAACCAGCAATGGGCAGTGGTCAGAGATGACAGGTGTTGTAGTTGGAAGGGCAAATTCCCCAACCAGGCTTTAAAGGGGAAGAAAGAGGTGACTAGGGCCGCACTCCAAGCCACAAGTGCCTGGGAATAAACCCCACTGAACTCCGTGGGGCTGGGGTCTGACTTAACATGCATAGGACTGTAGCCAAAATCAATGTCAGCTACTGCATGGTAGAGGACGGGAAAATCAGCACATCTATCTTTCCTAAGCAGTGACGACTGGATATGACTGGTTTGTGGGGCGAGAGTGAGAGAGAGGAAGGGGAGATGCACCTCTTAAATGTCTGCCTCTTCAGACAGCTTTTCACAACTTATTCCTCCTCCCAGAGCCCTTTATCCCTCCATCTTGTGTGCAGTTCACCGCCCAGCTAGAGGTCACTGGTAGTTATTTTAAGGTGGGTTTTGGAAGGGTTGTGCGTGTGTCTCTTTCTCACGGTTCTCTTAGGAAATCCAGAGACGATCCTGCAAGCGCTGCTTCTTCTTCCTTTGCAGTGAAAGGCACCATTTGGCAAAGCAGACATACGAGCCCCGACATCTCCACCCCCGCCATTTCTAATGGTCTTTCCCGCACCCCGATAGCATTTGCTTGGTAAGAACAATCCAACAGAAGGACTGGGGGGGCGCATAAATACAGCAAACCGTACCCCCATATTACAGCAGACTCAAGCATGAGCCCGAATTGATGTCATTTAGGGGAGGATTGCCGAGCACTTCCAAGGAGAGGGCAAAGAAAAGCATTTTCTCCCCCTATGTCGCACTGAACTTAAGAGGGAGAAATCGGTCATATGCGAACACCCCCGCCCCCGGGTTGTAGTGTGCTGGCCCATGTATTCCCCCTTCTCTCAAAGCGGGGAAAATGCATAAGGCTGGAATGGGCGGGACCATCATTACCCACAAAAGGGGGGTAATAGGAAAGTCTGGACCCCTCATTACCTGGGGGAGGGGCTGAGGAAGGCGCAAACCCCGCTCTGGCTTTCTTCAGCAATCGGAAGTCGTCCTCATTCGGCCCCGCCCACCAACACTAGCCAATCACAGCGGCTGGCATTTTGTAAGTACCCTACGCTCGTCTATGGTGCTGCGTCGCGGTCGAGCTCTATCGTTTCGCGAAGCACTATGGGAATCCGGAACCGGAAGAAAGGTTTATGCGTTGCCATAGTAACGAGATAATAAAGAAAAACGAAAGAAGCGAAGGGGAGTGAAAATGTGCTCTCTCTGTGTGCCTGCAAAGTGGTGTGGAAGTTTTCATAGCAAAGTAAAACCATACAGTGAAAAAGTAATTAAAAAGAAAACGAACCGTCCTCCCAGGAAGAGCTCGTTTGTATGTATATATGCTTATTTGAGTGCATCCTAAATATATGCTCACATTTACAATAGTTAGTACTGTGGCTAAGTTGAAATACAGAAGTAGGAAAAATAAGAGCTGGGGTGGGTGGTGAGCCAAGAGGCAAATTTTGGCTTGAAGCCTCACTACAAAATAAGAAGGCTACAGAAAGGTGTGGTTGCCATGCCAACCAGTACTGTTGTTGTCATGGAGACTGTCATTATCTTCCTACTGCCCACCCCCACACCCTCTGATGCTTAAAAAGAAGAAAAGATTGGCATTTGTACCCCACACTTTGACCAAGGAGCTGAAGGCATATCTGATTGTTTGGGGTTTTTTGTCGTCCTGCACTTCTGTTGTCACAAAAAACCCTGTGAAGTAGATTAGGCTCATCTATCGCCCTGGAAACTTTGGGGATGAGCAGATTTTCAAACCCAATTTGCCTAATTCTAGTGTGACATTCTAACCATCACACCATACAGGATTGTTACCTTCTTGTCAAACTTACTGGCTGAAAACCATTGGGTGTTTTGGGGGTGTTGTTTTTTTAAAAATAAAAAAAGTTATAAACACTATGACAGCACAGCAAATCAATGACATCACACCATGTCCTGTTGCTTACTGCCATTAAAGCACCCCCTAAAAAAGCACACCCAATTAAGTAGGCTATAAACCTAAGCAACACATTCTGACATCCACATCTTGTTTTTTTATAATAGAAATAGATTATAACCAAGCATAATAATGACAGCACTGATGACACCAAGCATCTCTGAACACATGCCATAATGCAGTCAGGACTATAGGGCTGCCACAGCAAGATTTGGGGGCATGCAGATTTCTAATTATCACTGTCTCCACTGAAAAGAGGTCCATTTTTTGTGCAGCTAACCGCATAGCAAGTTAGAAAAGAAATAAACAAGAGGTGTTACAATGTGGCCTTGAATGAATGTATCTTCCTCTAATCCTTACAGTGCTTAAAAAAAATATTTATGTAGCCCAAATTAGAGATGGATCATCCAAATCTTATTATGGTGGGATTCAGTTTGGTACTATAGCACTTGAACTTAAATACCTTCTGTTATTTGATAATAATTTAGACAAATTATTACTATTAATTGCTCCAGATAAAAGTGAGAAAAGTGCTATTTAACAAATGTTGGAAGGCATGTTTGCACCTGCGATGTTTGAGTGACATCCAGTCATAGCATTTGGTTGTGTAGTGCATGCATACCCTGTGCTTAATTTATAAAAAAAAAGATGCCAGGCTTCAAGCTTAAAAGTGAGGCTCTCTGATATGGGTGCTCAGTAATTAATGTTCATTTCAGTGAGGCTGGAGAGGACTTTGCAGTGAGTTGTGGATCTTCAGTGGAGAGGTGGGGGCAGTACTTTTTGGATTTCTCATTCCAAACTCCAAAATGCCCTGATCCACCTTTGAGGACAATTTTTCATTAAAATGTGTTTCTCCCCACACCTCCATCCTCCCCAATCAATTTCCAGAAATACATTCTGTTGGAATGCTTGTCACAAAGTTGATAGGGCTAAAGCGTTTTAAATCAAACGGGTTCAGTTTAATTCATTTACAGACTGTGATTGTTCAGGACAGCAACAAATTAAGCTCCTCCGCCCCGTCCCCAGGACAGACGTCAGTATATTTATTCCCATTATACAGAAAAGGAAATGGGGGTCACCAATCTGAGAAGCAACATTGGGTGCAGGGCCCAATAATCTTGGCTCACGGTTCTGTTTCTCTGCTCCAAATCACCATATCTCAATTCCCAGAGCTTAGAAATAAAGCTCAGCCCTGATTCCACAGGCCTTTTACAGAAAATGCCAGTCAGTGAGAAATAGACTGGTGGGGAGAATCACATGTCTGTAAGCACTGGGAACAAGTGAAAAGAATAGGACTGCAGGATTGTCCACAGAATCCAGATTCAATGGTTGTTATCCCAAAGTTATTATCTCAGAATTTGTTTACTAAGAAAACAACCCACCATCTACAGGAATTAAAAAATGGCAGAGCGGGCTAGCTCTACTATTTTGGATAATCCCGCAGGTCACTGTGTTTCTCTATGTAAAATTATGAACACCCGTCAAGGGCAACCTGCTAGTGTTTACACCAACGATGGTTGGACTACAACTCCTACCATCTTGGACTACTGGCCATGTTCCCTGAAGGCAGCTGAAGTCCAATAACACCTGGAGAGCCTCAGGTTCCCCATCCTTATCAGGTTCCCCATCATCACTCACCCCAGAAGTGAACTAACTGGGAGGTGAGCCAATAAGACTTCCTAGTTTTTTGGCTGGGATTGGCAATTCACCTTCAACAAGCTTGACCTTCTGAATCAACCCTTGAGATGTCTGTGAGATTGAGGCAAACCCCCATATTATTATTTTTAAACTACACACACACACAGAGCACTCAATGGGGGTATTCTCCTACCTGAAGGGGTCTCAGTGTATGTATGTATGTCCATACACAAATTCCCCCCAAAATGAAGCACAAATACTTCTAGCAGCAACAAACACATTTGGAGCGAGCAGGTCAGCGAGTCACTAAGCCATTTCTCTCCCTCCAGTTGGCACAGGAGTGGTCCTTATCCTGAGTCAGACATTTCTGTTGTGACAGTGTGCAAAACTATGCTCCCATCGCCGTCCAGCTAAGAGGCTCCGCTCTATTTCCACAAAGGTAGATGTGAGGTCAGCACCGTCGTGGTGAACTGGGGTATCTGGTCTTGAGCTCCTGCTTGAACTGCCGGAAGAGCAGCTTGTTGCGTTGATTCTCGGCATCCTTTTGTGCGTGGAACTCGCTTGCCACCTTGAAGCCCTTGTGGACCAGGAAGGCATTGCTCAGCACAGAGAAACGGAACCCAGCCACGTGGAGCTCGCAGGCCTGGCGGAAAAGGACAGTGTAAGGACAGCAGCCCACCACCAAAAACCTAGAACATGCAAGAATAACTGCACCTCAAAATACCTCTGGGTTATTTATAGTGCTAGAAGCCCCTCATTTGACCTGTGAAGCTGTTCTGGGCAAGCTATGCCCACCTGACCTACACCTGATGGCCATATATGATGTTAGGTGTGGGACACTTTCCAAGGAGAGAGACTCTGTCCCCACAACAACGATCCAACAAGCATGACCAGTGGTAATGCTGAGTAGGTGTTTTAGCCCAATGGGCACAGGTAAGATGTAAGGCAAGAATGGGGAATCTCAGGTCTGGGAGTCAAGCCTCCCTATCTGGTCCTCTGGCCAGGCTCTACCTCCTCCTTGGCCATCCCCTGCCCTGCTCACAACAGGCCACACCCCCACACCATCCTTGCTCCACCCACTCCTTGTTGAGTGTTTCTGCTGGAATGTGTTCTTGAAGGCAAGATTCTTGCCCACCTGGATGGAGGAGAGAGAGGGGTGTGGCTGTAGAAACTAGCCTACCACACAAAGGTAAAATGTACACCTGTTGCTTCACCTGCTTTTGTCTCTGGTTCCACCCACTGCTGACATATGGCCCCCAGATGGCTGACCAGAAGCAAATGTAGCCCTTGAGTTGAAAAAAATAAAACCCCTACCCCTGATATAAGGCTCCCCACCTCTTGGCTCAAATGCAGCTTTCCCACTACCTGGCTTGGCCTCTCCACCAACAAAGGCTGCATATGCACTATACCTCCAAAGCACACTGAAAACATGGCTCCCCCAAAATAATCTTGGGAACTGTGGTTTGTTAAGGGTGCTGAGAATGGTTAAGGGGTAAGCTACAGTTCCCGAGATGGTTTGCAGGGAAGCCACATGCCTTCAATGTAGGGTGTATATGCTGCCCCAAGTCATGACTCCCCAGCCATGGCAGCTACCTGGCTGATCCGGTTGAAGCCGTACTGCTTGAAGCGCTCATCGTAGGGGGGCACAGAACTAGCCCCGATGTAGAAGGGCTCCCAGGGGTCCCGCCACTCCACCCCGTAGGCCACTCGCAGGGGGCCTCCGACGGGGAGATTCAGCCAGTGGGAGTAGTTGGTGGGCGCCTGGCACCGCGGGCACAGCTCCTCATAGAACGGCCGGATCTCGCCCACTTGGTACAGCTGCAGCAGCTCCGTCTTGGTGCCCGGGATCCGGCGGGTGTGGCGGATCTCGAAAGCCGGCACAACGAAGACCCCCGGCGTTTCCTCGGCAGCAGTTCCGGGCAAAGCCAAGAAGTCCTCCCGCAGCCCCTCGCTGGGCACCATGTCCATGTCCACCGCCAGCATCCAGTGCCCGCCGACGGCTCCCCGAGCCACGTTGCGCAGCAGGTTGTTCGGGTACGAGGCGTTGGCGGCGTCCAGCGCGTAATTGCGCCGGCCCGCGGCTACCCGCGCCAGCTTGACGAACACATCCCCGCAGGCCTGCAGGCGGGCGAACTCGCCGCGGTCCGGCAGCTCCGGGAAAGAGGCCGCTTGGTCGGCGTGGCACACCAGGTGGAGGCGCACCAGCTGGCGGACGGGCGCGCACAGGGCGGCCAGCGCGTACACCAGCGCCGTGGCCAAGCGTACCTCGGCGGCGCCCGGCGCGAAGAGGGCCACCGACATGGGCCCCCGCCAGCGCTCGGCCAGGCGCTGCGCGTGGTGCAGGTTGCCCAGGCTGGTGTGCGTGACCAGCACCACGTCGGGGCTGCGCTCGCCCTCCCAGGATCCGCGCACCATGTCCCGATACACGCGGTACTGGCCGCTGGCGTCCAGGGCGCCGCCGCTGGCCAACACCTGCTTGAGGCGCTCCTTGTGGGCGTCGCGGGCCGTGGGCGCCCGTCGGCCTTGGAAGAGCTCGGCATAGCGGGAGCGCTGCTCCTGGCCGTGCAGCCCCGACAGCAGCGCCAGGTAGAGCAGCTGCAAGCCGGCCACCAGCGCCAGCGCCGCCACCAGCGCCTGGAAGCAGGAGCAGTGCATGGGCGGCAGCCTCAGCGACGGGCCCGCTCGCCTGCCCCTCCTCCTCGCCCGACCTCACCGGAGGCCAGCCTGGAGGGAGCGCACGGAGAAGGCAGGCCCCACACCGTGCATCCTTCCCCAAGGCTGCTCAGGCTGCTTCCCAGGCGGGTGCCTGGCGGCTCTTGCAAATAGTTTCACGTCTGGGGGCGGAAGGAGCGAGCTCTCCTCGGCGCCCTCTGCTCCCTTGGAGGATGCATTGCAAAAACACGCGCAGGCCCCGGGCAGGTGCGACTCCCCTCCCTCCTTTGCACTGCTCTCTCCCTTGTTTTGCAAAGCAAGGCAGATGCATCGCCCCCTCCTTCGCACACACCGCACTAAGACGTGCGTGCGTGTTTTTCAATTATTATTATTATTATTATCAACATAATCATCACCGTCATTTGCCATTTATTATTAGTACTGTTTTGCTTAAAAGGAAATGTGTGGGAATGCATGGAGAACGTGCAATGCCACGGAGGAGAGTTGGGAAAGGAGCAAACAGATCGTCCGGAAGAGGACTAAGGGATCTAGTGGGAAGAGGAACATTTGTGCCGTGTGACGAGGTGGCCGAGTGGTTAAGGCGATGGACTGCTAATCCATTGTGCTCTGCACGCGTGGGTTCGAATCCCATCCTCGTCGGCATCGACCCTCTCCCCTTTTGAGTTTAAAGGGAAAAGTGGATCAATTCTGTTTATCAAGCCCACACTCTGCAAGGTGGTTTCCCCCCCCCCCCCGCCTGTAACCGGAAATTCCTCTCTTTGAAAGAGTCTAGGGAAGACACCCACATAAAGGGCAACTTTCACTTAACAGGTGGGAACACCCAACAAAGGGTAACTGAATTCATTGGGATTTGTCGTGGAGTTGGAAACGGGGTTTTTTTGGGGGGGGCATTCAAAAGTGAACCCTTCCAGGTAAATATTTTACTCCTACTGAAAATCTCATAGATTGCCTATTCAGAAATAATAATTCCTGCTGGATTCAGTGGGTCTTACTCCCAGATAAAAGTGGGATTGGTATCCTAGCTCTGTCAAAGATGTGTGCAAAGGGCAGTTCCTTCTCAGATGCTTTACAAGAACTAAGGCCCTTCAAAATGAATCACACGATTTAATAACCAATCTCAACAGCGGGCTTTAGTTTAGAGTACAACAAGGAACTGTGACCTTCTCTTGTAAATTGAACCAAAAGGGTAACTGAGTTAGAAAAATGACCAAAGTATTACAGTGGTACCTCGCAAGACGAATGCCTCGGAAGACGAAAAACTCGCAAGACGAAAGAGTTTTTCGTTTTTTGAGTTGCTTCGCAAGACGATTTTCCCTATGGGCTTGCTTTGCAAGACGAAACGTCTTGCGAGTTTGTTTCCTTTTTCTTAAAACCGTTAATACCAGGGTGCATCCGTGCTTCGCAAGACGAAAAATCCGCAAGACGAAGAAACTCGCAGAACAAATTAATTTCGTCTTGCGAGGCACCACTGTATTCAGAAAGACAAGTATATCAAGGATTTGGTTTGTGGGGTGGTCATGAAAATGCTTTATTAGTTTCACACACACACACCATTTTTGTTTCTTGACTTGCTTCTAATTGTGAAATGTCTTAGGCAAATTATGGCTCAAAAATGCAGTGATTGTTGCTGGACCCTAAAATCCCATCAATGAGGGCTTATGGGAATGGTAGTCCATTAATATCTGGACAACTACAGGTTATCCCTCATATGCTCTAGGCTAGGATCTGCTATGATTTTTGCCCTGGAGACAATTATTTGTGTCATTGTTATATTTTTATTTCTGTCATTTGCACAATGCATGGGGGACTCATTGCCACAAGAAGATGTGGTGACCACTACAATGGTTTACAAAAGATAAGTGGGACCTGGAACAAAATGTTGCAGTAGTGGGATGCTGTTCAGGATTCCAGGCAATCATTTTTTTTTAATTAAAAAAAGCTTTATTGGGGGTGGGGGAATGATAAACAAAGCAGAATCCCTCCAGGGATGGCAATAGTTCAACATTGTACATGCAGCAAAAATATTCTTTAAAAAATAAAAATGTTTGAGCTTTGAATTCATTTAAAACAATCACACACAGGATCTGATAAAATGTCCTTCCCACAAACCATAAAATAAATTGAGTTGTTAAAAATAAACACAATTTTCCCATTGCCCTTTGTTCCTTAATAAAGTTAGTTATAATGCCAGTAAGTATTGAGAGCAAGTCTCTGTTTACAATGAAACACACTTAAATATATATTGCTTAAATAGGCAACAAGACTGAAACCATTCAAATGTACCACAATGAATATTGCAATCAGATCACAGTGAATAAACCATCGTTGTGTCTTGCTTTTTCCTGCAGTGCAGGGGGTTGGATTAGATGACATTTTAGGTCCCTTCTAACTCTACAATTCCACAATCCTATAAGGCAATATCTGGCCCTTTTTGCAGATACATTCCGCAACATATCACTGACGCAATAGTTGTGCATTCATGGTGGATTTATTCTAGGCTGTCCCCACATCATTTCACTTTATTGGGTATTCTGCTACGCTTCCTCAATGTTACCCCTTGACTGATGTCGGGAAGGGCACTCTTGTGCTATATAGCGCAGCAAAAGTGGGGTGAAAAACATCCTGGAACATCTGTAGTATGAAAAGTTACAGGATTTCATCAAGAAGCTATGGGACACGTGCTGATGAGAAACGAATCTGTATGTCCATTCTGAAACTTTTGCAGGCACCCTGAAAGCGGGATTGCACATAACTGCCCTGATACCGTCATAAGCACCAATCATAAGTGCATAATAAAAAGGACACCTAGAGCCCTTAGACTGTGTTTAATAGCTGAGGGTATTCCATGGGAGCTATTGGATCAGGTACATTTAGACGGGAGGCCCTCTGCCACATGCCACTGCTCCCCTGTTCTTAGATGTTTGTAGAACCTTTGGCAGATTTTCATCCCCCCTGTGCCCCCTCCTTTGGCCAAATTTCCCAGCCATACCAGTAGGCAAATGATAATTTAACGTATTAGTCCAGGAGCAGGGACTCTGTGGGGCCCCCCAGATGTTTCTGGATCCCATCCTCCCAGACGAATGTTTGCTGGGGCTGGTGGGGGTTCAAGTCTAACTACATCAGGAGGTTTCCTCACTTCTCTTCTACTCCCAGCAACCCGTCCCCTTATTCCTTTCAGAGAAGCATTTGCCACTGCTGAGCAAGTGCAGGAGGTTTAGACTTGCATTTCCTTCCCTTTAAAAACGAAATAAAACCCTCACCCGAATTCCAGTACTTTGAAACCTCAAAATTCTGATGGGCCGTGGCTCATCGTTATCTCCTTTTCTCCAGATGTACTTCCTTTTTAATCTCATCACTCTTAGCATGTCATACACAAAGCAAGCCTCTCTCAAGCATCACATGGCCAGAAGAAGGTGGCCTGGGAGGGGTGTCCTACTGGAAAGCCGAGGAGGTTGAACAGGGTTTGTGGGACAGAACCACAGTTTTCTAGACCATGCTCCATGACGAGGGGACGTCCAGCCCTTCCCATACAGAGCTGCCCCTTTCAGTTTTAAAACCAGGACACCTGAGAATTCTGCTAGCCCTTCCCCATAAAAAAATAATAATTCAAGCTTCCAGTCTGCCGCAAAATTGGACATGGCTTCCACAGCTGCATCCATGCTGCAACTGAGGACGACGGTGTATGTGTTCTGTAAAATGGCACACGTTAAATGCCTCTGTGAGTTAAAGGTTTGGATTGTATATTAGGGTGGCTCATTGTAAAGAGATTCCGTACAAAGAGGTCTGACTCCCCATTGGGACATCTGGTTGGCCACTGTGAGTCCAAGATCCTGGAAGAGACAGACCACTGGCCTGATCCAGCTATAGAGTTCTCTTCTTATGTTCAAATTTCTGGAAGGTCTCCAATGAATTTTTGGACCAAAGGGCCCCATCTAGTTACTGTGCGGAAGTCCTGAGCAAGCTCTGCAAGAAGAAACTAAATGCATTTCCAGCTGTAATGGTGGAAGATGGAAACAGAGCAGCTCAGGTGCGTGCAGGTGAGGATCAGCCAGAAGAGATGCTGGCTGAAATCCTGGAGGTATCCTATCACCACCATGACTAGTAGCTATTGATCACCTTATAAGTTATACTCTTCTATGAATTTGTCTAATTCCCTTTCAAAGTTGTCCAAGTCGGTGGCCAATACTTGTCACTCGGTGAAAGAACACCCACCTTACATGCGAGAGGTCCCAGGTTCAGTCCCCAGCATCTCTGGATCTTACCTCAACACTAAATACGTAAAAAAAACGAAAAAACAAAAACAAAACACTGGCAGTGTCCTCCATTACATACTGGAGGGAAACAGGCTAGCTTAGGAAAGCAGCTGCTTCAGGCTGAACAGCGGGGGCCTAACCCTGCTTTGAGCTTAGCCCTGCCAGCCTAAATGAGGCTCCTTTGGCCTGAAGAGAAGCTTGGTCAGATGTCAAATCTGACTAGTTTAAAGAGGCTACACATGATATTATTTCTCACCACTCCTATGCCTCTTTTTGCAGAGCCTCCACCACCAGTCTTCCACATGGCTAGGGCTACAGGAAGTGATGGTTGGGGCTGTTTGTCCCAAAACATATGGGGAACACCTGGTTGGGGAGGCTGGAGGATGGACCCCTCTGGAAAGCAGTATCTGACATCTTGTGGACCTCTTTATCGGACGAGAACAAGTTTTAGCAGATGAGTTTGAAGCAATGCAAGCTGAGAAAACCAAACCATAAACTGGGCAGTGGGTGGGTGGGGGGAGAGCAGAAAGCTTGCCCTATATGGTTAATTTGAGATGGAAGCAACAAACCCAACCCCATTAATGGACTGGATACAGACTTCTCCCTTCTTTACCTACCGTCACCCTCCAGGAGGATGTTCCGTAGAGCAAATGTGTGTTATGCAACAATACTTCCTCAAGTTGAAAGCAAAGGGAGAGCAAGAGTACGTGTGAGGATATTGCAAAATCCCCCTTTGTTGTGCGTCCTCAGCCAGGCACAAGTGAGAGAGGCAGAGCGGCTCCTCCACCTCCAGGGCGTACGAAGGGGGCTTGCAAATGGCCCCACCGTACCGCAGCCTTCCCTTGGCTTGGTAAAAATCCAGTAATCTTTCAGAAAAGTCCAAGCGTCTTTAAAAAAAAAATACATCCAGGCTCCTGGGGATTTAAAAGGGTAGCTGAGTGAACGTGAACTTCTGCATATACAGGAAAGAAAAACCAAAAAGAGCAGTTCCCTTTGTTGCAAGATGGTGGCAGAAGCCCATTTTGCTACCCAGAAGGATATTAGCTGCTACACAGAGGGCACACCTGGGAGGGAGAGAAGGGCAACCAGCCTCTCCTCAAGTCTTCAAGGCAGATGCTTTGCTGTTGCCGAGGTCCAGCAAGTCCTGGACATCAGAGCAAGGCCTTGAGGATGAAGGACAGCCCAGCTCCACAAGAGAGACCCAACGCCAGGAAAAAGGTCATGATGGCTCCCGCCAATTCGCTCTCGTGTGGTTGCACCTGCCTGGGGGCGGAAACAGAGAAGAAGACACTTTATAATCTGGCAGAAAAGGCCATGGGTGAAGCCAAGGGGTGAGGTAATTGCCCCCCAAATCAAGTAAATAAATAAAAACAACTAACTGACCAACTGCATCTCAGATAACTTGGTTCTGCCACCCCATAATAAAGCCTGCCCCCCTATAACCTAAATCCTGGCTACACCTGTGGGAAAGGCCCTTCCTCTTTGCCCAAACCAGAGAGGAAACCAGGGCTGGATTTATGCACATGGAAGCTACAGTTTACAGCTTCCAATTATGAACGGCCTTTAAATACATTTTTTTAAAAACTCAATTTCAATTCCTTTGCTCTCAAAGAAGATCACAAAAGTGTCTTAAGCTTTATGTCCGACGCAGAACACTCACAGTGCACGTTGGGATGCTTCTGCCATTCAGAGGGTGCCAAAATGTGTGGGTCACTGCTACATAGAATCATAGAGTTGGAAGGGACCCGAGGGTCATCTAGTCCAACCCCTTGCACCCTGTATAAACTACAATTCCCAGGTCTCATTGGCTATTAAAGTGGTATAAGAGAGTGCTTTAAGTGTGTGGTGTGGCCTAAGAGGAGCACAATGGTGGTGGCTCAGGGAGCCTTGCATGGAGAAGGTCCCTGGTTCAACCCCTGGCTTTGCCAGGTAGGGCTTGGCAGGACTTTCCTTGTCTGAAACCTTGGAGAGCCACTGCTGGTTAGTGCAGACCAGGGGCTGCCAACACGGTGCCAATGTCTCAATGCAAAATAAATAAAGGGAACGAGCAATCCACTCTTGCACGCGCGCGCACACACACACACACACACACACACACCATTCATAATGCTGCTTCTGCATGTTTCAGAAGGAGCGACGTCGCTCAGAGGACACTCACTTTGGGGCCAGGCACATGGTGAGGGAGACGAAGTAGCCATTGGAGAGGGAGAAGACGACCATGAAGAGGACGAACCAGGCATCCTGGCGGAAGAGCATGGGCAGGTATTCCCGCTGGGGGACATTGCACAGAAGCAGGAGTGGGACGAGCAGCAGGCGGAGCCCCACCACTGCAGGGAGCAGGCGAAGATGCTTCTCTGGCTGGGGAGAGCAAAAAGCAGCGTTCTCTGCTTCATTACCCTATTTCCTAATAAACGTCCAAAGGTCTCGTTTTAAGATGTGGTGGCTGTGAACCTCCATACCCACCCACCTACCCGAGTTTTCTTACTTTCTCTTTCTTTTTATTTAGACTATTTCATAATTCGTTCTGGATCATTATTTTAACTTCATAAGAACATCTTGATCTTTTTTTAAAAAAAGATTTCCAAGTACTGTATTTTTCCGTGTACAGTCATACCTCATGTTACGTTCTTTCAGGTTACTTCCGGGTTTCGCCGCTCGCGCATGCGCAGAAGCGCAAAACGACATCACGTGCATGCGCAGAAGTGGCGAATCGCAACCCATGCATGCGCAGATGAGCCACTGCGGGTTGCACTATTTTCATTTTGCGAACAGGCCTCTGGAACGGATCCTGTTCGCAACTAGAGGTACCACTGTATAACGTGCCCCCATGAATAAGACACCCCCTATTTTGGGGGGCTCAAAATTTAAAAAATGTACTATGCACTATCCATGTATAAGAGAACCCCTTATTTTAAACTTCAAAAAATTAGGAAAAAATATAGTCTTATACATGGTAAGTATGGTAAATAAAACCTGCCTGGCCTCAAAAAGAGCAGAAGATCTTAGGATTCAAGCATACTCCTATGTAATGAGCGAGGAACTTTTTTCACGCCAAGGGCTGCATATTCCCGTCTGGGCAACCATTTGAGGGCCACATGCCAGTTGCAGGCAGGGCCAAATGCAAAAGAGGGAGGAGCAACAAACCGAATTTTTACCTTTGTACACTAGGCAAGTTTCTATGCATGCTCAACTCCATCCTCCATCCAGGCTAGGAAGAGTCATTACAAAAGTTCAAGGATGCCTCCTGTCCAAGCAAAAACACTTGGGAGAGTCCCAAGGACCGGGCAGAGAGACCTGGTGGACCACATGTGGTCTCCACCTGCTATAACAATCTCCCAAGTGTGAGATAAGGCTTCCTGAGCCTAGTGGCTCAAGCCCACAAAAGCTTTCCTTGAAATCAAAGTCTTGTAGGTGCCACATGCCTTATTTGCTTTTGTTATGGGAGGTTAACACTGCTGCCTCTCTGGAGTTCATCTAGAGATAGTCATAATAGTCACACTGTTTTTGGACAGCGTGGAGCCAATCCCACTTCAGACACTCATACTTACCCAGAGGAAATAGGAGGTAGCGCTGCGGCCCAGCCAGTCCATGACGTTGAACAGAAGAAAACAGCAGACAGGAGTGAAGAACTTCCCTAGGCATAAGAAAAAGACAGAGAAATAGGAGGGAGATGAATGCAACACTAACCTGTAATTAGATTTGCTTTGAAAAATCTGGTTTTGCTTACGTTTTATATCTACTACTTTAAAAAAGTTTGGTTTAATTGGGATTTTCCTTACGAATGTTTTATACCATTTCAGTAAACTGCTTAGAGGGTTTTTTGTCAATTAAGTGGTACACAAATCTTCTTTAAATATAAATAAAACTGAAGTTCTCATATGCCAGGTGTGAACAAAGCCCAGGTGTCCTTGATACTTCCCTCCACACTTGCCAGCCTCTCCTGCCACACCCTTTGAGAACCACTGGCCTAGCCCAATATTGTCTACTCTTGGCTGGCAGTGGCTCTCTGGGGACTGAGGCAGAGAAAATTCCTACACAATCCTTTTTTAACTAGAGATGTTGGAACCCTTCTGCAAGCAAAGTACAGTGGTACCTCAGGTTACAGACACTTCAGGTTACAGACGCTTCAGGTTACAGACTCTGCTAACCCAGAAATAGTACCTCGGGTTAAGAACTTTGCTTCAGGATAAGATAAGAACAGAAATCGTGCTCTGGCGGTGTGGCGGCAGCTGGAGGCCCTATTAGCTAAAGTGGTGCTTCAGGTTAAGAACAGTTTCAGGTTAAGAACGGACCTCTGGAACAAATTAAGTTCTTAACCCGAGGTACCACTGTAAGTGCTTCATCCCTGAGCCTCAGCCATCTTTCTAGGATGGTAAGCAATTGCCTTAGTAATAATAATAATAATAATAATAATAATAATAATAATAATAATAATTTATTTCTACCCCGCCCATCTGGCTGGGTTTCACCAGCCACAAAACCTTAAAAGCAGACTAAAACTTCAAACATTAAAAACTTCCCTAAACAGATGCCTCCAGATGTCTTCTAAAAGTCGGATAGTTGTTAGTTTCCTTGACATCTGATGGGAGGGCGTTCCACAGGGCGGGCACCACTACCAAGAAGGCCGAGTCTTGCTGTCTGTTTTGAAACAGCAGTGTCTCTCTAGGGCCTCAGACAAGGGTCTCTCCAAGCCCTCCCTGGCAGTGCTACTGGGGACTTCTGAGCCTGGGGCTTACTACCTGCAAGGTAGCTATACCACTGAGCTCCGTGGGCCTTTCTGTGGGGCTCCAGCTCTCAACTGCCTCTAGCCAGCTGGGACCGGCCCTCCTCATCCCTCCACCCCCAGCCCCCATTGGATCCCCCCATTACTCACTCCAGGTTTCATTCTCTGACGTGCTGGCGACGCTGGCAGTGATGGCGGGAAACACAGACAGAGTGATGGAGAAGACCATGACGATGCAGAGGGCCATCTGCCAAATCTATAACCGGGAGGAAGAGGAAGAGAGAGCAATGTGAGCAAGTTGGGTGCTGGCAAAACCAGCACCCTATTCCCCCACCCATCCTAGTCTTGACGTTTCCCGTTATTTCACCCCTCCGGCCACAGTCCCTACCTTCCTGAGCACACCTAGGACTGACGGTTTCGGCGGAGGCAGGCCTGCCCCATTGCTCCCATTCATAATCTCCAGGGGGCATTTTGAGTCTTCTTGCTCCAGGGCGATGGCAATCCCATTGCTCAAGCTCAGCGGTTCTCCTCCTTGGGTGGCACCCGGCACGGGGCCAAGGCCATCCTCTGGGGGCGGGACAGAAAAGGAGCCAATCAGCACATGGCAGAGTCAGGTGACCTACAGACTCTAATCGCCTTCTACTCTGAGACACACACACACACACACACACAGTAGAACTTCAGTTTTCGAGTATCTCGGAAGCCTAACGATTTGGAACCCGAACACTGAAAACCCAGAATTAATTGCTTCCATTTCCGACTAATAATTACAATATTATTATATTTTGAGGTTTTTTTAGTATTGAGTGAGGGGTGTTTTTTATGACTACATCAGGAATTCCATTGTTGGGTTGCCATGTACCTTTAATTATTAATAATAATAATAGTAATAATAATAATAGTAATAATAATATCATTTGAGCTTTGAGGGGTTTTTTTTAAAAAAAACCTGCAATTAATTTATTTACTTTGTAACGTTTATAGACCGATTGATTATTAAAAAAAACCAAAACAAAACCCTGAAAGCGGTTTACGAAGAAGTTAAACTGTCTAGATGCCAGCCAGGTAGAGGGAGACTTAACTGCACACTTGGGATGGCCAACGTGTAGCTCTTTAGATCAGGCTTCCTCAACCTCGGCCCTCCAGATGTTTTTGGCCTGCAGCTCCCATGATCCCTAGCTAGCAGGACCAGTGGTCAGGAATGATGGGAGCTGGAATCTCAAAACATCTGGAGGGCTGAGCTTGAGGAAGCCTGGCCTAGAGGTTGCTAGACTACAGTTCCCATCATCCCTAATCCCTGGTCTTGCTGGCTGGGGCTGCTGGGAGTTGGGACTCTAACAGCCTCTGGAGGGCCAAATGTTTCCCCACCCTGCCCTACAATCTCCATTATTAAATTTGCGAATTGGTTCCACCATTTGGGAAGAACTCTCAAGGGGGGAGCCTGGCTGACCCACTCCTTGGGGGGCTGCTTACCTGGGGAAAGAAGCCCCGTCTTGGTCTCCAGCTCATACTCTGGCTCTTCCTGGGCTCTCCTGTGCAGGTGGTGGCGAGCAAAATCCTGCAGAGGAAAAAGGGAGCCATGGTTGCAGATGGCAGGGTGTTTTTCGTTTAGTTTTATTTATTTATTAAAGTTCTTATGTTACATCGGTAAACATTACCATATTACATCACAAGACTTATTATATTATAATTTTCAACATGTATACGAAGTTTATATACTAAAAGGAAAACAAGAACAAAAAACTATTCCAAAATCATATATGTGCCAACACTTTGGACTTCCTGTCTATCCCTTTGTCTATTCCTTTTTTACAAATGAATGTACTCTTATTATTGTATATTTCATTACATTTTATCTAATACATTCCTATATCAACATGTACCCCTGGTCTTATTTCCCAACTCAGTCTCTCTCCAATGTCAATCAAATGCTAGCATAGATAGCGAACCTTTACTGTATTTTTGAACATATATCTTATATCTATCCCACTTTTCCATAAATTTTTGTTTTGAATTGCCTCTCAGGCTATTTGTCAACTGCGCCATTTCAGCAAATTCTTGTAGCTTGTTATGCCAATCCGTTATTGACGGGACTCCTTCTTCCTTTGCCACCAAAGTCTGAGCTGCAGCCGTTGCATATAAAAATACCTCCCTAAAGGCATTCGGGATGTCCCTGCCAACAATACTTAACAGAAATGCCTCTGGTCTTTTTAGAAAGGTTATTCCAAGCATTTTTTAAAACTCATCATAAATTAAGCCCCAAAACACTTTGATCTTCCTACACGTCCACCACCATGGCAGGGTGTTATCAGATTCCTCCATCACCCCTTCCCTCACCTCTGCAAGGTAAGCTGATAAGGCTGAGAACACAATATGAGCCTCTTGGATCAGGCCAAAGGGGGACCCATCTAGTCTAGTATCCTGTTTTCTCAGTGGCTAAGCAGATGCCCATGGGAAGCCCCCCAAGCAGGACCTCCCCACTTGTTATTCCCAGCAGCTGGTATTCTGAGGCCTGCTATACTGCCTCCAACAGTGGGGGGAAGAATAAAGTTACAGCAAGTTCATAGACTTCACTTCCAGGCAACCCAGATTTGTTTGCATAAAGTTTGCAGGGAGGTTAGAGAACGCTGGCAATTTATTTATAATTTGTGGTGTGTGTGTGTGTGTGGGGGGGTAGACAGCATTGCATTGCAATGCAATGCAAAAAGAAGAAGCCAGATTTTTAGGGGGGGGAGTGAGTTCGTTGCACAGGAGTGCCAAATTGACTTTAATAGTGCAACCTGAATTTGTCAGAATGTGGGAATGAATCCCACTCGAAGATCGCGTCAGTCTGTAAGCGCCCAGAAAGCAGTTTATCTGCTGTACAAAAGGGGTGAAAATAAGGAGATGTGTACATGGTGCAGGGGGCGGGGGAAGAGATAATGATTGTCCACATCGCTTTAGCCTAGTTGGCTTTTAAAGTGGATTAGACCATGCCAGCACTCACAAATCTCTTCCTTCCCTCCTCAAACCCAATGGAAAGAGCTCCCTCTTATTTTGCAAAACCAGGGTGTGGGAGAGAGGGCTTTGTCTCACCTTGTGGGGCAGCAAGATATAGCAGATGATCGAGATCAGGGTCCCAATGCAGGGGGTGACAAAATAGCTCAAAGCAGAGGTCTGAGAATCCACACCACCTGAAAATCCAGAGAACAATGAGATGAGGATGGGCAGCCTACGGAGAGTGCTTTCTGGACTACCCTTCTGGACTCACAGGGCTTTGACACAGCCCGTGAGGGTGAGGAGTAAGTTGCTAGAACTCGCACCATATTCCTTCCCCACAACCCTGCTATTCATCTTGGCATAAATGCAAACAAACAAGCCCACAGTTAAACACTGTCTTATCACCTCCGAACCTCTACCAGTCACCAGTCGAGCTTCTGTCATATCACGGAATGCTCACAAATGTTTGGGGTGAAGATGTCTCAAGACAGAACGTGGAGAAGGGTGGGGGGCAGTTTTGGAAAGAGAAGTGATAACTCAGTATGCAGGAGGAAGGAATTCTCACATAGGAGGGGGTGAGGGACAGGAGAGGGGTTAGTAGGAAGGAGGAATTAAAGGCAGGAGTGCTGGGCAAGCTATGAGACTGAGCTGGGGAGTGGGTGGGTAAGGGGTGCCACAGCCACATTGCAGCAGAGTGCACAGAAAAAAACAGAGCATTGCTGCGTTTCCCCCCCCCCGCGATGCAGGTTGTATTCAAAACACCAACGAATTATTACTTGGTGCACCTCAGAGGTCCTTTCTTCTTGTTCCTGGAAGAGGCAAAGGCCTGAATGAAGAAAGAGGTGGGGAAGAGAGATGAAGAAGTGAGAAGCCTACAGAGAAAGGGGCAGTTGGGGGCGGAGTGGGGACTTCACATTGGGCCTAAGGAATGCATGTGTGCTTTTGGAAGGAATGAACAGGCAAGTGGGCTCAGAAGGGTGAGGCGTACTGAGGAGGAGGAGGAGGAGGAGGAGGAGAAGCATTTAAGCCCCCTTGAGATCCTTGGAAGATAAAAGGTGGGACATAAATGTAATAGATGATAAATAAAATATAAGTGGTATTTTGGAGGGCAGCAAAGCAGCTCCGCCTCAGACCAACTGGGCGCTCCACATTAATAAGCCAAAGGCAGGCAATCTGAAGTTGCTGTTATTAAAATGCCTCTCCTGAAAGGGGGCCCACCACTTCCTGAGGCAGCCTGCTGCACGGCTGGGTGCCTCTTACTGTTTTCTCCCCCACCCCTGTAGATCAAGTTTGACAGGTGGAGAGGTGGGGATGCCCAGCTGTCTATCACCTGATGCCACAACGACATCAGATGACCTGCTTTTGGTCCAGTGCAGCATGTGACCCTTTGACGCTCCAACAAATCAGCTGATTATTGGGTTTCAAAGCACCGTCAGGGGCTCACTGCAAGCAGCAACGCTCAGCTGGTCATTAGGGCTTGCACAGAACTGAGGCAGACATCAGAGTGTCTCATGCTGCTCTCTGAAAAGGACCAATGGTCAGCTGAATGTTGATGCTTGCAAGCACCCTACGGGGCACTTTGAAGCCCTGGTGGTCAACTGTAAACCTGAGCCGTCCATGTCTTTACCTGCCCCACAGGTAGGGGCATATTAAGGCCCACAGACAGGCTGGACATTCCTCACCTCTGTCTTAATGTTCAGCAGAAATCTGCTCCCCTGCGATTTCCACTGTTTGGTTCTAAACTGACCCTCTGCAGCAACGGAGAACAGGTTGTCGCCATTTTCCACGCGACACTCCTTTCAGATATTTGAAGGTGGTTCTCCTTTCCCCCCTGGCCTCCTCGGTCTTCTCTTCTCCATGCAAACCGCCCCCCCCCTTCCCAGCACTTTCCCAGCGGGCCCTCAGAGGACTTGCTCTCCAGACCACACACTCCTTGTCCTCCTCACAATACTCACTGGCCATGGAGAGCAACATGGCGGTGGCTGCGAAAGTCCCAGCCATTCCTTGGCCGCTCAGGAAGAGAGTGCTGTAGCTTTGAGGGAAGGATCCCAGTTGCCCAAAGAGGCTGCCTTGCAAGACGGCGCAGAAGGCTGGTGAGAGGAGAGGAGAGAAAGAAGGTGGAGTTTGGGGGGCGAGAATGTCAGCAGCCAAGATGCTTAGTGGCATTTTACTTCCTTATAAGCTCACACACCCAGGACTGGGACTAAAACCATGGTTGTGGAGGGGCAACCTTCCCCTTTCTCGCAAGCACTAAGAACCACAATCCCTGAGGGGAGATCATTCCTCACAGCCAGAGGAAGCTGTGCAACTTCCTCCCTCTTTCCCTTGTCCAGCATCTTCAGAAGACAGTTTCTGTCATAGGCTCAAGATGCACCTCTTTACCACGACCTTTGACACTGGCATTTTTAAACTGCTGTCACCTGTATTAGGACTGTATGGTAAAGGCCGGGTGAACAGCAGCAGCAGCAGCAGCAGCAACAACAGATACCTTCTCTTAGATGGCAGTCCTAGAACGACAGAGTTAGAAGGAGACTTGTAGGCCGTTTGGTCCAGGGGTGGAGAACTTGAGGTCTCGGAGGGGAGGGTTTCAAATGCGGCCCTCCAGTTCTATCTGGCCCTCAGCATTCTCCCCAAGCCACACCCCCTCACTGGCCCTGATTCACACCTCAAGTGTTTTTGCCTGGCCTTAATCTCTTGCTTGTCTGGATGGAGGATAAAGAGGGGTGTGTGTAGAAAACTAGCCTGAATAAAATTGACACTCCTTGGCCCTGTATAGGATATAGAGTATCTCCACCCTCATAATTCAGCCCAGACACTGAGGTCCAGCGCCAAGGGCCTTCTGGCAAAAAGTGCAAAAAGTGCAGTTACAGGGAACCAGGCAGAGGGCCTTCTCGGTAGTGGCACCTTCCCTGTGGAATGGCCTCCCATCAGGTGCCAGAGAGATAAACAATTATACAACTTTCTGTAGACATCTGAAGGCAGCCCTATATCAGGAAGCTTTTTAACGTCTGATGTTTCGTCGTGTTCTTTTATATTCTGTTAGAAGCCGCCCAGAGTGGCTGGGGCATCTCAGTCGGATGGGTGGAGCATAAGTAATAAATTATGATTATAATTATGATTATTAAACTGTTCTTACCGTCCTAATCCTCAACCTGCCTTCCTGTAATTTAAGCACATCAGATCCAGTCTGAGCCAGCAAGTCTTTTCCCCTCTTCAGCATGATGGCCCTTCCCCTCAGCCTTTTAAAATTACACTTCTGCTCCACCTTTCCTCCCAGAAATTCAGAGCCACAGATCCATGGTTCTCCTCACCCCTGTTTTATCCACACAACAACCCTGTGAGGCTGTTCAGACAGAGGGACAGCAGCTGGCAAAAAGGTTTGGGGCCAAGCCTGATTTGAACCTGGGTCTCCCTGGCCCTAGACTGACTCTCTAACCGCTACACCAGACTGGCTCTCGGTCATTCTCTTCTCCAAACTCAAACCCTGGAGGTTACAGGTCTGCCACAGGCCTTGGGAGCAGACGGCAATGGCGTTATTGCTCTGAGAGGGACAGCCAGGCCATGCAGAACTCACAGTTAATGAACCAGACGCTTGCCATGGTGATGGAGAAGAAACTCTGGGCTGGCATCTCCACCCTGACCAAGACGGCCGTCAGCACAAAGAGGAGCAGGATCCCGATCAGGCTGCTCAGGATTCGCACTTTGTCCGGAATGCTTTGCAAGGGTGGAAAGGAGAAAGATGAAAGCTTAAAGGTTGCGCTGCCTAGATAAGAGTCGGAGGGGGCTGAGCAGCTAGGAGATGCAGGGAAGGAAGGGAATTGAACCCACGGCTTCAACTTACAAGAAAGGAGGTTCCAGCTATACATCAGGAAGAATTTCCTGACCGTAAGAGCCGTTGGCAGTGGAACAGACTGCCACTGGAGGTTGTGGACTCTCCTTCACTGGAGTTCTTTAAGCATAGGCTGGATGGCCACCTATCATGGATGCTTTAGCTGAGATTCCTGGACTAGAGGACCCTTGGGGTCCCCTCCAACAATACAATTCTGGGATTCAACACTGATGCCAGGATTTGAACTGGGAACCTCCTGCATGCCAAGCAGAGGCTCTACCACAGATCTACGACCCTTCGTCTCAGAAGGAAGTAGGTTTCTGGTCCACATGGTCCTGAATAAAGGGCTGATTTAAGTAGGAAGCTGACTTATACAGAGTCGGGCTGTTGGTCCTAGCTCAGTATTGTCTAAACGGACCGGCAGTGGCTCTTCAGGGTTTCAGTGGAGGACACTCCCAGCCCTACCTGGGGATGCTGGGGATTGAACCTGCTGCATGCAAAGCAGATGTTCTACCAGTGAGTGGTGGCCCTCAAAACAAAGCAAGTTTATGGTCTCTCTGCCCCAACTCTCCATATGTATTATGGAACCAACAGCGGACCTACCTCACAGGGCTGTTGCAAGCACACTCAAGGCTTTGTTGTGACTGACCCCTTATAGCGCAGTTTATAGAGAACACTTTGGACACATAGGTGGGGGCCAAGTCAAACAGTGGAAGGGGGAAGCAGGCCTGTACATTTTGCCTCACGTCTCAGGTTCTACAGACACTTGCTTTTCCTTCTTTTAAATGAAAGCTGGGAATCTGGAGATTACGCTTCACCCACGCCCAGAAAGGGAACTGGGAGAGTGTGGAGACAGAGGTGGGCAACACCCGTCTTGGGCATGGGATCAGGGCCAAGATGGAGGAGCAAGAAGCAAGCTAGCTCACCATTGGTAGAGGAGGGAGTTGAGAAGGGTGAAGAGGAGCAGAGGCAGCTGGGAAAGAAGAGCCAGCCAGTTGCTGAAGTTAAAGTCATCACTGCAGTGGGATGAGGGTCCAAGTCTCAGGCCTGTCCAGTTCCCATCCTCCTCCTGGCCAGCTGAGCAGTTCCCCACAATGAGCCGAGACTGAAAATACTGAAAAGAAGGTTATACTCTGTTTGAACAGTGTCTGTGTGTTCAATTCCCCAGGAAGAGAGGGGCCGGGACTCCGACTCGCCCTACACCATTGTTATTTATTAGATATTTATATACCCACTTTCATTGCAAGATCTCAGGGTGGTTCACAGGATAAAAATACAACACACATTGTTGGACCATTAAAGCTCTTCCCCTCTCAACCCACATGCGTGCAGGCTAATTGAGGCATGGTGCAAGGACACTTTGCACATGCTCCACTGCACCTTGCTCATGCTTGCCATGCTATTCAATCGATGGAAGTTCCAGGCTGGCTATGGTGAGCTAAGCCCAAAACTCGACCCGTTTCCTCAAAGCACCAAACAACAGGAAGCCATGCTGCCATCGCAAACCGCCTCCATGACTGCGTGCCACTGGCACAATGGGGCTTCCATTTCCTCTGTTCCTCCTCCTCCAGAGGTGGGACTGCAGGGTTGGATAGGCAAAGAGCAAT
This sequence comes from Podarcis gaigeae, assembly GCF_964106915.1. Taxonomy (NCBI): domain Eukaryota; kingdom Metazoa; phylum Chordata; class Lepidosauria; order Squamata; family Lacertidae; genus Podarcis; species Podarcis gaigeae. The sequence goes on along the minus strand of NC_139693.1, from coordinate 14,127,986 downwards.
CTGTATATTTGTGCAGGTGTTTTTTTAAACAAACAATTTACGGACTGATGCCAGCATGGGATGGAAAGGCCTTGCGAATGAACACATCCGTGTGAAACGGAGACTATCCTTTCCGTTCCTGCTCCCAGGTTAAGGGGGATCCAGGGATGCAGCCTAATTCATTCTGGGGAAACGGCCTTAGAGTGGAGCTGGATTCAGAGTTTCCTCTTATTTTGAAGAACAAGAAATAGAAAGAAGTGAGTGTGCAACAAGGGCGATGATTCCTGGCGTGAGCTGCACATGGGATATTTAACCACGTCAATTTATGTTTTGCTAGATAGGCACACGACAGATGAAACTCACAGAGTTTTCCTTCCAGTTTCCTAGAGAGGCTTCTGTGAGAGACGCTCCCACTCTGCCTGGGCACCCTCTCTTACTCTTTCCACCATGCCAGCAACATAAGAACATCTGCTAAGCTAGACCTAAGTATGTCTTTGTTACAGAATTACCATGTTAAGCCTGCCCGGACAAAGCTGCTGTATCTGTTAACTCTTCAAAAAGTATTCTGAGGGAGTAAATGGTTTTTTTTTTTTTTTACCTTTTACAAGACTGTTTATGTGGTTGTTATTTTAAGGGATAGAATAGGGGGAAATACAAGGGAGAAGGCAGTCTGCCTTAAAGCATCTTGGATTAAGGTAAAGGTAAAGGTACCCCTGCCCGTATGGGCCAGTCTTGACAGACTCTGGGGTTGTGCGCCCATCTCACTCAAGAGGCCAGGGGCCAGCGCTGTCCGGAGACACTTCCGGGTCACGTGGCCAGCGTGACATCGCTGCTCTGGCGAGCCAGAGCCGCACACGGAAACGCCGTTTACCTTCCCGCTGGTAAGCGGTCCCTATTTATCTACTTGCACCCGGAGGTGCTTTCGAACTGCTAGGTTGGCAGGCGCTGGGACCGAGCAGCGGGAGCGCACCCCGCCGCAGGGATTCGAACCGCCGACCTTTCGATCGGCAAGTCCTAGGCGCTGAGGCTTTAACCCACAGCGCCACCTGCGTCCCTTATCTTGGATTACTTAAACTGAAAAGGCTAAAACTAGCCTATCCAAACTTCCTTGTTAATCTGCAAATGGATGCCTTCTGCTGAACTCTCAAAAGTGAAGGAGGAAGGATAATATCTAATAAAGATATCCTCTCTGAGCATCTACAGTATTCATATCCCAACCCTGTCCTGGGGCTCAGCCCTGGAAATGTGTCCCACCCCCCACCCCACCCCCGATGCCCAGAGAAGAAGGTGCCTAAAGCAAAGGACCCACCGGTATGGCTGTGATGAAGAAGTTCCAGGGCAGGAGAGTTCCCAGGCCAAGGAGGAAGAAGATGATCCCCACACAATGGAACCTGGGGGTTTGGAGAGGAGAAGCAGTCATTAAACAGATGCAGCTGGGAGCAAATCAGGACACTCGTCCATCTAGCGCAGTATTGCCTGCTCTGGCTGGCAACGGCTCTCCAGTGTCTCGGCCAGCAAGGGGGGCTTCCCCCATCACCAACTACCTGCTGATCCTGATCCTTCCTAACTGAAGGTGCCCCGATTGCATAGCAAGCAGTCTTAACGTTGAGCTATAGTCCTGCTTAAAAAAGAGTGATAAAGATTCTAGCCCTCAAGATTCTGAAAAATCAGGGCTAGATCAGGCTCAGTACTGCCTGCTCTGACTGGCAACAGCTCTCCATGGTCTCAGGCAGCCGCCACCTGTCTCTTGATCCCTTTTAACTGAAGATGGTGGGAATTGAACGTGGGACTTTCTGTAAGCAGAGAAAGCATTCTACCACTGTACTACGTTGCCTCCCTCTCAAAAAGGAGTCAAAAGCAATTCAGGCCAGGCAGGTGGGTCATAAATACCACAATCCAAGCCCGCCGGTAACATCCCCTCCACGAGAACACTGTGTAACTGTGGTCGCAGTGCTCAGAGTAGGGCTGGGCAGCTGGGCCTAACCAAAATTGAGTATCCTACAACGGCTCAAAGTGGCACTAGGTGAGGGAGATAAGGGGAAGATTACCGTAAAACGTAGCTAGGTCCTGCTTTTAGGGTTTCTAGAACAATACAAGAACCAAAATATAGCTTTACTTTGAAATCTGCAATCTTCCCAATTTTGCAGCGCAGTTCCTCAGCCATGTGTACAGAAATGCGCATACAAATGTGCATTAAAGTGCGTATCTAAATATAATGCCCAAATGCATTAGGTTAGGGGAAACAGCTTTGCAAAAATGTCTCTTGTTAGGCAAAACTGCCTACAGAAATACGCTCATGAATTTTCACGAGGGCTTCCCACCACCAATATGAGAACAGAGGCGGAAATGTGGAGAGCTCAACTCCAGATCAGCAAAATGGGGAAAGGAAACTAACAGTTTCTCCCACCCCTGCCTCCCCAAATTTTGGACCACAACTCCTATTACTGGGGCCGACTGAAGCTGTAGTCCAAAGTGTCTTAAGCGCCCCAGGTTACCAAAGGCTGGATCTGAAGCAGAGAGAGAAAGAGAGTGACAGATTTAATCTAATAAACCGAAGGCATGTCTACATGACAAGGCCTTGCCTGGTAGCGGTTTCCGCCCTCCTCCCCGCCAATCTATTTACCACCCCATCTTCTTATCCCTCCCCCACCAGGCACACAAACAGAGCACAGCACCAAGAAGAAAGCGTTCCCACCCCCATGCTCATTTCTGGACAGGAAAAGCAGGTTTTGAGGAACCGATTCCTTTGTTTGCTGCTTTTTTAAAAAAAGAAAAGAAAGAAGGGAAGCGGAAGATTTAAGTCGCCAGTGCACTTGTGGCAGCACTGGGGAGGGGAACAGGGTACCTAAAGGAAATCTGTGCACCTGCCCAGAAAACTGGAAACTCAACACTTCTAATCCTTATACCCTAACTCATGCAACTTGACTAATCCAGGTGTGAAACATTCCATTCCCTCCCCAAACACATACCTGAGTATGCAGAGAAGGAAACCTAAGAAGGCACACCTAGGCAGCTGCATTTTGTAACTGAAAACAACTGGGGAGGTGAGGCTTATACAACTGGTCCAATTTGGAGTTAACGAAAAAAATTGTGTCATGTGCAGAGCAGAAATAACGGGCTGCATCCAACTAACTAACTAACTAACTCATAACGATTTTTTATTATTCATATGCAGGGCCGGATTTAGGTTTGATGAGGCCCTAAGCTACTGAAGGTAATGGGGCCCTTTATATTTCCAGCTGTCCTTTGTCAACAACAAATTGTCACTGTTTTTTGTGTTGAATATATGCTATATGGTAATTTATAGGACCTCATAGGTATCTAAAGCCATTTGCACAAAACAAAATATGCTTTTTATCTTATATTTTGGAAATGTACACCCAGTGGTTTTTTCCCTTTAAATTTTTTCTGGGGCCCCCAAGAGAGTATGGCCCTAAGCTATAGCTTGTTTAGCTTATATGTAAATCTGGCACTGGTTTGGAAGGGTCCCCTCATCTAGTCCAACCCCCTGCAATGCAGGAATCACAGCTAAAGAATCCCTGACAGGTGGCCATCCAACCTCTGCTTAAAAATCATCAATGAAGGAGAGGCCACCACCGTCCGCTGTCAAGCAGCTCTTACCCTCAGAAATTTCTTCTTAATGTTTAACAGGAATCTCCTTGCTTGTCATTTGAGTCCTACCCTCCAGAGCAGCTCAAAGCAAGCTTGCTCTGTCTTCCATGTGGCAACATCCTCCAGATATTTGAAGATGGTTATTGTATCAGCTCTCAGTCTCCTCACCTCCAAGCTAAACCTACCCAACTCCCCAGTGGCGTAGCGTGGGTTGTCAGCACCCGGGGCAAGGCAAGTAATTTGCGCCCCCTAACCCATGGATTTTAGCACTCGGGCAGAGACCTGCGAGTGCGAGCACGCCCCCCCCCCCGAGGTTGCGCCCGGTGCAGCCAGCCCCCCCTGCACCCCCACGCTACGCCACTGCAACTCCCTCAACCGTTCCTAATTGAGGTTTGCAGATTTTCATTCTTCCGCCCCTTTGGTCCCGCTCCACCCTTCCCCATCCACGCCACTGGGCAGATTCTGGTGGAATGCATCACAGATTCATTGCATTCGTCCAGGAGTGGGGGGGGGTGGACCTGCAGCCCTCCAAATATCTCTGGGCTTTAAATCCCATCCTTCCTGAACGCTGGCCCATGCTGGCAGGTGCAATCAGTACTGAAAAGTGTCTCCCTGCACCGATACCATCATGAATGTGCAATAAAAGCAACATCTAGAGGGACCCTGTTTGAAATCAGTGGGCATGACTGACTTAGGTCCATTCATTTCAACGGCTATACTCTGAGTACTGTATAATGAAATTGTGTTGTTAATATTTTGTTGAGAGCCACCCAGAGTGGCTGGAGCAATCCGGTCAGGTGGGTGGCATATGAACAGTTCCAGATTTACGTATAAGCTAAACAAGCTATAGCTTAGGGCCCCACTCTCTTGGGGGCCCCCAAAAAATTTAAAGGAAAAAAAACCTGGATGTACATTTCCAAAATATAAGGTAATAAAACAATACACACACACACAGCAACAGTGCTTTGTGTTGTGTAGGCTCTGCTTCCAACTATGATTTGTATGACTCTGCTTCCAACTGCGATTCTAAGGTTCATTGCAGTTCTGCAAACACGGGCAAATTTATTATTTTTTATTGCATTTATATCCCACCTTTTTTCTCCAGGGAGTTCAAGGTCATGTACATTGTTCTCCTCCTCCTTATTAAATCCCCACAACAACCCTGTGAGGTAGGTTAGGCTGAGAGGAAATGATTGACCCAGGGTCACCCAGTGAGCTTTGTGGCCAAGTGGGGATTTGAACCCTGGTTTCTCAGGTCCTAGTCAGACACTCAGGTGTTTTTTTTACCACCTTTGTAGCCTACAAATCCCCTAAGAAGCTCATGAGATCATCCCATTTTATCCTCCTTGTAAGCCATGATGAGCGACGCAGGTGGAGTTGTGGGTTAAATCACAGAGCCTAGGACTTGCCGATCGGAAGGTTAGCGGTTCGAATCCCCGTGACGGGGTGAGCTCCCGTTGCTCGGTCCCTGCTCCTGCCAACCTAGCAGTTCGAAAGCATGTCAAAGTGCAAGTGATAAATAGGTACCGCTCTGGTGGGAAGGTAAACGGCGCTTCCGTGCGCTGCTCTGATTTGCCAGAAGCGGCTTAGTCATGCTGGCCACATGACCCGGAAGCTGTACGCCGGCTCCCTCGGCCAATAAAACGCGATGAGTGCTGCAACTCCAGAGTCAGTCACGACTGGACCTAATGGTCAGGGGTCCCTTTACTTTTAAGCCATGATGGGCCAAAGAAAAGCTTCATGGATTTTGAACCCAGAGCTCTCCCCACTCCGGCCCACCACACTCGACTACACCCCACAGGCCCATGAGCAACCTCTGCTTGAGAAGGGATTCTGTTTAACTCAACAACAAATAAATAAACCACCCTCTAACATGAAAAATAGTAACTCATCCATGAGGGGGTGTCATGTTCGGGACTCTTGTGTATGTTACAAAATCCCTACCCAAAAGGCTCAGGAAGCAATGTGCTCTAAGGCATCCCAGGTATTATTCTCATGTTGCAGTCTCTGCAAATGGTTCTGAGGGTTAAGGTGCTTATTATCTCGGCTCTTTTCAAAGTATATTCTCCCCAAGTCAAATCTCACGGGGCTTTGATACTTACGAGTCCTTGGGGGTCTCCTGAGAAGCCATCGGGAACCAGTTACACCCCCTAAGCGGGAGGCAGGAACAGTGGCAGGAGTCTGGCCCCTGTCAAAGCACAGCTGCACCTGAAAGGGAATTGGAAAAAGTCGTAACAGAAGGGAAAACTCTGCTTCCATCCACGAAGGACGAAAACACTAATAAACTCAGATTATGCCCATCTCAAGCGTTCGGGAGGTTCTGAGAACTCCAGCTTTCAAAGAGGGGATTTGAAAAAGCAATGAAAGGCAGGAGGAACTGCACACCCCAGATCTGTGCAAAAAAAAAGCACAATAAAGCACCCCAAGGGTTGACAGGACCCTGCCTCACCCCGTAAGAGAAAGATCCCCAGACCAGTGGTCCCAGGGAATGGCTGAGATGCCCGCTTCCCTGCTCTCGTGACATGTGTGGATCAGATGCAGCCGCTCACTGCTGCAGAGGTCTTTTCCAGCCCAATGGCGACATGCCAGCAGTTGGCAGGGCCAGAGGCAAAAGTGTTCAAAGCAACAAATGTGAATTTTACCCTTCTGTGCACACCCCTCTCTGTCCTCCATCCAGGCTCAGAAGAGGCATTCTCAGAGTTCAAGGACATTTTGCAGACAAGCAAACACAGTCGAGGCCAGTGAGGGCCATGAATTTGAAAGACCCAATAGGGAAGGCTGCAGGGTCACATTTAGCCCTTGGGCCTGAGATTCCCTAATGAGAGAAATGCACTCTGTATGCTCCCAGAGGCACTCTTTTTCTGTTACTACTTCCTATATTCTGCCTTGATCATATAACTGTTGAGTTGGAAGGTGTCCAAGACCAGCCCCCTGCAATGCAGGAATATGCAGCTGTCCCACATTAAGGATCGAACCTGCAACCTTAGCCATATCAGCACTACTCTCTAACCCACTGAGCTATGGCTCTAAGGCTGAGTCAGATGAAGCCCTACAACCGTTATCCTGCCCACGCCTTCAACAACTCAAATGGAGGCCAAGAGTGTCCTCAAGCCACAAAACAGAAGGGAGAGGCAGGGTCTTACTCTTGCACATGCTCAGAGACACTCTCCTCTTTATTACTGCTTCACACTCTGCAGGGATGGACACAAAGCATTCAAAGATTGACAAAGGAGGAAAGACAACTGACCCACAGCGCTGAATCGGTCCTAGTTCAGGCCCAAACAGGCATCCTGGAAAACTGCATAGGCCTTTGGCCCGACCCAACTTCAGGGCTCGTCTTATGTTCCAAGGCCTCAGGTCTGTTCTGAATACCAGGATAAGCCCTGCAAAATGTGTAGCAATGACAAAGGCGAGAGTGTCTCTGAGAATGTGCAGAGTTGGACCCTGCCCCTCCTCAGTGCCTGGGCTTGCGGGGCAAAGAATTTAAGCACTAGTGTGGAAGTGTGTAAAATGGAAGGGAATTTGCCATTACAGCATTTGCCAAGGTGGTGTTTTCCAGACCTAATGGACTACAACACCCATCAGACCCAGCCAGCAAAAGTGTGATCGCTGGGGCTGATGGGAGCTGTAGTCTAAAACATCTGGAAGGCACCCAGGTTAGGGAAAGCTGGGTTATTATTATATCTAATGCTGGACATTTGTGATTGTAATTTAATAAATAATAATAATTGTTATTTGCATGCTAGTTTTACCTGGTTTTTTCCTGATTTTAAAACAACTTAAATAGATACATTATAGACATATTTCTACAGTAGGGGTCATCTTAGCCAAAAACCTATGTATACATTTTAACTTGCTTTTTTTAAAAAAAAGCAACAACAAACAATCCAGTACGAAACAGAATAATCTGGTTCTTCCTTCCAAAACTTCAAGCCCCAAATAGGCGTTAAAGAGTCAATGTAAATTCCTGGTTATTTTGCAACAAGAAAAATAAGGAAGTAAACGGAATAAGCATAACCTCTTAAATCCAGATGCACAGACTGGAATTCACCTTGGGAAAAGATATCAAGGGAATTGTTGTTTTTACACACACACACACACACACACACACACACACACACAGCCTACTCACATTGCTATCACCCCCTCCAAAAACTTCAGCCGACTGCTCAGGTAAGGTCTGTTAGTCACCACATTATACACTTCGAACAACATTTGGGATTGCCCAATCAGGAATTTGCAAAGGCCTGGTCAAAGGCCATGGGAGGTTTTCACCCTTGCCACTGCTTTTGTTGACAATGGCCTCTGGTTACCCTCCTCCTCTCAAATTCCACCCCCTCTGCAGTTTTTTTTTTTTTATTAAGTGTTCGTTTATCTTTCACAGGTAATACAAGGCAAGGAACAAAGGAAACAAATAATATTTTCTCCTCCCCCTGGAACAGTCTCAGAAATATGTCCAAGAAAGAAAAGAAAAAAGTTAATTCCACCACATATCAAGCACCAAATAAATGTATCTGTCAATAATTGTCCACAGGTCACAGGAGGTCAAAATTTGTGCTTTTTTATAGCATATGAAATAAAATCAAGCCATTTTTTTTGGTCTGCCTTTTTGCCTTTGTTTTCTACAAGTTTATTCTCCTGTTCTGGTTTAGCATCTGTCGGCATTGGGCAGTTAAAGCACTAGGAAGTCAAACAGAATACAGGAGCCCAGCTGAGGCATCACTCTTTACCTTGCACATAATCACACCAGGACTCTGATTTTGGGGCAATAAGAAAGCTACGTTTATTGCAGGAAGTAAGTTCTTGAAAGGAAAGATCCTAGTTCTGTCTAACCAAGGGGGAGATGCAAAGAGTCAGCCAGGCTTGATCTAGGTCAGGAGTCTCCCTGTAGTTTTTGGCTGAGATGAGGTGGTTGCTTAGAAGAGAATGCTGCCCTCCTACGCCTTGGGGAGCTTTAAGAGTATTCCCCAAATTCTTGGAGGACAGAGCTATCAATGGGCATGAGCCACAATGGCTATGTTCTACCAACACTGTGCAGTGTGCCTCTGAATGTCCATTGTTGGCAGTGGCGTAGCGTGGGGGGTACAGGGGGGCCGGCCGCACCAGGCGCAACATCTGGGGGTTAGGGGGCGCAAATTCATGGGTTAGGGGGCGCATATCCATGGGTTAGGGGGCGCAAATTACTTGCCTTGCCCCGGGTGCTGACAACCCACGCTACGCCACTGATTGTTGGAAGTGTGGACTAATGCAGCAGCCAGGCTCTTCTTATGAACCGGCTCATATAGTTCAGGGGTCAAAAGACCATAATAACATGAGAAGAGCCTGCTGGCCCATCTAGTCCAGCATCCTGCTCTCACAGGGTTCAGCCAAGTACTTACAGGAAACCTGCAAGCAGGATTCGAACACAAGAGCCCTCTCCTTCCTGTGGTTTCTGGTGCCTGGGATTCCACCAAATAACCTCTGGTGGCCCAGAGAGAAAGTTTGGAAGGGTCAGTTTTGAAAAACAGGTTCAACACCTGGCAATCTTCCCCCTCCCATCCCAGGCGTAGGAAAGATACAGGCAAGGGAAGGCGCTCTGCACAAGTTCAGGGGCACAGCTGCTTCTTGCTAGTCACTTAGTAGTAGAGCATCTGCCTTGCAAGCAGATTGCCCCCCCCTCCAATCCACAGCATCTCCAGGCTGGGCTAGGAATGTCCCCCCACCTGAAACCTTGGACAGCTGCTGCCAGTCAGTGTAAACAGTACAGAGCTACACGGACCACGATAAAGTCCTGTGTGCTTGTTTGCTCTAAAACTGCACCCTGATGTTGAAAATGTCCCCCCCCCCCCCGGTCTCTGACTGATCTCTAGAAAAGGCATTTTTTAAAAAGAAGCTAGGCTTGAGCCCCTGCACCTGTTTTCGTCTCCCCCACCCCCAGGCCCTCGAAATCTTCTTCTTAAGCCATCCTCTTCCAGAGGCCCTACCTTGAGTTCGGAAGGGTCATATTCCTATGCAATACAGAGTCACTTCGCTTCGGATCATGGGAGCACGCTCGGGCATCCTTCCTCCCGTTCCTGCACCCCCGGACCTCTTCGCGGCGCTCGGGGCCGCTGCGGGCTGGGCGCTGCAAGGGGCGCCGAGGCTCACCTGCCTCTGCGGAGCTCCAGCCCCCGGGGGCGGCGCTGCTTGCTGCCGCCGCTGCCGGTACTGCCCGGCCTCGCCTCCATGAGGCTGGAGATGCCGGCGAGACAGGAGAGCCTCTCTGCCGCCGTCGCCCTTGCAGGGTCAGGGAGGAGCCGGCCTCGGAGTCTGCGTACAGGAGCGCGCCTGGGAAAGAGGCCGCCTCTCCCCACCCCTCTCTCGGTCTGCCTGTCCGCCGGCACCCTGAGAATGGCCGGCGGAGCCGACCGGCAGGGAGAGACCAAGGGGGGGAAATGGGGGGATGAGGCGGCCGACGGAGCAAAGGGGATCTCTGGGGGAAATGGGCCGTTCCAGTTGTCACCGGCAGGGCTAGCAATTAGGCCAACCGGCAGCTGCCTATCTGGGTCGCAGCGCTGAATTTTGAGGAGCGCAGTTTTTATACAGATTCGCTTTTGTTGCATCTTATCTGTTCCAGGCAATATTTTACTTTTATTTCAGATCTTCAATGCCGTTTCTCAAAGCTCAGAGAATCAGCACTTTACTTGACGGAATGGGTGGCAAACTGTAAAAAAGAGAAGACTATGAATTGAAAATGGAGATGCCATATGTCCTTTCCCTTGTTTATTTGGTTGTTTTGCGACACGAGAAAAGCTTTAATAAAAGCTAATTTTAAAATGGCAAAGGAAAATCTGGATGGGCCCGAAATTGAAACTTTTAAGAAACCTAAATGTTGACATCGCAATTCACAAGTTGAATCAGAATGATTTGTGTGCCAAACCGTGGTCTTTTGTCATTGAGAATTGGTGTCATACAAGTCCACGCAAATGTCAGCACTCTGGTGGGCGTGTTCCAAAATAGCTGAAGGTTCTGGGCAGCCCTCAAGGGCAGCCCTCCGTGGAGTGCATTACAGCAGTCTAAGCCCAATGTTACTAGAGCATGGATTCCCGTAGGAAATCCAAATGGAACTTCCGTGTCCAGCCGCACTCTTCCCTTAAAGGCCTGTGGAGACAGACGATGGACAGAGCGCTGTTGCCCTCACACCCTGTTTCTGGGCTTCTCAGTGGCATCTATGGGAAACTGGATGGGGGAGCTCTGTGGGCTTTTAGAGTTGATCCTACCAGGGCCAGCTCAATACATTTTGGCATCTGAGGCAGACCCCAAAATGGCACACGCACCCTCCCTGCCATGGAAGAAGGGGTGAAGGAAGTTCTACACCAGGAACAAAGGGGTGGGGGAGAGAAAGAGCTACATCAGGATCTGCTGCCCTTGCGAATCCTGCCGCCTGAGGCAATCACCTCACCTTGCCTCATGGGTGAGACGGCCCTGGATACTGCAAGCCTACTTTCTTATGGAGAACAGGCTGGAACTCGCCATCCTTTCCCTCTCCTCACCCCTTGATGAGTCTTTTGCATCACACTGTAATATTAATATGTTCATAGGAGGCTTTGCATCTGAGCCCCTCATTGCACTGACCCCTGCCCTGGCCTTTCCGCTGCTGAGATCTTGGTTGCTACTTACCATTTCGACAGTTCGGGGGGGGGGGAACCCTATGACTGTGAACACACTATGCATTTAAACCTACCCTGCTCCAAGAATCCTGGGAACCATAGTTTGCTAAGGTGCTGGAAAGTGATGGGGTGCACTACAGTTCCCAGGATTCTTTGAGGAAATGCCGGTTGCTGGGACTCACAGGGGCGGAGAATTGCTGTTGTGCTGCTGGGGTCCTCCTTTTAGGTTTCCCCACAAGGGTGTCTGGTTGGCCACCGTGAGAACAGGATGCTGGACTAGATCCAGCCATCAGGCTCTTCCGGGGTTATTCACTTATTCTCCCTCAGGCTAAACATGCCCTGCTCTTTTAACCACTCCTTATAGGACTTGGTTCCCAGAACCACTCACGCCATCCTGGTCCCCTCTGGGCATGCTATCAGTGCGGCCAGTGCAGGTGGCCTCTGCCCTGAGGATCTTACAATCAGAAGTCTGGCGCGCAGGAAGGAACAGAGGAAGGAGAAGGAAACGGAGCAGGGTATAAGCATGGAAAGAGTCTGCGGTTGTTTCAGTTGCAGGTAGCCAGGCTTAGCTCCAGTTTTTGCTGCTGAGACCACATAACACTGGTCTTGAAAGACCTACATTGGCTCCCAGTACGTTTCTGAGCACAATTCAGAGTGTTGGTGCTGACCTTTAAAGCCCTAAATGGCCTCGGCCCAGTAGACCTGAAGGAGCGTCTCCACCCCCATCCTTCTGCCTGGACGCTGAGGTCCAGCGCCGAGGGCCTTCTGGTGGTACCCTCATTGTGAGAAGCAAAGCTACAGGGAACCAGGCAGAGGGCCTTCTCGGTAGTGGTGCCCGCCCTGTGGAACACCCTCCCATCAGATGTCAAAGCGATAAACAACTACCTGACATTCAGAAGACAACTTAAGGCAGCCCTGTTCAGGGAAGTTGTGTGACATTTTAGTGTATTTTTGGTCTCTGTGGGAAGCCGCCCAGAGTGGCTGAGGAAACCCAGCCAGATGGGCAGGGTACAAATAATATATTATTATTATTATTATTATTATTATTATTATTATTATTATTATTGCTACTGCAGGAGAACGGAACTATGCAATTACGAAACAAGTCGTACAATTTAAAACAAGCTGAAATGAGGTTGTTTACACACTTACTTTTCAGTCACCTCTGGAAGGCAAGGCTAAACAAAGCAATGTATCTCACCGTTCGCCATGCTTCCTTGGTAATGGCGCTCTGCATGCCACAGCCACAGCTGCTGTGAGTGAGAAAGGGAAGTTCTTCTGTTCTTCTCGAGGTTTCCGTTTAAGTTCCCGCCAAGAGGCAATGACTGGGAGGCTGTGACTCCTTGCAAAGTCCTTCTCTAACCCAGCAGAGGGCACTAAGAGGCCTTATTATGCAAAGGAGGAGGGCAGGAGCAGAAGAAGGGAGGTGGGACAGCTTTCAGCTCAGGTTGTTCTTCTTATTTTAAATTTGTTATTGATTTATCATAAACACTTGTACAAGATAAGACATAACCACCATACATGGAGCATCTCCAGTATAAAAAAATAAATTACAGAGCTGCAGTTACATATAGCCAAGTTTTTAAGATGCCCAAAGCATAACGAGGAGTGAGTCGTAGGAGGAGCACTTAGACGACTCTCCCTATTTATGTAATAAGAAATGGAGACTGGTTTGCATCAAAACTGTATCACTGAGCTTGATCCCAGACTGCATGTCTTATGTCTGGCCAGGTGTTCAGCTAAAGGCGTGTTCCACACACTGGCAAACCATTCCTCCTGCAGAGGAAATGTAGGTAATTTCCAGCATGTTTATCAAGAACGTACTGGACTTTACGTCCTGAGGATACAAGAGGGGCCCTGCTCAATTAGATGAGTGGTCTGCTTAGTCCAGCATTGTGCATTTAGCAGCTAGCTAAATGCCCATGGAGGTCCACAAGCACGGCGTGAGAGCGGCAGCATTAGCTACTGCTGCTGATGCACAGTAACTGCCTCTGATCCTGAGGATAGCTTGCAGCCATCGTGACCAGTAGCCACCGATAGCCCGTGTCTCCATGCATTTACTTAAAACCTTTTATAAGCAGTCTTCAGCTAGAGGCCCATCTTGTGGCAATGAGTACCATCAGCAAACAGTGTGGTGTGAAGAAAGACTTCCTTTTCTCTGCCCTGAACTTTCTGCCAGTCATTTTCACAAGGTCCCCCCCCCCCATTCTGGAATTATGGGAAAGGGGAAACTTCCCCCCACTCGGTGCATATAATTCTCATGACCCTCCACTGTGTCCTCCCTCTAGTTGCATACGTGGGTTGCCAGTGCACAGGGCAAGACAAGTATCATCAGCACTGTCCACTGATAGGCTGGAACAAAGGGCAATAGCTCAACGACCTACTCGAGTGGCAGCTGTGGAGCCCTGTGAGTGGTAAGCATGGTGGAAAGCAGAATGGGGGATTTGTCAGGAGCAGGTATCTTTCTAAAGCCCGTGCAGAGGGCACCCTAGCAACCGACTGTCACTCAAATCTGCTCCTTAATCTGCCCACACGAACGTGGGGGGATTTTCCATGTGGTGGGGAGGGTACACTCTTTTTTATTTTTTATTTTTGCTTTCTCTTTTTTTTCCTTTTGAAATTTTGTGCCCCTATGAATTTTGCACCCAGGGTAACTGCCCCTGTGATTTCACCCATGCTACATCATTGCTTGGGGGTTGAATCTCAGACCTTCTGTGGTTAAAAGCTCATGCTGTACCAATGATGTACCACTCCTCCTCAAATCTCCAGGACTTTCTCACTGAAAGGAAACTCAAATCAGCCATTTTTTGAAAGAATAACACTTGAATCTTTGAATCTCCTTGATTTTATATTTCACTTTTATTCCAAAGTGCTCATCACATCAAGACCCAACATAGGGTCAGGAATTACCGGTAACAAAACAGAAAAGAATCTATGTACAGGACAGAGTTCCACCAATGTACACGTATAGACATATTTGTGTTTGTCTTTTAAAATGAAAAAGCAAACCCAGTCACATATAATTCTGTATATATATATATATAGATATATGATACAAATGTACATTATTGGTTTTGGGTTTTTACAACATCTCACATTTCAATAATGTGCGAATTCATAAAAAGGTTCAGAGGATTCAATCCTGATACTTAGTCGTAGACAATTCTACGTGGAGTGACAGCCCCACCTTCTATCAAACGATGGGGAAGTGGCACATTTTTAATTTGAAGAAGAAATAAGCACAAGAAAGAGGAGGAGGAAGCACAGATCTCCATGGCCTGACCAACCCATTCTTGTTCAGAACAAAGTCTGGGACAGGATTGTGGAGAAATGAGCAACCTCCCTTACAAAATCATTGGCTTTTTAAAGGAAAAAACAGCTAGATAGTGATCAGTATTTATAGCTATAAACATTTATGTTCTGTACCATCGTCTAGACCACTATGTCTCCTCTACCACAACACACACGCTGTTGAAATATAGGACACTGCCTTATACCAAGTCCATCTAGCTTAGTATTGTCTACACTGACTGGCAGCAGACCTCCAGGGTTTCGGGCAGGGATTCTTTCCAGTCCCTACCTGGAGATACCAGGAATTGAACCTGGGGCAGATGCTCTACCAGGGAGCTACAGCCCCTCCTCACTTGAGGGTGGTAAAAGGAAAGTTTGGGATTCTAAAAAAAATTATTCCAAATAGCTCACACTGTGATCATGTATATTATGGCAGATCCTGCTGTGACAGGAAATGCGTTGGTCCTACGAGAACAGATGGGATCATGTTATATGGGGGGTTGTTGTTTTTAAACTGGAACAACAACCAAAGAAAGAATGAAAGAATAAAAGAAAGAGGATTTTGCTGAAAGCCAGAAAGAAACATTTAGAGAGGACAGAGATTGTGAGACCCAGATTTCCAATAAAATGATTTAAAATGAATTCAGCTACAAACATCTGCTGCCATCCACAAGATCACCTCTGGATCAACAAGCCTGTACTACCAGGCTGCAAATTTTTAATTTGCCCCGTTGCTCTAGCTGAGAGCAAATTACAGATCATGGTAGACAGATAATAATTTAGGAGAACAGCCATATTTTCTTCTTGGCAAGGCTCCCATCATCCCCAGCTGGTATACTCAGGGATGATGGGAGTTGTGATCCAAAACATCTGGAGGGCATCAGAGTTGTTTTCGTCATTATTATAATTTTATTATTATTATCATCAAATGCTACTTGATCTTTGCAATAGGTGCAACACAGGAAATCTCTGTCAGCTCTGACACTCAGCCCAACCCGGGAAATGGATGAGATGGGTGCTTAACTGGGAGAGGTGGAACTAGAAATGCGAGAAACTTAGAAACCTAATAATATCAACAGTCAGAGCAGCAGCAAGAACAACAGCCCCTTTAGAACTGGGCTAGTTGAATTTGAATTTTAAGACTCCTCTGTGAACAGAAATGCGATTTGTAACACAACAGGAGCGAAGAACAAACAAAGAAACAAAAAAGGAAGTAAAATGTCACATCACCAGCCATTGGCCCTTACTATAGTAGGTTCAAGTACCACCTACACGTTCTGTTCTCTGGGGTGGGGGCAGATTAGAAGAGGAGGAATCCCCATATCACGCGCAAACTGGCTCCGCAAGTGCTTCGTTCCAACTCTGCGTTGAATGGCGATTGGGAGCAGCCTGGCGCTAGGCCCCGCCTTGGATTTCTTAGTAAATTACATACAAGATTACTCACTACGAGTGAATACGGTAACGTATGTAAGTCCACTTACAATGGTCCTTCCCTTAGCTCTGATATCGGTTATCTTAGCTTCGATGTCTCAGAATCAATATATATATGTATATATGTATATTTGCTTTTGTTAATTTTTTTTGTCAAAAAAACAACAAAAACAACAAAGTCTTTCTTCCAAAAACCCCATCCCAGGATGCTGGGTTTAATACATCCTGTTGCTTCGTCATTACAGGGTTTCGTCAGAAGAAGGTCCTTGGGATATGACAATATGCCATACTCGGAGAAGTAAGTCACAGACTTATTTCAAAACGAAGGGTCACTTTCGCTTCCATCTGTGGGAAAAGGGAACAAAGGAAAGAGGTGGTTGGTTAGTGGACAGGAAGACCTCCCTCGAGACTATCCTGACATACTTTCAGAATCCTATTTGGAAAGCCCAGGGGCTAGAAACCCGTTTTCAAAATATTCTCAGTGCTGACTCCCTACCTGACAGTGCTGACTCCCTACCTGGCAATTATTGCTCAGTTGTGGCTTTACTTTATTTGACTTTTGCCACAATCTTAGGACTACAGGAAGAGGCCTTTGACATAGTCAAGCCATTGGCCTATCATCTAAACCAGGTTTCCCCAAACTTCGATCTCCAGCTATTTTTGGACTACAGCCTCCATCATCCCTGACTGCTAGCTAGGGATGGTGGGGGTTGTAAGTCCAAAAACAGCTGGAGACCCAAGTTTGGGAAACCCTGGAAACTGAATAGCAGCAGGTCTCCAGGGTTTCAGACAGGAGTCTTCCCAAACTCTACCAGAAGAGACCCCTTTTGCATGCAAAGAAGGTGCTCTGCCAGTGAACTGCAGCCTTTCCCTAAGCTACACAGTTGCCCCCTCCCAAGCCTGATCCCCAGCCTTACCTTCATGGAAGCCTTCTTGCATGTGGCTCTGGAGTTGATACAACTCATCTAACCCATCACAGGGAGAGTTTGAGGCACGTGTCTCAAAGGCTGTTTCATAGGAGGCCAGTTCTTCCAAAAAGCATCGCTCTTCTGGAGGCAGGTCCATGCTGGGAGAGGCAGCCAAGGCCCCTTGGTTACTATCTTCGGTGTCCAAGCCGATTGGACTACTGACATTCCCACCGCAGAACTGGTGGTGAGGGCACCTCACACCTGCCCCACCTTTCTCAAACAGAGAGGTGGACAGGTCTTGGAGAAGGGTCTCGAGAGCATCCTCTTCTAAGAGGTCTTCCTCTGGGCAGGCCAACAAGGAGAAGTCAATGCTCCTCCAGTTCTTGGAAGGCTGGAAGTCCAGGCACAGTTCGGGGCCGGCGCCCAGTGCAGAATCGCCGAGGGTGACAAGGCTGCTCTTGACGAGCTCTCTGGGAGCAACAGAGCTGAAAGCCTCAGCCAGGCTGCTGATCTGCTTTGCCAGGAGTTCAATCTCGCCCTTCTCTTTTTCAGAATATCTGAAGAATGTCTGTTTGATGGGCGAGGCCTCTGGAGTCAGGATCCCCTCGGGCACCATGGGCACATTGATATAGAGGGGACCTCTGATCTCAGGCAAGGTCATGACGGTACAGTCCCCATTACCAGGGCTGTCCGGGGTAGGTGGTAGCTTCTCATAGAGAGCACTGCATTGGTCCTGGGTGTAGAACAGCTCAGAGGTGGTGGTGGTAGGAACAGTAGTGGCAGGGGCGGCAGCGGCGGCAGCGGGCGGGGTAGTGGTCACAGGAGGCAAGGCAGTAGGGATGGCGCTTGGAGCGTAAGTCTCCTGGGCTCCAAAGAGAAAGGCACAGCCCTGGTGTGGGGTATATGGAGGCGTGCAGACAAAGTCTTTGGAGGAGGAGCCGCTAAGGTTGTCTCGTCTTAAGGTCTGTTCGTAGTCTGTTGGGAAGACCACGTAGCTGAATGCTGGGCCTTTGTCGAGTAGGCTGAGGCTGGAGCCTGGGGTGGGCTCCTCCACGGAGGAGATATTTCTAGGCTCTGCCACCTCCTGGGGCAGACTGGATGCGCTGGTCTCTGTGAACGCAGAGGGGCATTCTGCTCCACCAGTGGTGCCGAAGTCAAATGACGGCGCAACAATGGTGCTGGTTGGGGTGCCAGCTACAGGTGTGAAGACTTGGTCAGGACTGGAAAGTTGCCCCGGAGAGAGGAGGCCTTCCAGGAAAGCTGGTGCACTTCCGAGGACATAGGCCACCTGGGTTTCTTCTGCCGAGAGCTGCTGCTTGAGAGACCAGGCTTCAGAATCACTGTGAAAAGCAAAGGAAGGGGAAGTGAGATGAGCACCCAGAGGGACCCCAGCTTCAACAAAGCAGAGATAACTGCAAATAACTGCACTTGACACATTCATCCCTGTCTCTCTTTTCTTTCTTGCTTTTTTGCTTCTGAAACCCAATGAATTCCTAACGTACAAATGACAATAACCTTTTAAAAACAAAGGCCTTATTCCCAGCCACCAATTCCTTCTGATCCTATTTTGCTGCTTGATCCTGAGCACATTTTATTTATTCTACTCCTGCGGCTTATTTTTGTTACTATTCACCCAGAAGCAACTTCCATGGCTTGTACCCAATGTTTGCCATACTCAGAGCCTACCTATTAAAATTAATGGTGGTGAGTAATGTAGGGCCAGTCATTTAAATAGATGGCCTTTGAAAAAAATATAAAGGCAAATTCATTGGGTGCCTTTAAGGGACACAAACAGATCAACCATGAGGCACCGTCCATCAGAGAAGCAGTGGCAGTGCTGAATACACCTTGCACTGTTGTGGCCTTTCTTATTCCCAACTTGCTGGGCTTAGTAAAGTCTTTTAACAATCCTAGGCACATCCCCCTCCCCACCTGTGCTTCCTCGAGGACCAAAAGTTGCCCCTTAGATGGCACATGAACACTCCTGCTTGTGGCCTACAGAAGGCAAGAAGTGATGGAAGGGAAGTCTCAACATTTCTACCCACTACTAAACTGATTAAGAAGCAAGGTAGGTCTCAGAGCCACCCACCTACAGCTGGAGACAAGTCTCTCGGTATTTACCTGATTATATAGTTGTGGGAGGTGATAGGAACATCAGCATTCTCCATGTGGAGCAGTGAATAGGTCCATATCCAATCCTTTCCATCTTTGGTTTGGAGCCGAACGACCATTTCAGCTTGAGTTTCATTTGTGTCACCCACTGGGAAAAGGAGCACATCAGAAAAGATTAGATCAATGGTCCCATCCAAGGAAACAGCTCTGCAAATCAGCAAATGTGGTGGGAAACTTGGACAATAGAAGGGACAAGATACTTACACAGCCTGTAATGCTGGGTTGACGCATGGCTGAGATCTTCTGGATGAATCAGGCTATACCATGACTTGCAAAACAGCTCACTTTTCTCAAAGCCCAAATGGAAGATTACACTAGAAAACAGCAAAGTTGGGAAGAGAGAGATGAGCACTTTGGATTGTAATCGTTTATATTGCTCAACTAAAACAGTTCACCACCACCCCTTGCTAGACAGGCAACTCCCATTGTCAACATTGTGGCTCTCACTAGTCAATTCAAGCCCCTTTCTCAAACTTTTCCAATCCCCTCCAAGGTCCCAAGATTCCCTATTCCCAGAACACGTGCTCACCTTTCAGAGATGTCCACAATGGCCAAGTCTTTTGTGTGGCGACTCTCAAAATAAGTCAAGAAGAAAGAATTCTGGCTGATTCTGGGCTTGGGGTCCAGAGGAGTGCAGAAAGCAGTGAATACAGGATTAGTGGACCAGTAAGAGCCGGGTGGGGGCTGATGGAACCTCCCTCGGATAAGGACCAGCTTGTTCCCGGAACTTTGCCGCCGGATTGTCTTGGAAGTGTTGAAATGGCAGCGGAAAAGTCGGCCTGGAGTTTTTGTAAAAAGTAAAGAAAAGAGCATTGATGAGTTAGAGGAGCCACAGAAATATCCCCCAGTTGGCACAGCCACACTATTAAGCCAATCTCAAGCCTAAAACATGAGATAGTTCTACTCTCATTGTCTAGGCAAGTTATTGTAATTTCTACATGGCATTGCATTTTTTGCTTCAATGTTGAACTTTTTGGGGGGAAGCAATGGGGTTTGAACATTTCTGGATCAAGCCCTGAGCCAGGGATGGGCAACTTGCAGCCCTCCAGTTCTTGATGAACTACAACTCTCATCATTCTCACCATTGGCCATGCTTCTTGAGGCTTATGGGAGTTTGAGTCCAGCAGCATTTGGGGGTGGGGCTTACAGGTTCCCTATCCCTCCTCTAAGACCCAAAGTGCAGGTGCTTGCTCAGCTACTATATGCTCAAAGGCACTCTCACTTCTGCTATTCTTTCACATGCTCTAGGGCTAAGTGAAGATTATGAAAAGACGGTTTCTTGCTTGAATTAAGTCCTGCTGGGCATCATCTATTCTAGGACTTGCAGGCTAACTTTTAATCTGCCGTCTCTCTACTTTAGAGTCATTGCACAGCTACATTTCCTCCTCCTCCTCACATGTTACTGAGCACAGTTCACAAAGGGATACCTACTTGTATCTATTGGAGAGGTCAATGCCAGCTGGTTCCTCATCACAAAGTGATCTGCTGGATCAATGATGTCATAGATGCTGTCTCCTTGGGCAACCAAATCCACCTGCAGGATAGAGAATCAGATAAGGTTTAGTTATCAGGTTTCATATTAAGCACTATAAAATGCTGCTAGCATCACAAAGTTCCCAGTGTCCAACAGATATTCATGGTCAGATAAATAAGTGATACCATCACATCGGGGAATAATTATGAAGGCTAGAAATTATCAGTTTATACTATAAGGGGCATAAGAGTAATTTTAGGGCTACCAAGACCCAAAGGAATTAAAAGGAATTTATGTAACTAAAAGATAGTTGCTTAACTAAGTACCTATTCCAAGGATTATTCAATCTCCCCATTTTATAGCAAAGGCATTTCCCTTTCCACCCACAAGCTGGTCAGATACATACCATAGAGTGCCCCAGATGTTCAGCAACATTCTCTGACACATAGATGAGTTTGCCTTCTCCGGTGAATGCCAGAAGGAAGCCTGGAAGCGTCTGCATAAAATCTTCCAAGTCCTGGGAAGAAAGCAGGCTCTCCAAGCCTTCTAGAGTTGTTCCTGTTGAGGAAGAAGAGAAGGGAAAATCGGTTATTTTGGTAAGCACACACATAATTTTTATTTAAACAACAGCGACAACCCTTTTAGCTCTTTGCATCAGATTTTTAGCTGCGGCTGAGGCTAGGATTTCAGCACCGGGGACAGCAACTGTTGCTGCCCTCCCTCCGCAAAGCTCGCCCTGGCTGTTTCAGGACCACGGACAGCAGCTGCCCGTATCTCTTCTCATAAGAGACATTGGTGCTTCAGCACCACGGAGAGAGACCTGTTGAGTCCTACCATCCCGAAGGGGGACGAAGGAAAGACGCTGGACACAAGACCCAACTTCAGGTGTACCCCCACCTACCCCGCATCCTTGCACTTCCTGGATTCCCCCCAAACCTCGGGATCTTTCTGAATCTGTCAGGCAGTTAGTTACCTTTGGAGAAGAATATGGATTTCCGCGTGTAGATGCACGCCAAGGACATGATGTGGAGGTACGATAGCCGCAGCTTATCCCCTTCCGCGATGGGCAACAGGTCTTTCAGGTTCCTGATCTCCGCATTGATCTGGTCCCGCCGCGCCTTGGAGGCTCCCTTCGTGGACCGATACATCTCGGCTGCCGAAGATCCGTACGGCTAGCGCTCCTCCGTCTCCTCTCCTCTTCTCTGGTCTCTCTCTCTCTCTCTGTCTCTCCGGTGTCTGCCTGTGGATCTGTTTGAGAACCACTGCCTGCCTCCCATCTTTTATAGGCTGTCGGGAGTGTGGGCACTGGCATGCTAAGGAAAGTGGGGCGGGAAGATTTGTTCAGATCAATGGAGGGACACGGCTGCAGAGTCCTCCCCCCTCCCTTTCTTGGGCTTGGGGGAACCCTACGTCACTGGCTCCTGAATGACGCGGTGAAGAAGGGGGGGAGTGGAGGAGGCAGCCAAAGAAACGCTGCACCGAATTAGGAGATGAAGCAGAGACGTTTCTGTTGGAATCACACCTCGGCAGCGTCTGAGCCCAACGCCTTCTCTCCTCTGTTCCTCCCTTTCCTCCAGCTCAGACTTAGATATTCACTCTGGCGCTGGAGTCTCGCTTTTCTTTCTTCCCTTCTCACGAAAAGGACTTGCTGTCTCAACTCTTTCACAGGCTTTCATTTTATTCTGGCTTTCGAAACTTCCCTTCCCTATTTTTTCCCTTCCCTTTGTGTTTCTTTCTGGGTTTCCTTTCTCAAAACCATTTGCCATGTATTCTTTCCCCACTCACTCATTCATTGATTTGTTCATCCTTTCTTCCACCTTTCCCTTTTCACACATGCACAAAACCCCCCTCCAATGTACCTTTCCAATCTCTTCACTGCTGATCTAAAACAGAAAACCAGGGAGAAAAAGTGAGGTCAAAATCGTGGGCTTAGACCTGAATTGCATGAAAAGCAAGTTCAAAAAGGTGTGTTTGGGTTGGGCTCTCAGCCTGATTGTCTTTCATCTGTGTGTGTGTGTGTGTGTGTGTGTGCTTATTTCTCTGAGTGTACATTTCGTTTTAGTGTCTTTAAGAAAATGTACCTTATGTGGTCTTTTACTAATTATAATGACAATAATAATACAAACATTGATCTGTGGGGGAATCATTTCAAGATGTTTTGTTTTTCTTTTCTTTTCTTGCTCCCCCTGACATTTTTTCTTTGCCTAACATAATTCTCACTGTTTCGTTTTGGTTTTCTTTCCCATTTTCTTTTTAGTAAAGAAACCTTGTGCTAAGCACACCTTTATATAGGATTTCTCTCCAGGAATTCTGGCTTCTCTCCCATACAGCAATCACTAGTGGGTGAGTTTCTTTTCCTTTTCTTTTTTTGTTATAAAAAACTTCCTCAACAAATAAATAAGTCAGGTCTTAAATAACACCTTCTTATATGAAGGCCAAAAATAGACTTCGAGAAAGAAAAGAGAGTGGTGCCTTTTTTGCTTCATGGTTGCCTGAGCAACGGAGACTGAAAAGTGACAGCTCTCTGTCTCCCATTTTGGGGTGGTTCTTTTTCTTTCTTTCTTTTCCTCCCCCACCCCAAGAGGTAACCTAAATTAGGTACCTTTCTTTTGCATAATCTCTCACTCCATATAAGGAAAAGAAGCTGATATGGTGGGAGGAGAGTAACTCTTTCTAGCCTGGATGCTTTTTCACCTGTTCTGCTCAGGGATAGCGCTTGCAAGCTGTCCTTCCTTGGGGCTGGATCCTCTGCTTCAGGAAGAAAACCCATTGGGGCTGCGTCTCGAAGGGGGCCCTGTGTTTGTGTGTTTTGTTTAAATCTTCTTCAATTCAGTGCTTTTTGTTTAAAAAAGACAGAGGAAAGCACAACTGAAACAGGCTCAGTCATGGTGGCTCCAGGAAACAGGATTTTCACTGTTATGCAATGATAGCTTTCTGCAATGCAGACAGCCTGTTTATGCAATCCAGTTAACCAGAGACAACAACTCCTGAAAAGTTCTTTCAAACTCTGTTGGATTTTTACATGTTCAATGTATAGTGTGTCTGGAAGGGTGGAGGTGGAGGGTGCATGTTTAATCAGAGGCTGAAATGACCTGAAAGAAATTTCATAAGTATCAGCAAGATCAAAGACCCATTGGCTCCTTCCTTTCCCAGGATAAGTGATCACAGTAGTGATCACTTAACAGTAGATCATTTCCCAGGAGTGACAAGGGGCATTACTTCTCAAGTGCAGAGCTGTCTGGAGGGCAGGGTTCCTTAGAGAGCCATGGTGACTTGTGGATAACTTAGGAAACTCAGCTCGCTTGACATTTTTTGGCTGCAAAACAGGAACTGTTGGCTCGGGTTAGCAGCCCTGGGTGGAAAAATGCTGGATCCCTTGAAATCTGTATGGCTGGGCTGGGGAACCTTTTCCAGCCCAATTCCCTTTGTGTGGCCATATGCCAAAGGGAAGCACCAGAGGCAAAATATGGCAGAGCAGCAAACATGAACTCTACCAGGGTACAGTAGACTACCTTCTCTCTACACAAACACATACACATGCTCCATTTGACCCTCCCTCCCTCCATCCATCCATCCAGGCAGGCAAGAGGAATCAGTGCAAATTTAAGAACACATTACAGCCAGGCCAAAACTCACAAAGGGTGTGTGGAGGTCGGTCAGTGAGTCATGTGACCTGGGGAAGGACTGTGACCCAGGGAAAACCCTGATGGCCAGACAGAGAGGACTGGAGGGTCACATTCAGCGCCCCCATCTCTGGGCCTAAGGTTTCCCTCCCCTGATGTATGAGGTGACTTCATCTCCATGGCAGCCTGGATCTCTCCAAGAGCCTTAAGGGCTAAGTATCAACAAGTGGGATGATAACCAGTGGCTTTAGGGCAGAAGCCCAGTAAAGTATATCCTGTGGGGATCATGAATAGGAGGCACACTTAGGGTTTGCTAGGCTGTTGGGGGTGGGGGGCTCTTCATTCTTCCTTTAATTTGCTAATGTATATACCCAGAAAGTAAACAGCTGCCTTGTTTTGGGGTTGGCCTCATTTTGCTTCCAAACCAATAGGGCAGTGTCAGGTGGACAAATGTCTAAGCAGGTACAACAATGGGGACCAGCAACAAAATGTGGCCACGTGAAGTGCTATTGTTTGGGGTTTCAGCCAGCCATGCCTCCTCCAGGTTACTCCATTCCATCCCTTCCCCCCAATTCCCCATCCTCTACCCGCTCCCTCAACCACCATTCTGTGCCCAATAAGAGGACTCGGCTCTCTCACTGGGCTTTTGAGTTGTCCCCTTAGAAGGGGGTTCCCCATCTCAAGGAGAGAGGGTTGTCCTTCTGCAAACTTTGGTGTTCTCCCAAGCCTGCTTGAGACCCACACCTGGAGAAGGAGTTTGCCATTAGTATTGTTGCACGCCACCCCAATCCCCAAGTGGTGCAAAATTCCAGGGGCTGCAGATCCTTACCCAGGGTTCGTGTTTACTTTGGAATGAGGGATAGTGGAGACTGTGGTGTCTTTATGATATATGGTTTTCTTTACACATATATACAACCTGAGCCTACGATGGAGGGGCTCACGGCATTAACAATCCAAAAGGGTCTTGTTTTTCCCATCGCCGCAGCCCTGGATTCAAAGGGGGAAAGTCAAGAATGAAAGAGAAAGAGAGAAAGGAGAGAAAGAGGAGCGGGAAAACAAGGAAAGGGGAAAGCTTTTAAAAAATGGAAAGGAGGAAAGGATATAGGATAGGAATCCACTGTGTTCTTTCAACGTTCTTTTAGATGCACAGTGTTATAAATAGGCCTGGGAGTCCCCGGCTTTTCACTGTGGGATTTTTCCTGCCAGCATCCTGCTTCCTCAAATGGGTCCTTTCCACAGCTCTACGGCTGGGATCCCCTCCTGACGCAGCCCTGAGCTTGAGTGGGAAGGACTTGGGAGAGTCTGTGGATGCAGGCAAGGGTGTCAGAGCCCTGGATGAGAGGAAGCAGCAGCTGTCTGTGATGGAAAGGCATCTACTCCTGTAGGAGCAACTGAGCCTTCTGGGTGCTTAACCCACGAGGAATCTCAGGCTACGCCTGCACACATTTAAAGAACATTCCCCACAAAACAATTATGAGAACTGTACTTTGTGTGCTGGGAATTGTAGCTCTGTGGGGGATAAACGACAGTCCTCAGGATTCAGGGATGTGAGGGATGTGCTTTGAATGGATGTATGGTGCATATTCTGGCTGCATTCGGACAGCTTTTTATTCCTTTTCCACAATGTTTCCCTATCTGATCATTTCCACATTTTAAGTGGTCTTTCACATGGTGCAAAAGTCATTTCTGTACCTATATATCTGCTTAAGCTGCATGTGCAAATTATATTTGCCATAGTTGCCTGCATATTTTTTTATGTAACTGGGCTATAGGTGCAAGTTATAGGCGCAATAGTCACCTATCAGGTGATCTCGGCTAACACACTTATGCGCTCAGACGAAGCCACTGACTTAGCAGGTGTCCCACAGCAGCTGATGGCCCTGAGATTTAACTTGCACCTTGAGACTTCCAAGAATGATCCCCACAAATACTTTTTATTTTTATTCCCCTCCAATCTGTCCTAAATAGGATCATACCATATATGCCATTGCAATACTGGCAGGTGTATATTTTATCCTATTCCTATCAAATCTGTGCACGCTGGGTCAATGTTCAATATGTCCAGCCCACCATGACTCCAAAATCTCTTTCCTGGCTAGTTACCACCAATTCAAACCCCATCAGAGAAGTTGGGGGTCTTTGCTGCATGGTACATCACACTTAGAAGGAATTCACTCTAGACATTTAAGGCAGAATGGGTATTATTTGTTCACTCACTTTCCACAGGATGGCATCATCCCATTTCTGTCACCCTGCCACTTCTTTCATCTTTTTTCCCTGACTTTCTCCAGTGAGTGTCCAGTATTGACTGCACTGACTGGCAGCGGCTGTCAAGCAGGATCCTTTCAAAGACCTGCAGGGAGATGCCAGGGACTAAACTTGGGTGCTGTGGCTGAAGCCTCTCCAAGCCTTTGACCCAGAAGCCCTGCCCTGGGCTGCACATACAAACTGGGTCAGGCAAGGAAGAGCTCCCTCACTGCGTGCAAAAGGTCCCGGGTTCAACCCCTCCTATCTCCAGGGAGGACTGGGAAACAAAGACTTGGCCTGAAAGTCTTGGGAGAGGCTGCCCATCTTCTTTTCCGCTGCTCCAGAGAGAAGGACATGAAGCAATGGATCCAAATTGCAAGAAAGGAAATTCTGCCTAAAGGCATGGCCAAACTTGGCCTTCCAGATGTTTTGGGATTACAATTCCCATCATCCCTGACCACTGGTCCTGTTAGCTGGGGACGATGGGAGTTGTAGTCCCAAAACATCTGGAGGGCCAAGTTTGGCCATGCCTGGAACCTTAGGAATAACATTGTGACGGTAAGAGATGTTTGACAGTGGGAACAGACTCCCTCAGAAGCCAGCGGACTCTCCTTCATTGGTGGTTTTTAAGCAGATGTTGGATGGCCATTTGTCATGGATGCTTTGGCTGAGATTCCTGCACTGCAGAAGGTTGGATTAGATGGCCCTTCCGGTCCTACAGTTCTATGATTCTACAAGTAGAGAATACTGAGTGAGATAGACCCAAGGGTCTGCTGCCTGGGGGCAAATGCTCCAGCAACCCAGACAGCTGCCTACTCCCACCCTGGCTTGCCTTCTTACTTGCAACCAGCCCACGGAACGGCCCTGCCTGCCTGCCTGCCTGCCAGCTTCCTCTTCCTGGGTCTCAATTTCCCCTATTCGGAAATCAGCAAGGAGGAGGATAGGGACAAAGCCTTTGCCTCTCATTGGCTCTAGCGCCACCTACTGTCGGGCTCCCTTCCTCCCAACCAGTCCTAATGGGCTCCACCCACCACTAGCTCCGACTTTATATTAGGCCACTTCCTATGTTTTTATGCTACAAAGCCCCAAACACTTTTTTGGGGGGGTGGAGGATGGTGCTCATATATAACCAGGACTCGCCTTGAGCACAAATGCTGGGTGAAGTTATGCCCGGTGGCAGGGCTGTTTTGCTTTGTCCCTAACCCCAGTTCCGGGTGGGGGTGTGCGCGCGGCGTGGGGGGGGGGGGAGAAAAGGGGGAAGTCCCAGGAAGGCGGAGGAGAGTCTGCCTAAAAGGGTGGCAGACAAGCAGTCCGATTTGCTAAGAGCTTAGCCTAAATCTAAGTGAATCACATAGCATTGTGACAGTGACTCACTGCCCTGCTAGCATCCACTCTGTGGGGTTGGGGAGGGAAAGGGGAGAGGGGTTATGGTGAGGATTTGAGGTGGGGGGGCGGTCTTGCCGATGACTGCAGAGCCATTCACCACCCCATTGCTTGCCAAAGCCTCCCCTCCCCATTCTTTTCCCCCACCCCACATACCTCCCGAGCACCCCTGCTCAGGTCTCTTAAGAACCTTCCTGGGCTTCGCCCCTCCCACCCTTCACCTCTTTGCTGCTAATTTGAGTTCTGAATCAAGAAGCTAAAAACAGCAACCCAGCGGCTAAATATAGCCAGCCTGGAGTGCGCACACACGCTGGCGCTCCTTTGCTTTGCAATTCAGAGCCTGTAATGCACAGTCCCTCTGCTGCAGCGTGTGGGGGCGGCCAACAGCGTCGCTCATCATTGCGAAGACTGCAGTGGGGGGAGAGGGAGGAAGGAGAGAGAGAGAGAGCAAAAGCGGGGGCGGAGGCATCCAAGCTGTACTTTTACCCCAATAAGGGATGATATAAATATCTTTTGGCTCAGAGAGCTGTTTGTAACAGAAATGGCACAGATGCATTCAGATACCCTGCCACCCATAAAGCAGGAGGCGGGGGGGGGGGGAGGTGCTGAACATGTATGTTAAAGGCAGCCTGCACATCACAGAATCATAGAGTCAGAAGGGACACTGAGGGTCATCTAGTCCAACCCCTTTGCAATGCGGGAATGTTAAGTTGCCCCATAGGAGATTGCACCTGCAACCTTGGCGTTATCTGCACCATGCTCTAACCAACTGAGCTATAAGGCCAAATCAAGCTTTGACAGGCTGGACAGATGTCTTTACTTTCTTCTTTCTTTGGCGATCACTCACAGCCGAGTAAGATTGTCTTCCATGAACACGGTTTTAACAGTGAGTCCGTAAGTGACTGTGGAGGCCAATTCTGGATCCACACATCCTTCCACAGTGGGGACATTGGTTTCTGGGCAGGAGTTGATCATGGTGAGGGTTTGCCAAGCGTGCCTTCCTCTTAGCACGTTTCTCCCTTTGTCCTGATTTCCAGCGTCTTCAAAGCCCATGACACCTTTGGTAAAGGCTGTTCTCCAACTGGAGCACTCGCAAGCCAGTGTTTCCCATTGTCGGTTGTGCAGTTGTCCCAGTTGTGCAGGCTGTTGGCTGCAGGAGTGCCAGGGATGCTGTACTAGCACTGGACACTGCCCCCCCCACGTGCATAGGATTGTAATGCAACCCCAAAATGCTGCCTTATGCCAAGTCTTGCTATTGGTCCATCTAGCTTAGTATTGCCAACACTGGCTGGCAGTGGACCTGGGGGATTTCGGGCAGCAGGCACTCCCAACTCTACCTGGAAATGCCAGGGATCGATCCTGGGCCCCTCTGTGTGTATGCTGTGCTGTGGTCTTTGCCCTAAGCAAAAAAAGAAGAAGTAAGTTTCTAGTCCTCAACGTCCTGGATGAAGGTCTGATCCAGTTTGGTATTTTCTACTCTGACTGGCAGCAGCTCTCCAGGTTCTTGGGAAGAGAAAGTCTTTCCCACCAACCATTCCCTGACCATTTTTAAAAATAGGAGATGAGGACCGTCTGCACTGTAAGCAGGTGCTTCAGCAATGAACTAAAGACTGCAGTTTCCACTCATAATTCCCCTGCCAATGTTTGTGCCCTGCTCCCGTTGGAATGGTCTGAGAGGTAATCCATGGGGGTTCTCCTCTCCTGGGGGGAGAGGGGCAGAGCGAGTCTGCTAGGAGAAGAGGCCTTTCCTTTCTCCAGTGGTGGCGACTGAGCCATTGTTGGTACGCCACATTCTGGTGCTAGTCATTGCACAGGCGGTGACAGAGGAGGCCCATAGGGTCATAGAATCATAGAATCATAGAGTTGGAAGAGACCACAAGGGCCATCGAGTCCAACCCCCTGCCAAGCAGGAAACACCATCAGAGCACTCCTGACATATGGTTGCTTAAAGACCTCCAAAGAAGGAGACTCCACCACACTCCTTGGCAGCAAATTCCACTGTCATATTAGCTAATCCTCTGCCAGATCCTCCAGTGGAGGTTTTTAAGATGAGGATGAATGACCACCTGTCAGGGATTGTTTCGTTGCGATTTCTGCATTGCAGGGGGTTGGACCAGGGGGTCTGTACAACTGTACAATTCTATGATTCTATGTAAATTCAAGGCTAGAAACATAGCCATGCATTCTCCTTAGCTATTACTTAACGGGGTTAAAAAAAAAACATGTGGTGGCGCTCCCCTCCTTGCATAGCCAAGGAGAGTGTTCAAAACTTAAAATAAATTCAAAAGCAAACATTGGGAAAGGAGGCAGGAAGAGGAGGAGGAGGAGAGATTCCCAGGCCAAGAGTTCGAACCGTGCATCCTTGCACCCAAAGCAGCAGCTGAATATTTCGCTGACAAATTACTGAAGAGCACCAGGGCTTCTTTAATAGTAACAGCAAATGAATTGCCTCCTACCGTAGCGCAATGGGGAATAAGAAAAGAAATCTCTCTGCTGAGTGTGTGTGTGTTGTGTGCCTTCCTTATGTGTGGGAATGGAAGGCGATATTAATTAACAGAAAGGGGATGGTAAGAGGAAAAAGTGGGAAGGCAATGAAATTAATTATGAGGGGAAATGGGGGATAGAAATTGATTTATAAGCATGGAAGGGAATTGAACTTAGTTATGCAGGAAAGGGTTGTGCAAATGTGTTCTTATTGCTGCTTAGTGAATTACACCAGTTACAAAGTGAGGAATTAATAATGCAGTTTCTTGATGAATCATTAAAAGGGTTAATAATACAACTGAGTATAGTACAGAAAAGAGATACTTTTTCATTTTTTTTCTTTGGCCACACCCATTTTGACACGCAGCCGCTAGGGGGCTGCCTCTTGGTCCGTGCAAACCTTGAGCCCCCAAAAGCATAGGCACAGTGTGAAGGTGTTTGAGTGCAACAAGGGCCTTTGCAGCCACAGACCTACATCCACCCATCACCACGGAGGGGTGGGAGCCGGGTGGAATCACTCCCTGCATGTGTGGTGAGAAGCACCACATTGAAAGAAAAAACAACAGTCCCAGGGAATTGTGATAAAGAAAAGAGATTGAGTGAATACATATCATGAGTGTGAATTTGGTGTCAACATTTGGTGAACCCTCCCCCCAAGCCCGAGGGCCAAATGCAGCCCTCTAGATCTCTCTCAAAACATTGCACAGGCTACATCTGCTCAGCCACATGTTCCCTCCCCAGGCTGCACCCCTCAACACCCCTTACTTTGCACCCTCCTTGAGTGGTCTTCCTGGCTTGAATATGTACAGAATTCAAGGGGTGTGTGGGTGTGGGTGTGTAAATCCTGCAGGCATGTTAACTTGAATAGGACAATAACCTTATTGGGGGGGTTGCCTCCAGACTGTCAACATTTTGCAGGTATCAAGTGCACACCATAAATTCAAAGCGGATTAATGCACTCTGTTTCTCTAAAACACAGAGCCTAGGGCTTGCCGATCAGAAGGTCGGCAGTTCGAATCCCCGCGACGGGGTGAGCTCCCGTTGCTTGGTCCCTGCTCCTGCCAACCTAGCAGTTCGAAAGCATGTCAAAGTGCAAGTAGATAAATAGGTACTGCTCCGGCGGGAAGGTAAACGGCGTTTCTGTGCGCTGCTCTGGTTCGCCAGAAGTGGCTTAGTCATGCTGGCCACATGACTCGGAAGCTGTACGCCGTCTCCCTTGGCCAGTAAAGCGAGATGAGTGCCGTAACCCCAGCGTCGTCCGCGACTGGACCTAACGGTCAGGGGTCCCTTTACCTTTAATGCACTCTGTTTCTCTCCCTAATAAATTTACTTTAAACAACAACAACTCAGACTTTTTGCAGTTAGGAAAGTGACAGGGAAATGCACTGCAAAATGTAGATGGATAAAAAGTTAAGAGGAAGATGTGTAACCACCATGCAAGCTAATGCAGGAGGGTTGCTCATTGTTGCATAACTGCCCCGTCAGCAAATCAGGAGGAATGCTCACTAAAGAGCAGGCATCGTCTAACCTCTGTGAAAAAGAAACCAGGATGAATAAGCTAGGGTTGCCGTATTCCCCAAAGTGAAAATCCGGACAAAGTTACTGAGCTTTTTTCTGGCAGCCTGTCTGGAGGAGTCTGGAGAGAGCGAGGGTAGCATCAGCAAGGCTGGCACCAAGGGTTGACAACACCGGGCGTCTGCTAGAGCCCATATCCCAATAGTGGGCCCTTTGCCCTGGAACTTGGCCCTCTCAAGTTAGCAAACAGTGAGGGAACTCAGGAGGAGTAACCCCTGCATCCCCTGTCCATCCCACCCCCTCTCTCCCTGGGAAGTGGGGTGGATTGGGCCCCAGAGAAATGGGACAGTGAACAGGCAGTAACAGCAGAGAGGCAGTAGAAGAGGCAAGCATCTCATTCCAGGGCCCTGAAGAAGATGGAACTGGCACCACGCACCATGTTTACACTGTGGTCATTCTGCTGTGTCGAACACTGGACAAGATTTTTGCACAGGAGTAGGGAACTTTTTCCAGACTGGGCTACTTTATGAAGCCTACATGCCAGTGGCGGGCAGAGCCAGGAATGCTAATATTACCTTTATAAAAGTAGGCTTCTCTACACCACTCACACGCCCCTCCCTGTCCTCCATCCCCACAAACAAGAGGCATTCTCAGAACATCCTGGCCAGCCAGGCACAAACATTTGGGGTGCAACATAGGGCCAGTGAGCGGTGTGGCCTAGCAAAAGCCCCCAGGACCAGATGCAAAGACCTGGGTCCCCCCCTTCCCTGCTGCCAGGGAGGAGGCCCCACTCAAGATTGAGCACATCACGCTGATCTTTTACCCTCGACAAGCCCTTAGCAATGGGAACCCGACACTGAAAATATCTCTGTGTCCAAGTTATCAGCCTCCTTGCTGTGCAGTGATTGGAAGCAAAGGGGGCACAGATCCTGCCACATCTCGAATTTTACACAGCTGCTTCAAGGTTTGAGAGACACCTGAGCAAAGTGTTCTCTCAGTTTATTTGTTTGTTGAGATATGTTTCCTCTTTGTTTGGGGAGTAGCACAGGGGAAGGGGGGGGCAAGAGGCAAGGCTTCCATCCGATATCCTGTATCCCAGTTGCTGAATTGTTCGCTGTTGTTGGAGCAATGTGTTTTACAGTGCTCCTCACTGCCTATTTTAATTTCATTATTATTACCGAAGAGGCAAAAGCCCTTCTGATCCATTCTGGCAAAGCATCATCGCCGCTGTGCCAGCACTGAGGGAATTGGCTGCTGCAATGTGTATTAATTTAGTCTAGGAAATGGGCTGTGGGGCAGGGAGAAAAGGAAATAATAAATTCGGTGATGGGCAAAGAGGAATAGAGGAGGAAGAGGAACATTCCAGGGGTTGACACCTTGTTACATAAAATAGCCCCCTCACTGGTACAGCCTTTAATCTGTTGCTTTTAATAACTCAGGAGAACAAGCTATTTATATTCTTCCACCTAGCCAGGACAAAAAAATAATAATGTAAAGTGGAGGGATGGAAGCCATCTAGAAAAAAAATATGTGTTTTTCAATCATGTTTTCAACAGGAAGATTGCATACAACAGAGGCATTTGGAGAGAGAAGCAGAGGAGGAGAGAGAAACCAATTATCTGGGCCTATATTTGGGTCACTTGTGTGTCCGGATGTGAAAATGTCTATCGTCATGGGGGTCCTTTTGCCGAACTGTCTTTGCCCCTCACTACTGCTGGCCTGGTGACCCACATATGAAATCTGTGTCTGATATTGGGAGAAACTGTAAGGCTATCCAATCCAACCCTCTTCCGGAAATCAGGACAGTTCTCCTATTAGCTCCCGCCTCATAACTGCCGAACTTCCAATATGATTTGGGCTCAAATCCCTGCAAGGTGTTGTTGTTGTTGTTTCCCTAATACCAGCTATCTAGAAACCAGGCAGTGTTGCTCCGAAGACACCGGCAGGGGTGGCATGGCACTCTGCACATGTTCTTTCCCATGATCCAATGCCGAGCTTTCGTACATGAAAGATAATAATAATAATATTAATCTGGCTGGGTTTCCCCAGATGCAGATCTGATCATCACAATCCGGCCTACCATCAAAATGCATTTACAAGCTGAGTCAGATGAAGTACAGGAATAACCCACCAACCCTATGGTCCACAGGAAAAGGCCCCAAAATGTTCCCATTTTGTGTAGACTCCCTGCCTTGCCCCCTTGTACTTTGCTGTGGTTCTGAAATCTATTTATATTTCATCCCACCTACCCACTTCATTGCCTTCTCTCTCTCCCCCCCCATCTCCTTTTGCAAGGTGGGGGCCAGAAAGAGTGTGAGGAGCGTATTGGAGCTTGATCCCCCGTCTTCATCGAAAATATCTCAGCCGTTGCCATGGTGACCCACCCACGGCTTCACCAAAAAGGACAAGGAGCTTCACAAGAGAGGGAGGGAGGGAGGGAGAAGCAGCTTTTTATAGAAAGAAGTATGTGTATCTGATGGGGTGGGGGAAGCAAACCTGGAGAGGGGGGTTCAAGGCCCCCCCTCCAGAAAGAGTTTAGGGTTCACAGCGTTCCTGTCAACAAGGCCTGTGTATGTTCCCTGTGAGGGGAAAATTTGTGCCCACCGGTGCTGAAAATACACGGCTCCTCTCAACTGATGTAGAATTTTGCACAGAGACTGACTCCCCCCCCCCCTTGCTGGGCTGTGGTAGCTTTCAACATCAGCACGGGACAGGCAGAAATCCAACAGGTGCTGCATCTTCCAACTCAGGGGGGAACGTCGCATGTTGCAGCTGTTACCTGTCACATCACTGTTCATTTTTTTTAAATAATAATTTTTATTGGTTTTTTAACAAAAAGACAAACAAAACACAAAACAAAAACATATAAAAACATTTAAAACATGACTTCCCCATACCTCCCTTTCACTGCATCCTTGTTTTACAACTCTTTAGCAACCCTTCAGTCAATTTCTCTAGTAGTTTTCTTTAAATTTCCTTAATGTTAATGTTTACAGCTGTAATTCTCTATTTCTTACCCCTAGACATCTTGTCAGTCCTCAATTTTACAACAATTTTTAAGATATATTTTAAATTTCTTCCAGTCCTCTTCCACTGTCTCTTTCCCCTGGTCGCGGATTCTGCCGGTCATCTCTGCCAGTCCCATAAAGTCAATCACCTTTGTCTGCCATTCTTCCAGAGTATCTGTCACATCACTGTTCAGATGGGTTACCAGTTTGCTGGCAGGTTTAACTTACGTAAGGTGCTTGTGCTAGTGTTTGAAGGCCTAAACGACTTCGGGTCCAAATATCAGACAGACGGCCTCCTTCCCTACAGACTCTGTGGGTACTGAGATAAACCAGCCCCCTTCTTGGGAGCTCCGCCACCCACAGAAGTTGGAGGGAAGGTGGACACAGCCCAGAACGGAGCATTGTCATGTGACATGTCCTATAGCCTGTGGACTTTAGGTTTTTTTCTCATCCAAAAGGGAAGGCGAACCTAAACAGCTGAGCATGCCCAAATACCGTAACTGACTTCTAAGAGAGAGGAAAATGTAAAACCAGCAAGAAGAGAGGATGTGCAATGGAGTATCTTGGGAAAGGGAATGACTGGCACACCCCACTGCAATGTTTTGTTGCAGGTCACACTTTTTGCCTCTAACAGTAGAGATGGTGGTCATTAAATAGGTGCCATTTTTTCAGTACCACCACAATTCTTTATTTAGGTTGGTTCCCACATACATCTTACCTTACTTATGGAGCTCTCCTATGAAGGAGAGTTCTCCATCTTCCAAGGTAGTTTGTTGCTCTGTAGCTTTGATTACTCAACTGGCAACTGAATGTATGAATAGCCTCCACTGAAGTTTGAGTTTGGGCTTGAAACCTGAATAAATGTTATTCAAGAGACTTATATCCTGCCTTTTCCCCCTCCTTTGTAAATGATATCTAAAGCCGCTGGATTTAGGCTATGTAACCCCTACCCCTTTAAAACACATTCGAAGCACATTATTTCCCTCAAAGAATTCTGGGCACTGTAGTTTACCCCTCACAAACTACAGTACCCAGAATTATTTGTGGGCAGAAATGTGCTTTTACGGTACAACATGCTCACAGTCTTAGGACGAAAAACAAATACGAAGATAAACTATTAAATCATTAAGTCTATGTATTCAGCAGAATGAGTCCATTCAGAACGAACCTGTTAAGATAAAATAAATAAATGGATCCCAACATTAACAACAACAACAAATACTACTACTACTACTGCTACTACTACTACTAATAATTTTAGATATTTAAAATCTAGCATTTTGGAAATAAAGCTCAGCTTTCAGCTCAGTCTTCTCCTCATTGTGCAAGTCTTCCACTAACAGGGAAGACATAACCCAGCTGTTATGCAGAGCAGGTGGTCCAAAAGATTATTCCCTTGTAGTCTTCTTTTTAAAATTTGAAATCTCAGGACGGATATACTCCTTTATGCTATGTCACACTCAATGCCCCTGCTTTGCACACCAAGTATTTTTGCCTGGTTGGAATGTGTCCTTGAACTCCAATCGTTTTATTTTTATTTATTTTACACAATTTGCATACTACTTAATCGTCAGTACTTCTACTTGGCTTACATAAAATGCAATAATTATGCCATGCAATGATTATGCCTCTTAGCTGCCTGGATGGAGGATAGAGACAGGTATGTGAGTGAAAGTAGCCTACTGCACAAAGATAAAATTCACACCTATTGCTCCTCCTACTTCTGCATCTGACCCCACCATTGGCCCACAGCCAGCCCCCAGAAGGTTGCCAAGAAGGGTATGTGTCCCTCAGGTCCTAAAAGGGCTCTGCAACCCTGCACTACAGACTGCTCCAATCTGGTTCCATTGCAAAGTGAGTATAGCTCTGTTCTGAGTTCTGGGGCTGGGAGTGGAAGAGCTTACACCACTGCAAAACCAACAATAATTGTTGCTTCCACATCAGGGGAAGGTTCCTAAAACCGCAGCTATCCAACGGCACTGGAACAAATTTAGAAAAATTTCTGACCTCTTCGAATGATTCCAAGTTCTCACTGCTCAGATAGACTGCTCCTGTTCAGAAGGTGCTGTGCAAAAGACTTGCTGCCTGCTGTCCAATGCCACCTCTTCGATTTTCTCTTTCCCAGCATCCCTAATTGGCTGGCTGGAGCTTTACTGTGAAAGACTGCAAGCAAGGACTGATAAGAAGCTGCAACAAACCCATTCCACCTGGCCTGCTGCCCTTACTAAGCCTCTGAGAGAGCCAATATCTTTTTCTCTCTCTCCTCGAAGACGTGGTTAATGCTTTCGTTCTGCAAAGAAATGTGACATTGTTTTCTATCAATTCTGAGAATGGCCAACTAAAACAAAAATATCATTAATAATAATAATAAAACAAATGTCTGGTATATTCCAGGATCTCTGCTGCCCATTTCATGCCCTCAACTTATGGCATAGGAGAAGCAAGAGATGGATGGGAATCAAAAGGGAAGAGGAACACAGGTGAAGGATTAGGCAATAAAAGGGAATTTGATAAAAGACACAAAAAACCACCATGTGTCTCCACCAAGCCAAATCTGGCCCTCCAACCCTGTATGGGTGAGATCAACATTCTGCTTTAGCCAGTGGAGTACAATTCATTGGGGTGAATGGGGCAACCACCAACAATCCGTGCCTGCCTTCGCACGTACAACCGGCCCAGGGGGTGCCCCTGCATCTCAGCTTTTTGTTAATCGATTATGCAGGGTGGGTCTTACCTGCCCTCCCTTCCTTCCCATATTTAATTCAAGCTGGCACACCTGATCTGCTGCCTGATCTGTCATAACTGGAGGTGTCATGGGCTGAATCCAAGCTCTTTGCATCCGAAGCAGTTGAAATGTGGCCCCTCTCCCAGAAACCTGTACCTCTGTCTCACCCAGTCTGTGTCATGCACACACACAAAATATTTGCCCACCTCCCATCAACTCAAACACAAAAGCTTCTCTCTGTATGCAACTCTTTCTCTCCCCCTCTCTCCTGTTAAGATCCCAAATTGACCATTCTGTTAGTCAACCTTTGATGACTGGCTGACCACCGTCTGACTCCACAGAGAAATGTTATATTTGACGTCGTCGCCTGGATCGGTTGGTGCCTCATCCATACATATAACAACGTGCCCATTCATCACTTGATGCTGCAGTCATCAGATGATGGGCCAAGTGCATGGAGAGAGGACCACTTTCAGAGAGCACCCTAGAGAGAAATGATGTGTTGTGTTCATGTCTGATGGCTGGGCAGCCAGGTGGGTTGAGAGGCATTTGAAAGAGAAGCCTGTGTGTGTGTGTGTGTGTGTGTGTGTGTGTCTGTGTGTGTGTCTGTGTCCAGTCCTGAGGCCTGGATCAGAAGGTCGCTGGCTGCTGGGCTCTGCACCTTTAAATCTGGTGGAGAGCTTGCTTGCTGGGAGGGGGAGAGGAGCTGACGCAGCTGCATTCTGCCTTTCGCTGCCAAAATAGGGAAAAGGGCTGAAAATCTTGAAAAGGAAAATAAGCACCACAAGGCAACCGAAGCTCTGGCGTCACTGCCTCTGCTCTTTCCCTCTCCACCGCCCCCCCCTTGCAGCCTGCCTCGCGTTGCCACAGCAACAGCACACAACCAGCATCCAGGGCTGAGTGGCAGCTCAGGGATGGGAGGAGAGTTCCTAAGTTTGAATAGCAACCTGTCCTGCTCACTTTGCAATGGAGCTGAGAGAGGCGAGTGGGAAGGCTCCGCTGGAAGCCTGCTGTTTGAACCCGTCGCCAGCCCCCAAACTCCATAGGACCAAGGAAGACAGACATTTGAGATTCTTTTTTCGGAATCTCAACTATTGCCAATCTGACTCTTCCAGCTGCAATGGCTCTGTTCTGCTTCCCACTGTGGGAGCCACTATGCCACTGAGTATCAGTTCCTTAAGAGTCCCAGGAAGAGAGAGGCTCTGCTACTGTTTTCCATTATTTTAATTCCTGGTGGGTTTCTTTCTTTTCATTCTGCTGTTCATAAAATGCTTATCCTTCGT
Organism: Podarcis gaigeae; assembly: GCF_964106915.1. Taxonomy (NCBI): domain Eukaryota; kingdom Metazoa; phylum Chordata; class Lepidosauria; order Squamata; family Lacertidae; genus Podarcis; species Podarcis gaigeae. Next base: position 14,089,223 of record NC_139693.1, on the reverse strand, counting down.
TATCGGTGGTCCCTACTTCTATTTTGCAAGCCACTCTGGATACTTATTGGTAGAAGAACAGGATATAGTTAAAAACAATTGTAGAATCATAGAATCTTAGAGCTAGAAGGGACCCCCCAATGTCATCTAGTCCCACCCCCTGCAATGCAGCAATCGAAGCAAAAAAAATCCCTGACAGATGGCTATCCAACCTCTGCTTAAAAGCCTTCAACGAAGGTGAGTCCACCCCCTTCCAAGAAAGTCCATTCCACTGCCAAACAGCTCTTAAGAGTGAGAAAGCTCTTCCAAGAACTGCCATGATCTTCCCACCCTCTTTTTCCCACCCTTTCAGCACATCTGAAGTATTACTGGTTGTCATTTTGACTGGACTGGCATGTGTCAAAACCACGGCGAACAGCTAAATTGTGAAATTCCCTTCCACAGGCCACTAACCTGGAGAACGTAAAAGAGGATTAGACAAATTCTTGGAGCCTAAGGCTTCAGCAATCTCAACTAAAGCATCCATGACAGATGGCCATCCAACCTTTGCTTAAAAAGCTCCAATGAAGGAGAGTTTACCACCTCCTGAGGGAGTCCATTCCAGTGTCAAACAGCTCCTACTGTCAGAAAGTTCTCTCTTTTGTTTAGTTGGAATCTCCTTCCTTGTGCCTTTTTAATGGCAGGACAGGCAGACTTTCAACAGGTGAAACTGGTCGGCACTATAGTACCTACCAAACTTCTGCCTATCTCACAGTTGCTGAAGGTATAAAAATTTACCCAGGAGTGAGGGGGTGGGGAAATGGGAGAGCCCAACTTTAGCTTATGAAAGATGTACCTTCTTAGAATAAAGGGGTAGTGGCGTGACTTGCACTCTAGATGGTTGGTTTCCACGACTGGAATGGGGCAAAGTGCACAAGAAACCAAAAAGCCTTTGAAGATGGGGTGTGTGATTTTGAGAATCAGTGGTCAACTTGTATATCCCCCATGTGGCTGAGCTTGGTGGTATATTGCCATCATCTGTTGGGGAAATCATTTGTAGTGCATTGGCTAACATGCAGGGGGAGTTGAAAGAGGGGATCTCTGCAAGATGGCAGGCTTTCTGCTCAAAGCATCTTCCATTTCAGGGGGGTTGGGGTCCTGTGAATGGAACCTTCTCCCCATTTCCCCAAGAAAGTCCCCAATTTGATCTGCTGCCCCAAGCAATGATGCCTACACCTCTCTTTCCTGACTCCCTCCTTCCCCTCTGATGCAATCCTCTGCCACCCAAGCAGCCCTAGTAACATGAAGGTGGTGTCCTGAGCAGTATCACTCGTTGCTATGGAAATTCTGGGTACCAGCGAGGGAGATGCAGCCCATCATTCCTGGATGCAAAACAACACGAATGTGTATGGTTGTTGCAGGATGGCACCCTATTGGGGGGGCTGGGGCATAAGCCTTAAAAAAGGAACTGTTCATTATTATTATTTTTAATATGAGAGGTGCTGAGATTTGTGGTTGTTTCCACAAAGCACCACAGAGGCCTGAATGAAGTGAAAGGGATGCTGGCATGGGTGAATTGAAAGGGCTCAAAAAAGATGAGGCACAGCTCAGCCCTGACACCTGCTGGATAATCTATATAGCAATTTCATTACAACAGTGTTAGGAGAATCCCTTTAAAACCATGGGCGGCAGCCATGGGGAGAGGGTAACTTTTGTTTGGGAAGAAGCCTCAAATTAAAGTTTCCGAGCACAATTCAAAATGTTGGTGCTGACCTTTAAAGCCCTAAATGGCCCAGTATACATGAAGGAGTGTCTCCATCCCTACTGTTCAGCTGGGGCGGTGATGGTTCAGCTCTGAGGGCCTTCTGGAGGTTCCCACACTGTGAAAAGTGAGGTTATAAGGAACCAGGAAGAGGGCTTTCTCGGTAGTGGTGCCCACCCTGTGGAACGCCCTCCCATCAGATTTCAAGGAAATAAACAACTATATTACTTTTAGAAGACATCTGAAGGCAGACCCGTTCAGGGAAGTCTTTTTATGTTTGATGTATTACTCCTTCTTTGAATGATAAGTTATATGTGTCCATGTAACCATCTCAACCTGTGGAACTGGCGCTTCTGCAAGTGCCATGTAATGTTCGTTCCCCAACTGCAAGGAATCAGCTCCTCACTATGACAGCACCTGCTCTCTAGAACTCCCTGTCAACTGATATTAGGAAGGCGCTTTTGCTATATTGTTTTCAACACCTGCTAAAAACACTTTTGTGTAGGCAAGCTCGCCGAGATTTTTAACTTTAGAATGTGATTTTATTTTATTTTGTATATTTGTTTTAGACTTTTGCTCCAATTCGTTTCTTGATAAATTTTAGGTCAACTTTTTTCCTTCCATCTTCCAAGTTTATTTGTGTTTTTCAAATGAACCTAGATTCATTATTTTTAAGGAGCATGTATTTACTCAGAGTTTTTGGTGATTAAGCAGGAAATAGGTCTTGTTAAATAACTTTTTAAAAGATTCAGGGAGAGGAAAGATAAACACAGCACAGACATTCGAAGACACAGAGGAAAATTGTGAGATTTTTTTTTTATTAAAAAAGATAACATTTACTGAAAAGGGACTGACAATAATTACATAGGGAGTTCCAGAGTCAGACCAGACCTGACCCTCTCGCCTTCCTCCCTGTCTTCTTCAGCAAGGCATCACCAAACCAGTCACTGGGCAGACTTAGCTCCCAGTGCACAGCAGACGGGACAAGTGAGAAGCCGGCGCCATTCACACTCCAAGCACTCTGGGGATCTGAATCTCAGTGTGCCCAAATGGAGGGAGGTGGTCTCATTTCTTCTTTGCAGCTGCCAGTTCGGCTTCCTTTGCTTCAGCCTGAGCTGCCAATAACTCTTCGCGCTCCTTCAGGAAAGCAGCATATTCCTCTGCATGAAGTCTGGAGGAGGGGGAAGAGGAAAGAGAATTGCACCTCCTTGCTTCACGTCAAGCCTATCTGCCCCGTTTCCAGTTCTGCCCCACACCTTTCTCTGCTGCTTCACAGGGTATGCTGCTCAGGTGGGGCTCCCCAGGTGGGGCAGGGCTGCTCAACCAGCTTCCTGGGAGGAAGGTCACTGTTGCTTACAGGGAGGGAGAAGGGTGAAGCAGCAGGGAGGGCAGTGCAATGTCCACCTCTCTGCTGCCTCACCCCTCCTGGGCAAGCAACAGTGACCCACCTGCCAGGAAACTCCATCCCACCTGGCAAGTTACTTTGGCTGCCCGTTGTATCCTGGTTCCCACCAACAGCCTCTCCTTACGATGGCATCGAGGGTCACCAAATTTCAGTTATTGTTTCCCCCCACAATACTCTCTCTTCCCACCACCGCCTAACCCCCCCCCAAAAAAAACCAGGCCAGGAAGCAGAGGCTACATTAACACATGACCGTGATCCATACTTTCTGAATAAGCACCAGCCCACCTGAAGCCACCACTTGTTGTTGGCTTGCTATTTGTTTAGAAGATTGGTCAACCGATCGATCAGAGAGCTCTCCCACTGTAGCTCAAAAGGGGCCGAAATCCACAAACGAAAAGAAAAATAAATAGGCACAAAACCATCGTCACCCAAACACAGATGAAATCAATAAAACCTTTTGAAACAAATAGAGGTAGCTAAGCAAAATGCCTGGGTGGGTTTGCTGGAAAATGTTTGCAGCAGCTGTCCTACCTCACAGGGTTGTTGTGGGGATAAAACTGGGAGGACGAGGACCATGTCCATGGAGAAAAGGTGAGTTATAAATAGAGCAACAACAAAACAATATAGTGAGAGCAACCGCCTGATGTCAATAGGCACAGAGCTCCACAGCAAATGTGCTGCCACACTAAAGGGTCAAATCCCTGCAAATGTGGACTGGGATGGTGTGGCTTTAGTCAAACTGCAAGTTCTGCAGATCAAAGTGATCCAACTGGGGTGGTGGGGAGATCCCTTAAGTAAACTGGTCCCAAGCTGTTAAGGAAGCAAGAAACTATGACCCCTCTTTTGGGCAGAGCAGGAAGCTGAGGCTTCCCAGTTTCCTACTCCTGCCTGCCCCAAAGGTGGGGCAAATTGGGAAGATACCATGGACCAGCCCCCTGCTCATTCAATAAACCGAGAAGCCTGGTTTATCGCCGTATGCAAACTGCAACCAGAGTCTGCTTGTCTGCTGCCTCGTGGATTCTTCCCAAGGTTTGTGCTCTTCAGCCACTGGTTCCCATGGGCACCAGTCACTTACTCTTTCACCACCTTGATGCCCAGCGACCGGGCAGTCCCCATGAGCGACCGGACGACCTTCTCGAGCGGCGTGTCGCGGAGCACGAAGTTCGGGTCCTGAGACTTCACCAGGGCAATTTCATACAAGTGCTTCAAGGTCACCATTCCTGCCACCTCATGCCCTGCAGCACAGCATAGAGAGGGTCTTAAAGCCAGGAAGAGCCAGTTGGAGGTTTGCTACCAAAGCCCAAGAGGGGGAAATCCCAGCACACCTCGAAACTCCCAACATTTTTAGCCATGTGCATTATCATGCACATGAGAGAGGGGAAAAATTCATTTGAACTCAAAATAGTCAAACTCCAAGGCTTATGCTTCCCCCAACACAATTTTGAGCCTGTTCTAATGTGGGGCATGTAAAAGTAAAGGTAAAGGGACCCCTGACCATTAGGTCCAGTCGTGGCCAACTCTGGGGTCGCGCTGCTCATCTTGCTTTATTGGCCGAGAGAGCCAGTGTACAGCTTCCGGGTCATGTGGCCAGCATGACTAAGCCGCTTCTGGCAAACCAGAGCAGCGCACAGAAACGCCATTTACCTTCCCGCCGGAGCAGTAACTATTTATCTACTTGCACTTTGACGTGTTTTCAAACTGCTAGGTTGGCAGGAGCAGGGACCGAGCAACAGGAGCTCACCCCGTCACGGCGATTCGAACCGCCAACCTTCTGATCGGCAAGTCCTAGGTGTTAAGTTGTGGGTGAACATATCAAATGACACAGCGATTCTTCAAACAGCTCTTGTTTATTCACAGGCCAGAACAGAACTGAACCGAAGGGTTCAGCCAGCCTGCTTATATAGAGCTCCACTAGAACGCAACAGTAACCATTTTCTGTAACTATCCAATCACTGAACGTCACTTTCGATCCCTTATTAGCATATGTGTACCTGAGTGAAAACTATCTACAGTATACCCTTGCTGGCCCAGGGTGAGAATTTCAGTACATAACACTAGGCTCTGTGGTTTAACCCACAGCGCCACCCGTGTCCCTAATGTGGGGCATGTACTTAGTGGTAACTCCAGAGACTGTGCTAGACTGTCACAGCAAAAACAACAAATGGAAAAAACATCCTGCACAGCATTAGAAGACTCCAGAAACCATTTGAAAACCAAGGCGTGGCTTCTAATTGGCTGCAGGAGTGTCCAAAAAACATTCACAAACTGGAACAGTCAGTTTTGGGTTTGCAGTATTAGGGAGCTGATTTGTTCAGCAACTAAGGCATTCAGGAAGCAAGGTTCCACTGTACTTAAGTGATTTGAGCCCTGACAAACAGGTGGGAAAACCAATCCCAACCAAGAAGCCACTGGTGACAACACTGCCAGGACGGGGGCTGCTGGTCCCGTGTCCCCCCCAGCTCTGGTGCTCAGATGGCTCCTTTCTGCCGTTCTCGCCAGTGCTTTGCCCCTGGACCCTCACCCTACCCATCAGCTTCCCTCCCTGGTTGTGTCTCTCACCAGGATTTGTTGCTCCCTTTTCTATGCCAGCCGCTGACAACAGAAAATATGTAGCTGTTGGCTTGTTTATCTGAAGCTCGTACGATCGGTCAGGCTGCAAAAAGGAGTACAGGGAAAAGGGAAGAGAGTTAAGTCAGCCATGCCTTAAGATCTCTGGCAAAGGCGCAAACAAAAAAATGAGGTGCAAACCCAGGCGTGGGGCCCTCCAGATGTTCTGGACTACCACATCCATTATTATTAGTAACTCAGTGGTACAGCAGATGTCTCAGGAGAACTACCACCAGTCACTGTATACAACATGGGCCAAGGATCTGGCTCTGTGTAAGACGTCAAAAGTGGTTGGAACACAACCTGGGGTCCTCCAGAGCAAGCTGAACACAGAAGTATTTGAACTCTGGGGCACAGGCACTCAATGTTCAAGACAGACGTCTGCCTGCAAGATGTTTCCAGCCCTGCCTCTACATAAATAGGTAAATTATGTTCTTCTCACCCGTACAATGATGCGTGTGGGCAGAGGGATCCCTTCCTTGATGTCCTTTGTGCGCTCATTGAAATCCTTGCAGAATTGCCCAATGGAGATGCCTCTCTGGAGGGGGACAAGAGACAGGAATCACGCAAAGTGAGATTTAGACGGAAATTCAGAGGGCAGCTAGTCCAACACTTTGCAGGATTGGGAAGAATTCGGGATGCAACCACAGCATTCCTGGGAGAAGGTGATCCGCTTTCAGCTGAATTGCCTCCTGGAGAGTAAGTGCCCACCACGTCCCCAGGTGGCCTGTTCCACTACTGAGTAGGCTGTATCACATGTAGCTGAAATCTGCTCCCTGGCATCCCCCCCCCCATTGCTTCTAATCCTGCTGTCTGGACCAGAATCAAGTCTGTCCCATCTTGTGAGTGACAGCCCTTCAGCTACTTGAAGCCTGCTATTGTGTCTCTACCCAATCTTCCTTTCTCTGGGTGCTAGAAGGATTTCAGGACTCAGCTCCCAAGCCTTTCCCCAGAAGGGGCAAACTCTCCTACAGCTGCCCTGTCTAAGCTTGGTGGGGGAGGTAACAGTGGGGGTGATGGTGGAGGAATCCCTTGTTCAGCCCAAGGGAATGCTTCCAGGGACCATGTGGCCAATAGTGGGCAGGCTCAGAGGCAAAATAGAGTGGAGGGGGAGGAAATGCAAATTTCACCTATCTACAGTAGGCTCGTTTAGGTGCAGCACAGCAGTCTATTTCTAAAGAGTGGTGCTGAGTCTCAAGCTGCCTGGATGATAATTAACCCTTCTGGTTTGGAACCAGCTGCCTCCTTTAATCCTGGATGGACAGAGTCATTTCTTACACATCTATGCCACTCAAGGTGGCAAAGGTGGAGGGGTGAGGGGGCTTTTTCTCAAGAGGCTTCCTCCTGCCCGGGTGCTGAGCACACCCAGACCTGTGGCCGAGTGAGTCACCTGCCCCTGGGACCGAAAAGGCACTCAGCATATGCTCAGAGGCACTCCCCCCCTCAACGGTTACTTCATTTGTGCCAGACTTGAATGAAGGCTCAAATGAAAACCACTTGGAAACAGTCCCACAGCCCTGGCCCTTTGAATGGGCAAGAAAAAATGAATGACGGCGAAGGCGAAACGAGGGAGTTTTGTGTGTACGTGTGTGTTTAAATCCTCCGTCCAAGAGCAGGCGGGGGGTGGGGAGACGCACACACAGGGATCCTCCTCCTCCTTGAGGGAGAACAGACCGCCTCACCCTGTCTCTGCCTTGCTCTGAGCACATCGGGAGAGGTAGGTAGAATCACACACTGCCGGATCCCTGCAGGTATTGGAAGAAGGGAGGAGGGGAGGATGCGCCAGAGATCCCCCACCCCGCCCGCGAGCAGTGGGGAGGGGGCCGAACCAGGATATCCTGTGTGCCTTTCCTTTGGCACAAGGAGCAACTGTAGAGCTGAGGAGGGGGAGGGGGAGGATGTGAATGGCAAGGACTCAAGAGCCCACCCTCCCTCCCAGTGGCAAAAACAGGATGGCTGAACAGGGACAGAGTCAAGCAGACACACAAACACACACACACACACACACAGAGAGAGAGAGAGAGAGAGAGAGAGAGAGAGAGAGAGAGAGAAAGTGCTCCCATGCACTTGTCCGGCAAATACGTAGGTCCCTCCCCTCAACTCCCCCTCCTGCATAATGCACAAACAGGCACACGAAAACAGGCACACATGCACACTTTCTACAAGGCTCCCTCGTCTAATAAAAACCCAAGAATCAGGATACCTCCCTGTTATCTCTGTACACAAAGTGGTTCCCAACTCCTTGGGTGGGGGAATTTCACTCACAACTGGGAAAGATCCCATTCCCTCCCAGTCCTGTCTGGTATGCGCCTGAGGATATATGAGCAGGAGAAAGAGTGCCTCTGGGGATGTACAGAGCAGCTCTCTCTCTCTGTCTCTCTCTCTCTCTCTCTCTCTCTCTCTCTCTCTCTCTCTCCTCACTGGGCAAATTGTGCCTCCAGGCAGGCCTTGGCTTCTGCACTCCTGCTTGTTCTGAAGCCTCTTCCTACAGCCTTCATGCTCCTGAAAACCTTGGTCTGAGCAAGTTGAGCAGGCAGAGGGGGTCCCAAATCCCAGTGCCTTGTCCTTTCAAGAAGGCTGAGGATTTGTATGGTAATTCAGGGGTGGGAGGGAGGAATGTCCCAGTTTTGTGGAGATTACTGGGGGGCAGGAGGAATGGACAGGGAAATGTGTCTGAACTGACCCAGAATGAGATCTTGGGGTTGTAGTGGATACGTTTGTCTAAAGAGGTCTAGTTTTTGTGCATCCACTTCTGTTGCTCCACTGCTGCGCTGGTTCAGAGTTAGCATAAAACTGTCATTACTGTGCTGTGAGGATCTATTTGGTGGCTGTAACCCTGTGGGGAAATTTGTGGGGCAGGGTGCTCAAGCTGTCTGGATGCTATGCACTCTGACCTGGAAATGCTCCCCCACTCTTGTCCTAGATGTCTAAACGCATACTCTGCACATGGGCAGGGGCAGCCTCTCCTTAATTGCAACTTCAGCCAGCTTGACTGCTGGTTCAAATTTAAGCCCGTTGGATGTGCTCAGCACAAAATCTCCATGCGGGCATCCAAGTGACAATAAAGTTAAGGAAGGGTTCATTATCAATATTAATTCATAAATAATGCTTCATGCCAGGACTGAAAGAGGCCAGTCCCACGGCTGTGATTACTGTATTAGGGAAAGGGCTGGAAGTAAGACTGATTGCACTGCAATGCCTTTACAGAAATCCATGGTGCAGCCACACGGGGAACAAAAAGGGATAATGCAGAGCTGGGAAAGGTGCAGAAAACAAGGGCAACAAAAATTATCAGGGAGCTGGACAGCAACTGCGCTAGGAGGAAATGTTACAACATTTGAGGCTTTTTAGTTTGAAAAAAGAGATGGTTAAAAGAAAGGTGAGCTGAGGTTTTTAAAAACTGTGACTCGTGTGCAGCAGAAAGTTGGTGGAGCGGAATTTGCCTGTTTCACTGATAACATTAAAACTTGGGATGATCCAGTAAAATTGATTAGCAGTAGATTCAGGACTAAAAAAAACCACACCTTTACACAAATGCAGAATTAACATGTTGTACCTAATGCTAGTCAAAGAGACAGTGTCAGCCTGTTGCAGAAAAACCAACAAGTATTGTGGCACCTTAAAAGACCCAAAAAATTTATTACAGCAAAGGTTTTCACAAACTGCAGTCCATGAAAGTTAATGCAATCATAAATTTGTTAGTGTTTAACGTGTTTCTGAATTCGTACTGGCTGCTTGCCACAGAAAGACTATCCAAGCCACTTGCAAAAACTTGAAGACATACATAACATACATTAACCATAAAATAAAAAAGAACAATGCATTACAGTGCAATTACAACAACCTATAAAACAGACCAATAAAACAGCAGCAAAACGCATACCATAATAGACAGCAAAATCTTCATAACCCATCAAATGCCTGGGAGAAGTTTTTACCTGATGGCGTAAAGGTGTTAATGATTGCAGGGAGACCTCCAGAGGAGCAGGGGGAGGCATAACTGATATTATATAGATTTTTAAAGAATACCCAAAGGGCTTTACATGCATTGCCTGGTTGCATTTAATCCTTGCAACAACCCTGAAAAGTAGGCCTGCATTCTTATCCTCCTATTGCAGACTGGTGGTGGTGGGGAGACTGAGAGGGGCTTTGCTAAGGCCGCCTAGGAAGTTCATGGTCCAGACGTGTTTTGAAGGAGGGGCTTCCTGGTTCAAAGCCCAAATCTCTTAGGTCTGGTTTGGGATGAAGGAAAAGAAGAGGTGGGCTTTCAGGAGAACTGACCAGGGAAGAAGTGATTGGAGGTTTTAAACCAATGGGTCTTTGCAGGTTCCCCACCCCCACCCCCAGGCTTCGAAGTCCACAGTCATGGAGTTTCCAGTGATCAGATGGGATCAGCAATCCGGCGTTTTAAGGCAAAGGTGGTTGCTTCAGCCTTCCGACAACGGATACTGACAGGGCATGAAGAAGGCACCCCCAACTAGGCAGTTCAACTGTGCAGAAGCAAGAGTGACCTTTTCTACAGGCTGGCACGAGCCACAAAGTAAGTGGAGCAAGGCAAGTTTATTTATATGCCCCTCTACCCCATTGCTGTTCTTTGCAGCTCATGTGAATAGGCTTCAGCAACCACCCACAGCCCCAGCCTGGCCGTGACACTGAAGCCAGAAGGCCCCTGCAACCTCTGATGACACTGGTTTTACCTACACATCCCTAGAAGACTTGCCTCTTCCCATGTATGCCTCCTCTATAGCCTTTTCAGTGGTTGCAAATACCTTTTTTTATTCACCTAGAGGCTTTTTAATAGTTTTTTTCAGTTTGACCTTTTTTACGCTATCTCTGTCGTAACATAACTGTTGTTCATTTTTAACTGTGTTATTTTCCTTTTTCCTTTTTTCTTTTTAGCATTGTTTTGCTTATATGCCACCAAGCAAATATTTGCTGATGAGCAAACTAAAAATAAAATAGAAATGTAATTAATTAATTAAAAATAGGCCACGACCAAGGTTCCCCACTCCCCTATTTATTTGATTAAATGCATAGATTTGGAAGCGTTGAAGCTCAGTTTCCTTTGCATGCAAAAGGTCCCAGGATTGATCCCCAGCTTCTCCAGGCAGGGCTGGGAGAGAATCCTGTCTGAAACGCTGGAATGCCACTGCCAGTCAGTGCACGCAGTACCAGCTAGATGGGATCACAGGGTCTGACTCATTACAAGACAGTTTCCAATGTTCCAGAGCTCTTTCTTTCTCACCCCTTTCAGATGGGAAATGCCCCCCAACCTTCCTTCTTAATTTCCTTCATTGTATGCTCTCCTCTTTCTCCACCCCCCAAAAGGCACCATGGAGCAGCAGGCCCCCAACATCCCACACACCTGCGTGGCAGCTGTTGTCATCGTCTGCACCATGGGGGCGATGGATGTCTACCTGGTGGAGCAGAGCACAGGGGCCCGGCGCCTGGGAGTCGGCGCCCTTGCCCTGGCTGGGGACCTCTTCTTTTTGCTTGTGCTGCGCTACGCGACCATGTGGGTAGGCAGCGAGGTGAGGCCGGCCCAGCGAGGCTACGCCATGGTGCTGTGGTTTCTTTTTGCCTTCGCGCTGGAGATCAAGCTCTACTTCGTCTACCAGCACTACGCAACCGAGGGGCGGGCGCCTGACCCGCTGGCCCGGCGCACCCTGACCCTCCTGCTCTCCATCTGCATCCCTGCCCTTTACACGGTCCTTGGAGCCACTGAGCTGGTGGCCCAGGCCTCCGCCAGCTTCCGGAAGAAAGACGAACTGCGCGGGCGCCTCTTTTGGGTGGTGTTGGACCTGCTGGATGTGCTGGAGATTCAGGCCAGCCTGTGGGAGCCGCAGCGGCGGGTGCTCCCCCTGTGGGCTGAGGGCCTGACCTTCTTCTACTGCTATGGCCTCCTGCTGATTCTCCCTTGCGTCTCGCTAAATGAGCTGGGGGTGCAGGGCCCTCGCCCTGGCGCTCTCTACCCGCTCCTGAGTCTGGCCAGCGTCAATGTGGCCACCATCTTTATCCGCGGGGGGCTGTTGCTCCTCTGCCATGACCAGCGCATCTCCTCCATCTTCATGGGGAAGAACTTCTTGGCCATTGCGCTAAAGTGCTGCGCTGCCCTCCAGCACCACAGAAGCACTCGGGGCAGAAGGGAAACAGGCCACAGCCACATCCGAGGCAGCCGGGGCCTTGAACATACTCAGCCAACGGATGAGCAGCTCCGTAGAAACACAGATGAAACACACCATGGGCACCTGACACCTGACAGGGTTTGCAAGTGTGCTCAGGCCATGGCTGGCATGCCCTATGGACACAGCCCAGGTGAACCACCACAAGCAGTGGCTGAAGTCTCCTACAGACAGCCGCAGGCTACAGAAGAACAGTTCCACTGCTGCGTCCAAACTACCAGCCACCAGCTCCACAGACATTGCCACCTTAAAAGCCAAGGGTCAGAGCACTGCAGGCACACTACTCAACTCTCCCCAAGAGCGCCACCAGCCGCCACTGGTCCCTCCACTTCCAGAGGACTCAGAACAGGTCAGCACATACAGCTCAAGTCTGTCTGGGGCGGACTGTGAGATACCTTTTCTGTGATGCTGTCTGGCAAACAGCCTCACTTTTCTCTTGGGTGCCCTCACTGGGAACAGAGGGCCAAAAGGGCACTGGGTGTATCAGCAAGGGTGTAACAACAGAACCTTCATAGGGGGAGGCTGCCTCTACAGCGGTCATTTGCTGTGAGAAAGTCACACTTCATTGACACACTTTTTGCAGGGCATCTACACAATCAAAACAACCTCATCTCATGTTTTCCCTATTCAACTTCCTCCCCTCAACCCCAGCTCAGAAAATCCCATTTAAACATAAAAATGGATGCTACACACTATTTTCTCAGGTGTAGATAACCCAGCTGCTGCAGCCTAGACAAGTCAATGATGCCCTGTACAGATTGTGCTTGAGAAATGTCTTTCTCTGTGGTCTGCCTCTCCTGTCTAAGAATCACTGCCGTCACTTTAGCTCCTCCCTCTCCAAATATTGTTGCCTTTGTATCAGTCCCCACTCCCCTCCTTTGCAGTAGGAGAGTGCAGCTAATGGTGGGGTGGGAATACTTAACTCCCCCCCCCCCGACCTAATACACACACCATGGCCCCAGTAAAAATGACTTCCTCCATAATATATGGGACTGGGATACAAGGACTGCTCGCTTGGACTACAGTATTTTGTTTGGATTCTAGAAGTCTGGAATTAGATACTGTTCAGGTTCTGGGTTAAAGCAGAATGGAAATGATCAGCTGCTGCTAAATCATCCACATCTGGAAGCACCTTCAGTCACCTGAGCATAATGGGCACAGAAGAACTAGGCTCTGCTCTTATGTCTTGGGTTCCTAATTTTGTTACAGTAATTGATCTGCCCCCCATAAGCTCAGAAACAGCAGAGTTAAGTTTTGTCACGTGTGTCCTTAGAAATCAAATCTCGCAACATGTGCTTCTTCGTACTACAAAGGAGGTCTGGGAGACACTATCCTGCCGCCGAGGGAGTGGGAAAGTTTTTTTGCTCTTGCAGCCAGCTTCATTTCTATCTTCTATTCTCAAAATTGCCAAAACAGTTTCTTAAAGGAAATCACCACTTCCATGTCCTTTATCCTAAGAAAAGCAGCTTAGCAAAATGACTAACCAAACTATGTGGCTGTGATTCACTCTATTTCGCTTACGATTGGATAAGGATTGTATCTGAGTTGGGGGTTCAGCTCCAGAAAGTGAAGCAATAAAGAAGAGAGTGCCTCTAAGCATGTCGAGAGTGTTCTTCCCCCCTGCCCACTCTTACCAGTGAACAAGGGCAATCAACTTCTACACACATCTGGGGTTTAACAGCAGGGCCTCCACAACACATTGCTCAGCGTTTCAAGACTTAGCTGCTAATTTTGTGCGCGTATACATATATACCTCACTGCCATGGTACAGATGGGGGCGGGGGGAGATGGAGGGGAGAAGGTTCAGAATAATCCCAACAAGTTCATGCAATCGAAGGACTAGGGAGTGGGTTTCCAAGCCAAACAGTATAACTGCTCAGTTGATCCAAGCCCAAGCACTCAATTGCCACCTTCCAGTCAGTTAGCTACACCTTCATAATTTTCATTATGAATAATACCAGTGATTTTAATCAAAGGCAGAGAAGAAAACAGCAAAAATGATTGTTTTTTAAAAGGAGCCAATTTATGTCCCAAACTGTGGCCCGCTCACAAATGAAACTCCCTCAGTTATCTAGCCTCACACTTCAATTCTGCTAGACCTCCATTCCTCCTAACCCTCTCCCATGCATACCTGCCCAAGGATAGGTCCTAAGGGTGGTCCAGGAACAGCCTGCCCAGCTCGGATGATCGACCGGATCAAATTTCCAGGGTCCACCTTTTGTACTGCTTTAGAAGCAGCACGGGATATCTTCGACATCGTAATTCAAGTTCTGGCTAGATCTGAATTAGAAAAAGTCAAATTTAATATTATTAAAAAGATTTCTAGACAATGTCATCTGTGGACAGATTACAAAAAACCACATATAAAATCAAAAGAACATCAATTTCACAACTAAGGAGAAGTAACAATGGCTTAAAACTATATACAACTCAGGAAAAGATAATCTTCCCCAACCTGGTGCCCTCCAAATGTTTTGGACTACAACTTTCATTAGCCCCAGTCGGAATGACCCACGGTCAGGAATTATGGGAATTGTTATTATTTATTTTTATTATTTATTTATTTATTATTTATTATTATTTATTATTTATTTACCGTCCTATTATTTATTTACCGTCCTATACCCACAGAAATCTGGAAGACTCCAAGCTGGGGAAAGACGAAATAATCAAAGTATCTAAAAACCAGCACATAAGAATCAATACTCTAAAGCCGTGGTTCCCAACATGGGGCACACGGACCACGGGAGGGGGGGCAATTTGATTTTTAAGGGGGGCAAATCGAGAATGAGTTATTAACAGTGAATGGCCTTTTAGGCTTCCTACATGTGAACAGGAGTTCACTTTTTGAATAACAAGAATTATATGTCACAGTGGGGAGGGCATCAGGATTTTAGAGGTGCTTAGGTGGGGCATGGCCAAAAAAATGGTTGGGAACCACTGCTCTAAAGCATCAGTAATCTTTAACCCAAACTGGAAGAAATGCAGTGACAAGTTGGGGTAGCTGGTGTCCCTTGTGACTGATATGGCAGAAATCAGGCCAACAGGAGGTGGAGCCAGAGCCTATTGGAGCCTATTGCTACCATGGAAATCCAACCACAGGCATTGATCAAAATTCCCCAGGCGCCAGGCGCATTTTGCTACTGGTGCAGGTCCAATTACGACTCCGTGGAGACTTCTGGGCGCCAGGTTGGCAACCACAGTTTGTAAACCTCTGCCTTAATCCTTAGTTAATTTCTATTTCCATTTCCACTGTGTGTGTTTCTACTTCTTGCAGTGAATTGTTGCAAGAGCAAGCTACAGTGCAGCAATTTAATCGAGATCATAGAATCACAGTATTAGAAGGGACCCCAGGAGTCATCTCGTCCAACACCCTGGCGAACAGACATTCTGTTGTGGCAACCGTAACCTAGGTTTAAGTTGCCATTTGGCACCTAGCTTATACACCTGAATTTCTAACACTGACTACAAGTCCCCCCCCCCCTCACTTATGTGCAACTGGCTAGCCTGTGACATTCTAACCTGAAAATTGCAGGAGATAGCTCATGAGTCCTCATGGCTCACGAGGAGACCCTTCCTGGAGCCCAAAGAGGACATCAGGAGAGACCAACGCTGCAGCTGGGCTTTGAGAATCTGCTAGATATATTTTCTGAAAATATAGCTGAAGGAATAGGGTACTTTTTAGGAGGAATTATGGGACATGGGGGTCTTGGCTCAGTTTCAGGAAGGGAAAGGCTGAAGGTCAGGGGTGAGAAATCATTCTAGTGATACCACATTTAGAAAAGTAACCTCTTTGCATTAAGGTGCTATTAACCCAGAGCAACAACCAGCTTCTGCTTCCCAAACATGGGCTAAAGTGCAGCTGGGGATGCACTCCTTCTATATAGTATTTAACCATCAATTCTTATTCCCAGGGAACTCTGACAATTGTAGCCCTACGAGGGGAACAGAGGCTTTCCAACAACTCTCAGCACTCTTAGGAGACTCCAGTTCCCATGACTCTTAAAGGGCTATCACAGTGCTTTAAAAGACTGGTGTGGCTTCAGCTGCATGTCTATTTAAACCCCTAAATTTGCTCTTAGGGGGAAGCGCCATAACTCAGTGGCAAAGCACAGTCTCTGCGTGCAGAAGCTCCAATCCCTGCAGAGCCGCTGCCAGTCAGTGCAGACAACGCTAGACTACATGGGCGAACGGTCTAAGGCAACTTCCAGGCTCACTCTCCCCGTTGGTCACCCCAAGTTCAACCTCCCCGCATCTTTTCAGCCACTGACCCCTCTTACCTTCCACTCACTCAAAGCGTTTCCTCCGCGGCCCTGGGCGCAGCCATCTTGGGTCATGGAGGTCAAAGGCGCGCTGAATTCTGGGAACGCTTCTCCTTTCCCCCCTTCCCTCGCCACCAAGCTGCCCAAAATGGCGTCCGTCCCCATAGCAACCGCAGTCCTCAGCACAGAGCTAAGAAATTAGAGAGGCGCACAACTCGACTTGCAAGTGTCAGAGCAGAAAATAGTTACTCGTGGAAATCAGTTGAGATTTTAACGCAACTGCGATTAAGCATGGCAGCAAATGCGTCCCTCTTGTCCCGCCAAAAAGGAGCAAAAGATGTAATATTACTCAGAAGTAAGCTCCACTTAATATAATTAGTTAGTTCGTTAGGTAGATGGATAGATGAGCAGAGATATATAAAACTCAGTTCAGCTTCATGCAAGTCAACGACATGCATGACTTTTACATGCAATCCAGTACTGTACTGGGTTTACCCTGGAGAAGTTCCAGGAGGGGATATATGGATTGTTGTTGTTTTTTGCAATCTTCTCAAGGGGTTTTCATATGAGGGATTTTTTTTGGCTGGCAATCCAACAAATCAGCCTCAGCTCTTCTTCTGATCTGCTGTGGACCACACTGCAGGGCTGTCCTAAACTACTATCTCTCTCATCACTGCCTCCCCAAAACCCTGTAACAGGAGTGGGGTGACTGTTATGTACTGAAGTTCTCACCCTGGGCCAGCAGGGGGATACTGTAGATAGTTTTCACTCAGGTCCACATATGCAAATAAGGGATTGAAAGTGACGTTCAGTGATTGGATAGTTACAAAAAATGGTTACTGTTGCGTTCTAGTGGAGCTCTATATAAGCAGGCTGGCTGAACCCTTCAGTTCAGTTCTGTTCTGGCCTATGAGTAAACAAGAGCTGTTTGAAGAATCGCTGTGTCGTCTGATATGTTCACCCACAATTTAACACCTGAGCATTGGCCAGGCTGACGTAGGAAGGGCAAGAGGGAGAGAACTGTCCAAAGAAGGCCATGGAGAGAACCTAAGAAGATTAAGCAGAGCGCAGCTGCTGGATCGGGCCAATGGCCCATCACAGTCTTCTCACAGTGACCAACAATATGCCTCAAGGCAGGTCCCAAATGCAAATGAAAGTGACGTTCAGTGATTGGATAGTTACAGAAAATGGTTACTATTGCATTCTAGTGGAGCTCTCTATAAGCAGGCTGGCTGAACCCTTCAGTTCAGTTCTGTTCTGGCCTGTGAGTAAACAAGAGCTGTTTGAAGAATCGCTGTGTCGTCTGATCAGTGGCGAAGCGTGGGGGGTATAGGGGGGGCCGTCCGCACCGGGCGCAACCTCTGGGGGGGGGGCGTGCTCGCACTCACAGCTCTCTGCCCGAGTGCTAAAATCCATGGGTTAGGGGGCGCAAATTACTTGCCTTGTCCCGGGTGCTGACAACCCACGCTACGCCACTGCGTCTGATATGTTCACCCACAACTTAACAGTGACAGTGGGGTTGCTGTACGCTGCTGTCTCAGGCCACCAATTATTATTATTATTTCTTATGTATTCGTTTTCTCAGCCACCCTTCACAAGTTTAAAAATACAGCATAAAAAACAGCTAAACCACACTACAATCAACATAACGAGACAGATCCTAAAATATCAGGTGTCAAAGGCCAGGGTAAAGTCTTCAGCACATAACCCCCCCCCCCCCAAAAAAAATTGTGCTTGGCAAGAGAGAATTCCACAACTACAATGTGGAGAATGGGTCTAACAGCACCAGATGACAACATAAGGTTATTGGAAGGTACCCTCTCAGCCTCAGCCTGACCCACAACCCCTGCTGGAAGTATAATACACCCTCAACTTCAACCTTCCATCCTGAAACAAAGGGACAGCATTCTGAACTTGCAACTATTAAGGCTATTATTAAAATGATGAAAAGGTTTTTCTACATTATCCCCCTTTTTTTACGCAAAATAAGGCCAGAGTCAGAAAAAGCATGAAATTCATTCTTTGCGGCTGCCATTTGTTTGAGGGTGGACATGCTAAGTCACAAAGCTACATCAAAATCTTGAATTTCTCCATTGATTTCTATAGGAAACTTCCACTTCCACAAAGGAGGGCAATGGCTTCTAGGTTCAAACTAAGGGATATACAATAAAATGTTACAGCATGGGCCACTCCTATTCAGGGTTCCAGCCAGCCATGCCCTTTTCTATTCCATTCCTGCCAACTCTCTTCTAGGGTCTCTTGTTCTTCTCCTTCTACAGCCAGCTAGCTTTCCACGGCCAATGACTATGCTCAGTCCTCATTGGGCTGTTTGCGGGACTTTTGTCCCCTTAAGATTATTTTTTTTCTAATGTGTTTTCGTACTCTTGTAAATCCTGCAGTTTCCCCAAGCTTGCTGATTTTGTGCACCGAAAGTGCCATTATGCCTACATAACCATTAGTTTTGCCCAGTGCTTTTTTTCTGGGGGTACGCAGGGGTACGCATATCCCTAAACATTTTGTGAATCTAAGTGTGGCCTCATTGAGGGGCAGTATTTCACTATTGTAATATTTCCTACACTATTTCCTACACTATGAGTAGAAAAATGAGAATACCCCTAAACATTTTATTTTTAGAAAAAAAGCACTGGTTTTGCCTACATAACAGGTGGCATGGTGACCATGTTTTCATTCTGAGGGCCACATTCTTTTCTGAGTAACCCTCTGGGGGCCGCATTCCAATGGTGGAAGGCAAAAGTTGGCAGAACAGTGAATAGAAATTTTACTTTTGTACCAGAAGGCTAGTTCTACCCCTACTCACACATCCCTCTCTATCCCTGATCCAGAAAAAGCAAGAGGCATTATCATAATTCAAGGACACATTTTAGCCAGACAAAAGTACTCGGGTGTGCATAGCAGGACCGGCGCAGGGTTTGGGTCACATTCAGCCCACGGGGCTTGAGATTCCTGCTTCTGCATATCCAAATTCATTTAATTTACTCATTTAATTATCTAAAGTAAATATACACTCTTATAAAACTGCGGGTTATTACAATAATCCTGCTAATATTTCAACCTGTTTACAATTTATCTGTAAATATTCAATAAAACATTTCCATTCTTTTACAAAAAGTTTGTTATCTTGATTTCTAATTCTTCTGGTAAGTTTCGCCATTTCTGCATATTCCCTAAGTTTTTGTATCCATTCTTCCTTTGCTGGGACTTCTGCTTCTTTCCATTTTGGGGCAAGTACTGGTAACATTCTTGCCGCTGTAGTAGCATATATAAATTTCTATACAATTTAGGTAGTTCTGTCCCTATAATTCCCAAAAGAAAAGCTTCTGGGTTTTTTTATATAAAAGTTATTTTGAACATATTTTTCAATTCATTATATATCATTTCCCTGGGAAACGGACTAGATGAACCCTTGGTCTCATCCAACAGGACTGTTCATCCGTTCTTATGGTGCAGGGAGCTGAACTCTTGGGCTATTACTATTATTTTTCTATCTTGTTTTTTCTGCCCTCCTCACTTCAGTCATAAAAGTCGTCTTTATCATGCAAGCTGTCATCTTTGCTTGTTTCCTCTGCGTCAGCCCAGAGATCTGTGGAGAGAAAAGGGTATGGTCATGGATTGAAGCGTCTTCTACAGTGTATTTCAGTATATTCCCTACTTTTGCAGAGCATTGGGGAACCTACATATGTTGCTGGACTACTGCTCCTATAATCCCTGACTATGCTAGGTGAAGCTGAAGGGCACAGGAGACCAGCAACATCTGGAAGGCTAGAAGTTCCTCAACCCTGCTCTGCAGAAATATGCAGTCTCCTAAAGGTAAAGGTAAAGGTATCCCTGCCCGTACGGGCCAGTCGTGACCGACTCAAGGGTTGCGTGCTCATCTCGCTCAAGAGGCCGGGAGCCAGCGCTGTCCGAAGACACTTCCAGGTCACGTGGCCAGTGTGACGAAGCTGCATCTGGCGAGCCAGCACCAGCGCAGCACACGGAAACGCCGTTTACCTTCCCGCTAGAAAGCGGTCCCTATTTATCTACTTGCACCCGGAGGTGCTTTCGAACTGCTAGGTTGGCAGGCGCTGGGACCGAGCAGCGGGAGCGCACCCCGCCGCAGGGATTCGAACCGCCGACCTTTCAATCGGCAAGTCCTAGGCGCTGAGGCTTTAACCCACAGCGCCACCTGCGTCATGCAGTCTCCTAGCAACACACAGATCACTATTTTTCCCGCAGTTTGGTTGTACTCTTTTAGCTCGAGATGCCAGCAATTGAACCTGGACCTTCTTTATGCAGAGCCTAGATTCTACCACTGACTTTTAGTCCTTCCCTGTTTGTATCTCAGGGCCAATTCCAGACTATCACTATTTGGAAGAGTGGGCTTCTATTGCATACTGGCAAATTCAATGTTCCTCCACTGAATAAAAGATTCATCCCAAAGCTTGTGCGAGCAATTAGAACTATGGCTGCATACACATGGCATTTTATTCTAGAATCTGTTGAGACTGAGTCGTTCCCCCACCCACCCACATACATACTCTACACATAATCTAGATCTACTGCATATTTTTTTGATCCTTAAAAGTGCGTCTTGAGAAACTGGTTCCACTCCAGCAATGAAAGCTGCTTACAGATTGATTCTGCATTATCCCACAGGGTGATCATTTGAAAATGTATGAAAACAAATGTAGGCAATGGATAGGGACAGTTTGTATCCACAATTGCCCAAATACATTGAGGGTGGGTGTATATCAAGATTGCAATCTCCTCTTTCTTCTTCATTTACCTAGGCATGTGAAGCAAGGAAAAGGCATGGATAACATAATTGGGGTGTGGGGAGGGCGGAGATTATAATACATTTCTCAGGAAACTGAACCCACCCTTGTGGACATCTAAAATCAATCTGGAAGGAGCATGTTGAGGACAAGCATGAATTATTACAGATTGAGAAAAACTACATTTTTGTGCTACAAACAGGTTAGTGCGCATGCAGCTTACGCCCGGTCTTTATTGAACATTCATTCTGATTCATTTGCAGAGTGTTTACACATCTTCCTTTTCATCATTTGTACATTCCCTACTTTCCATTGCATTTCCCCAATGCTTTCCTAACTACAAAAATCTATTCTTTCTTTTTCTTTTTTTGAAAAAAGTGTTGTTGCACTATGGTGACAAAACATTTCAATCCACTCTGATCAGGGAAAACGACATTTCCAGTATGTGCTCGAATCATTCCCACAAAATAGCAACAGCCTGGATGCCTCCTCAGGTTGTGCAATTAAAGTGTATTTGGTGCCCTTGAGCAACAAATCTGCTTGGAAGAAAAACACAAAAACCACCTCCCAGACTTTTTGTGATGAGTAAAGTGGAAGGAAAATGAACTGGCAAGTGTTGGACAACATTTGTTTGGCACAATGTCATATAACCTCCCAACAAATAAATCAGAATGAACATTCAATAAACAGTGGATGTTGTATAAGTTCCCTACTAAATGTGTGCAAAACGTATCGGAATGAACTATCAATAGACAGGTTGTCTGGAGTGGCATGGTTATTATCCTGAGAGATTCAGTTTAGGCTGCCATTTCTCTGTGCCCAAGAAATTTCCTCTCACCTTGGAGCCTTTGAAGATCTGCCTCACTCTGCTGATCCCTGTGGAGAAAGAAAATCAGATACTGAAAACTGAGGATCCAAATGCAGAAATGACCCAAACAGGCTTCGCTGCAATACCAGAGTTGTGTCCCACACTGTGCTTCTCCTCCACCCCACCCCACCCTTGCCCCTCTTTGCACTTCCAAGCTGACCTGGCTAGGATTCCAGGTTCCATATAGCTCACAACCCCTCTGTTACTGCAGTCAGAGGGAATAACCTACTCCTGTTTTGTTTCTTTCAGTGGGTTGTGTTTGCAGACCCTCCAAGTGTCCCTGTTTTCCAGTCGTCCTGGTTTCTGATTTGATTCTGGAATATCCCGCTTTTCCTTAGTACGTCCCTATTTTCATTGGAGTAATGTTGGAGGCCGGGCTGGATTTAGGTTTGATGAGGCCCTAAGCTCCTGAAGGTAATGGGGCCCTTATATGTCCAGCTGTCCTTTTACCTGCCCTGCATCTTCCAACATTCAGCTGGCCTTGGTTTCTAGCATTGTGAGAGAGACTGCATGGATATTGGAACTGCATAACTCCAAGGTCCACTAGGTTCAGTGGGTCTTCCTCACAAGCAAGTGACTCATAAGAGCATTGTCTTGGAGCCACTAGATGGCGCCTTGTTATCATGGGATAATTGGTATTCGAGGCAATGGAGGATCTGATGACAAAGCGAGGGAAGAAAGATGAAAATTCATCAGGAGGATGAATCATCTTCCATATCAAGAAAGGCACAAATAGCTGGTGGTTTTCAGCTTAGGAAAAGCCATCCATGTAAGAGGAGAAAGGCATCTTCTAAGGTCATGGTGAGGGATGTGGGCAGAGTTAATAAGTCCAGTTCTCTTGCAAAGATGTTTAGATGGACTTCATTGGAGAGGCAGGACATCCAGGTGCTATTTAGGAACCTAAGCAGCTGCCTTATCCCAGGGTCAGACTATTTGTCCACATAGGCCAGTACTGGCTACTCAGGCATCCAATTAAATTGATAGGAGGCAGAAACATGATGCTTATAAAATGAAGTACAGGCAACTCCTCATTTGCGCAGGGGTTACGTTCCAAGGCACCACACATTGAAGGGAAATTGTGTATATTGGGAACCCCATTGAAACCCCCCGCAAATATGCTCTAAACCTCTGGAAACCCTTGAAAAGCCCTTTAAAAAAACCAAAACTCCACCAAACTCTGTCACAATCGCTCCCTCCAAACCTCCTTGTTCAAACTCCAAAACTCCACAGACCTCATAGGTTGGTTCAATGGCTCATGGGATTGCTAGACGCCATTTTCACACTCCTTTAGGGCCATTTTTGCCACTTTCCATGCCCCTTCCAGGTTTGCAGGGATGTGCTTGTGCCTCAAATGTCCATAAATGGGAAGTTGCCTGTGACAATCTATGATTGCTTCATGGAGAAGGGCTGTAGCTCAGTGGCACAGCACCCACTTTGCGTGCTGAAGGTCCCAGGTTCAATCCCTGATGTCTCCAGGCACAACTGGGACAATTCCTTCCCTGAAACCCTGGCAAGCCATCTAGACCAGGTTTTCCCCAAACTTGGGTCTCCAGCTGTTTTTGGACTACAGCTCCCATCACCCCTAGTTAGCAGGATATCAGGGATGATGGGACTTCTAGTCCCAAAACAGCTGGAGGCCCAAGTGTGGAAAACCTTGATCTAGACCAGTGTTTCCCAACCTTGTGCCTCCAGATGTTTTTGGCCTACAACTCCCATCATCCCTGACCACTGGTCTTGCTAGCTAGGGATGATGGGAGTTGTAGGCCAAAAACATCTGGAGGCACAAGGTTGGGAAACACTGATCTAGACGTTACTGAGCTAGATGAACTAATGGTCTGACTCTGTCAAAGACAGCTGCCAGTGTTCATGTTCCTTAAGATAGGATGGGGTGTAGATAAAGGAGGAGAATATGAGGCCCCACCTTGATTTTGGCTTTTTGGAGAAAGGAGCCAAAGCAGCTTCAATATCTGTATCAGCTTCACTCTCTTCCACTTCCTCCTCCTCCTCCTCCTCCTCCTCTTCTCCTTCACAAATGGATTCTGTTCCTGCATTCGATAAATACGTGTGAACTAGGAGGAATTTGACAGGAACAAGGGGGAAGATGGTGAGCGGTATCATCTGACATGGGAAAGTACTCCATCTCGGTTGCCAGATTCTCAGTTGTCTCTTTGTTAAAAGGACTTCCTGGACAGAATTTAAACCAGCCTCCCCCAACCCAGTGCTCTCCGTGGACATCTCATGGGGCTGATGGGAGTTGTAGTCCTATGCATGTGGAGAGCAACAGGTTACGGAAGACTGGTTTAAACTGTTGCATTGGACCTCTAGAACAGTGTTTCCTAACCTTTGGTCTCTAGCTGTTTTTGGACTACACTTCCCATCATCCCTAACCACTGGTCTTGCTCGCTAAGTATGATGGGAGTTGTAGTCCAAAAACAGCTGGAGACCCAAGGTTGGGAAACACTGCTCTAGAACAGTGTTTCCCAAACATGGGTCTCTGGCTGTTTCCAGACTACAATTCCCACCATCTCTGACCACTGGTATTGCTAGCTAGGGATGATGGGAGTTGTAGTCCAAAAACAGCTGGAGACCCAAGTTTGGGAAACACTGCCTAGAACCTTAAATGATCTGGCTCCAAGACACCTCAGTGGACACTTCCTCCCAAACGAGATTCCATTTATTCAGTTCAGTGCCCCCAATCCAAATCCCGTTGTGTTGGATGAGAGATGAATGGCTACCATGGCCTTTTCCAACTGTGGTGCCCCCTCAATAGAACTCTCCTTGTTAACGAAGTTCATGGAGTTTTGAGACCAGGTGGCTGATTTCTTATTATCAATTAATCTCTGTCTGCTGCACTTTAGGATGCTTTTTATAATGTCCTTGGGTGCAATTCTAATTTGGGGGACTGTAGATCACAGCGCTGGAGCACATGCTATGCACAGAGAAGCTCCCAGGTCCAGTCCTATCATCTCCAAGGAAGGCTGGGAAAGACCTTTGATCGAAACCCTGGAGCGTCACTGCCAGTCAGTGTATAGTATACTAGGCTAGATGGAGTTTGGGTCTGGCTTGTCATAAGAAAGCTTCCTGCTTTTCTGTTTGAATCAACCCTACAATGATGACTGGAATCTTACATTATTTTTAGAAGGAGATCCATCACACCTTGGCCAGAGCAGATGCTCTCTTTCATGTAGAAAACCACAGGTTCAGTCCTTCACAGGTTCCATCTCCAACAAGTAGCTCCAGGAAAGACTGAAACTCTGGAGAGCCTCTGCCAGTCAGAGCAGACAATACTGAGCTAGATGGACCAATGGACATACTGCTTTGTTTCCAATCAGTGCATGTCCCATAGCTTCCTACTGAAACCCTGCAGCTTTTCACAGTCCTGGGGTGGGTTTTTTTGTCCCTATTTTTTGTGTTATAACACAAGAGTGCCCCTCCTGATGACAAGAAGATTGAGAAAGCATCACGGAACAACGAATAAAGCAGAATGACGTGCAGACAGTTCAGTATAAATCCACCACTGATGCGCTAATACTACATTAATGACACATCACAGAAGACACTCAGAAAAAGGGCAGTGGAAATGTCACCGTACGTTCAGCCAGCGCTGTGCTTACCTTCCTCCATGAGCTTGACCCCCAGGGGTTGCCCATTCTGCAGACTGGAGGTCGGGCAGCTGCTGCTATCATCCCTCAAAGAGAAGAAAGAAGAACAGTGATGGGGAAGGGGGGTCCATCTCCCCACGCAGGATAGGGGAGAAGGGTTCTGCCCACCTTCCACCCCACTGGAACACTGAGAACTTACTGCTCCGATGTGCTGCAGATCCTGGGTTCCACAGGGAACTGCTCTGGACCAGTATTGATGCTGGCTACATCCTCTTCTGGGCTCCTGGTTCCCTCCTGGCTTTCCGTGCCTCTCTCTGGGCCTCCCTGCTCTTCACCGCTTCCTCCAGCCCTGTCTGGCTCACCATAATTTTTGCTGGTTCCTCCTTCCTCCTCATCCTCGCTCCGACTTCTTCCCTGGCCATTTCCATCTCCCATATCCAACTTCACTGCTTCCACCTGAGCTTCCAGCCCTGCAGTTGCCGCCCTGTTTTCTTGCACATTTTGAGTTAACCCCAAAGATCCTGGTGTGTTGTTTCCTTCTTCTGTCCTGCTCTCACCCACCACATGAATCCCACCCTCCTGTTCTCCCTGCCTAGGCTCCAGTACTTCAGCTCTACCACTTTCCAGGGACTCCTCTTCATCCTGAGCTGCTGTTTCCCCTGGAGACCCATGGTCTCCGGACATTTTATCCCACCCCAAATCCAGACTTCCTGCAGCTTCGCCCACCTCACTGCCACCACCTCTTCCCTTTTCCCATTCCTCCTTTTCCCCAAGGTTTCCGTCCTCCTGCCCATCCTGGCCCAATATTTCCTCTTGTCCCCAAAACTTGCTGGGCTCATGGATTATCGCTGTCTCATCCTCTTGCAGCAATCCTGGAAATCTGGAAAGAGAAGGGTGTGGGAGGTAGTGAGGTCAAGGGCAACAGGCTCAGGTTCATAGGCTCCTTTCAAGAAATGCCAAGGAGATCAAGTTATTGAGTTTCTCCCTACTCCTGACAACTGTCCTGGTGGAGAACCATGGATGGCTGAGATTCCAGGGTGGTGGTAAGAATACCTGTTTGGGGGCACCTGTGACAAATCTTCACTTTGAACTGTTGTGGGAGCATCCTGGCACTGTTTCAGCTGCATCCCTTGTTGCCTCAGCAATGCCTTGGAGACACTTTCAGCCACCCAGTGCTCCAAATCTGCCTCAGCTGTGTCCAAGCCACTGCCACCCGAGCTCATCCCCAGTGGTCCACGCTGACCCCAAGAAGCTGGTGAGAGAAAGAGGGGAAATAGGTTTAAGTTTTACAGCTGACCTGGTGACAGGGCTTTAACTTGAAATCGAGTCTTGAGACTCTGAGCACACAGGCAAGAAATAAAAGCTGAGCGGACTTCTGAGCAAGTGCAAAGTACTTTCTCTGAGGGGCAGAATTATGTTCCCCAGAATTTCCTGGGTGTTATCAAGAGATAGAAGAAAGCTGATGCCAGCATCCTTACCTGTTGTGTCCCTAAAAAGCATCGTAGCCTGTGACCTTCCTTGTGGGCCGTAGGCCAGGCCGCGCCCGTTCCACCTCACCGACATGTTGTTCAGCTCCTCCCTGGAGCATCCACTGCTGCTGCTTTCTTCCCTCGGGACCTCCCTTGTGATGGTGGTGCTGGCAGCAGGACTTTCGGTAGGATGGTCCTCTGGCCCCTGGACTATGCTAGTCCTCTGCCATTCCTGGGAAAGGTCTCTCTTCAACATGGCGGCCTCTCTAGGGATTGTCCAAGGTTGGGAGGACAGAGAAAAGGATCCACCTTGGCCAGGAGATATCAAGACATTCTCATCCTTCTGGGGTTGCCATGGAGACCGCGAGGAAGACCAGGCCTGACTGCGATGTTCTCTGGAAGTTTGGGAGCTGAGTGTTATGGAGGGGAAAGGATGGACCACGGAATGGCCCCAGCTCTTCCTGTGCTCCCCGAAACCTGACCAGAGTCTCCCATAAGTTTCTGGGGGCCGGGATGGCACCGTTTCAAAGGGGTGAAATGGCAACTGTTCTCTCTGGCGTCTGATTTCAAAAGGGAGCTGCCTATTCCAGTTAGCAGAGTGGGGTCTTGCCAGCAGTTCCTGGGATGCAAAGAGTGAAAGAAAGGCACGTGGGAGCCAGAATGAGAAATATTTCAAATATTCATTCTTCAAATGGTTATTTCTTTATGTTTGCTGGTGGTTTGAAATAAAACGAGGTTTGATTGTTTCTAAATGTATTTTAAAGAGCCCACAGCAAAAAGCTAATAGACAACCATCAGCATCAGAAGGTGGATGCTATACCTCAAACTTCAGAACTAGAATCTGGATCTGACAAATATTTATTCCTGAATTTATAAACTGCCCTACCTTTAGAGAAGTCCCCAATTGTGAACAAAAATGAAACATAAATAAAGATTCTTTTTTGACTTTTATTGCAGAAATTATTTCAAAAATGTAAAAAGTCAGCAAAATTTCAGATTTGAATGGGACCCTTTTCAGATGCAAGGAAATAGGCCTGAAACTTATTTGGGGGGGCCGTGCTGGGGCACAATTTGCCCATTCCTAAATGCATATGAAATTTCACTTCAAAATAATATTATTCATTGGGTTTTAGCACAACGGATTATATAGTTCACAACAGCCACCTGAGTTAGTTTACCTGTCTCACATCAGACCCCTGTGGCTTCTGAAGGCCTCTGCTCAGATGCGGAAGGGATTCTTCATAGTCACTCTGAAATAAAAAGTAGCTTTGGATCATCTGGGGGTGCCGATTTCTCCATCCCCAATTTTATCCACCAGTTAAACTAAGGTTAACTCTTGGCAGGTGAGGAGAGATTAGAACTTCAGATCAGCCATTTGTTTTCTCCATCATGGGAGCATGAATCTAGCTCAGAAGGTTAATAGTGACCCAGGTGGGTCCTTCAAAAGGATGTTCCTGGGATGCCTGTTTCGCTCAGGTCCGGCTTGCGGGTTTCCTGTGATGGGCATCTGACTGGCCACAAGATGCTGGATTAGATGGGCCTTTGGCCTGATCCAGCAGCCAGGCTCTCATGCTCTTATGATGGCAAAAGTCCTCTTTGTCTAGGATCCAACAGCGACAGCTTACTATCCCCATGCAGGGAGGATGAGGAGTATCAGCCCAAGCCAATGGCAAATAGTCAGCAACATCTGCAGGGCAGCAGGTTACGCCTTCCTGCGCTGCATGGAGGTTTAATTTGGCCATTGACATACTGCACCTTGATCCAGTTTCTTTTTAAAAGCTACCTTAGATTAGCAGCCATCCCTACCATCTTATGAATATCACCTGTTAGTTATATGTTGCACCCTATAATTCCAAAACCTAAGAATTCAACAGGCAGATCTCTTCCCGTCACTGCATCTGCATGCTGGGGGGAAATTGGGACTATTAAATGTCTGCCTCTCAAGATGTTGAATGCATGAGAATTGCTAATCCTGCCCTTGCAATATAGCAACACTACACGGAGGAAACCCACCACTAGCAACTGATGGGGATTCTTCTCCTGATTTCAAACAACCCCCGTGCCCGTTTTTCTTGGCTACCTTGGCTAAATCGCTTCTCTTCCTCCTCCTCCTCTTCCTCAATGCATCTATCTTGGCCGACAGATCCGCCAACTGGGCCTCCAGTTCAGCAAAGTCCTGCAACAGCTGTTTGTTCCGGATCCGTGCTTGGTTCTCATGCATGCATAGCTCAGTCCATAACCTGCATAGTGCAGCCACTTGTGTCTTTGGGCTAGGGGAGAAAAAGAAAATGACTCTGGCACTGCATAAAGTGGAGCAGGGTAGCAAAAATAACTTGGAGGGAGGAAATATTATAAGAGGTTGGTCAGGGTGGGGGAAGGTAAGCATCTTGCCCTTTGCTGATGAAGAGTGCCATGTATCTCCAGGGCTTAAGACTTCATGGGAAGCCCTCAAAAGCACCCTGCTGATGACCAGGCTTTGCAATACTGGTGAGCTACACTGAGGAAAGTGTTGTTCTGCATAAGCTGGGCAGTCATGTTTTTTTATTAAGATGCAGCTGCAATTGCTCATGACCTTCCTTATCTCATTGCTGTGCTGCTCAGCACGTAGTGCTGTCTATGAATGAGGGAGAAAAGGAGAGAGAGATGTGGAGACGCAGCAGGAGAGACTGAATAAAAGAACCGAAGAACTGTAAAGTTGCAGGAATCTGGCAACTGGACTTCATGCTTGCTGTGAACTTTAAGGAAGCAGGAAACTGAAAAGCAGAAACCCTCTGGGCTCAGAGAGAGAAACTGGGCAAGAAACTGCGATGTCTTTAGTGTGTTTTAGTAACATAGAAGTTCATCCTGACATATGTGTGGAATGTGTTGTACAAGGTATGGAGGTGCTACTAAGTAAAACTCTGCTAAAACTTTCATTTAATGGTCCTCCTCATGGCTTCCCTAGAAAGATGGATACTAGGGCTGCATGATGTATTGCTAGACCATCCAAAATCGCTTTGAAGTCCACGTCGTGACAAATCTCAATGTTTGTGCTAAGTAAAAAACCATGATATGGGAAAAACCGTGAAGCTGGTCATCACCTCTCTCATGATTCCTGCTGCCCCTGTTGCTCTGTACTATAAAATAACAGTTGTAACAATATGTTAAAGGTAAGTAAAACATGGATTAGTTTTAGACACCTAAGTAGTAGCCGTTACCAGGACATTACTCCGTTCATGTCTACATAGTTACATCCTTACTTCAGACATCGGGATATATCACAATATTTAGCTGGTGATATATCACAATGTTGAAAACCAGGCATTGCTCAGCCCTAATGGATAACTCTCCCTCCACGCCAGTTAAAGAGAATACAATCTAAGTGTGTGCATGTGAAGCAGAATGTTGGGACAGCGATAAGAGATGTACTGTCATGAGCTCCGCAAGTTAACAGTATCAGAGGATGCCAGGGGAATTTCTCTGGAGCCCTGATGTGGGAGCAGTGGACTCCAGGTGTCTGTTGGAGGTTTCCAGCTGTGCCTCCACATCTTCTCAACCTGGATATTTGTAACATAAAATAAAAATGCGAACATGGCAACATGGCAACCAGACCTGAGTAAGCACTCCATTCCTGGAATCTGTTGCCACTTGGAGAAGTAGGGCAAATACAACACACCTGCAGGACATCCTGCAGTTACCATCCAGCTAGGAAGTCCACTCTGCTCTATGCCAGAACTGAGCCCTTAATGTGGAGGCACCTGTCCTTTGGCAGCCTTCTATTTCAGTGCTTCTTGGAGACATTCCTCTTTCAACAATGAATGTATTTCCTCCAGTTGGCATCTCTACTGGATATATATACACCGTATTTTTCTGTCTATAAGACGCCCCCATGTATAAGATGCCCCCTATTTTGGGGGGACTCATATTTAAGAAAATGGGGGGAGATGGCCCAGAGTATAAGTCGCCCCCTAATCTTTGACATTTTTAAGGGGGAAAGCCCAGTTTTATACACGGAAAAATACGGTATGTATTCACGCCACACCACTTTCTGAGCAGTATCAGATTCCAGGGGTTCCAGGCGCTTCCCCAGGCTTCACGTTTCCTTTTGGAAATGAGGCGCAGCAGCCTGTGGAGTCTTTATGATATATGATTTATTTACATGTATATACAACCTGAGCCTATGATGGAGGGGCTCACAGTACAAACACCCCCAAAGGGTCTTGTTTCTCCCAGAGCTGCAGCCTTGGATTAAAACAGACATCAGACATTGCTCTCCAACTTTCTCTCCAGCTTGCTCCTGGGTCACACATCACGGCAAACTCTCAACTTTCAGCTCAGGATTTGCCCTTCTATCTATCTCTCATTTGTTGTCTCGCACAGAGCCCACTTTCCTTTGTTCTCTTAATGGCCCATTTCTCAAGTGATCATCTTAATGCAGGAAACTAGCCTGGCTTATATTTTAACACTTGCTGGATCCAGGGTTTAGGATGACCTCGGATACAGCCTACCCCCCCCCCCAACTTGTAACAATACATTTGGAGTGGTGTTTTAAATTTTATGTGTTTTTAATTGTATCACACACAAATGTTTAAGCTGCTTTCTGCATATGCAATCATTCTGTGTATGTTTTTATAGTATGGGGAATCCTTTTGGGTTGCTTCAAGGGAAGAGGTTCCTAAAGAAAATAGGTAATAATGTAGCTTTAACACACAGTCTGGCAAGCAGAGAGAATTGAAAAGAACAAAAATAGGAACAAAGGAAGCTGCCTTATGCAGTCAGACAAGAAGTCCTACCTGGAGACCCTGGGAATTGAACCTGCGACCTTCGGCATGCAAAACAGAGGCTCTGCCAACTGAGCTCCCGACCTGTTGGATCACAGTTGTTTCTTAACACCAATAAAAAAGCTGAAAGATGCTTTAAGTGCTCCATCCCCAACGCTGCAAGCTGTAGAAACAAGCTTCTCTAGATTGTAGCAATAAAGGTCACTTCAGCCTAGTCCCTGTTTAGAAGGGCTTTCTGCATCAAATCTCCGATTCTGTAGACTGCTAACTATGCTCTTTGCAAATTAGCCTACAGCTCTTTGCAAACTAAGAAAAGGCACAATGGAAGTGGTATGCAGTTGGGTGCTGGTTAAAAAAAGTTAGCTTGCACTACTAGCTCATCCTCGGCCAGACAAAGTCATGTGCCATCAACCATTTATCGGGGATGGTAAGCAAATTGATCATGGCTTGGTTGAAACAGGGCAGAGAGAAGGGGAGGGACTCAAGTGACCTCTGTAGGCTATTTGGAGGGCAGATCCCTACCTTTTCCTCTCGCTCTCGGTTTGTGGGGTACGATCCAGTTTGGCATTGAGAGCCTCAGGCCCACAAATTTCTTGTGACCAGTTTCTCATCCTGACGGGGGAATCTTTTGCAGATTGTTAAACTGATCCTAATGTGCTCTCCTCCCCTGTGCTTCTTCACCCATCTCACTTCCCCACACAAGGTTTCTAACTCGGCCAATCTGCAAGGATGATCTCTGGAGGATTAGCAAATAAATCTTCTTGTTAAGAAGCTGCAGCCTCTCGCCAGCCAAGTCACCCCTGAGTTTCTCTCTTTCTCTCACTCCTGGCAAGGACCAGCTAAAAGCCAGAAGGAGAGAGACCTGTTTGTGTTCTTGCACACAGTCTACGTGGAGATTAAAATATGGAAGCTTCCAGGCTACCTGTCTATTGAACACTCATCCTGATTTGCTTGCAGATATATTAGACAACATTCCCTATTTAATGAGCATTTGTTCTGATGTGCTAGTGGGATGTTGCGTCAAAACAAGCCTTCTCCCACACTTTCCAGTCTCTTTCCTTGTTGCAAGAAGTTTGACCTGTCCAGGAAGCAGGTTTGCTGCAGAAGACCTCCCAATCAACTATACTTGTACAGCCTGAATTTACAAGTATGCAATTGGATCCCACCCAAAAAAAGAACACCTTATGTCTGATCTTTTCTGAGCATTTATTCTGGTTTGTTTGCAAGGTGGTTATCTTGATTTGCTAGTGAATATATACGCCTTCCTGTTAAATCATTTGCTCCTCCCACACTTCTCAGTCCATTTCTTCATTACTTTCCTAGATGCACAATGTCCTGTATTTTAAAAGTGGGTTTATTGTGCCAGAGCAACAGAGTCCCTTAATAACACTTTAATTGCAGAAAATACTGACAGTCTAGGGGGGAAACAGAAGCTACCAAATCATCTTGATGAGATGGCCCTCAAATGTGATCTCGAGCTATCCCAGGGAAATTGAGGTCACTTCAAGATGACCTGTTCGTTGAGCAGTCATTCTGATTTGATTCATGGGGAGCTTATACAACATGGTGCCAAGCAAGTGTTAAGTTAGCCCACTCTTTCCAGAGCATTTCCCCCCATTTCTTTCCTTATTGCAAAGATACCCAAATCAACCTTTAACTGCACCACCCGAATGTCTGCAACGTGACTGAATCTGACCTGACAATAGTGATGATTTAGAAGTGCTCTTGGTCTCAAGTTGCTGTAGGGAAATGGGAGAGTGGAAGCTGCAAGGACTTTGTGACCAATCCGACAGATTGTACTGCACAGGACATCCATCAAGGAGAGCAGTTGTTCAACCAACTCCATCTGGGTTAGTAAAGACCCCTTTTGCTCTTCCTGCACGCTGTATGGAGGTTAGCTTGTACTTTTTAATCTTGTGAACTACCCTGAGAACTTCAGATGAAGAGCAGTATATATATGATATATGCTCATCACATGCAGCTTGTTTCCGTTCTACTATTCACCTCCTGACGAAAACCATGTTATTTGTTGTACTTGCTGTGTGAAAATTAATGAAACACATTTTTTAAAAAACCCTCAGTTATTTACCTTGCTGTCCTCTGTGTTGTCACGTTATTTCACCCCATTCATTTCAATGCAAAGGAAATGCAATACACACACACACACACACACCCCCCTCCTTCCTGCAGCTCTCTGCAAAGAAAGGGCCTCCTGCAGATACCATCTCATCAAGAGCTCCATTGCACATGGTGTTGGAGTCGGGCCTTTAAGGTGGGGGCACCTCCCCTCTAGTGCTCCCTCCCATGAATAGACAAGCAGGCACCATCTATACTGACATTCTGGTGCCTGTTAAAGAATTTCCTATTTCAACAAGCCTTCTGACATGGATATTGTTTTATCCTAGTCAACATCCATGTTGGCTGTGAAATCAGTTCATGCAGAGTTTATTGTGCATGTTTTTACCGCAAAATTGCTCAGAGATGCTTCATAGGAAGTGAGTCATGAATGAGATAAATAAATCTATGGGGATGCCTGCTGACACAGTCGCCAACACCTCCTGCATGAAATCCATGCAGAGGGGGGTAGCATTGTAGAGGCCCATCAAGTCCAACCCCCTGCAATGCAGGGATCTTTTGCCCAACATGGGGCTTGAACCCACGACCCTGAGATGAAGAGTCCCGTGCTCTTACCAACTGAGCTATCCAGCATCCTAAGGAGGCATCAATTTCCATTTGATATATGCTCATCACATGCAGCTTGTTTCCATTCTAGTATTCACCTCTTGACGAAAACCATGTTATTTGTTGTACTTGCTGTGTGAAAATTAATGAAACACATTTTTTAAAAAACCCTCAGTTACTTACCTTGCTGTCCTCTGTGGCAGAATTTTACATAATTATGTTGTCACGTTATTTCACCCCATTCATTTCAATGCAAAGGAAATGCAATGCAGTTTTGAGGCAGGGGGAAGGAATCGGTTACGTATCATTTGTAAACTGAAAGCAACAACAACCAATACCAATCATATTAATTGGATTGATTTCCATTCCAGACTTTGGGACGATGAAACAGGCATTAGCAATTTCAACTCCTCTTTCCCTGGGAATTCTCTGATATCCCCTAAGTGAGGAACCCACCCACTCTATTAAAAAAAAATACAGTATCTCTAAACACACACACTTAATTCGAACAGCAAAAAGAGGTTTTGTTTGTTTGTTTGTTTTATTGGCCTCCAGCTCCTCCTTCAAGAAAAACACAGCGAGGTCTTCTGTATTACAATGTCACAAGGTCTAGGACATTAAAAATAAAATAAAATAAAGTTTCTGGAGATGAATCCTGGCAAGTCCCACGAAGGGGGTGGGGCGTAGAGAGAGACTGATAAAGGTATAAAATTAATTTTGGGCAGGGGAGGGAGATGATGTCAGGTTGGAGCTCCACATGGATGGATGTGAAAGTGGGGTGCAGGCATGCACTATGGATTTGGGGGAGCAGAACCGGAAGTGGTCGAATTCAGCACTCGGATGTTCATAGTGGGAAGGATGAAGAAAATGGTTGTCAGGAGCGGGGAGGGAGACCACCCTCACTGCTTTCTAACAGCAAGGGACGGGGCCTGGATGTGCTCAGCTTCCCCCAAGGTCCAGTTGTAGCATTTCCTCTGGAGCAAGGGAGAAATGAGGCCAGAACGGAGCACCCAGTTGGGTTTAAGAAACAAAAATTGGGCTGGTTGCCGAGCGACGGGAATCCACTTGGCTTGCACACATGGCCTCAGGGCGCCTGGAGGAAAGTCCCGCTCACCCAGATCCCAAGGCCCTGAGTTTTAATAGGACTAAGCACAGCCCTAAGTCCCAGAAAAGAGAAACTGAGGGGGAGTCATTGCCAAATCGGACCAGCCATCAACAGCCCCCCTCCACCCTGGCTCTGAAGAAGGTTGAGGCCTAGGCCTAATCTAGTATTGCAAGGGCCCATCACAGGACGCTGAGGTGTTGCCAGGGTGACGGTGGGAAGCTTCTCTCTGGGGCTCTTGCCAACCGGGCCTCCGCCTCCTGGGCCTTTCCAGCTGCCGCGGTGGTGGGGAGCTCATGCCGCCTTGGGGACAGGGTGCCGGGGTGGCCTCAGGAGCCCCCGAGGCGGCAGCGGCCGGTGGAGGGTCGCCCTCCTCCGGTTCCTCAGGCTCTGCTTCCGCAGCAGGTAGCGGGAGTACTGCACCTCGGGCATGGCTAGCTTGAGGCACTGTTCGTCCAAGGGGGCGCCCGAGCCCGGCAGGTCGTAGCCCACGATGCCCACCTTGGCGCTGGGCTGCCAGGGCCGCAGCTCCTTGTTCTTGATCTGCATGGCCGGGCGCAGCTGGGGCTGGCCCCCGAAGCAGCGGCGTGCCAGGTGTTCGCAGGCCTGGCGGAGGGCGCGCACCTCCTTCTGGACGCAGTCCTGGCCCACGCGCCTCAGCTTCCGCCAGAAGGTGGCATTGAAGTGGTCGTAGAGGCGGGCGTCGAGGGCATTCCAGGCGTGGATCTGGGCCGCCACGCGGGCCGAGGTGATGTTGAGCTTGGACTCGGGGCTGCGCATGTTCAGCTTGACGTAGAGGATGTCCTCCAGGTCCCAGGCCAGAAGGCGGCGCAGGAGGACCAGGGACTCGTCGAAGTACTCGGCCAGCATCACTAGTGAGAAGATGCCCTCCACTTGGCGGATGAACTCCGGCAAGTAGGTGGGGTCTTCGGGGCTGTGCTCAGGGTCACCCCCCAGGTCGTACACCAGCGTGTTGTGCGCATACATGGCGTATTTCTCGTGGGGGCGGTAGTAGCGACGAGGGTCGTCCAGGAAGGCCTCCATGGAGCCGTTGGGCACCCTCTTGTAGGCCGGGCAGTACTGGTTGTAGTAGCTGAAGAGAGACTCAAACATGGCCACCGGCTCGCGCAGGATGGTGACGTAGATGGTGTCATTGGGCATGAGGCGGTGCAGCTCCTCGCGGTTGAAGCGCAGGTGGCTGGCGATGAGCCGCGGCGGCAGCGTGTAAGGGTGCACGAAGCGGGCCGAGAAGTTGCGAGGGTAGCAGAACTGGTGGTCGCAGGTGTGGTGAGGCAGCGCCACCGTCAGGTTGTGGCGCTCGGCAAAGCGGAAGAGCAGGTTCTGCACGGTGGTGCTGGCCGTCTTGTGGGTCTTCAGGAAGGCCACGGCAGTGTGCTTGGGGCGGGGGGGCGATGGTGGCGCGCAGCTGAAGGGCGCCGACTTTGGAAACCTGGGCGGTGGGGGGCAGAAGCAAGGGGTCCGGTTAGCGGCAGGGGGGTCGAGAGAAATGACAACAAGCCCAGAGATGCTTCCTAGTCTCACACCGAAGCCTTCATGGACCCTCCACCCTCTTCCCCCACTTATTTTGAGCCCTCCCTTCATTTTAATTCCGCTCCACCACTTTTTTAAAGCTCTGCTCCTTTCTCCTGTCCATTACCCAACCCAAATCTCATCCACAGGGCTGGCCGAATTATGAGGCGTGGTGAAGCAGGTGCCTCAGGTGGCAGGTTGGGGACAGTTGGGTGGAGCGGCAGATTCACATCCTGAGGAGCATGCCATTTTCCGCCTCCTGTCCTTGTTTGCCCATCTCCTAGACTGCCACCCAACCTCCCCAAGCTGCCTCCAAATTTTCTCATTTGCCTCAACCGGTAAGACATCATAGGCCATCTTAAAAGTGCCCACTGCCCATTCCCACCCCCACCCACCACTCCCTTCTTTTCTTTCTCGTTAGTCTTAGTCTGGAATGGTGCCGGGGGTCAGCATCACTGGGCACCTGCAAATGCCCATGCTCTAATAGGGGCCCCACTCCCAATCTCTTGGGCCCCTTCCTCCTTGCTGTTCGTACGAGTGAGAGGTAAGAGAAGAGGAGAAGAAAACTCTCCATACTTTGCCCTCATTCTATGGGAGGAGGTCTGGATTGGACCCAGAGGGAGCGGTATGCAATTGGGCAGTGGTGGTGGCGGCAGCAGCAGCAAGGAGGTGGTGCACTCAGAACCCCAGATGTTGCTGGACTACAACTCCCATCATCCATAGCTAGCAAGACCAGTGGTCAGGGGTGGTGGGAATTGTAGTCCAAAAACAGCTAGAGATCCAAGTTTGGGAAGCACAAGCTTAGCCAATGGGCAGGGATGATGGGAGTTGTAGCCCAGCAATGTCTGAAGAACAGCGGCCTAGGGCATACCCAGGGAGGACAGGGGGAAGAGCGTGTTGCCCAAAGGCTGCCCCCCAACCTAGAACTGGCACCAACCCCCGCCGTTTCAATGTCTCCCACGCCTACCAGCCGAGGTGGGCACTTTGGTGCAGGAGCAAAGTGCCTGTGCTGAAGGCCAGGAGGAGGAGGATGGCCTTCTTGCGCGACATCATCTCAAGGTTGGAGTGCAGCAGTGCAAAGGGCACAGGCTATGCTGGGGGCCCTTATCCAGGCACAGTGCAGGGGCAAGTCCACCCCGGCATGGAGGCTCAGGGCAGGTAGCAGGCAGCGGCCTCCGGCCTTGCGCAGAAGGGGATACCTGCGAGGGGAAGCACAGCAGTCAGCAACAAGTCCTCTCTCTGTGTGTGTATAAAGGAGTTGTGGCAGATCCAACTCAAACAGAGGCACTGTGGTTTCACAGGTGAACTGCTATAATATGCAGGTACAAGAGGTTGTAGCCATTGTAGCCAATGCTAATCCCCTTTAGAGCAGATCCACTGATGGGAAGAAGAAGAAGAAGAAAAGAAGAAGAAGAAGAAGAAGAAGAAGAAGAAGAAGAAGAAGAAGAAGAACAAGCTGAGATGGCTAGACTAACTGAGAATTAAAGAACAGAATGAATAAAAGTTTCTTGAAGAACGGAAATGTTTTGTGTAATATTTGAATATTTGAAAAAGTATTACGGTTATGTTAAAACGTATGCAGGATTGGAAGTATAGCATCAGTTGAGAAATGCAGTTTAATCATTTATAACTAATGTATATAATAGGTAAAATATAAGTAATATAAGGTAAGAATAAGCACCATGGAAGGGTGGATGGGAAGTCAATGGATATGAGAGATTTGTTCTGGTGGTTGTTTAAAAGAATTTGTAAAAATTGAAAAGTTCATTAAAAACTTACAGAGATAATACTAATAATAACAGGAGCAGTAGCAATAACAATAAAATTATTATTACTACTACTACTACTACTACTACTACTACTACTACTACTATGCTGCACATATGACTCCTGGGAGGCTTCCAGCAAAATTTAAAAACACCAGAAAACATCATTCAAAATTTCCCTATACAGGCCCGCCTTCAGATCTCTTTGAAGTTCAGAAGGATGACTAATGTAGGTTTATTCATTTCAATGGGTCTCCTCTGAGTAGAATTTCATGGGAAACACTGGGAGTCATGTGTCTACAGAGTGTGGGGGCCAGGCTCACCCACTGAGAACAAACATGGTAAATAAAATAAATGCTTCACCCACCCGTAAATATCAGGTGCTCCAAGTGTCCCTATTTTCCAGGGACAGTCCTGGATTTACAGATGCTGTCCCAGTTTCTGATTTGATCCTGGAATGTCCTGCTTTTCCTTAGGACGTCCCTATTTTCATCAGAGAAATGTTGGAGGGTATGGAATTATCCGACCTCCAAACCAAGGAGAAAAGTAAATATGCAGCTTTTAGAAGACATCTGAAGGCAGCCCTGCATAGGGAATTTTTTTTAATGTTTAATGTTTCATTATGTTTTTATATACATTGGAAGCCACCCAGAGTGGCTGGGGCAACCCAGTCAGATGGGTGAGGTATAAAATAATTAACAAACAAACAAATAATGGAATAGGACATCCCTGTTTTCATTGAAGAAATGTTGGAGGGTATGAAATATGTACTCTGGCATCCAATACAACATTTGGTTCCGAACATTATGCGGTAGCTGAATATCTACAAATGAAGTAAAAAAAATAAAATGCCACGAAACACTCTTCCCGCTCCAAGTCCTGCCTTCTCTTCTCAAAAGCCTAATTTTGCCTCTCGTCCTCATTTCCCCCCCAATCCACATTGTGCTCCCCCTTACAGAGTTATTCCTCTTCTCCAGCCTCCAGAACTATATTCCTCCCC
Organism: Podarcis gaigeae; assembly: GCF_964106915.1. NCBI lineage: Eukaryota > Metazoa > Chordata > Lepidosauria > Squamata > Lacertidae > Podarcis > Podarcis gaigeae. The sequence goes on along the minus strand of NC_139693.1, from coordinate 14,049,493 downwards.
ACTTTCACGTGTCCCTTCTGCACTAAAGGGGGGGGGGGATTAAGCTCCTGAACAAACCCTTAAAAACAAAGCAACAATCTCAGAGATGGTTATCTGAAGATGCCCTGAGTGCCCCTTCTCCCCCCCCCAATAATATCACAAATAGAGGACAAGGCTTTCAAGGTCAGAGAACATGGCATACAGGCAGAGTTGAGCCCCCAAACCTCTTTACTGAGAAATAACCTGCTAGCACAATCCTAGGAGGGGAGGGGGCAGAGAGAGGAACAAGGAACTTGCCACCAGCTGATCCTTCGACTTACCTGCGTTCAGCAGCTCCAAAAAAGATGTTCATGCAAAGCAAACCCCTTTCCCTTCCCACCCAAAGCAAAGCAGCTGTCCTCTCAATTTCACTTTATTTCCTGCTCCCGGCTGGTTCCTGGCCCCCTGAGCTATCCCTTACCCTCTCTCTCTCTCTCTCTCTCTCTCTCTCTCTCTCTCTCTCTCTCTCACACACACACACACACATACACATACTGTCCACAGCTGAATGAAGGAGCATCCAGCAATCTCACCCCCACCAGCACCAAGGAAACCAGAGAAAGCCACCAAGTTCACCTTTCTTCGCACAACAGGAGATTAAGTGTCCCAGGACTGGGATCATTCCTCTCCCCTCCCCACCCGTCTCGCAGCTCTTTTCTGGACGGACTCCAGCAGCTCCTCGCCATGTCCTGTGGAAAGAGGGCAACACAACTGCTCCTGGGACCTGGGCCTGGAATCGCCAAGCACAGCAAACAGAAGCAGCCTCAATGCCACCCTCTGGCTTACAGACCTTGGCAGAGAAGCCACCTCGCAGCTGAATAAAGGCTAGAGTCCTTCAGGTATTTCAGACCACAATGGCTGATGTAGTCCAAAACAGCTGTAGGGCTCCAGGTTACCAAAGGCTGGCCTGTAGCATGAAGGAATTGTTTATTTACTTATCTATTAGACTTATCTGTATTCCTGCACTGCAGGGGGTTAGGCTAGAACACCTTTGGAGATCCCTTCCAACCCTATGAGTCTGATTTGTTAGTTGCTTGTTACCCAAAGGTCTTCGAGCTCCTTACAACACGTTTAAAAACGTAAGCCTTCCGTACATTACGCCATTGAAATAATGCATGCCAGCACCTAGAGAGGCTCAGTATGAAGGCAGATCCTGAGGGCTCCCAGTGCTCCTGATCATGCGCAGAGTGCAGTCCCTTCAGCACAGAATAGCCACAAACAGCCTCCCTCTCCAGCACACATTTGGAAGGAGAGCCACTACAGCAGGTGGCAAGTCGTTCTACAGAGGCTCAAGCCTGATTTTCAAAATGCACAGAGCTCTCGGTGTCCCCCCTCGCTGGCTCAACATGGAATTGAATTTTGTAGTCTGTTCTGTTGACATATGCAAAATCTTAAGACTTCTTTTTAGAAGGAAGGAAGGAAGGAAGGAAGGAAGGGAGGGAGGGAGGGGACATACTTCCAGCCCTCGTGAAAGTTTGCAATGTTCTCTCTGCCATCATTTAGAAGGCAGAGAATTTAGAAATAAAATACGCCTTAGATTTCTACTTATTTCCTACGAGAAATGGGAGGTGTTTTGCCGAGATTCTTCATTAGTAACTTTAAGCATGTGCAAACTGCTTTTTGTTGTTGCTGGGTGGTTGCAGAAAAGGGTGCAAGTGGCAAACTTATCTGCAGGGGTTAGAAATAATTTTTTGCAGCAGGGCTTGCCCAGGAGAAATAATATGGACATTTCCACAGTAATGCTGGACCTGGTGAAGAACACCTGTCCTGCATGCAGAAGGCCTCAAGGTCATTGGATAGCTCAGCTAGTACAGCATAAGACTCTTAATCTCGGGGTTGTGGGTTCAAGCCCACACTGGGCAAAAGATTCCTGCATTGCAAGAGGGTTGGACTAGATGACCCTTGTGGTCCCTGCCAACTACAATTCTATGATTCTGTTCCAGTGGCATCTCCAGGTGTGGGCTTGGAAAGACCCCTGTCTGAAACATGGAGAGCTTCTGCCAGTCAGTGTAGGCACTGCTGAGCTAGATAGGGGGAAAATAGGTCTGGTTCAGTATAAGGCAGCTTCTGCTGTAAATGCTGTGTGGTTGTGTCCGTCCTTATTGACTTTCAGGAGGAACTTAAAAGCATTCCTGTTCACTCAGGCATTCGATGGTTGGAAGATACTGTTCCTGGCAACTCTGAAGTCACTGGCTGAGATAATGGAGGTTGTTTGAAACTGTTTTTAGAATGTTTCTTTAATGATGCTCTTTTAATTATGTGTTTGCTGCCCTGGACTCCTTTGGAAGGGAGATTTAAATAGAAATGAGAAAAAGACGACGACAACGACAAGCTGTGTGGCTTGTTTAAAATCACGATGAACTCGCTGACACCCAATGAGGCTGAATGACAATTCAGGACAGACAAAAAGAGGTCGGTCTTCACAGAGCACGTAGTTAAACTACAGAACTGGCTCTCATTAGATGGAGAGACAGATGACTTGGAAAGAGAATTAGGCTCATTCATGGAGAATAAGGCTATCTGCGGCTACTAGTCATGCGGGCTATATACAGCTTTTCCAAGATCAAGGGCAAGGGAAGCTATTCATTACAAAAGGACATAACGGCTAAAAAATTTACCGGGGTCAAAAGCTACCAAAAAGAACTGCCTTGTGTAATCACTCCAAATGATAATGGCCATCCCATTTTTAGAATTGAGTTTCACGTACTCTAATAATAATAATAATAATAATAATAATAATAATAATAATAATTATACCCCTGCCACTCTAGCTAAAGGTGTTGGTTTCATGACACAATGAAAATGAAATCCAGTTCAAAGGAGAAATTACTGCAGGAGGAAGACCTGACCCAAGAGAAGGAACTGCAAGAGCACATGAGATACCCCAAGCTCAAATGGAAGTTGTGCAGAGAAGTGCACGAGGGTGGCAGGCATGGGGCAACTCACAGGCAGGCAGGCTGCTATTAACAAGACAGCTATGGCCAGTCCTGAATCGCTTAACCAGAGTTGTCCATGCATTGGTAACCTCAAGGCTGGACTACTGCAATGTGCTCTGTGTGAGGCGGCCCTTGAGGTTGATCCAGAGACTGCAGCTAGCGCAGAATGAGACAGCTGGGTTAATTGTTGGAGAAACTACTGCCAGGATATAGTACCTCATCTGCACTGGCTGACAATCGGCTGCTGGGCTAAATTCAAAGTTCTGGTACTAACCCAGGCTTCCTCAAACTTGGCCCTCCAGATGTTTGGAGACTACAATTCCCATCATCCCTGACCACTGGTCCTGCTAGCTAGGGATCATGGGAGTTGTAGGCCAAAAACACCTGGAGGGTCGAGGTTGAGGAAGCCTGTGCTAACCTGTAAGGCCCTTGACAGCTCAGGACCAGGTCACGGGAGAGACTGCCTTAATCCTTATATGCCTAGTAGGTCACTGCAGTCTGCATAAGAGTTTCTCATTGAAGCTCTAAAATACCAGAAGCCTGGAGCAGGGCTTTCACCATGGTTGCCCCTGTTCTGTGGAACAACATTTCCGTCGAGGTCTGACAGGTGCCTGCCTCCTGTCCTTTCTGGAAGCAACTGAAGACATTTTAGTTTCAGCAAGCATTTCCAGCTGGACGGAAGTGTGTTCTCAAACCTATTTTCAGTTTTATTTTTGTACTGTTTTTTAAAACCATTGTAGCTGGTTTTTGTGGTGTGTTTGCAAATCATCTTCATATATTAATGAAATAAGAACGACAAAACCAATAAACTTAAGCAATAACAATTAACGATGAAAAGTTTATAATGGGCCTTGCTGGAAAACTATTTCTGGCAAAGAGACCGTGAGGAGGAGGATTTAAAAGGTACTGGTGGGCAGAACGCCCAGCATGAGGAAAGGTTTGCCACAACTGTTTAAAAAAGAGAATCCATTTTGTACAAGCAGGCACTGTGGAGAATTAAAGTCTGAAAAAAGTAAACGAAATACTGGAGAGAGGCAGCAAAAGTCACTGATTCTGGCATCCGCTGCAAGGGCAGATCAGGGACAAAAAAAGAAGTCAATGTGGATATAAAAATAGGCATAAGAAAATTATTCCGTTGAAGTTAGACGTAGGAGCTGAAGTCAACGGCAAACCAGCACAAATGAACCATAAAATGTTGGCGGGTGTGTGACAGTGTGTTTTCAGTGTTTTATAGTGCCCCTCACACTGTGTTCCTCAGGGCCAGCTCAAGACATTTTGCTGCCTGAGGCAAAGGACAAGATGGCTCCCTCCCCCAGGGCACATACAGGAGCCAACTGGAATGGCAGTGGAATCTTACTCCAACATCTTTCCCTGCACTTGAGAGCAGCAGGCTGGCAAAGGGGGTACAGGGCAGGCCATGGGGCACTGACAACTCTGGCTCCTCATACTCAGTGTCTGATGCCTGAGGCAGCTGCATCATTGTAGGACCAGCCCTGGTGTTCCTGCCAACCCAAATGGGACATTCAGATGACACCATCTTCCTTTCACAACCATTGCTCTGTGCCTTGCATTTGTCCATCTTTTCTGCTAATGTGGAAGGCTCAAAGATCCAGAACAGCAGTGCAAAAAACCCATCTTAGGTGTGGGCATTCCTTTGGGCTTTTACTCCCCAAGTTTAAATGTGTGTGGTTTTGACAACACTGGAGGCTCTCCTCCAACCATACCTCTTCCCTTCTGGTTGCTCCTCACCCAAGGCCATTTCATTCTGGTCTTCCACCATTGTCGCTGGACCTGCTTTTACCCTCAGTTCTTCTCTGCTGCGTTTATTTCTGAAGAAGAGCTCGTTGCTCAGAACCTCCATGCAGGGAAAGTGGGCAAGTTCCCACTTGTCTTCTCCTGCCCCCCAAAACACAGCATCAAAATACAGCAGGGGTCGCACATTCCCCTAAGTCCAACTATGATGGGTTCAATGATTTGGCTTAGCATGTTTCCCTAACCCAGGCTCATGGGGGGATGGTGGTTTTACTTTCTGCTTCAGACAAACCATAAGCTGCAACCAAGGTTTGCTTCTACAGCTGGAAAAGAGGAGACTGAGAGGAGATACGACAGCCATCTTCCAATATCTCAAGGGCTGTCACATGGAAGATGGAGCAAGCTTGTTTTCTCTTGTTCTGAGGGAAGGCCTTGAACCAATGGATTCAAGTTACAAGAAGGGAGAATCTGACTAAACATCAGGAAGAACTTTCTGACAGTAAGAACTGTTTGACAGTGGAACAGACTCCCTTGGGAGGTGGTAGACTCTCTGTCCTTGGAAGCTGGATTCCTGCATTGCAGGGGTTGGACTGGATGCCCTTTGGGGTCCCTTCCAACTCTAGAGTTCTATGATTCTACAATCTTTTCATTTCAAGCAGCTTTCAGTTCATGTGCACTGCATTCTGGATTGCTTTTAAAGTGCTGCTTTTTCAAAGCATTTTCTAGTTTAGAGCTCCAGAAGGACTGTGATTTACTAGGGAAGGGTACCCCCAAAAACAAGGCTGTCAACAATAAATAAAAAGTGATGGTTTCTCCATGGGTCTCGGAGATTGCAACAGGCTACACGTGAAACAGCAGAGAGCTCAGAGGCTGGCAGGGGCAGACCCATGGCTGCAAAGAGAAAATTTAGATCACACCCATCACCTTGAACTCGGAGCCCAGAAAGCAGGATAGCTAACAAGGGCAGACTCCTCTGAGAGGTCCTCCTCCTGCAGGGCAGACGGCCTATTTCAACGGCCACCAATGCCTCCATGAGAGAGGTTGATCGAAAGGTGGGTGAACCGAATTGACTTCCTTTCTCAATCAAAGTTGTCAGCAGAGAGAGAGAGAGAGAGAGAGAGAGAGAGAGAGAGAGAGAGAGAGAGGAGGCTCCTCCTGTTGTTTTCCACCCTAACCAACTTCCATTTCCACCGCCTGAAAATCCAGAACTAAGGACTGAATGGAAAACTTGACAATTAAAAATGTGGAACCTGCCCCCATCTCCTCGAACCCACTACCCACTCGCCCTTTCAGAGCCGAGAGACGCAGGGCCTGGCTCCCAGTGCACCAGCCACTAAACCTCTCTGCCCTTCACTGGAATCTAGGCCACAGACTTCACCCGATCGATGAGCACGAGCCTCAGGGGTGAGGTGGAAACTTGACAGCTCCCTGTCCCTCGATAAATCCATGCGCAGCTAGAGAGAGCGCCGGAGGGCCAGGGAGGGGGAGTTGGGCGATCAGAGCAGGGGCACGCAAAAACTAGTTTGCAAAATGCACCCACATCCCTTTCCTCTCTGAGCCAACCTTTCCTCCTCTCCTCATCCCAATTCTAAGGGCCATCCCAGACTGGTGGTTTCTTGCAGGCATTTCCCACAATGTGTTGCTGGTGGAATAATAGCAATGACAAACCTAGACAGCATCTTAAAAAGCAGAGACATCACCTTGCAGACAAAGGTTCATATAGTTAAAGCTATGGTTTTCCCAGTACAGTAGTGATGTATGGAAGTGACAGCTGGACCATAAAGAAGGCTGATGGCTGAAGAATTGATGCTTTTGGATTATGGTGCTGGAGGAGACTCTTAAGAGTCCCATGGACTGCAAAAAGATCAAACCTATCCATTCTGAAGGAAATCAGCCCTGAGTGCTCACTGGAAGGACAGATTGTGAAGCTGAGGCTCCAGTACTTTGGCCACCTCATGAGAAGAGAAGACTCCCTGGGAAAGACCCTGATGTTGGGAAAGATGGAGGGCACAAGGAGAAGGGGACGACAGAGGAGGAGATGGTTGGACAGTGTTCTTGAAGCTACCAGCGTGAGTTTGACCAAACTGCGGGAGGCAGTGGAAGACAGGAGTGCCTGGCGTGCTCTGGTCCACGGCGTCACGAAGAGTCGGACACGACTAAACAACTAAACAACAACAACAGTGGCAGATTTAGACCGGACCGTCCACACAGCATTCAGCTTTGAGAGTCGTTCTGCAATGTAAGCCCATTGTCACTATATTATTGCTGTCTGAAGGGCCGCTCTTGCACTACAACAGTGCAAAGCAGAACCAAAAAGTCAACGATGCTCCAGAATATTTGCGGTGCAAAAAACTGCAAGTTTTCAGCAGGAGGTAATGAGATATGCACCAATCGCAAACGAAGCCACCCTGAACCTTTTGCACAGATGCAAACAGTATCAAAAGGGGGGGGGGTTGCTTATAACCATCCCAATACCACCCTAAGCACAAACAGTTGTGAATGCACAATAAAAAAGGGTTGTCTGGAGGGGGCTTAGGGTTTTGCCAATTTGCTATCCTGAATTTCCAGGAGAGAAACCTAGAAATTCAAACACAATCCTCGAGGAAAAAAGGCAGGGAGGCAGCAGCAAAGATGAAAGCTGGTTAATTTGCACATCAGAATTAAGAGGCAGGAAAGGCCTTGTGGGGAGGGGGAGAGAAGAGAGACTGGACTGGAGGAAGAAATATTTCAAATTCCTGAATGCTGGTTGCCACATTTCAGAGCACCCAGGTAGAAGGAGCTTAGAATTTTTGTTTTTCGAATCTTTGGATGCAGTCCCCAGGCACAGCTACTTGGGAGTACATTCTCCATCTCAGCCAGGCTCGTTTCTTTGAGACCACTTATTATCTACAGTGGGTCCGAAAGACTTGCGAGGCCCGGGTTCAAATCCTACCTCTGCCAGGGGCTTTGTGCAAGTCACCCACCCTCTCTCAGCCTCAGCTCCTGGAAAATGGGGATGCGGTGTCCTTGTGAGTCCCAAATAAAGCACGGGCTTTTAAAAAGCAGCTAGCAAGTTTGAAAAAATCATTATTGCTAGCATTATTAATAGCCACTGCTGCAACCATCCAGCTAGTCTGCCTTTTAGGCGGCAGCTGGACTTGCCCATTCAGGTGGAAAGAAGGAGGACTGGCTACCTGCCTAGTCCCAAGAAGTATCCATTACCTGCCGTCCACCGGCTCCTCCGTGCCAGGTTACCTGGGCTCAGATTACTGCCAATGATTACACAGGACAAGGTTCCAGCAAAGGTGACCTGGTTTTAGAATGCGCTGCAAGAGCCCGTTCACAGTCGCCGCCCCGGGCCTCTCAGAGAGGCTGGAGGAAGGTGACAGCAAATTGGGAGGGCCCGATGCCCATAGATCGCCTCTAACCACTGCATACCACTCCCCTTCTACACTGGAACATAAAGGCTACAGCAGGACTGGGGAACCCTGATTATAGGCTGTGCTGACGGGCTGATGGGAGACGGAGTCCAGCCAAGTTTGTAGAGCTACAGGTTCCCCCGCTCCTGAACTACAGAAATGCTCCTGAACCTCAGTTAATAGCTATTACTCCACTCCTCCCTTCCAGATAGTGGAGTCCGTCACCACCTGCCGGAGGTGGATTGCAAAATGAGACACATATCCTACCCCACTACTTTAAGAAACTTGTCAGAACTCATTTTTCTCCCACGACCTCAAAAAGACCCAGGTGTCCTGGCCCCCAGGCCCATATCCTTGCCAAAAACTTACCGGACCCTCATTCTCCTCCTAAGGCCTTGTGGAACCCAGATATCTGACTTAGAAGAGCTACATGAAAGGTCCCACCATCTCCCCCTGTAGGGATCAGACATTTGCCTACAGGGAAATCTCTAACCAGTTTGCATATATTCTAACAGAAAGGGAATCGTTATGACAACTGCTATGCACATTACTCATTCAAAACCAAAGAATACTACTGAAAATTTAATATTAATAACTCCACATTTTAAGTGACATGACCAAGCAACAAAATACATCCTTAAAAGACGTCCTTTTAATTGTGCATTTATGAGCATTTGTGCTCATGATGGTATCAGGGCACTTTCAGTTTTGCACGTGCCAAAGTTTGGAGTAAACATACTTGCTTGATTTCCAGTTGGTTCATGCATGTCCAATTGCTTCCTGCTGAAATCCTGTAACATTTTATATTACAGTGGTACCTCAGGTTACAGACACTTCAGGTTACAGACTCCGCTAACCCAAAAATAGTACCTCGGGTTAAGAACTTTGCTTCAGGATGAGAACAGAAATCATGGTGCGGCGGCACGGTGGCAGTGGGAGGCCCCATTAGCTAAAATGGTACCTCAGGTGAAGAACAGTTTCAGGTTAAGAACGGACCTCCGGAACGAATTAAGTTCTTAACCTGAGGTACCACTGTATAGATGTTCCTGTTTATTTCTTTGTCCCTCTTTTTGCACTATAGGGCAAGGGGGGCCCCTCCAGGAGGCAATGGTGTAATAGCCTTGAGTAATCATCACAGAGGGACGGACGCGGGTGGCGCTGTGGTCTAAACCACTGAGCTTCTTGGGCTTGCCGATCAGAAGGTCGGTGGTTTGAATCCCCGGGACAGGGTGAGCTCCTGTTGCTCGGTCCCTGCTCCTGCCCACCTAGCAGTTCGAAAGCACGTCAAAGTGCAAGTAGATAAATAGGTACCGCTCCAGCGGGAAGGTAAATGGTGTTTCCGTGTGCTGCTCTAGTTTCGCTAGAAGCAGCTCAGTCATGCTGGCCACATGACGCGGAAAAACTGTGTGCGGACAAACGTCGACTCCCTCAGCCAGTAAAGCGAGATGAGCGCCGCAACCCCAAAGTCGTTCACGACTGGACTTAACTGTCAGGGGTCCTTTACTTTTTTAAGCATCACAGAACCACTAACACAGTGGAATTGCGTGTGGGTGTATTAAGATAAAATATTAAGATAAAAGCAAAAAGGGTAAGGATTTGCTGAAACAACTACTGAACTAGAATACAAAAAAGGGAGTGAGAGGAGGTCAGGGAAATAAGTAAATGAAAGATAAGAGATGGAAAGACTGATTTGTTTTTAACTGTTTTTACTTTTCTGTATTTTGTATTTTTTGTCCTTTTTTCTTATTTTTTCTTTTCTTTTTTCTATTTTTGTAATTTCTTTGAAATTTTAATAAATATTATTCCAAAAACAAAAAAAGGAATTCTGTGTGGGTGGTCCAGTTAGAAATCCACCAATGATGCACTATTCCAGGGGTCAGCAAACGTTTTTAGCAGGGGGTCAGTCCACTGTCCCTCAGACCTTGTGGGGGGCCGGACTATATTTTTTTTGGGGGGGGGGAATGAATGAATTCCTATGCCCCACAAATAACCCAGAGATACATTTTAAAAAGGACACATTCTACTCATGTAAAAACACGCAGATTCCCGGACCATTTGCAGGCCAGATTTAGAAGGCGATTGGGCCGGATCCTGCTCCCAGGCCTTACTTTGCCTACCCATGCACTATTACTTCATCAGTAACATGTTGCAGATGACACCCTCCAAAGACGACAAACCCCAATCCGGAGGGCCCCCAAAACACAGCATCAAAATACAGCAGGGTTTGCACCCTAAGTCCAACTATGATGGGTTCGATGATTTGGCTAAGCAGGTTTCCCTAACCCAGGCTCATGGGGTGGTGGTTTTGTTTTCTGCTCCAGACAAACCATGAGCTGCAACCAAGGTTTGCTGTACGCCTGGAAGGGAGGAGACCAAGAGGAGATATGATAGGGACCCTGACCATTAGGTCCAGTCATGACCAGCTCTGGGATTGCAGTGCTCATCTCGCTTTATTGGCTGAGGGAGCCGGCATACAGCTTTCAGGTCATGTGGCCAGCATGACTAAGCCGCTTCTGGCGAAGCAGAGCAGCGCACGGAAACGCCGTTTACCTTCCTGCTGGAGCGGTGCCTACTTATCTACTTGCAACTTTGACATGCTTTCAAACTGCTAGGTTGGCAGGAGCAGGGACCGAGCAACAGGAGCTCACCCCGTCGCAGGGATTTGAACTGCCAACCTTCTGATCAACAAGTCCTAGGCTCTGAGATTTGATATGATAGCCTTCTTCAAATATCTCAAGGGCTGTCACATGGAAGAGGGAGCAAGCTTGTTTCCTCCAGCTCTGGAGTGTAGGACTTGAACCAATGGCTTCAAGTTACAAGAAAGGAGATTCTGAGGAAGAGCTGTTCAATATTCCATACTTCTTTCACTTGGCGGTGAGTCCTGGAGGACTTGCTCCCTGCCGTGACGGAGCTACAGAAACGGAGGCTGCTGAAGAGGTCAGAGAGCCAGGTCACTGAGTCTGGGCTTCCACAGCCACCAGCTACCATGAACTACCATTGGCAGGACTGGCAGCAACAGCAGCAGATATGTTCTATGCTTACGATAATGTTTTATTCTCTTGCTAATCATGCTGTTTTAAATGTGCATGTTATATTTGTTTTCTCTTCAAAGGTTTAAGAGCTCCCCCCCCCCCCGTTAACTTTGCTGCGATAAATGTGCATTCTGTAGCTGACCTCCATTACAACGCTTTCTTTTGAAACCTTTAAGACAATATTTTAGCTTCCTGTTAATTATGTTGCTTTGAATGTTGACTTCATATTGGACTTTCTTCAGTCATGTTTCATTCTGGATTGTTTCATTTGATGTTTCAATGTCGGCTGTAAATTGCTTTGAGCTCTCCCTCCCCTTAAAAATATAAAATGTAGGGCAGGCAGAAATCCCACAGGTACAGCTTTGCCTGTCAGATCTTCTTCCTGCCAGCAAAATGCTGCAACCTGTCCAGTTGCTGTTGAAACAATGCTGACCCCTGCCAAGGAAACAGGACCTATCCTACGTGATTTTGAGTCTGTAGCGTTGCAATTTTCCAAAACGAAGACAATTCCCCTCTCCAGCCCCCTGGGAACAGAGAGGATTTGGGATGTCGACAGAGCACTGAGATTTTGCTGTACCCTTTCCTTCTTCTGCATGCTCCCAGCTCTTGGGAACAAGAATGAATTATCTATCTTTAGAACCCGCTTTGCCCCCTTGAACCGCTTCTCACAGGAAATGAATATATATATATATATATATATATGAATGATGCAACATTCTTATTGTTTCCAGCATGGGTGAGACATCATCCCCAACTGCTGGCCACAGGGAGGCATAATTGCCTTCATTCTATAGCGACTGTTTTTTGCTTACTTCATTCAAAGAACATGCATGGATCCCCGCAAGCCACAATTAAGAGGGCGGCAATGAAGATCTGACCTTCTCGTAGCGGGGAAAGGAAAGGTTTCAGAGCTCAGGGTGCCTTGGGAGCCCTTTCTCCAGCAAGAAGGCGGAAAAGCACTCTTGGCATGGTCAGGGGCACTCCTTTAACCAGAACTTAGACTGAAGCACTGGGGTGGTGGGGGGTGGGACAGATTCCAGAGCCACTCTCTGGGGCACATAATAATACTATCTCTTTAGGTTCATCCAGGCTTTGTATGGCTGTTGCGTCTGCTTCAGGGAACACCATAAAAAAGTAGGATCCCAGAGGGCTGCAGTCAGGTACAGCTCTCACTCTCTCCCTACCCCAAACACATGTGCCATCCTGCACCCCTGCAGGTTTGTCCTTCATTCTCACTCCACCCCTCTCAATCCGTTCTCCCATAGCAAATGTCAGGCCAGCTGGGGCTAAACTCAGCGGAAGATGTGAAATCTTGCTATGTTTTCCATCGGTGGCGAGGAAACCTCTGGCTCAGCTGAGTTGGGCTCCCCTCCATCTCAAATGCCACCTTAGGGCTCATTGAGGTCCATCCTTGTCCTGAGGGGAGGAGAGAACTAGCTTTCAGAAAGCCACCCCCCATCCCCCATTGCAACTTTGTCATATTATGATAGGGGAAACCTGTGGCCACCCAGATGTTGCCACAGTACAACTCCCATCATCCCTGGTGTTATGTACTGAAATTCTCACCCTGGGCTAGCAGGGGGATACTGTAGATAGTTTTCACTCAGGTCCACATATGCAAATAAGGGATTGAAAGTGACGTTCAGTGATTGGATAGTTACAGAAAATGGTTACTGTTGCTTTCTAGTGGAGCTCTATATAAGCAGGTTGGCTGAACCCTTCGGTTCAGTTCTGTTCTGGCCTGTGAATAAACAAGAGCTGTTTGAAGAATCGCTGTGTCGTCTGATATGTTCACCCACAATTTAACACCTGAGCATTGGCCAGGCTGACATAGGAAGGGCAAGAGGGAGAGAACTGTCCAAAGAAGGCCATGGAGAGAACCTGAGAAGATTAAGCAGAGCGCAGCTACTGGATCAGGCCAATGGCCCATCACAGTCTTCTCACAGTGGCCAACAAGATGCCTCAAGGCAGGTCCCAAATGCAAGAGACCTTTCCTCCCCACTTGCGATGCCCAGCAACCGATATAAAGGAACCAGAGAGTGAAGGAACAGGTCTCCCTGTTCACTTTTGGATCTGGCCCTTCCCACCACCAGCATGCGGCCCCCAAGACATTATGACACTCAAGGCAATGCCAACTTGGTGCCCTCCAGCTGCTTTGGACTAAAACTCTGGAGGGGCAACAGGGTGGCGATGGCCGCTCAACGTAATGGGCCGCTCAAACAGAAACAGACCCCTGATCAGTGTTCAAAACTCTGATATCTAAGATAGTTCCCAAATGACTCCTTAAATCAAGGTTGCAATCACAAAAACCAACTCAGTTTATCCAACCCATCTTATATAAGTTTCCTGGGCGTCCAGAACAACACAACATCTCCCTATTACTGCAGGACGAGAGCCCAGAAGTCACATATTCAGTCGCCGTATTTTGCGCTGCCATGATAGATACTCAACAAAGAATGGTCTATGCTACAATTCAATCCTAAACTGAAGGCCCATATTGTTAGATCCACACTTCTGAAGCCCACCCCATATAGCTGTGTTAACTGATCTTTTAATTTTTCTTCTAAATTTTTACTCACTCATTATCTATGCTTAATTAAGTATTCTATGTATATGTTTAAATCTACGTTTGGTTCTTGCTCCTATTTATTTAATAATTATTAGATTCATACTGTTATGCTATTTATTTAGATGTTTTGCTTATGCTGGTCTATGACTGTAATAAACTACTTGAACTTGAACTTGAACACAAAAACAGAATGTCTAGTTGCCATTCTGGGGCAAGGGGGCTCTAAAGCCTTATTTTTCAAATGATGGACTGACTGTGATTGATTCTCATTTAAACAACTGGCTAGTTCTGAGGACAACCTTCAGCTAGGTTAAGAGTTCTGAGAACTTAAAGAAGAAAAGTCCCTTGATCCAAGGACAGTCAACATATATATTGGCTTCTTCCGACCTCTTTTTCTTAACGGCTCCTGCTCCTGCTCTGACTGCACAGAAAAGGCATTTGGGCTCCCGAAATTCATTCTGATTTTGCAGATAAAATATAACTGATAGAATACTACAGGATGGGGTACTAGTGTATGAAAACGGTCTAGATCCAATAATCCCCAGGTGGCAGAGACGTCAGATGCCATCCTGGTGCCCAGGCATCATCACTTGGTTGCGAGTGGCCGAAAGCCAGGTGCAAAATGCGCTTGGCTAATTTCGAACACTGCCCCTGATCCATCCTGTTCCCCTGCTAATAGTAGGTGACCCAAAGCTAGAATGGTTTGAAGACCTCCGGAGAAGAGGAACCCACCTGCCCTCCTAGCTTTCTAGGCCATCGGTTCCACTGGCGATGGACATTTCTCCTGGAACACAAGATGCAGACCTACCCTTTGGACCTACATCGAGGAACATGCCTTTGTCATCATTGATGGGGCAGCCCTTTGGGTATCTGAGGAGGGCTATCTTGTCCCCGTCTCTGCCTTCCGTTCAGCATGCTGAACACACCCGGCTCCTTCACACCTCCTCAAGGGACGGCCTTTCCATGCCCATCTCCACATTCACTGCCCTCCTCTGAACCGGCTCCAATTTGCCTACGTTCTTTGGAAAGTGCAACACCACAACCTGCCACAGTTTGGTCCTTTGTTCCCTTTATGTTTTGCTTCCGTTGGTTCCGCTGTGGCTTCCTTTGTTTTGCCCTTCTCCCCAAAAGACAACAATTATTATTTCTAAAAGAAAATAATAATGCTTGATCGCTCCCCTCCCCACCTCCAAGCACAGTCAGAGACCCAAAAGAGAGAAGGGTTAAACAACTGAGGAGGTCCATAGCCAGGGAGAGCTCTGCCAAAATTCGCAGGCTAGGAAGAGGGGAGGGGACCAAAGAGGTATTTTGCATGCAAAGGAGTCAGCGGCAGTGCTGTTGGCTCCAGCTCAACCCAAAATCTGAAGATGACTTCCTGACTAGGCCTTTAAATATACCTGTCATTGTGTTTCTGGCATTTTGAAGTGCTAATTAAAGGTGCTGGACTCCTGCAGAACATCCATTAAGTTGAAGGAATCGGTTGTCTTTAAAAAAAAGAAAGAAAGAAAAAAGTTTGATAGCAGGGATGAAAATACAGTGGTACCTCGGGTTACATACGCTTCAGGTTACAGACTCTGCTAACCCAGAAATAGTGCTTCAGGTTAAGAACTTTGCTTCAGGATAAGAACAGAAATCGTGCTTCACCGGCGTGGCGGCAGCAGGAGGCCCCATTAGCTAAAGTGGTGCTTCAGGTTAAGAACAGACCTCTGGAATGAATTAAGTACTTAACCCGAGGTACCACTGTAAACTGCAAAAAATAAAAAGTGCTCAACTCTTAAAAGACACCCCCAGGAAAGTAATCAGGTTGGGGCACAGCACGGGGCCTTCTTGAGGTTGGTGCCTTAATCATTTAACTAACAATGTAATGTACACCCACCTCAAACACACTAATGCCTGACTCCACTGCCAAGGGTGTTATTTATATCTCAGCCATGGAATGGAATGAAAGGAAGGAAAAATTACGAAGGAAGAGTATACATGAGTAGCCAACCGTTGCAGGAAGAAGGTCAGGCGAGCCACAACTCAGAATAAGCTCTGGCTTGCCAGAGAGGTTAAAAATGATAATAAAGGTTTCTTCGGCTATGTTCGAAGCAAGAAGAACAAGCAAGTCCCTTGCATGGAGAAATGCTATTGGGTGACAGAGAGAATGCGGAACTGCTCAACACCTACTATGCCTCTGTCTTCACCCAAAAGGAAAGCAATCCCCAGCCTGGAGATAATAGAATAAATAATGCAAAGAGGAAACTGCAACACAAGATGGGAAAATAAGTGGCAAGGGAACTTTAAATGAATTCAAATCTCCAGGGCCTGATGAGCTGCACCCCAGGGTACCAAAGGAGCTTGAGGGTGTAATCTCAGAGCCTCTGTCTCTAATCTTTGAGAATTCTTGGAGAACAGGTGAGGTCCCTGCAGACTGTAGGCGGGCAAATGTTCTTCCCATCTTCAAAAAGGGGGGAGAAGAAGACCTAGGTAACTACCAACTGGTGAGCTTGACATTGATACCAGGAGAGGTCCTAGAACAGATAATTCAACAGTCGATCTGTGAGCGCTTAGAAAAGGATGCTGTGATTACTAAGACCCAGGATGGGTTTCTCAAAAACAAGTCATGCCAGACAAATCTCATTTCGTCTTTTCATAGAGTTACAAGCTTGGTCGATCAGGGGAATGCTGTGGACATAGTGCATCTTGATTTCAGTAAGGCTTTTGACAAAGTCCCCCGTTATATTCTTGCAGAGAAGCTAGTAAAATGTGGGTTGCATGAGGTAACTGTTAGGTGGATTTGTAGCTGGTTGACTGACCAAGCCCAAAAAATGCTCACTAATAGTTCCTCGCTATCCTGGGAAGAAGGGACAACTAGAGTGCCAAAGGATTCCGTCCTGAGCCTGTTTTTGTTCCACATCTTTGTAAATGACCTTTGAGGAAGGTATTGAAGGAACACTAATCAAATTTGCAAAAGACACCAAATGGAGAGGGGTAGCCAATGCCACTGAAGACAGAATTGGGATTCAAGATGACCTTAACAGATTGGAGAACTGGGCCAAAACATTTCAATAGGGACAAATGTAAGGTTTTACACTTAGGCAGGAATAACCAGATGCACAAACATAAGATGGGGACACCTGGCTTGCCAGTAGTACATGTGGAAAGGATCTGGGGGTCTTAGTAGGTCACATGATTAACATGAGTCAACAGTGTGATGCAGCAGCAAAAACAGCTAATGCTATCCTAGGCTGCATCAAAAGAAATATAGTGTCCCAGTCAAGGGGGGTAATAGTCTTGCTCTGTTCTGACTTGGTCAAACCACAGCTGGAATACTGCGTCTACTTCTAGGCACCACAATTTAAGAAGGATGTTGACAAGCTGGATGTGTGCAGAGGAGGGCGAGCAAGATGATCAAGGGTCTGGAAACTAAGCCTTATAAAGAACAGTTGGAGGAATTGGGTATGTTTAGCCTGGCAAAGAGGAGACTGAGAGGAGATATGATAGACTATTGCCATGTTCAGATTCAACCACATACCAGAAAATTCAGGTTGCATAATTATAGCTACCTAGGAGGTCCTGCACAACAAACCCACTTCCCCCAAAAAATCAGGCTTTTCGTGATAAGGAAAGTGACAGAACACACACACCAAAAAATGTGGGTTAATATTTGCTTTGATGCAATGTCATCTAACCTCTCTGCAAACAAATCAGGATGAATGCTCAACAAATACTCACTTGGGAGTGCCCAGTGTTAAACCTTTTTAGAGCATTTGCACGAATTTCTTTGCAGAGAGGTTAAATGACAATAAATATCCATCCTGAATGAATTCTAAATTGCTTGCGGGGTGTTTATATGCCTTCCTATTAAGCTATTGTTCATCCTGCGCTTTTCCTAACTGCAAAAAGTCTGCTCATTTTTTCTTGAAGTGGATTTGTTGAACTAGGGCAAACCTAAATTTCTACTACACACCTGATCCCCCCTGCAAAATACAGAGTCTGGAGGAGCCCTGAGAATCTTGCATGAAAAAACCCGCAGGTTGTATCCAATGTTAATCCTGCTCAGAGTAGACACATTGGAATCAATGAGCATTATTAAATTAGGTCCATTATTTTCAATAGTGCTGCTCTGAGTACAACTAAGCTGAATTCAGCGCAAGAGCTCCTTCAGACTAGAGGACGTGTGCTGTACCAAGAAGGCACCAGGTTCAATCTGCAACATCTCCAGTTAAGGGGATCAGGTAGCAAATGATGGGAAAGACCTCTATCTGAGATCCCAAAGAGCTGCTGGAAGCAGACAACTTCTCTCCTATGTTCCTACGAATCCAAACTTGAGTCCCTCAGCTGAAGCATACCAGTAAAACCCACAAGAAAGTAGGGTTGCCAACCGTTTCTTCCTGTCAAGATCCCCATGAATTTCACATCTGTGTGACAGGCAGAAACTCATAGGTATAGCTTTCATCTGTTTTATGCCCATGCCAGCAAGATGTGGCAGCACCCATTGAATTATTGCCTGCTCTGCGGTTGTTAAAGGATACAGGGCCACAGCAAAAACAAGAGACACCTGTCCTGTATGGTTTCAAGTCTGTACCACTGCCTGTCCTAAAGAAAAGTATAATCCCTGGTCGGAGAAGACAAAGCTGGCAGATCATGGACACACACAGCGCGTAGAAGATACTTTGTACCTTCCTAGGTTGAAACACAAATCAAAAACTAAGAATGCTGTGAAGGCATGCTTTCAACAGTAAACAGGGTGATCTGAAGGCCAATGTTGCTAATTGGATTACTAGCCAGATAAGCCTTGTTGAAGGCATTAAATTCTGCCTCCATGCCCCGTCCCCCAAAGGACATAAATCTTATCATTCGTCTGGCCATTCCAGAACCTACCACAGGCTGCATCTGGGCTTGACACAACTGGACAGTCTTTGTCAACTGGAAATTTTAGACCACAGCTCCCATCAGCCCCAACCATTGCACTGAATGGCCACAACTGACTGCAGTTCACTGATTTCAAAGAGTCTGCTCTCTGAGTAGGGCTTAAGTTGACCACAACCCAATCTCTTTCCAGGATCCCTTCCTCCAGACATCCCCACCTTTGGAAACAGGTGCTGCATCTAAGGCATGCATCAGATTAAGCCTTGGGCAGGCTGCTTATCTGCAATGTCAATTTATACTCCCCAAGGCAGATGGAGGAGGCGGGAAGGGTGTTAAAAACCCTAAAATTCCAGTAAAGAACAGGCTAAGTGCAGGTGTGGCCTGCAGGGGATAGTTTGCAGCTCAATGAAAGAGCACTGGCTCTGCATGCAAAAGCTCCCAGATTCAAGACACCCTGCTGCTTGAAACTTTGGAGAGCTGCTGCCAGTCTTGTAGACAAGACTGAGATAGATGGTTGGTCTGACTCTGCAGAAGGCAGCTTCCTATGTCCCAGTATCAGGCAAGTCCAAGCCACATCAGACAAACCTGCCCACAACATAGTAAAGTTAGAATCCAACCATCAGTAGCTACACAAGCCACTTGGGGAAACCTGGAAGAATTCAGGTGGCAGGGGCACCACCTAAGCATCGAAAGACTTGGCATCATCACACACAACGAGGAAGCACTTCCCAGTCAGCCTGAAATAATAATCCAGCCACTAGAAATATTAATCCGGCTGTGGGGAATATTAATCTGCCTCTGGCAAAGAGGAGCAACTGACCCAAATGAAGTCCCTTTTGCCTGTGGGATTATGTGGTGCAATTGGGGTGTGCGGGGGGGGGGGGGGGGGATAAAGGATAAAGCTTGTGAATGTGAAGGCACAGGAAGTTCCTGCCTTATTCTGATATGATGATAGGGGCACAGGAAGCTGCCCTAGATAGTCAGATGCTCGGTCCATCTAGGTCAGTACTGTCTCTACACCAACTGGAAGTAGGTCTCCAGGTTTCCAGGCAGGAGTCTCTCCCAGCCCAACTCAATGCTAGGGATTGAATTTGGGGCCTCCAGCGTGCAAATCATGTACGCTCCTTTTCCTAAAAGCAAACTAAAGATTCCAGTCCTCATTGTTCTTCACAAAGGGCTAATTAAACTAGGAACCTAAGAGGCTGCCATATACTGAGTCAGGCCATTGTGTTTTCCCATCACCTTCCTTACTGCAAAAGGGAGGTGGGAGGTGGACTAACAACACCAAATCCACTTCAATTGCACAACCTGAACTGGGCAGAATATCCAGAACAGCGACTGTATTAACACACCTTGGTATTCATTGATATAGTGCCCATGGGCACACACACACAAACACACACAGAGGCAGTTTAGAAAGCATTTCTTAATGTTTCACTTGAATCCACCTTTTCACAGGATTTGAGATGCTTTGTGTTTCCTATAGAATGGTCAGAGGTGATGGGGGCTGGGAGTCCAGCTAAATCTGGAGGGCCACTGGTTCCCTTCATAGGTATATATAAATTTTAAAAAAACGACCACCAACAATTAACAAAATGGAACAATTGTAGTGTTACTTATAGACAAGTATACGAAAGGAAAGAAGTAAGTCAGAGCTAGCACAGCAAGAGGAAATCTCTCATCCATCAGGAAATGCAGCTGAGACCAGAGAGGCACTTCAAAACTGGACAGCAGGTGGACAGAGGGCTTTATCCCTTGTATTAACAGGAGT
Source organism: Podarcis gaigeae (assembly GCF_964106915.1). Lineage (NCBI taxonomy): Eukaryota > Metazoa > Chordata > Lepidosauria > Squamata > Lacertidae > Podarcis > Podarcis gaigeae. Next base: position 14,029,163 of record NC_139693.1, on the reverse strand, counting down.
AACACATTGAAACCAAAGGCCTGGGAATCTCTAAGGCTGAATTTCTCCCCTAGATTCCCCCCCCACACCCACCCACCCGCTCCCATTGCTAGGCTGGATTTCTCTTGAGAAGCCCCTGCATACTCATGATTTGACACAGAGGTTTCTCAGATTTTTCCAGTGTGGTACAGCCACCTCCATTCTGGCAGCTACAAGCAATTTATGTCTCAGATCGTTCTATGCCAAAGAGTTATTAACTCCAACTCTGAAACGCCCACCCTTTTAAATGAAAAAGTCAATGCAATGGCATTCAGTGTCCTGACTCCTACAGCAAATTTAAGAGGATGTATCCGGTGTGAGGATGTATCGGGTGCACAGACTGGGAATGGGGGTAGTCAGCTAATACTCCCTCCCTCCCTCCCTCCCTCCCCAGGAGTCAGCAGTGACTTATCTGGGTTCACAGTTTTGGGTTCTTTTCCACCCACCACGCTAAGGGTAGTGATGTTACCATTTGCACACACAAAAACCACCAATTCACTTGGGCCCATGCATCCGAATCCCGCCCCCCCCCCCCGACCAGCCTCACTGCAGCTCCCGTCCAGTTCAATGAGGCATGTGCGGGAAGCTCGTTCCTCGGGTGGATCGGGCCCTACAGAGCAGGTTCTCTCCCCCCCCCCCGCGTCTCCCCCTCCGCCATCCTTCCTGGTCCACCCCAAATCCACCAACTCACCTCTGCCTCCGGGGCGACAGGGAAGCCTCTGCGCAGGTTTGTGCGTTGAGAAACAGAATCCTAAAAATGTGTCCCCTCCCCCGAACCGCCTCTCAATCCCAGGGAATTCGATTCACAAATCTCTCGCTCCTAACTTATTTTGCAGCCGTTGTTACCCTTCCAAGCAGCTTTACAGCTAGGAAGGAATCAGGCTAAAATAGTTTTGTTTTTTAAAATGTAAAAACCAAATCAAGCAAATGAAATCCACAGCGCCCATCTCAAGCATGCTTACTCGAGAGCAAGTCACCTTCCTCTCCAAAGGACCAGATGGCATTTGAAGTATTTGGCTATTTTTTCTAGAGAGGAAGGAGAGGTCCTCCTTGCTGTCCCCTTCTCTCCCCCCCCCCCCCACACAACTCCCTGGAGCTTTCCCCTCGGAGGGAAAGATTCTCACACCACCTTGGCTTTCTGCCCGGGTCACCCTGTTCTCACGTTGAGCCACGCCAATGGAAACGCATTGGGATGCGTGCAGAAAGAAAGGAGGAGAGCGCCATGCCCTCGACCCCCCCCCCACCCTAATAGGAACAACGCCAAAAAGGAGGAGGGGTAAGGAGAAGGGAAAAAGGAAAATCCTTGCATCAAGAAAAGACCCTATGCAATGGCTGGCTGGAGGAGAAAAAAGGGTTCCGGGACAGCGGGGGCCGGATATAGTGCCCCCCTCCCCACGGAAAAGCCAGCTTCTCCACCAGCCCCCGACTGGAGGACACCCCCCGTTCCCGACGCACCTGTCCCCCTCCCGGCGCCCGCGTCGCTGCGGCTCCCGCTCCGGCGCTCCGCCTTGGGGAATGCCTCGGGGGGGCTCGTCCCCCAGCGCCGCATCGCCCGGCCCGGAGCAGCGGCCAAGCCAGCAGCAGTAGCAGCAGCCCTTCCTGGGAGCTGGGCAAAGGGCGCGTTGCGCGCAGCCTACGAGCCGGCGGCGTCCCGGCGCAGCGCCATGATGCGTCTTGGGGAGGCGGAGGACGGGCGCTCGCTCCCCCGACGGCGGCGGCGGCGGCGGCGCGGGGAGAGGAGGACGCGGCGGCGGCGGCAGCAGACCAGCCAGAGGGCGCGTGCGGGCGATGCGGCTCTATACAGTATACACACACACATACGCACACCCTGGCACGTGTCGCCGGGTGGAGTGTGTGGATGGGGGGGAATCGGTTTCCCTAGGCGAAGATCCTGCACGTGCGCGCGCTCCGCGAAGGCGCGTGTTGCGCTTGGCACGCGTGGACGTGCCTGCTACTGTGCCGCGGGTTGTATCCAACCGAGTTGTGCTCGCAGAGCAGAGCCGTTGGGACGGCTGGACCGAGGTGAGTCGATGGGTGTCTACTCGGGAGTTTGGCTAACGTGGGCTACAACCCAGGGTTACGTCTTACGTGTGAATGGCGCCCCTTCCCCCCCGGCAGTCGCTTGGCCTTTGCTGGGCGTTATGCTCAGCGCGCGCGCGCTTCTGCGCCTTTTCCTCTTTGTGTGGACACGTGAGGGCGTGCATGATTCCCCGTCTTCAGAGGAAGAGCTCGGCTCACCGGTGCCCAGTTCGGTCTCCTCCATTCCATTTCGCCCGGCGACTGGTTCCAGTGCCGAAAAGCCAAGGCAAGAGGGCTTCACTCGGAAGCTCTACTTCTGTTGATGCATCCTAAAATAGCATTAGCTTTTTTTGCTGCTGCATCACACTGTTGACTCGTGTCCAGCTTGTGGGCTACAACATCTCTGGCATCCCCACTGAAAAGGATCCAGAAGGCAGGCAATGGGGAAAGGCCTTTCTCTGCCTGGGACATGCTGGGTATAGGGCTGGGGCAGGGGGCTACCAGTCCCACCTTTGTTTGATGAAGCAGGACTTGTCTTACCCCCTTACTGAGGAGCAAAGTTCAGCTTACAAGCCTATGTATACAACCTGAGAGCTAAACAGCATCATTTACCAGAACTCTGGTGCACTTTCCACATGGCATGAGCATCTTTAGGAGAGACACTCTTAGCCAGATGCTCCCAAGGTTCATCTAAAGGTAAAGGTAAAGGGACCCCTGACTATTAGGTCCAGTCGTGGCCGACTCTGGGGTTGCGGTGCTCATCTTGCTTTATTGGCCGAAGGAGCTGGCGTACAGCTTCCGGGTCATGTGGGCAGCATGACTAAGCCACTTCTGGCGAACCAGAGCAGCACACAGAAATGCCGTTTACCTTCCCGCCGGAGCGGTACCTATTTATCTACTTGCACTTTGATGTGCTTTTGAACTGCTAGGTTGGCAGGAGCTGGGACCGAGCAACGGGAGCTCATCCCGTTGCGGGGATTCGAACCGCTGACCTTCTGATTGGCAAGTCCTAGGCTCTGTGGTTTAACCCACAGCACCACCCGCGTCCCTAAGCTTCATCTTACAACTAAACCAGGGCCTTTAGTGTGCTGGTACCTGCCCTTTGGAATGCACCCCCAGCACACATCAGGGGGGCACCTACAACCACTGGGGCAAGTGGGGCCTTGCCCCACCAACCTGTCTGTCCTCTGCCAGATTTCCACCCCCCCCCACTTGCCTACCTTCTTACTTACAACCAGTTAGGGTGGCTCTGTCCTGCCATTAACTCTGGCTCTATCTACTGTTGGTCTTCCTGAATTTTGCCCCTGCTTGTCCCAGCCAATGGGCACCAGCCGCTCCTGGTCTTGGCATTTAACAGCCTGCGGAAAACTCACCTGATCTCACAGCAGGCTTTCCCAGAAGAATGATCTAGCTGTGTTGATGTATTTGTTACAAGTATGTGTCTGAACGCACAGGTGTGCCCAGCACTCATGTGTATTCATACACACACCGCAAATATATTTTGCTAGAGTGATGGGGTTTGTCCATTAGGAATATGTGTTTACTTTCACACTTAACCTTCTGCCCACAAAAACTTCTTACACCAGAGGAATAAAGGAAGCTTGGTTTATTACATGTAATGAAGGTAAAAGGGTTATGTTCCAGGTAAGGCTGGGTGATATGTCAACATATTGTCCAAAACCAGTTTGAAGTCCATGTTGTGATGTTGGTTTCATAGTTTCTGACCTGGCAATATATGGCGAATGATGATGTGTGCAAAAATTGCAATGTGGGGAGAAACTGTGAAGCCATCCAGTGCCTCTACATAGCTCCATCCTTGTTTCATACATGGTGATATATCCATATATTGCAATGTTTAGCTGGTGATATATCATGATTGAAAAGTAGATCCCAGCCAGGCGCAGTTCCAGGTTATTGCTCACTTTGGCAGAGTGCGCATAAGCCTGCGCTGTTGTGCCCCCGTCTCATGTCCTGTTCTGGATCCGTGCATGGTCACACATTCATGAGTTGCCTGTATAAATGCTGCTTCATGCAGCAAAATTACAATTTGAGCAAGCAACAGATCCTTCAATACAGGCACACTTTGATCCCTGCTTATTCTCAAAATCCTACTGATACGGAAGGGGGGGCATGTCTTCTTCACCTTCTTCTTCGCTACAATATATCCATTTATTTCCAATTGTCAATGTCAAAAGGGACTAAAATCTATAAAATTCATAGAAAATCAACGTGCCAATTTGCTCAATTTCTCTAGGACTCCATGACACCTTCCCTGTCCTCCATAATCAAGACCCTAATCCTGTCAAATCACTCTGCCAAGCCTTTCCTCCAGGCAATGCCAGTACATGGACCATTGTCTTCTCATCACAGGTACTCAGGATGTGCTTATCTGCGCATATCTCCAGCTCTGCATATTCCCCCCTCCCTCCTCCATATGTTAATCCTGTGTAACCCAACCTCTTCTTAATGTATTCATGATGTAACTGGGATGTGTTTTGCACTGTATTCTGGGGCATGGAGGGAAGTTTCAAAAGTTCATGTCACCCCTTTCTCGTGGTTCAATCTCGCCTTGAACCTGTTGCGCAATAAACTTGGATCTTCTGCAGCTTGCTCCTGTCTCTGGCTGAGCTCATTTTCCTCCACAGGGACCCGCGGGCTTAGTCCGACGAGCTGGGTGGCAGAGCAGCCTCGCACCCAGATTTTACTGTAACACTACAGAGAATGAAAATTTTGCTGCAGAACTCAAGAAATGGAGGTGGGGCGGGGGGGGGAGGAGGAAGTGTATACCTGTCCTGAAGGAGAAGCAGGTATGGATTCCTTGATGCCACCAAGCAGAATTCTCCTCGGAGTTTTGAGAGCCATCTAACCTTTGAAAATCTAGGGCTTTTGTACCATTTTTGCCAATGCGTTCAAATAGAGAAGGGAGGGGGGCTTTGAGATGACCATTTCCTATAATTCCAATAGCCCTGTGGTTCTGTTGAATTTATCCCAGAGTTTCCTGCCTTATCTCCACTTTCCCCATAATTCACAGTGAGTGATGACTAAACTGACTGCCTTGTCTGCCTCCTGCCTCAAAGTTATCCCACCATTATCTTGACGGCCTCCATTCAAGTGTTAAGTCAATTTTAATGGTGACTAGGTTAACATGCGCTGATCCTTATACAAACAAGGATGTCTCCTGAATGCCTTGCAGGACCTGTTCTTGAGATTAGACTCGTACCGGGGTCAAGACAGTTAATAATGGAGGGTCTCCTGTCATACGAAGTTATATCAGACTTTTTACTCATGCCGTGATCTACAGTAATAAACCAAAGTTCAGATTGACACACTGCCTATTCACATATTTGATTTGGATATCTTTTTATGGGTCTTGTACTCCATTTATGAATGTAATTTGACGGCTGGTTTTCTACTGTTCATTGCCATTATTATTATTATTTTTCTTAATTCTTGGATGTGAAGCAAGCGGTTAAGTTTCCTCTTGCCACCGCAAGATTGTGCGCCTATACGATAGGGAGGAGGGTGGGCTTTCCTGCCCCCAGCAGTCCAGCTGCCCTTCCTGCCATCTCCTTTCAGCTTAAACCTGACTGCAGCTGCTCTGCTCCTCAAATCTCACATTTCCCTCCAAGCCCCCTTCCCTTTCCCTTCCCAGAGTGGCTAAGTGGAAATGCTTCTTGAAATGGTTGGAATTTGATATTTTTTAGGAATTTGTTACCGAAAGGCCAAGCCGTAAATGCACAGTGAAGAACACAGCTGCCAAAAGGCAAAGTACAATAGTACCTCGGGTTAAGAACTTAATTTGTTCTGGTAGTCCGTTCTTAACCTGAAACTGTTGTTAACCTGAGGTACCACTTTAGCTAATGGGGCCTCCCGCTGATGCTGTGCCGCTGCCACACAATTTCTGTTCTCATCCTGAAGCAAAGTTATTAACCCAAGGTACTATTTCTGGGTTAGCGGAGTCTGTAACTTGAAGCATCTGTAACCTGAAGCATCTGTAACCTGAGGTACCACTGTAATACAAACCATCAGGCTCTTCCTATGTCCCAGAGCAGAGACTGGGGACAGCTTCTCCTCTGAGCCACAGCCAGTGGGACAATAGATATAAATTTCACCTAGCTACTGTGGGCTGGTTTCTTCATCCACTCATGGTCCCCTCTCCACCCTCCATCCAGACAAGCAACTGGTATGATCAGAGAAACACCTGAAGTGCAAATCGGCACTGGTAAGGGTCTGGGAAGAGTTCTGAGGGCCAGGTGGAAAGACTTGGAGGGCCACATTCAGCCTCCAGCAGTAACTTAGCATGGGCTGGGGCACAGGGGCGGTTGTCCCAGGTGCAAAATGTAAAGGGGTGCAAAAATTTCCTTCACATCCCACCCCTCTCTCTCCTGCCTCTGAAACTTTGCTAACAGTTCCATGCTGGCTGCTCCTACGCAGGTGGCCAATTGATGGCCCTGCCTTTAAGGCTGGAGCACCCAAGCAGACTTGGCCAGAGCCAATAAAGACCCAACAGGATGCCCCCTCCCAAAGCTGCGCTGGGCAAGGCCAGGCAGGGGGACACTCCTAGTCCCAGATCCAGTGGGCAGCAGGGCGGGGGGGGGAGGTGATTGTGCTCCAGGTGGCTAAAGGCAAGGAGGCAGGAAGGAGACCCAGTGGGAGTGGTGGGTGGGTGGGCTGCTCTTGCCTGTTCCACTCAGGGGGGGGGGTGACCTTTTCAGGAGCTCTTGGCCAAGGGGTCTTGGCAGGTCCTAGATGGAGGTGCATGGCAATCCCAGGAGCTGCCTTCGGGGCTGAATGGTGACTGAAGCTGCTGCCGCTACCACCACTTTTTAGGGGGTGCAATATTTGACTTGCCCTGGGCGCTTTCAACCCACGCTATGCCACTGGCCTTCAAGCCTAAGGTTTCCTAGCCCTGACCTAGGTGGTAGACAATTTGGCAGCTGGTTCTGTTTTCTTTCTCCTCCTCCCCTCAGGTTGAATGCCCCTCTACTGGCATTTGTGCATTCACATAAAATAGTTATAGCTGGCCACATAAAATGGGTGGGGACCCTATGGCCCCAGGCCAGTTGGACTTTGTCCCCACCTCTTCTGCCTGCAATTTTTAAACATAATTCCTTACAGCAGGTGTTCTGTTTGCAGACAACCCTGTTCTTCCTTCCATCTTCCTGTTTCGTTGTTAAAAGAAGGTTATTCCCTGAAAGAGAGGAGGTGGAGGTGACACAAAGGGTTATATTGAGCTAAGCCCTGCTCAGAGTGGACCCAATGAAACCATTTGCCACAGATCAACCCTCCCAGTTATGGGGTGAGTCTGTGAGCTTGTTGGGATCCTGGGGAGAATCCTGGATGAGGTGCAGAAGTGTCAGAAAAAGAAGAGGTTACCAATTATGGCATTAATATATGTGTTTTTCTTAGTTCTTAGCACCATGCTTTATCAAAGGGATGCAGGTAGCGCTGTGGGTTAAACCACAGAGCCTAGGGCTTGCTGATCAGAAGGTCAGCGGTTCGAATCCCCGCGATGGGGTGAGCTCCCATTGCTCGGTCCCTGCTCCTGCCAACCTAGCAGTTCGAAAGCACGTCAAAGTGCAAGTAGATAAGTAGGTACTGCTCCAGCGGGAAGGTAAACGGCGTTTCCGTGCGCTGCTCTGGTTCGCCAGAAGCTTAGTCATGCTTGCCACATGACCTGGAAGCTGTACACCGGCTCACTTGGCCAATAAAGCGAGATGAGCGCCGCAACCCCAGTCGGCCACGACTGGACCTAATGGCCAGGGGTCCCTTTACCTTTTAACCATGCTTTATCACACTTTTTCTGTATTAAATGGTATAGATCTAGGTAGGTAGCCGTGTTGGTCTGACACAGTCAAAATAAATAAAATAAATAAAAAATCCATGCACTTAAAAGCTTATACCCAGAACAAACTTAGTTGGTCTCTAATGTGCTACTGGACAATTTTTTAATTTAAGCAATATAGAAATGGTCCTTTAAGAATAAACCTACATCCCTTCATTTCAATGGGTCTACTTTGAGTTGGACTTAGCTGGCTACATCCCAAAGTGGATAAGGTTGCCGTCATCTAGATGTAGAGCCTGCAATTTCTCTCCCTCCCTCCTGGGAATCAGACACCCCTTCTCTCAATAAGGCCCTTCTCTCCCCCCCCCCCCCAAGATGGGGAAAGTCTTGGAGAATTGGAGCAGAAAATGCCACTTCCCCTCCCCTCCCCATCTCCGCCAGCCTCTCCTTTGTCCCAGCAGCCGGACACCCATTGTGCGCCGGGGTGAGGGGCAGGGGGCTGACCTGTCTACGAGGGGACAATAGCATGCATGTTGGAACTTGAGAGGTCCCCTTTGTTCCTCCCCGCCTCCCACCCCCACGCCCCAGCCCTTCCTCCCATCTCCCCCTCCCCTCCCGGGGCGAAGGGCAGAAGCTTGAGCCACAAAGCAGCGATTGTGGCTGTGTCCCATGAGAGCGAGAGCAGAGGAGACAGGCGGATGCTGGCCTGAAAAGCAGCCTGGGACAAGTCTGCTGCTGGCGGAAAACACCCACACAGCTGGCACGCAGTGTCATAAAATCGGACAGGAGAAAGAGGTGCAACCACAGCTGGGGCGCTGGCCCTGTCTCAGCCCAGCCAGCACACACATTTCTTTGCTTCCAGCTTAGTGTGTCAATTTTGTTTTCGTAAAGCAGGTTCCAGCCAGCATGCCCAATGGTCAGGGATGACGGGCATTGCAGGGGGCTGGACTAGATGACTCTCGAGGTCTCTTCTACGATTATATGATTCTTGTCACCCCCTTTCTATACATTGTTTCTCTTCTACACAGCTGCTGCAAGTATGGCAGCTGTCCTCTTTCTTTACCTGTTTTGGGAGTGTTCAAAAGCATTGGTATCTTTCCATTAGCCTTACAACAATCTCAGAAGGTAGACCAGTCCCCTTCCATGCCGGTGGCTGAGAGAATAAAAGCATTTGGACTCAAGACTGCTCAATGCAAGGCTGCTGAGCCTTTTTTTTCCCAGCCAGAGGGCTGGCCAGAAGTTGGATGGCCATCTGTCATGGATGCTTTAGTTGAGATTCCTGCATTGCAGGGGGCTGGTCTAGATGAATCTCTGGGTCCCTTCCAACTCTACAATTGTATAAGCCAGGAAATGGGGTGCAGGTATTGAGGGCCACAGCAGTAGCAGAGCACTTGGCTTTGCAGCCAAAGCTGCCGGTTTCCAGACACAGCCTGGAGAGTCTTGTCTGAAACGGAGAGATTTTACAATTTGGTGCAGCCAATGCTGGATCAATACGGACCAGTTGTCTTGAGTTGGCATAAACCGGTTTCCTATGTATTTGCAAACCACCACCCCCAGGCACCCACCTATAGACCTCTTCAGCCCCATTAAAGGGTGAAGCTGCCTGACCCAGCTTTGCCCACCCCACCCAAACACACAAAAGTGATTTCCTTAGGCAAAGGCTTCTGGTGGGTTTTTACCTGAGCAATGTGAATTTGCTGGCCCCTGGTGGTCACAGTCCAAACTCCCTTCACTGAGAGATCCAGGACTTCTGACAACCGCAGGTACCAGCAAGTCAATTCATGGTTTCTATCACACACTTTACATTTCAAAACGCTTTAGCAGCATGTTTGTATTCACAACAAACCTGAAGGTGTTTGTCATGAGGACTGGCAACTGCCTGGGGCTATGGCAAAGGTGGAACTTGAGGTAGAGACCAGAGCGCCTATTTGCTGCACAACACAGAGAGCATTGCAAAGCTTGGACAACAGACCAGTACAGAAAGGTCAATATTGTTGTCACAATGTACCTCACAGGGCTGTTGTGAGGATAAAATGGAGCGAGGAAGAATCACGCAGGCCACCCTGAACTCCTTGGAGGAAAGGTGGGGTATAAATATACGATTAATAAAAGAAAATTCCACTTTCTTGTTTTCAAACAGCTCTAAGTTAAGGTCACCTTCCCCCTCCTACAATCACAAAAAGAAAGGAGAGTTCCTGGCACTGAACATTATCTCAAATCCCCTTATATGCACCCAAACACTTAAAGAAACTCACCTTATGTGGGATGTGAATGTGTCTGAGATGGGAAAAGGAGGAAATGACAGCAACGGCAGACATGCAAAGCGTCTTGATAAAAGGTATTAAACCAGGGTTCCCCAATGTGGTGCCTGTGAGCACCCCAGCACCTAACACCCCCAGCCCTTGGCATGTGCCAAGGCCCCCACCCCTTTTATTTTATTTCATAAAATGAATATACAGCTTGGTATTTTTTAAAAAAAACCCTCAAAAGTGGTTTACAAAAAAACCTGTTTAAAATTCTTCTCATTTCTACTTTGGGGGGCTATGGGGTTGCCTGGTTTTTTGTGGCAGTGGGGAGGCTGCCAGCTTTTTCAGTCCGTTTTTTTTGGGGGGGCACATTTGCCTGCTCTTGGGGAGGTCTCCGAGTATCAGCAGTTAGGTGGGTATTTTGCGTCCAAGGAAGTTTAAAGATTACCAAATGAGATCCCCTGAAATCAAACAGAAGCTCACAAGCAGCCAGGCAGAGAATTGGGTTGTGTGTGCGCATGCACACCCACACCCAGAGCAGGAGAAGGGACTACTGTGAGCAGGAATGCACAAATCCAGTTATGGAAGCAGCTCGACACAGCATTAGAGTAAGAGCAGCAGTACAAGAGGTCACCCATTTTACCTTCCATGCTTTAACTGAGTGGAGGGGCAGGGGGAGGTTGGTGGCAGCCCTAGAAAGAGACAGCTTAAAGCTGGAAGGGTAGCTGAGTGCAAGGAATAAAGTGGCGGAGAGATAATGACTCAGTGTGACTCACCTGAATGCTGAGTCCGGAACAGGGGACTGGGGGCAAGGGATTGTCTTTCCGGAGGTATGAATTTGCAAATAAACAACTGACCTCCTGTTTCAAAGCGCTGAGGGGCGGGGGACCACAGACATGGAGACTACACATACACACCCTGCAAATTTCATGCTGAAGTTTACTTTCCTACCCACGGGACCTTGCAAAGGAAGACGCCCAAATCGCCATGGAGAGTAGAAATCATTCCACCCTCCTCCACCTAAGTAAACAAAGACCTCCAGAGAGCAACTCTGACTTTATTTACAAAATATTCCACATCTTTATCCAGACGGAAGACACGAGAACAACATGAGAGCCAGTGGGTGCAAAGGAGAAATGGAAGCGGGAGGGAGGGAGGGGATTAAAAATGAACGACAGACAGGAACCGCCGAGACATTTCGGAGCTGGGCTAGAACTTGAATTCTTTGTACTTCTTGGCTCCTGCCCTGGTGTCCTGGGGCTGTGCTTTCCGCTTCTTTTGCTGGAGGAGCAGAGAGGGCAGTCACAACATGCTGATAATGCCGGAGAATTTGATTCCACCCCACCCCCCACAAAAAAACCCCAATGTGAAAAGGCACATATGCATGCCTGCACACACCCTTCCCCACCCGCTATGCAACTGCATCACCTCCCAAACTGCTGTGTGAACTCCACCCGCCGCCCCCCTTACTTCCCTTAGGGCACTGTACTCTCTTTTCCCCTCCTCTGCCTTTCCTTGGCTTCTTGCTACAAGTTTCTGACAGGGCCTGATGCTTTCGTTGTCCTCCTTCCATCCCAAGCACCTGACAGGCTCTCTTGGCCCCACCTCCCTGCCAGCAACCCAGCCTTTGTCCCATCCCTGAACCCCGCTTGAATTCCTCTCCCCAAAGCCACCCACAGCCCTTTCACCTCCCTCACAGCAGCTGCATTTTGTCATTCTAGGACAGGGTTTCCCAAACTTGGGTTTTCTGCTGTTTCAGGAATACAAGTCCCATCATCCCTAGTGGTCATGGATGATGGGAACTGTAGTCCAAAAACAGCTGGAGACCCAAGTTTGGGAAACCCTGTTCTAGGACATCCCATGAGAGGGATAATGGAGAACCTGCTTGGCATGCAGAAGGGCCTGGGGTCAATCCCCAGCATCTCCAGCTTAAGATCAGATAGCGGGTACCGGAAAAGGCCCTTCTCTCCCGCAGAGCCACTTCCAGAGTACACAGTGCTGGAGAGAGGCTGACAAAGAGCCTGGCCTGGCCTGGCCTGTAGGAGCTCTCCATGGAGAGAGAGTTGGATTTGATATCCCGCTTTATCACTACCCTAAGGAGTCTCAAAGCGGCTAACATTCTCCTTTCCCTTCCTCCCCCACAACAAACACTCTGTGAGGTGAGTGGGGCTGAGAGACTTCAGAGAAGCGTGACTAGCCCAAGGTCACCCAGCAGCTGCAGGTGGAGGAGCGGGGAAGCGAACCCGGTTCACCAGATTACGAGTCTATCGCTCTTAACCACTACACCACACTGGCTCCCAACTGGCTTGGCCAACTGTCCAGGCTGGCAAGTCCCCTCCATTCCACAGGTCCCCTCACCTTCTGCTTGGCAGCATGCTCAGCCACCATGTCGCTGAAGTCCTCCTTTTCCACCTGGGCTTGCTGCTCCCGCACGTGCTCCTCGTACTTCTGCGTCATGGCCATGGGGTCCAGCTCCAGCTCCTCGGGGGCCAAGGCCACCTCCACACCCTGGATCTCTGGCCCGGGACCTTTGCGGCTCATCACCTGCAAGCAAAGGCAGGGGAGGGAGGGAGGGAGGGAGGAAGCAGCCAACAGCGGATACAGGTGTAAGGTGTTTGCGGGGTGGATGGGTCACTATCTCTCGCCTCCCAAACCACATGCAAACACAGAGAGGTGTTGCAGGCAGCCCACCTCTCAGCTGTGGAAGCAGAGCGTTGCCTGCAAAAGCCTTGCTTTGGAATAAGTCCATCCGCAGAAAGGCGGGCAAGCCAACACGGGGGACTCCCCAACTGAGGGTATCACTCAGGAGCAACTGCCCAACTCCTGTTCACACATGCTTTATGGACAAGCACTCGTTTGTCTCTCTTCGCACACACACCATGTTGTGTGTGTGCATCCATCCATACATCTCTCTCACTGAAGTCCCACTTTCCCACCTGCGACTCTGGTATCCAAGTAATTTCTGCTTCACAAGAGACCCGCTGAAATTAATGGACCTAAGTTGCCATCCATGTCAATGGGTCTACTCTGAAAGTAAGTGTGTGTGTCTTACGTGCAGAGAACCAAGCTCCACCAATGCAAAGTTGTCCTTACGAACAATTCTTGAGGAGGTGGTCTGATCTCCCACTTCCTTTGATTTAACTCTCTTTTCAAGAAACAGGGAACAGGAATTAAAACATTTGAAGCAAGGGTTCTTTAAGCTTAAAGTGACACATGTCTGTAAGGACCTACAAGGCAGTAATTTTAATTTATTATTATTGTTGTTCTCTTGTCCCTGCAGAGTGACGCAGTGATCAAACTTTGCTCCAGGACAGTTGTTAACTTTCCTTCTCTCCGTCCCCAGTCTAGTATATCTGAAGCAGAAGCCAGGTGGCTGCCCCTCCAAGCCTGCTCTGCTCACCTATGCCTAAAACTGAATTTGCTTGCTTTAAGAGCACATACCCTGCACACCTTGTTCCAAAAATGGGTTTCAGGGCAGCGTACGTACAAAATGAAAACCCACAAGGCAGCATTTGAAAGCATAAATCAATGGAACAAAAATTAAAATGGGGGGGGGGGATGCAGCAGCCCAAGATGCCTGGGCAAATTTTTTAAAAGTTTTTAACCTGGTGCCACGAAGTCTACAGTGCTGCTCCAGGTGTCCCTCAACTAAGAGAGCATTGCAGGGTTGAGGGGCCACCACAGAGTAGGCACTCTTTTGAACATTCAGAGGGTTCCTCTCCTACAAGGAGAATGCACAGAAGGCTCTGATGTTTGAGGTAGTGTGCCTCCAGATACTGGGAATCACAATGGAGGGAGACTGTTGCTGCATTCAGGTCCTGTTTTTAGGCTTGCAGGAGGCATCTTGCTGGCTACTGCAAGAACAGGATGGAGGACTAGATGAGCCTTTGGCCAGGTCCTGCTGCCAGGCCCTTCCTACATTCTTAAAACACATGAGGTTGATATGGGAGGTGCTCCTTCAGCTATTTGGGCCCCAAGCACCCTTCAGCAGAAGGCAGAACTAAAGCCAGCCTCTTCTTACCGTCGCCATGTCATAGATGTGAGTGGAGCCCATCATGGCCCCGCCGACTGTCGCAGTCCTCTTCTCTGGCAGAACGGTGAAGAGCTGGGGCGTCTCGCTGCTATTGAGGAGAACATGAGGGAGAGAAGAAACGCTCAGCATCATGGGAAAGGGCAGTGAGAGGGTGGATGGGCGCATATTAGCCAGGAAGAATCTTGCCACACGTGGTGGAGACAAAGCTCTGGGCCAGTGCTAACAGGTTCTTCCACAAGGGAGGGGAACCTTTGACCTGTGGGCCAATCGTGGCCTTCCAGGCTCCCCTGTTTGACCCATGATTTGAGCAAGCCACGCCCACCTGCTCCCAAAGCACCCAACAACCCCCGGGAGGCAGCTGAGGAAAGAAGAAGCCAACACTTACCCATCCATGGCCTCCTCGATCTTCTTCTTACGCAGTTCAATGAGTTCAGGCGTCTCCATGCCAGCGGGGACTGATGAGAAGCCCCCAGGCGTGATCAGACCACTGGAGAAAGATCAGAAGGGGTGGTCAAAGGCCAAGCCAAATTCGACCAGCCATCCCCCTCACATGAATGAATAAGCAACAGTCTCAAAACAACTCTAGTCCCAGAGATCCACTCTGTCTCTGCAGGGGTGTCTGTGTGTCCTGGGCAAGATGGGCCCAGCTCCTCCTCTACTAATGCCCATTTGCTTGCCCTTGGCCTCCGCCCGAGTCAACCTTCCATAAATAACCCTGGAGGCCTCCATAAGCTTTGGACTACAGCTCCCAATAACCCCAACCAGCGTGGCTTAGAGAAATATGCAAGGTAAGTGGGGGGATGTTGTGCCACTTCCTCATCACCAGCGACAGAACCAGGGGGCGCAGGGCTGGTTGGTGGAGCAGTGGACCCTCTTGGCAGGGACGTGGGTGCCAGGCACGTGCCCAGCAATGGCAAACACTGATACTTGCTCAGCGAAAGCATGGCAAGAGGGAGCGTCAGGCACTTAAAACCAGAGATCTGTAGAGCCGAAAGGGACCCAGAATCACAGCTCCTTGCCTGTCTGCTGGAGTGATGAAACCCGTCTCGTCCGGTTTCTCTTCATCGCTCTCCTCGTCTTCTTCCTCCTCAGAGGATTCTTCATCGGAGGGCTCCAGTTCTCCCCACGGTGTCCGGTCGATCTCTTCCTCCTCTGTCTTGGTCTAATGGCGGGGGAGAGAAAACGTGATCCCATCACCTCCCAGGCCAGCAGATCCAAACGCAACACAGAGCAAGGGCTCTGGACAAGCGGTCAAACCCAGAGGGGGCGACCCTAGCCGCCAAGCAAGTGAGGCTCCCGATGCCTACCTGGAATTCAGCCGCGTTGGTCCCAAAGACATCTCCGTAGAGGGGCTTCCCAGTCTCATCCACTGGGGGCTTGCCCCAGCCCCCAGCGTGGTACCCAAATGAGCATCCCTGGAGAAAAAGGGGGCGGAGGGGAGTCAAGTCATTCAGCAGTGGACAGGAGGAGCTGGAAAGTGTTCTCTGGGCTCCCCCCCCCCCCCAATCCCAAAGCTCCTGAGAGTGCAGTGTTACTTTGTGGTGTGAGGGACTTCCAAGCCCCAGCTTGGATAGCTCAGTTGGTTAGAGCGTGGCGCTGATAACGCCAAGGTTGCAGGTTTGATCCCCGTAAGGGAGAGCTGCATATTGCTGCACTGGAGGGGGTTGGACTAGGCCAGGGTTTCTAGCTGTTTTTGCGCTACAACTCCCATCATCCTTAGCTAGCAGGACCAGTGGTCAGGGATGATGGGAGTTGCAGTCCTAAAACATCTGGAGGGCCGAGGTTGCCTATGCCTGGTCTACAGTGACATACCAGCAGCTCTCTGTGATTTCAAATGGGGTTTCTCTCAGCTCTGCCTGGAAATCCCAATAGGGATTGAGTTTGGGGCTTCCAGCACACATGAGACACAGCTCCCCCTGCTACAGGTCCTGCCCACCAATCCCTGATAGGTAGTCCCCACTGGGACTGGTGGGGGTGGAAGACAGAGGAGCCAACTCATTCCAGTTTCATCCCCCATTCTCCTCTTTCCCGCTGAGTTCTACAAAGGCAACACCGAGACTGAGCTGCCACCCCTTGGAATGGTTGTAAGAAGGCAGGGAGGCAGGGGCTGGCTGAGGGCAGGCGGAGGTTGGTGGGGCAGTACCCCATTTAGAGCCACTAATAATAATAATACAGGTCACCAACTGGCCATCTATTTTCTAGCAAGTGAGAAAAAGCCAAGGTGGCAACGAAGGGAATGACTCTGCTCACCTCTGGGATCGGGGAATTCAAGCCCGGAATCTTCAGGTTGGGATAGGAGGGGGGCGGACCGTAGCGCTGCATGGCAATCAGCCAGGGAGGAGGGACTTTGTGTGCGTTCTTGTTGGCGGTGGGGAAGAAAAAAGACATTCATCAGTCACAGAAGCCTCTCTGCTTGCATTGCCCCAATCCCCCAGCTCCCCTTCCCCGCTATCTCATGCTGTACACACCACACTCGGCTTCTCACAGCCCTCCCCCTCCTCCCGCGGGGTTGCATTCAATGCTAGTCCTACTCAGAGAAGACCCCGGCTTCATCAATTTCAATCGGCCTATTCTGGGAAGGAAACAAACCACAATCTCCTACCCAAATACACTGCCCCAACCAGCTTAATTTACACTTCCTGAAAATAGCTTCACTCCTGAATTTGCTAAAATTGGGATCTGGAGGATGTAGGTGCCTCGGAAACCTGTTGAGCCGGCAGCCCGCATTCTGCCCACCTTTCCTCCAATTCCGCCTTCCACGAGAGCCCATCCTCCTGTCAGCCCTGGTGGCTGGGAGGGCCATTGGGCTTAGCCTTCTGCCACTCACCGGCCCGACGGGCATGCCCAGCGCAATGCGCAACTCGTCGGACAGGTCCCCAGGCTTCTTCTCTTTCAGCCGCGTCTCAAACTCCTTACCCTGGCAGGGAAGGAGAGATGAAATCAGAAAGGAGTTGGGTCCTCCACATGGCTCCCTTCCCTCCCTCCTACCCACCCAACCCTTTCCAGAGGGAAGACTTGTCCAGACTACATGGCACGCCAGGGGGACTGGTGTTTGTCGGGGCTGGAGAGGTGGAAAACAGGGAAACCGGGAAGGAGTGGTGTCAGAGCCAATGACAGATAGAGCAAACCAACTCAAGCCTTGTCCTTATCCTCTGTCCCTGCAGAGTTCTACCAGGGCAGCGCTGCGATGCAGGAGCAGGGCAAGGCTGACAGCTGGTACCACCCCCTGAGCTGGCTCTAACTAAAGAGATAGGCAGGTGGGGGCTGGCAGAGGTCGGAGGGGCAGTGTCTCATTCGCCCTCATGGGCCAGCCTCCACCGAGGGCTCCTCTGCTACCTCGTAATACAGGTCGCCGTGGATGGTCAGCTTGGGTTTGGTCTGCCACTTGAAGAAGGCGTCGTGCAGCTTCTGGTAATCGATATCGATTTTGCCCATCTTGGGACGAACTTTCTCCCTCATCTTGGACTTCATGGTCTTCTGCTCCTCCTAGGAGGCGGTAGAACAGGAAAGAAGTAGGTTACAAAACGGAGGCCTACATGTACCCTGTCTTTGCCAGGATGTATGAAATTTGGCCAAGGGTCACAGGTCGCCCAAAGACTACAGGGTAATGCCAGGTTTAACCATCTCCCTGAAACTGCTGGGAAATCTGGTTAGCACCAAGTTCAAAGTGTGCAGGCCACAATTCCAGGGAGGTGTAGGCTTCAGCTTCCTGAGGATCTCACGGTGGTAGCCAATGTTTGCCGTATTCAAAACAGACTCACTGAAAGCAACCAACACGACCAACGGAGGTTGATTAATCTCAGTGGCTCTGCTTTAAGTAAAATTTCATTGGATACATCTAAAAGGGGCAGACAAGGATCCAGTTCACCGGCCAGATCTAGTTCCCCACTGTTGGAGTACAGTGGTACCTTGGTTTACGAACTTAATCCGTTCTGGAAGTCTGTTCTTAAAACAAGGCGTGCTGCTTTCCCATAACAGCGGGGGACTTAATTTACAAATGGAACACACTCAACAGGAAGTGAAACATTATTCCAAGGCAAAGTTCACAAACCAAAATACCTACTTCCAGGTTTGCAGTGTTCTTAATCCAAGCTGTTCATAAACTAAGCTGTTCACAAGGTTAATACCATTGTGAACAGCTTGTGTAAAACAAGCTGTTTTACCATTGTGTAGAACAAGGTACCACTGTACTGGGGTCATGGGTCCCCCTGCCCATTTTGCTGCCCAGTGCCAAAGAAAGGCCCCTGCCCAGCTCCTTGTGCAAAAGCAGACCAGGCGGGTTAACAGGACAGCTTCCTCTCTGCCCCCAATGGCAGCTGGCTAGGTCAGGAGAGCGGCTCATGTGTGGCCCAGAGCGCTCTGTTCTGCAACTCCTTGGCCGAGGCAGCTACCCCCTCTGCCTAACAGTTGGGCTGGTCTTGTGCACACGCAGATCTGCAAAAGCAAAGGGCAGTCTAAGCAACTCCGGCCTGTGTTTTTGGAGAGGAGGGGGACACAGACTGACCTTTTCCTGCAGAGCCTCTCTCATCTCCTGGATGCCTGTCCGCTTGATGAACTCGGGGAGCTCAAAGGGCGGCTTCTCGATGCCCCTCTTGCCCTGCAGATATTTGCGCTTGAAGCACCAGTGCCGGGGGACAGGGACAGAGTTGCGTGTGGCCTTCAGGTGGACGAGCAGCTTGGGGTCCTGGGCTGTCACATCGTGCATCTCCACCACGTCAGGACGCGCCACGAGCTGCAAGGAGGACAGGGCTGAAATGGGGCCAACTCTTCCTGCCCTTTGGGTCAAAGCGAACCCATCCTATCTCGCCAGGCAAGTTGCACTTCTCACTCCCAACTCCACATAAGCACATGATATTAATCCCGCAGCAGAGGCAAGGCTGCACCTTAAGCCACAGCAGCCTCTCTAGATCCACAAATCACAGCCAGTTAGGAGTAGTGACGTTAAATTCTCGAGAATAATCTTTTGCAGAATATTCTCGAGAATATGCTCGATTAATGAGAATGTTAGAAAATTTTAATTTAAAATAGGAGAATATTCATTTTAATGCATTGAAAATGATATAATAAGCCAATATACATGTTTATTCATGGGTAAACTTGTTCAGATGGCAACCAAAAACAGTACAGATACTTTTATTCAATGGGGCAATGCAGTGAGTTCATTCTTTGATTTTTTGCACCAAACTTGAAACTGAAAATTTAACATGACTCACGTTAATCACTAAGCCTGCAACTAGCTGTATATTTACCATCAACTTGGAATTCTAATTATGTTGTGTATGTATGAAATGTAGCTTTTAAAGTAAAAGGAATATTTTTAAAAAACTCAGGTCCGCTACATGAGTGCATTCTTTAAATGTGGGTTGTAAAACTGGTTCTTACATTAGAATTTACAGTTTGTGGAGAATATTCTCCGGATAATTTTCTAGCAGAGAATCTTCTTGAGAATATACTCCAGAGAATGTTCTCACCTCACATCACCAGTTAGGAGACCCTTCACGTGTCACACATCATAGCTCCTGGAAGAGTAACATCTCTGTTTTGGGCCAGCTCTCAAATGCATCAGCAGTAGGCAGAAATTGGGCTGGGGCGGGCAGGAGGAAGGTGGAAGAACCAATGAAAGGACAGCCTCCTGGGATGGAAAGGCAGACTTCCAAATCCTTTTAAAGAGGGAATCAACTGTACCAGTGTCCCTCTCCCTGTTACCCTCCAAACAGACATGCACGTGCACACCACACACCAACAACCATACCTGTTTGAGCTCAGCCACCGTAAAGCGATTCATCCGCCGAAGCTTCTTCTTGGACAGTTTGGGAGCCTCTGGCTTCTTCTCCTGCACACAGTAGGGAGGGGCAGGCCGTCATTTCCTCTTACTGTTAACTTTATTTCAAGTACTGTGACTTCCACAGCACTCCCCCCCCCAACCGCCACCGTCCGCCTTGCAGACTCCCAAAAGCTCAAAAGGAAGGAGGAGTTGCACCCCGGATTCCACCCCGGGTACCTGACAGTCGGGAGGCAGGCTGCCTCTGAACTTGGGAGGTTTCACTCTTCAGGAGTTAGGAGACACCTGTCCATTTGCATCACGGGGTCTGGCAAGCAGTTCTTAGGAAGCGAGGGTCCCAGGCAGGCGGAGTGAGAGCATTTCTGCCCACCCCTGAGATGCACTCACCTGCTCATCATCCGAGCTGTCGTCACTGTCTTTCCTCTCCTCCTCAAAGCCCTTCTTCTTGGGGAGAGCTGAACTGGCCACCTTGTCTGCTTTCTCTGGTTCCTTCTCCTTGTCCTTTTTAACATCATCGGTCAGCTGTGGCAAGGGAAGAGCAAAAGGTGAGGCAGGGACTCCCAGTTCCTACTTCCTCCTTCTTAGAACTAAGCGCACACACAGGGAAGCAGTGGAGTCTCTCTTTCATTATAATGTAAACTAGGTCCCAACACTTTCCATAGAAAGGTAAGGAGAACTTGCCATGTTTATCAAACCCTTTAGAGGGGCAATAATGCTCACTCCTGACTCCCATCAGTCCCACCATTAATGGTTAGGGATGGTGGGACTTTAATACATTTAATACGTTTTCAGCAAAAGTTCACTTGCACTTGTTTGACAGGCATTTCTAACGATCTGAGATTCTTCCCCATAAAAAAGTAATTTCAGTTTGTTACATTCATATCCCATATAGAGTGGTACCTCCGGTTGTGGACAGGATCCGTTCCGGAGGTCCGGCCGGATCCTGAGGTTTTCGCAACTGGAGAGACCTCTTCTGTGTGCACACCCACGGCGGTAGAGCGCTTCTGCGCATGCGGCAAAACCCCCCAAAATACTTCCGGGTTTGCTACTTATGGATTCCCAAGTTTTCGTAACCAGAGGGATACATAAGCGGAGGTACCACTGTAAATGCAGGGGATGAGATCAGTAAATCCCAGGCCCTCCTCATACCTTGAATGCCTCAAAGATCCTCTTGAAGAAAATGAAGTTGGGGTCATAGATCTCTGGCTCCTCTGTGACATACTCAATTTCCACTGGGCCATCGCTCCCAGAGTCCTCCCCACGCCCCTTGGCATCCTGGGAAGGTGGGCTCTCTTTTGGGGGCGTGCCCTGCTGCTGCTGCTGTTTCTTCTTCTTCTTCCGGTTTCGCCGCTTGCGGTTTTTCTGTCAAGCAGACCAAATGCGCTCACTTAGATTTAACAAGATTTACATACTACTAAGCTGCTTAAAATAGGATACTAGTAAGAAAACACAAATAAAATAATTAGACTTAAAACAACCCAAATATACATAATAAAATTGTACGTCTGGGTAGGCTTGTCTAAACAAAAATGATTTTAGCAGGCATCAATAATGGTACAACACTAATATCAATAAGCAGGGCGTTCCAGAGAGTACGTGCTGCCACACTATATTGGCATACTGCAGCAACTTTAATGTTTTGTTTTTTAACTTTCAGGATGAATTAGCCTCCTGAGGCCATTTAGAAGAAGTCAAACAAAAGTAAGATCACAAATTATTAATAATCAAGAAAGCATTAAAGCAGCAGCAGATAAAACAGGGATGAACACACAGCACCATAGTGGAATAAAAAAGGTCTTGTGAGGCTCTCCTAAAGGCCAACAAGGAGGGTGTCAAATGCATTTCCCCTGGGGAGGACTTCCCAAAGATGCAGGGCCAACACAGGACACATTTCCTCTGATAGGGCAACATCACTGCCTCCAAAGCAGCCCAGTTCTTAGGAACTGGCTTTTTCTACCACCTGGGCGGAAACATCCTCTGCTCATGCTCTAAAGTCTCACTTGACTGAGCCCCTTTCCCCACCCCCTTTTTATACAGCTGCCTGAACACACTGCCCATCGGGAAGCTTCTGCTCGCCTTAAAAGACCAGGACAGGACAGCTTTGCAGAGGGGCCGACAGCTTACAGAAAATGGAGGCTCCCACTGGCTGCATTCAGGGGTGGCCAACTTGCCCTGATCACTGGTCGTGTTAGCCAGAGCTGGTGGGAGTAGTTCAGAGTTGGAGAATCTGTGGCTCTCTATATCAGTGGTTCTTTAGCCTTTTGGGGGGTCACCGACTCCTTTGAGAATTTGATGAAAGCTATGGATCTCTCCCCCCCCCCCCAAAAAAATGCACATGAACACAAACACACAAAAGTTTGCATATGCATATTGCATTTGGGGGAGGGATTGTGTATTTGTGTGCCCCATTCATAAGCTCCAGAGTTTTAAGACCCCTGCTCTAGAGGCTGTTGGACTACACTGTTGTCCTAAACCACTGGACTGGGAGTCACAATGTCATCTGGAGGGCCAACAGTTCCCCCCACCCCTTCCGTAGTTCCTGCCTCCTCACCTCTTTCTTTGACAGAGCCAAAGCATCCTCTTCAGCATCTGAAGCAGAGATACCAGCCAACACCCTCAGGTCAGTCTCCATGTCATCATCTATGGGAAAAGCACAAGTGTGAGGGAATGAGTAGCAGAGAAGATACAGGAAGGCTGGCCTAATCATCTCTGCAGAAATTTTGCATGCTGGCAAGTCTACCCGTCAGTCAGCCATGATCTGCCACAATCTGCTCTTTGGCTGCCTTTACTGCCATTCCGCAACGTGCAGAAAGAAGGCACAGAATGTGATGTGGGTCTCAGAACCCAGCTTGAGAGGGCCCAGAGCGTGTGAGTCACAAGTTCAGTGGCCAGATCCTCCAAAGCGCTTGGCCTCCTCCAGTTGATGCGACATCACACACGCATGACGCGCTTCGGGACACCTCAATCTTGGGGCAACCTGACACCTCTGGTTAGAACTAAAATTTCAACTCCTATATTGGTCATGTGACCGCACAGAACACACACAAGTTCACCTAGAGCAGGGCTAGAGAACCTCAGACCCAGGGGTTAAATGTGGCCCTCAAGGTCTCTCTGCCAGGCCCTTGGGGCTCTCCACGGGCGACACCCACAACTGGCCTTGCTCCACAGCCTCCTTGAGTGTTTCTGCCTGGCTGGGATGTGTCCTTGAACTCTGATAATGCTTCACACTTGCCTAAATGGAGGATCATAGAGGGGGATTTGTGAGTGCTCGCAGAAACCAGTCTACTGCAGGAAGCTAAAATTCACATTAGTTGTTCTGCCCCTTTTTGCCTCTGGCCCTGCCCACCACTGGCACATGCCCCCCCCCAGAAGGTTACCCAGGAGAGAATGCAACCCTTGGGCTGAAAAAGGTTCCACAGCCCTGACTGCGTGTCTCAAGTTCGACTTTAACCTTTGCCTCAGGCGACCCAGTACCTGTGGCACTCGGCACAGCCGTAAGCTCCTCCTGGCGAATCTCCTTCAGCTGGAGGATCTTCTCCAGGGCTTGAGGGATTTTGGGACCCACGCCGGACTCATCAACCTGGAAGGCGAAACAAAGTTTCTTAGACAAAAGTGGCCTCATTCTGCTTCCCAATGCAGGTATTTCAGCTTTTGTCTAATCCTGAGTGTTTTCATTCAAGCTGTCTCTCAAGAACACAGGCTGCACCAGACAGCACACTCCCAGCACCACCCATATCTGACTGCTTGAACCTCCCTCCCATCTGAAGCCAACCTAGGGCAAAAATGCCTATTCCCTAACTCACAACCTCCCACAAGATAGCCACCAACTTTGTTGTTTAGTAGTGTCCGACTCTTCGTGACCCCAATGACCAGAGCATGCCAAGCACTCCTGTCTTCCACTGCCTCCCGCAGTTTGGTCAAATACATTTTAGTAGCTTTGAGAACAGTGTCCAACCATCTCGTCCTCTGTTGTCCCCTTCTCCTTGTGCCCTCCATCTTTCCCAACTTCAGGGTCTTTTCCAGGGAGTCTTCTCTTCTCATGAGGTGGCCAAAGTATTGGAGCCTCAGCTTCAGGATCTGTCCTTCCAGTGAGCACTCAGGGCTGATTTCCTTCAGAATGGAGAGGTTTGAGTCCATGGGACTCTCAAGAGTCTCCTCCAGCACCATAATCCAAAAGCATCCATTCTTCGGCAATCAGCTTTCTTTATGGTCCAGCTCTCACTTCCATACATCACTACTGGGAAAACCATGGCTTTAACTATACAGACCTTTGTCTGCAAGGTGATGTCTCTGCTTTTTAAGATGCTGTCTAGGTTTGTCATTGCTTTTCTCCCAAGAAGCAGGCTTCTTTTAATTTCGTAACTACTGTCGCCATCTGCAGTGATCACGGAGCCCAAGAAAGTAAAATCTCTCACTGCCTCCATTTCTTCCCCTTCTATTTGCCAGGAGGTGATGGGACCAGTGGCCATGATCTTCGCTTTTTTGATGTTGAGCTTCAGACAGTATTTTGCGCTCTCCTCTTTCACCCTCATTAAAAGGTTCTTTAATTCCTTCTCACTTCCTGCCATCAAAGTTGTGTCATCTGGATGGCTTTAAAAGAGGATTAGGCAAATTCAGGGAGGAGAGGGCTATCAAAGGCTACTGGTCACAATGGCTATGCTCTGTCCTCCATTACTTGGAGGCAGCAATGCTTCTGAATACCAGCTGCTGGAAACCACGGGAGAGGAGAGGGTTCTTGTGCTTGGGTCCTGCTTGCTGGTTTCCCATGGGCATCTGGCTGGCTGCTGGGAGGTCATCTTAACTCGCTCAATTTCTCCCGTTCCCCAAAGCAGTTTCCCTGCCACCCTGCCAAGCCTACCACCCCCCACATCTGCAACAACTAGTCTTACCTCACGGCTGTCCTCTCCAGGAGGAGGTGGGGGGCCACGGGGTCTCGGACCAGGTGGTCCAATGGGCGAGCCCACAGGGGGGTTCCCTAGGAAAAGATCGGCAAATGAACTCCCAACAGGAAACGCAGCAACAGCCACCGTCAATGTGCCACCTCCCTACTTGTCAGAAGAACCTGCACACTTTGACATCCCTTGAAAAGCTTTCACGCCCATTCCAAGGCAGGGGGTGGGGGATCTGTAGCCCAGCAGATGCTGTTGGACTCCAACTCCCATCAGCCCCTGTCAGCATTATCAACGTCATGGATGGTAAGAGCTGTGGTCCAACAATATCTGGAAGGCCACAGATTCCCTGTGGGGCTTAAATCTCCGATTTAAGCAAGTTTCTAGCCCCTTCGGTTCTCAAGAGCTTCAAAGAGGGAGAGCAAGACTGAGTAATGTCTGAGCAACCTCTTTAGCTCTTAACTCCACTCTATAAGTGCCAGTTTGCATTTCTAGGCTTATTATAAGTTATTGTAAGTTTAAGTCAAGTCTGCTGCAACTGGATTTCTTATGGACAGGGCCAAGCCTGAATGTATTGGATTTGTGACCATTATGCTCATTTGCCTTCAGTAGCAGTAAAGCTCTGCTGGATGAAATATTAACAGCCTCTGGCCTATTTTTGGGAATCCTGCAAGTTTTTTAAGATTTTACTTTGCTAACTATACGTTGAAATTTACTATGGATCAATACTGAGTAGAATTCCATGACAATAAGTACCAAAATATGCAGATATATTTGCTCAATTTTAACACAAGCCACTAAACTCAGCTTCCCTAAGTGCAATTTTAGTTCTGTACATACAACTAAGCCAACAGTCCCACCTTCCATAAATTTATCCAGCTCTTCACTAAAACTAGGATGGGGGTGTAACATCCCTTGACACAAAACCCCCGAGTTAACATTTTGAGCGGTTGTGGGGAGGGTTTCATTTTGATTCTCTCAAGATTCCCTGCCTGGCATTTTTAGTGCACAACTTCAAAGATTTGCCATTCCTTCAGTTCAACAAGTTACTGCAATTTGGGGCCTGCTTTTCACTGAGAGGGATACAGACTCAGAGGGATAACCATTGCCAATACACTTCTTTTTAAAGTGGACATACTTATCTTCTTTAAAAAATAAATAAATAGGATTTTGGGCTCCCCTCCCACGACACCATGTAATATGCTGTTCCTTGAAATAAGAATAAGTGCGAATGAATTCCTAGCCAAAGAGTATGTGAATGACACAGAGTGAGTGAGGTCTGACACTCTTCCTCCCTGAATGATTCTGGCAAGACTGCCTGACGCTGCTTGCCCTCTTTGCATAAACGGGCCAGAGTTCCCTCTCTGATGCAAAGGGACTTACCTCTTGGGAGCCCCTGAGGTCTTGGCCCCAAGTCTGGAGCAGCCCGAGGCACAGAGGGGGCCAGCTTAGACATCTCTTGCTGGCGCTCCTGTTCCATAAGGACAGCAGCCTGAGACAGGAAGAGAAACAACACAGATTCTAACATAGGAAGCTTTTTATAATAAATCACACAATTGATTCATCATGCTCAGGCATGTCTACGTCGACTGATGTCTCCAGGATTTCAAACAGAATATAGTTATAAATTAGCCTCTTGCTTATGTACCATAAGTATGTATACAAACTCAACAAGAGGTGTGAGTTTGCTTTTGCCATGTTACCTCATTTATATTAGGTCTAATTTGAGACAAGCAAACTCACATCTCCTCACCAACACAAAAAAGCCTTTCTCTTTTCTGATCTTTCATAATCTGTTGGAGTTGAAAAATCCTTGTTCACAACAGTATGTCATGGAGAACTGTGGAAGAATAGCCAATGCTTTTGCTCTCCTTTTGAAAATATATCTCTCCATATTCTGTAAATAACTAAAAATATTTTGATATTATACTATACTAAAAGCTTCTTTGATTGTCCTTGAATCTTCCCACTGCACTTGCCATCCTCTCCTGCTAGACCCTTTGAGAACCACTGATCTAAAGGGAGAGATGAGTAGGAACATTCAGTTCACAGTATAAAACAGGGATGGGACCCTCCAGCTGTTGCAGGACTACAGATCCCAACATCCATGACCACTGACCACAAGGGCTGGTGCTGATGGAAGCTGGAGTCCGACATCTGGAGGACCACAGGCTCCCCATCTCTGGTCTCACTCTTGCGCTCCCTCTCTCACACAAACAAACGCACAGGCTGCAAACATGTTCTGCAGCACAGCAGAGCTCATGTTGCTGGGAGCTGTTGAATTACGAGACACAAACACAGAGGAACAGAGCAAGCCATTACCTGCTTGACTCGCTCCTCCTGCTGGATCAACATGGCTGCTTGCTGCTGAGCCAGCTTCAGCCGTTCTTCCTCAGGTAACACAGAGGGATCCACCGCCTGCATACGGAGAGGTGGGCCCAGGCCAGGGGGTGGAGGAGGTGGCCCCACCGCCATGGGGAAGTTGAGGCCCATGCCAGGGGGCGGAGGAGGCGGCGGTGGCTGCATTGGCGGCATCCCCATGGGAGGGGGCGGCAGAGGCATCCCGGGATGCTGCAAGAGAGAAGAAGGCAGCTGTGGGAGACGTTGGAAGCACAGTTGGCTCAGGTTTTTAAGGCTTCCTGTGTGACACAACCACCCATGAAGAGAATGACAAGAGGAGTTAAAGATCCAGACATATGGGATGGGTGAGACCTTGTGTGGAAGCAGGACGTATGAAAAGTTCTAAAAGTCTTTGTGGCTCTCAAGCTGGACGTGAGCCAGGAAGGTGATGCATCTGCTGAAAAAGCAAATACATTTTATGGCTACATGAACTCAAGCATAGCATTGTGGCAGGTTCCACGCTGCATTGGTTAGGCTGCATCAAGAGCAGGTGGGGGGAACCCTCTGGCCCTCCAGATGTTCCTAAACTACAACTCTTATCATCCCTGACCATCGGTGGGGCTGATGGGAGTTGTAGTTCAGCAACATCTGGCAGAAAAAAGGGCTCCACGTGTATGATCTAGACTAGAGAGTCCTATAGATGTCCATAATTTTGGATGCAACATTTTAAGAGGTAATCTAACAAACTGGAGTGCAATCAGAAGAGGATGATCTGAAGGGGGGCATCTGGGATATAATAATGTGTTTGTGGGAGGAGGATTATTGCTTTGGTTTTGTTTTATTATGCACTTTGTGTTCTCATTTTGCATTTTTATGTTGGGAATCACCCTGTGATCTACAGATGAAGAGTAGTATACAAATTTAATAATAATAATAATAAATAATAATAATGATAATGATAATTTGTATAAATTAAGTTTTAATTTTAATGTATAATTTCTGCTCATACATTTCTGTTTGCTACAACCAGTATTCGGTTGCCTTATTAAACTTGGGTCTTTCACAGCCCTGCTACCTGACATTTTTTAAACAAACATACCGGAGATGAACCTGAGAGTGAACCCAAGACCTTTTTCATTCAAAGCACATGGGCTGCCGCTGAGCTTATGGCCTCTCTTGAAGCCACTGAAGTCTCATAACAGTGGCCAAAGAGGTTTCCTGGATATATCACTCACCTGTCCTGGCATGGGGGGCAAACCCGGCTTATCTCCATCATCTCCTCGCAGAACTGGCCTGTTGAGCACTATCCCAGTCTGTAAAGAAGGAGATGGAACAGTAGTAGTAAACATCATCGTAAAATTTATTGCCTGCCCCTCGCCACAAGGTCCCAGGGCATGTTACAAAGGACACCCATCTGCACTGTGAGAGAAAGAAGAGGGCATGGGAAGCAGGCATAGACAACAACAGGGCCTTATTCAGTCTGACTGCCCTCCCCATCCCCAGGCCAACTTTAAATGTTTGGGGGATGTTGGAGAGAGGGTACAAGCCAATCCTTCAGGCAGCTTAATGCATTCTTATCCTCAAGTGTTCTGGATGGTTACATTTGTAGCCACAAGAAATACGGTCTCACCTGAAGTGTGTAAGTCTGCAAGCGTTCTACCAGCTCCTCGCGGCCACCTGGAATGAGAGAGAGACGTTGAGGGCATTCTGGGGTTCCTCTATGTCACATGGGGTAGGAAGACAGGATTGGACTTGAGGGCCAACAGTCCTGCACCAACTCTCCTCAAGCTCATCTCTGACCACCCCCCCCCCAACCATTCCCAACATCCTGACCATATTGTACCAACAAAACAACTCCCTCATCATCTCCCATTCACATTCAATAGGGAAAATCCCCAGACTCTCACACATACCCTTCTTTCTGCAGGTCAAGAGCACAGCCTTGACATTATTAATTATAGCATCCAGGCATCCATTTCAATAGACAACACTGGGCTACATGGACAATAAACCATTACACAGGAAGCTCCTGCAGCCAACTGGAAGCCACAGAAGACCCATTGGATGTTCGACTTCCAAAAATAGTTCGCAAACTAGAACATTCACTTCTGAGCTTGCGGCATTCAGGAGCCAAAATGTTCGAGAACTAAGCTGTTCAAAAACCAAGGTACAACTGCACACAGAGATGAAGCCTGAATACAACCTCTCTGCTGTATTATGCCCAAAAATCTGGCAAATGCACTGTTCTCTTCACCTGCAGCCCCTGGAAAGCTGGATTTGGGTGTGGAGGGCCCAATTCAACACTATTTCACATGTGCCACAAATGTAAAAACTACAACCTGAACCTCCCTCCTCTAACTAGCAGGGTTGAGGAACTCAGATCCTTGGGGCCAAATGTGACCCTCTAGGCCTCTCTATCTGGCCCTTGTGATTCTCCCTAGGTCACTACCACTCTCCTTGGCCCTGCTCTAACCCTTTCTCCAGTTATTCTGCCTGGTTAAACTATGTTATTGAATGTCTCAATTGCCTGGAGTGAAGTACATATAGTGTAGTGGTTCAAGTGTAGGACTAGGGTCTGGGAAACCAAGCTTCAAATCACCATTCACCCTCCTAAGACACCCAACTTCCTGCTGTTCTCTGGCCCCAAGGATTCACTGCCAGCTTCATAACCCCTCCCAACTTCCCCAACCTCATCCACTAAAATCCCTTATTATTCTCCCTCTCTCCAACATTCCCCCTCTCTTCCTGTTCCGATACATTTCTGCTCCCCTGTAATAATAACTCACTGATCTTGGAAGCGAAACTAACCAGCTCTAAAGTCTCTAATCCCACTATGGATACATTAAAAGAATTTTCAGAACAGGCAAACATCATCACGCCAAATGGAATTTGGAAATAACAACTCAGGCCTCACCTACATTACTGAACCCATAAAAAGTGTTTTCCCCCTTTAAAAGTGCAATCCATGAACTCTTATTCAGAGGCTCATACAAAGATGAACCACAACTCCATGGCAGAGACCATGCATCAAATGCAAAAATCTGACACTCAGCTGCATTCCACCACTGCCACCAAAGCTCCTAAGAGCCCTTCCGCATCCCCCTCCCATGACTCCCCTCTTCCTAAAAAGAGTGCAGCTCAGCACTTCGCATGCAGAAGACTCCAGGTTCAAATCCCCGGTGGCAGATGGTCAGAGCAATTCAATACTGCGCCAATTGCGTGAACCAGCCACAGCCTCTCAGCCTAACCTGCCGCACAGGGATGTTATCAGGATGAAATGGGGGGGGGGGGGGAGAACCATGTTCGCCGCCTTGAGCTCCTTGGGGGGGGGGAGATGGGGTGTAAATAACTGTGATAAAGCTGAAATAAGGCAACTGCCCCGTTCGCCCGCCCACTACACCTTCCCCGCTCCCTCCTGCTGCTTCCACACTACGAGGGTCCTTCCAGATCACGGAAAAGGCCTGCAGGATCCTGTTGCCCCCCACCGGCAGGCTGTAAGCGCCCCTGCCCCGCCACAAGCAGGGCCTCCTCACCCTGCGTGGGCGCCCCGATCTCGGCCAGCTTGGCCTGCAGCTCGTTGGGGGACCAGGCCGCGTATCCTGGCAACGGCATCTCCCCTGCCTTGGGGGGCTCCGAATGCACCTCGGACGCCATCTTGCCTTTTCCCCGCCGCGCTCACGCGAACTCCGCCGAGCGCACACAACGCAGAGCTCCCAGCTGAGACCGCGCGGCCACCGTACGCGCTGCGGCGGCGGCGCCTCCCGCCCAATCAGCGGCAGCGACGACAGAACGGCGCGTGCCCAATGAGGAAGCTTTGCGAGGGCGCAAGCCGCGGCGAGTATAGAGAAGCGGCCAATCAGAGGACGGGGATGCCGCGTTCTATTCAGGAGCGGGAGGGTTAAGTCGCGTTGGGTTCTGGGCTATGAAGTTTAGCTGAGCTTCGATGTCTCTAGTTGCGGCCTTTTTTGTGTGTGTATGTTTCTTGCGCACTCAAAGCACAGCCTTTGATAATTTGAACCTCTGTTTGCTCACTGGTCATATTTATTATCACACAGAGATTACTGCGTTTTGTCCAAGGGTCTCAAGGCTGTAGTACACAACCCACTGTTTTGAACACATGACAGTATCCAAATGAAAGTGAGTTTGCACACTCTGCATACATTTCTCCAGCACTGTGGGAAGCACAAGTTGAATACGAGCTTCATCTTCACAGGAAACAATCAACATGTAAAAATAATAACAGGAGGCAATGTCTTTTTGGAACACCAAGAGATCACAATGAAAGTTAGCTGCAGGGGTGCAGTCACTGATGAACATTTGTCGGTTGGTCTGTTTGTCGGTTTGTTGTTAAATTTGTGTCCCACCTTTTCCGTCAAGTGGTGCTCAAGGAAGCTGACAGTGAAATCAAGTAAAATACAAAATAACAAAAACAAGCAGGTTAAGCAAATCAATAAGCACAAAGTGGTGGCCAAATTGCAGCATGCACAATGGACATAACAGCCAGCTTGTGAAGCTAAAAACCTGTCCAAATAAAAATGTTTTCGTCCATTGGTGAAAACTCATCATTTCACACCCACACCATACATTTAGAACCTCCCCAGCCCTCCAATAATCCTGTGAACTGTAATATGTTAAGGGTGCTGAGAACTATAATTCTGTGAGGAGTAAACTTCACTTCCCATTACCCTCCCTTTTATGGGGAAAAGGCACAACTGTTCAAGCGGTACAAAATATGATTTAAATATATGGTGTGAGTCTAACCTTAAAATATGCCTCCCTTGCTAAGGAGTTCCAGAGCTTGAGGAGCTTCCTACAGTCCTCTGAGGGGCAAAGTCAAGCATTCAAAACAGATTCTGCAACTTATTTATGTCAAACCCAGCAAATATAGTTGTGCTCAACAGATAGATGAAAAGTCATTTAATAAACATAACACAATGTATAAAACAAGTGAGAAATCAATAAAACTTCAAGCTATCTTGACCCTTTAACTGAAGCCTCCAGGAGCAGGTGAAGTCTAGTTTGGGAACACCATGAAAACATCTTCATTTGGAAAGGTAATCATGTTCAGCTGTCTGTAAATGGAGGTTAAAAAAAGAAGTCTGATCCAAGATTATTTATTACACTTTATCCCACTCGTTCCAGCATGGTATAATGGTTAGGGTGTTGGACTAAGGTTTGAGAAACCAGGATTGAAATCCTCACTCAAGGCACTTGCTCAAAATTCATAATGTGCCCACTGGTGCAAAAAAGTTTGGCAACCTTTGGTCTATGCTCTCAGTGCAAAGGTGGGAAATTGTTGTCCTTCAGATGTTGTTAGACTAACTCCCATCATTCCCAGGTCATTGGCCATGCTGGCTGGGGCTGATGGGAGCTGGAGTCCAGTAGCATCTGGAGGGCCCACACATATCTCCCGTCCCTGCCTTAGGAAATGGATATATTTCATTCTCTCCAGCCCCACTGAACAATGAAGAGTACAAAGAGGTTAAGCTTGATCTCACTGAGCTCCTTTGAGGAAAGAAAGAGCATCTCTTCATAGGAGGCAAGCCTGAGAAAAAGAGATTAATTTCAGTGGACTCTCCTACCCAGTGCTTTTTGTCCTGGCGGCATGTGCCTGTCACCTTCTTTTTTCAAATCAGAGTGTCGCACCTCCTTCCCGAAGCCTGGAAAGCTTCTGTCCGGCTTAGGGAGGGAGGGACGATACTCTGGCAGTACCCAAGAGCCCTCTATTTCATGCTGAATACTGGCACCCTTTTTTCGGGGGGGGGGGGGCAAACACTGTTCCTACCTCAAAGAAAGTGTCTAATATCTTGTCAGTGGTGGATGCCTGAGACTGGAACTGCTGTTGGTTTGTCTCAATTGCTGTCATTAGTCGAAAGTAGAAGTAGAGATATTCCCACTCCCTAGACAAAGAAGGAAATATCATTGGGGGTACCAAACAGCTTGGGACAGAAGTACTGATAAGAGCATCTCCCCCAGTACAGTATTAACTATTTCAGGCCCTATAATCAGTGGAGGAGGCCCTGTTGGAGCAAGTGCTGCCTGGCTGGTGCTCACTTGCGGCAGCGTCTTCTCAGAGGTGATTCCCTACTTGTGGAATGCTCTTCCTGGTGAGATGCATCTGTCCACCTCATAATTAACATTTAGGAGGGATGTTAAACTGTTACTTTTCAACCAGGCATTTCATAACTGAAAGATACCGTTCCTGGCAACATTGTAATTATTAGCTGGAACTGTTTTTAAATGTTGTTTAGATATTCTTAACATTTTTATTCTAATGTTTATTCTACTGCTAAATTATTTTGCTCCGCCACTTTTGGTTGTCTGAGGGGAAGGTCTTCCTTATTACTACAGTGGTACCTCTACTTACAAACAAAATTCGTTCCAGAGGCCCGTTCTTAACCTGAAACTGTTCTTAACTAGAGGCGTGCTTTTGCTAATGGGGCCTCTCGCTGCCGCTGCACCGCCAGCACACAATTTCCGTTCTCATCCTGGGGCAAAGCTCTCAACTCGAGGTAACTCTTCCAGGTTAGCGGAGTTTGTAACCTGAAGTGTTTGTAACCTGAGGGGTTTGTAACTGAAGGTACCACTGTACTGATATTTGGAAGCCTCTGTGGAACTCCGTTTTCTTCTCTTCCGCTGAAGAGCAAGCTAAAAAAAATGTTGCAAGTAGATACGTTTTCTTCTATTGGCTGCTGCGCTTCCTCACCTGTCCATCAACTCAAGGCTGCCATATTTTCCCATGACTGTCTGTCTGAATAATTCCTCCTCCTTTTCCTCTTTTGCTTGGGGCTTATCTGCTGTAGGGCAAAAGAAGACTTGCCAGCATGCATAGCTTGGCTTCAATGTTAAGAATCATCCTCCTCCCTCTGAACTTGAGGTTGTAATCAGTGTTCATCCTACTCAGAGTATATCCATTGAATTGAATGGACATAACTAACTTAGGCTCCTTCATTTCAGGTTCAGTTGATGAGTGGGGCACACAAAGGAGCCTGCATTTTGCAAGCTGCTTGAAGGAGAACTCAGCCAAACTGGGCCAAACCCCGCCCCGGTTCACCAGCACAGCAAGGGCAGCTAATGTGATGTGAGCTGATTGGCAAATAGGCATGGTTTGTGGGTGGGGAATGGCCTTGTGGGTCAAACTGGACCACACTCAAGGAGCAGGTGTGGCCTGCAGGGAAAGTCCAAGGAGCTAATATAAATATTTGGAGGGCAACATTCGGGCCTGAGGTTCCTCACCCCTGCATTAAAGGTTCTAAGCCTGAGCCCAGTCTCAAAGCCTGCTACCCATCTCCCCAAACACTCTTGTCACCTGCTGCTTTGCCAAAAACATCATCTGCGATACTGCTCTCCTTCAGTTCGACCCATTTCTGTCAATTGGAGAAAGAAATACAACTCAGTGACTGGAATGCTCATCCTGGCAGCCCCAGCCCCAGCTATTCCCTGTCAACCCCCAGTCTGCATGGGCATAGCCAGGGGGGAGGGGCGGCAGCTGCCCCCTTCCAAATCAAGTAAATAAATATTTTACTAAAAGTATATATTGTAGAAGGGACACGGGTAGCGCTGTGGGTTAAACCACAGAGCCTAGGACTTGACGATCAGAAGGTTGGCGGTTCGAATCCCCATGACAGGGTGAGTTCCCGTTGCTCAGTCCCTGCTCCTGCCAACCTAGCAGTTTGAAAGCACGTCAGTGCAAGTAGATAAATAGGGACTGCTCCGGCGGGAAGGTAAACGGCGTTTCCATGTGCTGCTCTGGTTCACCAGAAGCGGCTTAGTCATGCTGGCCACATGATCCGGAAACTGTCTGAAGACAAACGCCGGCTCCCTCGGCCTACAGAGTGAGATGAGCACGCAACCCCAGAGTCGGTCATGACTGGACCTAATGGTCAGGGTTCCCTTTACCTTTACCTTTTATATATTGTAGAAAAATTTTGACAATTTTTTCTGAGCACTTGAGACCAAAAGAAAGTTTAAAACAACTGTTGAGACATTTCATTCCGAATCTACTAGACAGAACCAGACAGAGGATGATGACAGGTGGGTGTCCAGCCCCACCCATCATGAATCCTGGGTACACCAATGGGAGCTGTGCTGACCTTTTGCCTCTTGAGCTCTTGACGCTTCACCAAAGCCATCTGGAAGTTGTCGACCAGGACTGCAATCACCAGGCTGCAAGAGAAAGTGTATACCTGTAATGGTTCTAGGGGTTGCTCGTGCGTAAATTGTCACCACACCTAGCTGGGTTACCTGGGTGAACCCTTTCTGTCCGGACAGCCACCCATCCGTGGCTGTCTCAATCGCTGGCAGAATCCGTCAGTGGGCGTTTCTTGAACTTCTTCCAGCAAAGAAGCTCTTTGACGCCAAGTCTTCTCCTACTCTCCCTGCGTGCGCGGAAGTCTTCTGCACAGGGGGGGTGGGCAACGGAGGACCCGTGCTCTCCCCGCTGGTCTCCGGCGAGGAGTCCTGGAGCCCCCTCGCCGATTCCCCCATCTGCCCCCCTTCTCCGCTGGTGCTACGCTGATTTCCTTCCCCAGCAGATGGGCTACCTCTCTCCCTACTGGGACCCTCTGGAGCCTTCCCTCCGCCTCTGGCTCCGATGGCAGTTCCCTGACAATACCTAACAGGGATATTGTGAGGATAAAATTCCAGGGTGGTGGTGGTGTGGGCGGGCAGTGAACAATGTATGCTACCTTGAGCACCTTGGAGGAAAAGCATGATATAATAAATGTAATAAATAAACAAACCATCCCTTGACCTCCCATCCAAGGTCCTCTCCAATAAGTCAAAAGCCTGAGGAGCTTATACTTACTTGAGAAGCAAGAAGTACTCCAGAAGGATGTAGACGATCAGGAAGATGATGATGTACCAGGCACCTGGAAAGAAATACACATGGGGCCTGTGAGTGATAATGCTGCCTAGGGGTGGGCTTTTCAGGAAATCTCCATGTTTAACATATTAGCATGGATCTCCCCCCCCCCCAATTATTGTCTTGCTCTTCAATCTTGACACGAGGTTGGGTGGGTTGGGTTTTTTTTAACCGATTGTGCTAAAAATTGTGCTAAGTTCTATGTACCTCCCTGACAAGGATCCTCTTGCCTCACCTGCTTCTTGACAGGTAAGGTAGATGAGGGACCAGTCATCCAAAGTGAAGAGCTGGAAAAGTGTGAAGATGCTGTTGAAGAGGTCTCCAAAGTGTTTTTCGTCAGCTTCATGGAACATGTCACGCAGCACCACGGAAGACATAACTGACAGGTGGAAGGCAGGGCTAAGGAACGAAACAAGGAGCCTTGGAAATGCAGGATTGCGGGAGAGAGAACGCCATTCCTTTGCCTCTTCCAAGGTTTTGTAATTAACCTGTGAAATTCACTCATCATAGGATGACATGACAGAAATCAGTAACAGTAAAATTTTGAGGAGCGGAAGAAGGCAGGTCTCAGTGTTGCCCTTGTTAGAGCTCAGCAGGGAAGAGGAGGAGGAGGAGGATGGGGACAAAACTAGAATTAATGGCCTCTGTCTCTCATTGGCTCTGGCGCCACCTACTGCTGGCCTCCCTGCCTTCTGCCCTACCAGTGCACCTGGATTCTTCCCTCTCCATTCTGCTCTTTCCTGGGAGGATACAGAGGAAACAGAACATGAGGAGAATAATGGCTCCGATGGACTCGCAGGAAAGCAAAAAAGTGCTTGTGACTTCCTTGAGGTTCTGCATCACTCTACGTGGAAAAGCAAATAAAGAAACAGAGAGTTAGGTAGGGTTGTAAGGTCAGTCGCTGTCAATTCTTCTGTCCCACACCCCACCTAAAACCTGGGAAGTTGCTATGGATTCCTCCAGATGACCCATATATTGAGCAATTTACAGTTCCAAATATTTTTTGTGCACAGTGAGAGAAGAATGCTTTCAAGGTACAGGACGGAAGGGTCCTGGAAGCCCTCTTGCAAAATATTGCTGGAAGCCCTCTTGCGAAATATTGACTACTTGGAGGCGCTAAGGAGCTCTTCCATTCCCCTTCCCTCCCCCAGCTAGAAATTTTGGCGCTAACCGGAGGGTGAGCAGGAAGCGGATGGCGCGGATAGCACGGACAGCCTTGCAGATTTTGAGGACCCGGAAGAGCGTGAGTTTGTTGCCGCGGTTGCCTTGTCTGGAGGAGATGAGCAAGGGGAGCAGAAAATCCAGCACCGTCATGCACATAATGAAGAAATCTGGCAAAGGGAAGAAGAGGAAACAGAGAAATTAAGGCAGACCCACATGAAACGGTGCTTCAGACTGTCAGCTGAGCAACATTAAGCTTATACAACTAGTGTAACATTATGGGCATTCCAGAGAAAACAACAACACTTAGTTTAGTACAGTACTTTGCTTAGTACACTGATATTTCGGGTTACATACGCTTCAGGTTACAGACTCCACTAACCCAGAAATAGTACCTTGGGTTAAGAACTTTGCTTCAGGATGAGAACAGAAATTGTGCTCCGGTGGCGTGGCAGCAGCGGGAGGCCCCATTAGCTTAAGTGGTACTTCAGGTTAAGAACTGTTTCAGGTTAAGAACGGACCTCCGGAACAAATTAAGTACAGTACTTAACCTGAGGTACCACTGTACCAACCTTCTCATCATTTGAGAAGGGTCCGCTGTTAGTTCTGCACATGTTGCTATTCTCAGGCAGTCTGCTAATTAAATAGTTTGCCCTGGAATACCATGGTATCAGGCAGGGCTTTTTCTCTCAGCTTGAACTTGCCGAAACTCAGTTCTGGGACCTCTCTGGTGGGCGCCATTGCCATGATAAGAGAACAAGGCAGGCGTCCATGGTGGGTTCCGGCACCTCTTTTTCTAGAAACATAGAACTGGCGTCAACTCCTGTTCATACCCGCACTGCAAAAAGACCCACCAATGTCATTCCACGGGTCGCGGAAATATTCGCAGCCCAACGCAATGAGCTTGAGGACGGCCTCTAACACGTAGACAGAAAGGAAGGCAGGATCCATGGCAGAAAAGAACCATTCTGTTGCAAGGGAGGAGAGAAAGAGAGAACCATTGATTGTGAGAAAGCCACTCTCCTCCATGAAGAAAGCTGTTGTGATCTGTGGAGATGCCCACCACTGAAGAAGGTGAATTGCCTGAGCGGGGAGTGGGGGCAGTAGTCCCTGGTTGAATCTACACAGGAGATAAAGGTGTGGGTACAGGACCACAGATAATGCCGCTAAAGCAGTGGTTCTCAACCTGTGGGTCTCCAGATGTTGTTGGACTACAACTCCCATCACCCCTGAGCTCTGGCCTTGCTAGCTAGGGGTGATGGAAGTTGTAGTTCAACAACATCTAGGGACCCACAAGTTGAGAAAGGCTGCCCTAAAGGCAAGGCCAAACTCTGAAGTGGTCTCAGCAAGGTTCTGAAGCAACTGGCTGGTTTCTATTGGGGATAGGTAGTCACTGACCAGTGTTGCTTCCTGAAAGGTTCAGTGCCTTATTCTGCAGATATAAGGCCCTTGGGTCAATATGGCTTCCAGCTGTGGGGCTCTCTCCTGAGGGCCAGCTGTCAATCTGGGAGCAGAAGTTCTCCTTGGGGCAGGACTGAAGCCCCTGGCCTTATTGAAACCAGAGCATGCTCTGGTTACTACCCAGCATTCAGAAGAAGTCTATGGAGCAGGATTATTTATGAGGAAAGAAACGCCTCTCCTGCGGGCTGACCTCCCCGAATTTCGACCACCGCAAACGTTTGAGCCACCAGCAATACGGTGTTGATGGCAACCACTGAGCAGATTATGAAGTCAAAGATGAAAGACTGAGTCAAGTGGTAGATGATCTCCCTCAGCAAGACGAGGTGCGGGTGGATCTTCTGCCAGGCATACACCAC
Organism: Podarcis gaigeae; assembly: GCF_964106915.1. Lineage (NCBI taxonomy): Eukaryota > Metazoa > Chordata > Lepidosauria > Squamata > Lacertidae > Podarcis > Podarcis gaigeae. The sequence goes on along the minus strand of NC_139693.1, from coordinate 13,990,210 downwards.
CATCTCTGTCAGCGTCATTCGTCTGTGCTTCCTCTTGCGACGCTGGCGGGCCGGCTTTGCTAGAGTGAGAGAGGGAGGAAGAATCGTTTGAGGGTGAGGGCAGAGGAGGCAGTCATTCCCCTCACCCAGTTTCTCAGAACACATGAGGTTGTCCCCTGCAACAAGGGCCTGGATAGCTCAGTTGGATAGAGTGTGGTGCTGACAATGCCAAGGTTGCAGGTTCAATCCTTGTATGCAACAGCGGCACATTCCTGCATTGCAGAGGGTTGGACTAGATGATCCTCAGAGTCCCTTCCAGCTCTACACTTCTATGATTCTATGATTCCAAGGGACATTGGAGAATCCAGAAGAGAAAGGGAATGGAGGTGAGATTTGCTATGTTTGCTTATTCATTCCTTGCCCAGAACAGAAATTATCCAGTCAGTATTATTGGTAATGGACTAATGTAATGATAATGAGAGTGATTTTGTAATTAAATGATGTAAATGTTCACCGTAGCAAGCAGCAATGCGGATAATTCAGTTTTTGTCAGGAGCCAAACTGCAGTGTAACAGAATCATAGAATTGTAGTTGGAAGGGGCCACGAGGGTGATCTAGTCCAGCCCCCCTGCAATGCAGGAATCTCTCTGCCCAACATGGGGGTTGAACCCACAACCCTGAGATCAGGAGCAGGGGTAGGCAACCTAAGGCCCATGGGCCACAAGCAGCCCATGAGGGTCGTTTAACCGGCCCATGACCTGCTCCCGTACCGAGTCGCCTGCTAAACCAGCGCAGCACAGGAACTCGCTTCTGCAGCGCCGGAAATCACGTCTGCGCAGACGCCAGAAATCACGCACACACACAATCTGGCCTACGGAGGGATCTCCACTAGAGTGAACCGGCCCAGGTGAGGTAAACCTTGCCAACCCCTGATCAAGAGTTTCATGCTGTTCCAGCACAACGGCCTTGGTTCAGTATACATCAACGTCTCTACTCCCATCATTCTGCCCGGACACTGAGGTCCAGCGCTGAGGGCCTTCTGGCGGTTCCCTCCCTGCGAGAAGCCAAGTTACAGGGAACCAGGCAGAGGGCCTTTGAAATATACTCAGAGTTGCAAAGTGATTTCATGCTCTTTATTCAGCTCATAGTGGTGAGGAGGAATGAATGAAAGTCCCCTCAAAGTATCTGCTTTATATACATTATTTACACAATGGGCTGCACATGATTGGCTAATTCTGCAATTCTACTGAAAGCCAATCAGGTTGTGGATTCACTTATATCTGGAGCATGATTGGGTGGTTCCTGCCAACCAATCATACTGCTGCATTGTTCTAGGACCAATCAGACTGCTGCATTCTGAATCCTATTGTTCTAGGACCAATCAGACTGCTGCAATTTGGATCCTATTGTTCTAGGACCAATCAGACTGCTGCAGTTTGGATCCTATTCAACTCAGTACATAACAGCCTTCTTGGTAGTGGTGCCTGCCCTGTGGAACACCCTCCCACCAGATGTCAAAGAGAAAAACAACTACCAGACTTTTAGAAGACATCTGAAGGCAACCCTGTTTAGGGAAGCTTTTAATATCTGAAGAACTATTGTATTTTAATATTTTGTTGGAAGCCGCCCAGAGTGGCTGGGGAAACCCAGCCAGATGGGCGGGGTATAAATAATAAATTATTATTATTATTATTATACCAACTGAGCTTTCCTGCTGAATGTAACAAATTGTGGGTGGGAAAGAAATAAATCCCTTCTTACATACCTCCCTACAGCACCCATGTTGGGGACTAAGTCCCACAGTTCCAAGTACAGTAATCATTCCTGGAATTAAGCTGAGCTCCTCCTCCTCCAGAGGAAACCATGTTAAGTACAGTGATTTAATTTACTGAAATGGGGAATGCTTAAATGTATGAATGTGTGTTTAATTCTGGAATGTTTCCCAGTAACTCTCATGTGATTGGTTAATTCTGTTCACATGGGAGACATCTTATTACATTCTCCATTTTGTTTTGTGTGTGTGACTGACTTGACTGTAATGGCTGCATCTCCATGAACACTGAAGAAAAGAGAGAACTCTCTAAATGCAACACACCCTCCAACATTTCTCTGATGAAAATCGGGACATCCTATTATTATTATACCCCACCCGTCTGCCTGGGTTGCCCCTACCACTCTAGGCGGCTTCCAACATATATAAAAACATAATAAAACATTGAACATTTAAAAACTTCCCTATGCAGGGCTGCCTTCAGAAGTCTTCTAAAGGTTGCGTAGTTATTTACCTCCTTGGCTTGGGAAGTTGCATAACTCCATACCCTCCAACATTTCTCCAGTGAAAATAGGGACGTCCGAAGGAAATGAGGACATTCCAGGATCAAATTTGAAACCGGGATGGCTTCTGTAAATCCAGGGCTGTCCCTGGAAAATAGGGACACTTGGAGGGTCTGATATGCAATAGAGGAGAAGAGTGCTAATGTTTGTCTCTGAATGTATGTGTCAAAAAGAAGTACAGAATCTGATGTTCTCCCAAAGAAGCAGTAAGGAGAAGTCTGCTAGAAGAGAAAAGTGGAAACCTCTTGGAAGGAGCTGCATGGGTTAGCTGGGTAATGTACAGAAGGCTGAGTGCAAGGACTGGAAAGACAGAAAGACAGAGTTAGTTTGAATGTTTATGGAAGAATCTTCAGCTACCGAATTTACTCGAATCTAATGTTCACTTTTTTGGCCAAATTATGTTGCGAATACTAAGGTGCGCGTTAGATTCAATGGCACATTTACATTCACCAGTAGACAGACAGACAGATAGATAGATGATAGATAGATATATCCATCTGTCCATCCATCCATCCATCTATCCATCCATCCATCCATCCATCCATCCATCCATCCATCCACATTTGGTTTCAAGGTTCTGAAAACTGAGGTGCACATTAGATTCGATGGCGCATTAGACTTGAATAAGTACGGTAAGAGGACAAAACAAGTCCCATGCTTGGATAAGCATGTGAACTTAAATATATTCTTCTTTAGCTACGTGTTCTGCAAGTGAAAGCTTTGAATATTTTAAACCTTGTTTTAATTTCAATAAAAGGGTCAGTCTTGCACATGATTTGGCTTCCTAGCGGCAATTTAGCTACTCTGCCAACAGACCAATCTCCATATAAACTTCCCTTCCAACCATCCTGCCAGGGTTTTGGGGAGCTAAGGATCTGGAGCTCTGACTAGAAAAGGCTCCCCGCTCCTGACAGAGACAGCCCTGAGCTCGATGGCCAGGGGTCCAGTTCGGTATAAAGCACATGGCCATCTAAAAATGGTCCGGGAGGTGGGAAGGTCTGCTGCACCTATGTAAAGTCAAACTGCACCCCTGGAATCGCCCCCTCACTTTTGACTCTTATCCCTCCAGGTGCATTCTTGGAACTTCTCCTCGACCTGCTGCTCTGATTGCTGAATCTTCTCGGGTGTTTTCTAGACCCTCTCAAGGAGCGCGACACGGAGGTGACGGCCAGGACCATGGAAGGCTCTGGGTGGGCTGAGGGTAAATACCCAGGCCCAAGGCTGGAAGTCCCAAGCATTCCTGTGCCTGCACCCTGGGCTTGGCCCTGCTCCTGGGTCGGGACCTGCAGCATTTTCTCCATCTGAGGCACAGAGGACATGGCGGGCACGGTGAGGTACCGGTGATCCATGGTGGCGAACTGAAGGAGCCCTCGTGGCTCAGATGTGCCTGCCTAGAAATATCCTCCCAGTCGGCTTCTCCAGTCTGGGCTGTGGCGAACCTGGAACACGGAAGACCCCAGGCTTCCGAATGGGGAGCCTTGGCAGCTCTTTGTGATGCCATTGTGAGTCAAGGCAAAGGATGCCAAGGCAGTCAGAGGCGGTGGTGTTAGCAGTCAGTCTATGGAGCCTAAGGCCCAAGCCACAGATCTCCTGCCCCTCTCCACATTTTTTTTAACCTTTTTTCCCAACTGACCTTTTCTACGTCCGGACAGATACCATGTAAGAAACCAGAACCAATAATAGAAAAGCAAACCAATCCCTCTGCAAAAAGTGTTTGATTTGCTTCTAGAAACTGGTTGGCAACACAGTACTGTACTCATAATCTTCCAACATGCTGGAGACCCAGATTGGGACGCTCCTTTTTTTTGGTCCTGAATTCTCACACGTGCATGTGAACAGAAGGCCAAGAGACGCTCGTTTTTTTGTTTTGTGAAAATGGGGGCTTCAAAGCAGAGGCGCTGGCAACTCCTAGGGGCGCAGGTCCCTTTGTGCCCCCCACCCACCTAATAAAAGCCATGTTTGGACTTCATTTTGCAAGGAATTTGTAACAGGGTTGCTGGAGGGCAAGAGAGCTGGGATTGGGCACAAACCTTCAACTTTCTTTCTTACAGCCCTTGAGACTGGAGTAAGTCCTAGAGCTCTGCTAGGACAAGAGAGGAAGCGGCTCCTGGCTACTTACCATATTTTAGAATTAAACCAGGAGTGCTTAATTCAGATGACTTGGAGGGTAAAGCTCCCCACCTATGATTATTGTTCTTCTTGTTGTCAGTGTTTTTTGATTATTATTTTTAGGGAAGGAAAGGTGTCGGTACACACAATGAAGTTGTTACAGTAAGTGCCACACTTTAAACATTTTTTGGGGGGGGAGGTGCCAATACTAAATACCTTTGAGTACCCTCAGAAAAAAATGAATGGTGGTGGTTGTTAATCCACCCTTTACCCAAGGTACCAGGGCAGGTTATAATTAAAACGCAATATTGAAAAGCAAATTAAAGCAACTTAGGTTGATCTCTTCTGTGAACTGCCGTGAGACCTCTGGGTATAGGACGGAATAATAATAATAATAATAATAATAATAATAATAATAATAATGATGATGATGTCACAGAAATAAGGCAGGTCCTAAAAATATGCTCAAGCAGGCAAATGCATAATTTTGAAGCCAGCTGCTGTTGCTTTGGTATGATGCCTACAAACTTGGGTTTGGGGAGAGTTGGCTCCAAGTCCCTTTTTAGCTTTAAGAATTCAGAGTAGCCCTGGACCAGTCGCAGTTTCTGAGACCAGTCAACCTCACAGAGCTGTTTTGGGGGATAAAAAGTGGGGTGAGGGGTGGGGGAATAACCCTTCATCAGCACTAGGTACCTCTAAGACTAGGATTGGTCGCAGGGTTTATCTGCCCCCAAATATGTTATTCAAGTTGGCGCCACTGCTTCAAAGCGTGGCATTGCCTGACATCATAGGGATGCCAGGTGGCTCCTCCAGCTGGCCTGCCAGGGTTTGGGGAGCTAAGGATTTGGGGCCCTGACTAGAAAAGGCTCCCCACTCCTGATGCAGACAGCCCTGGGCTCCCTGTCCAGTGGTCCAATTCAGTATAAAGCAGATCCTAGAAAAAGCAGCAATGCTGGCTCCCCCCATTTTGAAGGAAGTTAAGTAATAATACACTTGGCTGTCAAAAAATGGGTCAGGTGGGGAAGCCCGCCACAATAACATTAAGTCTAAATGCACCCCTGGAATTTGCCCCCTCACTTTTGACTCTCGCTCCTGTGTGTACGGTTTTGGATCCTTGCATTGACCTCTTGCTGCTCCTGCTGCTCCTGCTGAATCTCTTGGACCCTTTCATGAAGGGCGACACGGAGGTGACGGCCAGGACCATGGAAGGCTCTGGGTGGGCTGAGGGTAAATACCCAGGCCCAAGGCTGGAAGTCCCAGGTATTCCTGTGCCTGCACCCTGGGCTTGGCCCTGCTCCTGGGTCGGGACCTGCAGCATTTTCTCCATCTGAGGCACAGAGGACATGGCAGGCACGGTGAGGTAATTCATGGTGGCGAATTGAAGGAGCCCTCGTGGCTCAGATGCGCCTGCCTAGAAATGTCCTCCCAGTCGGCTTCTCCAGTCTGGGCTGTGGCGAACCTGGAACACGGAAGACCCCAGGCTTCCGAATGGGGAGCCTTGGCAGCTCTTTGTGATGCCATCGTGAGTCAAGGCAAAGGATGCCAAGGCAGTCAGAGGTGGTGGTGTTAGCAGACAGTCTATGGAGCCTAAGGCCCAGGACACAGATCCCCTGCCCCTCTCCACATTTTATTTTTACCTTTTTTCCCAAACTGACCATGTAGGGAATCATAACCAATAACAGAAAAGCAAACCAATGCCAGTGTGGTGTAGTGGTTAAGAGCGGTGGACTCGTAATCTGGTGAACCGGGTTCGCGTCTCTGCTCCTCCACAGGCAGCTGCTGGGTGATCTTGGGCTGGTCACACTTGGGCTGGTCTCTCAGCCCCACTCACCTCACAGAGTGTTTGTTGTGGGGGAGGAAGGGAAAGGAGAATGTTAGCCGCTTTGAGACTCCTTTGGGTAGTGATAAAGCGGGATATGAAATCCAAACTCTACAAGAAGGCGGGGAAAGTTTCAGAAACTGGTTGGCAACACCGTACTGTACTCACACCCTCCAACATCATGGGGATCAAAACTGGGATGCTGCATTTTTGGTCCCAAGCTGTTGCACCTGCGTGTGAGGACGAAACTAGACGCTCGTTTTGTGATCTCGCGAGACAAAACACAAGCGGCTTTCATTCTGGCATGAGTGCTCCATCCACTTTTGCCCCTGGCCCTACTTACCACAGGCATGTGGCCCCTGGAATGTTACCTAGAAGGGAAAGTGATCCTCGAGCTGAAAAGGATTCCCCACCTTTCATCACCACCAAGCGCCATTTTCAACTGCCCAGGTCAACCCCCTCATAGAGCAGGCTGAGTCTTTCTCGTCTCCAAAGCTAGTTTTATTTCTAGGTGCCTCGTGACTACAGGTCCAGAAGGTGCACATCTGGCTGCAAGATTCTCTCTCTCTCTCTCTCTCTCTTTCTTCTCTGCCTGCCAGGCTTTGCTTTCAGGTCGATTCTGGGAGATCTTCCAGAGATTCTGTCCTCCTACGCCTGAAACACACCACAGGTCTGAGAAGGTCCTGGGCAAGGCATCAGGTGTGCATTGCCAAAAAAATTAAAAAACCAAGATGAAAGAGGGTGCTGATGCACATAAAATTTGCATCTGCTAATTTTGTAGGTAGAAATAATTTCTGTAGTGTGAACAGAAGCACAATACCCCTCGCCATAGTGGGGAACAGGACAGCGAACAGGTGACTGTGTGCCTGCTCATGAGAATAAAAAGGGCCAGCTGCTGGATCAGGCCAATGGCCCATCTAACCCAACACTCTGTGCTCACCATGGCCAACCAGATGCTGACTACAGTGGACCCTCTGGATACGAATTTAATTCATTCCGGGGGTCTGTGACACCCTGAAAAATCCATATCCAGAGGCGCTGCTTTTGCGCACGCGCAGGGCGCTTCTGCGTGAGCAGCGAAACCCAGAAAAATACTTCCAGGTTTGCTGCTTTTGCAACCTGAAGTTTATCTTACTCAAGAGTAATGTAACCCGAGGGTTTACTGTATATAGAAAGGCCAGAACTGCTGTCCAGGTACTAATGTTTGATGGGCAACCTTTCAAGGCCCCAGCTTTTTAAACCAACCTTGGCTTAAAGCATGGACTGTTTTTAATCGAGACATCGACCGTGCAGCCTTTCCAACAGAGAGAAGAGAGGGCTGTCCTCTGCAAAGCAGGACACACGGCCTCCTGAAAGAAGGGCTTTCCAGGGAGCTCCATGAATGCACACACACCAATCCACTCCCCATGCCTGCACACCCCTTGTGTCCCACCCAGGCAGTGGCAGTTGCCCTGGGCGCAAAATTGTTATGGGCGCCAAATGTCAACACCCGGTGCTGCCTCAGTATAGCTGCACACTTCTGACACCCGGCACCACTGAAAACGGCTACTCCATGTGAACCAGGAAATAATCTCTCCAGACAAGGAGCGACTCTTCTTATCTCTGCAGCTGTGATCTCCTGGGTGATGCAGATGCCGTTAGGCAGTTGAATGTGCATGTGTAGTACTCTGTCTGTTTCCCTCCCTCCCAACTCCACTCTGTGTCGCCCCCAGGCACTGGCAACCCTCGCTACGCCACTGTACCCAGGCCACCCAAATAAGCTTTTCAGGTGGCAGCAGGCAAGGAACCCTCTGCCTTACCCCTTGTTTCATTTACATGGCATGTGTGCTGCAAAGCAAAAGCTGGGGCAGCAGCCACCCCACTGTCTTCTCTCCATAATCCTCTGGGCCTTTACAGGACACAGGCCCATGTAAAATATATACGTATATTTCGCTCAGTAAGACGCACCCAACTATAAGAGGCACCTAGTTTTTAGAGGAGGAAAACAAGAAAAGCCAGCAAGAGCCGCAGACACGCTCGCTCGGTGCGGCTCTTTAAAGATAGAGTGGCTCTTGCTGGTGGGAGAAGGGACTGATGGGCTGCCCTCCGTCCCTTCTCCCACCTCCCAGAAAAGTCAGAGCAAGCTGCGCAGCTATCGCTGAAGCCAGCACAGCAAGAGGGAGAGCTGCACAGCGCCTCTTGTTGTGCTGCCTTCCCAGCGAAGCAGGATGAGGGACAGAAGGGAACCCTTATGGAGCCCCTTCCGTCCCTCATCCTGCTTCGCTGGGAAGCCAGCAGACCAAGAGGCGCTGTGCAGCTCTCCCTCTTGCTGTGCTGACTTCAGCGATAGCTGCGCAGCCTGCATTCGCTCCATAAGACGCACACACATTTCCCCTTACTTTTTAGGAGGGAAAAAGTGTGTCTTATGGAGCAAAAAATACAGTAAACCAATAGCTTGCAATTGATATCAGCCCCAGTGGGCACACCAGCATTTCATAGAATCAAAGAACTGTAGAGTTGGCTGGGACCCCAAGGATCTTGTAGTCCAGCCCCCTGCAATGCAGGAGTGGCAGCTAAAGAATCCCTGACAATCGAGCCTCCGTTTAAAAATCTCCGATGGAGGAGAGCCCACCACCTTCCAGGGGAGTCCATTCCGCTGTCAAACAGCTCTCCCTATAAGAAAGTTATTCTAGAGGTTTAGTTGGAATCTCCTTCCTTGTAACTTGAAGCCATTGCTTTGCGTTCTGCTCTCTCTTGGTGTCCAATAAACAACCTGGAGATTAAATGGAGCTCCGGATTCTTTCTTTGCAAGCAGGGTGCACTGACGGTGAGCCTGCCTGGGAGCGGCTGCACTCGGGAGTCCTAGCAGGCCATCCTGGGTGCATAAACTCCTCTTCTTTAGGGAACGGCTGCATTGCAGGGAGTTGCCCTAGATGACCCTCGAGATCCCTGCCAATTCTACAATTCTATGATTCTAACACGGGGCTAGAGGCCTTGCTTGGCATGCAGAAAAGACCCCATGTCCATAATGATTTCCAAATGAACAAGGGGGAAATAGGGGACGAAGGAGAAGGCCTTCAGCCAGCCACCCTCTTCCTCTCAACCTTCCTTACATGGCTTTGCCCGAGGACTTGCGAGCAGATTGCCGCACCGCATGCTTCCACAGCATTTCTTCGTCGATCCCCAGCGCGGCCAGGACCTGGGAGAAACGGCGCTCCACAGCCTGGCGGGCGTTGGCCTGGCAGGGAGAGAGGCTTGAGTGGAGACGCAGACAGGCCAAAGGCAGCATAGTTTAAAAAAAAAACCACCCGTATAAATGGCCCTACTGCCACACGCTGTGCTCTCTCGCTCACTCTGCTGCCATTTTGCTGGCTCTGCCAGAACAAAAGCAGCAAGTCTTTTCCTTTACAGGTAAAGGCCAGGAGGCAACTTGGATCGCCTTGCAAGGAAGTGATATTTCAGTGTGGCCAGCACCTACCCTCTGGAAGTCCCTGCCCACTGACATTTGTTCTGTTTATAGCCAGCTTTTCCTCCCAAAGGTGCCCATGGCAGCAAACACAGCGAAGCAGATGAGGCCTTGTTGGCGCTGATCTGCGCCAGGGCCTCTTTGGTGGCAGCTCCTGTTTGCGAAATGCCTTCCGTGGCGAGGTGTGCCAGTCTAAGAACATTCCTGCTTACGCAGGGCTGAAAGATACTGTTCCCGGGAACCCTGAGATCAGTGCTTCTTGAAATATTATTTTTAGAATTATTATTTTGCTTTAAGGTTTTCTGCATTGATAAATGAAGGCCGAGTGGACAACTCAAACTTGTGTCTCCTTGCACTGAACCGAATATTCAAGCTGCTATGCTATATAACCCATTGCTTCCCCTCCCCTCCCCCCCAGCCCCCTGCCCCTTTTCACCTGCATGACTCTCTCAAACAAGAAAGGTCTGCTCTCCACGCGGTCTTGCATCTCCTGCAGCTGCAATGTGTACTCTTCCATGCGCTGCTTCTCCTGCCTCCTGCACACCAAAGTGAGAGGTTGGTAGGCCTTTGCTGTATTGTGGGACCTCTTCCGATCCCTCTACCCCAACCTGTAAATAACCAGGCCTGTTCCTCTGTAAGTAAGTAGAACACCTGCTTTGTGTGAATCATAGAGTTGGAATGGACCATGAGAGTCATCTAGGCCAGCCCCCTGCAATGCATGAATCTTTTGGGCTTGAACCCATGACCATCAGATTATAAATCTGATGCTCTGCCAACTGAGCCGTCTGGGCAAGCCAGGTTCGATCCTCCCCAATGGCATCTCTAGATTTTAAAAGTCAGGTAGCTGCAGAAAGGAGGAGGAAGCTGTTGCCAGGAAGAATATTCCAGGAATGCGGCCCTCCAGGCTTTTCTGCCTGGCCCTTGGGATCCTCCCGAGGCCACACCCCTCACCCAAGCCACACCCCTCAGCAGCTCTCCTCTGTTGCCCTCCTTAAGTACTTTCCTCCAGCAGGAACGTGCCCATGAGCAACCCATAATCTTCCCAGAAACCTCTGTCATGCTCAAGAGCAGAATTGCTCCTTCCAGCCTTATGAAGATCGCTGGGTAATAATTTTGGCAGTCCTCGATACAACCCTAGTTGTCAGCCGAGCGCAAGCCAGAAAACAGGTTGTGTACACCTTTAAAGCACATCCGCCCGTCTCAAGAATCCTGGGCACTGTAGCTCTGCGAGGGGTAAACTACAGTTCCCAGGGTTCTTTGGGGGCGCGAATGTGCTCCAAATGTGCTTTTGGTGGGATGTAATCCACTGGAGCAGTCAAATACAACATTCCTTGTTTCCCTAGAGTGGACACAGGCAGGGGGATGTTACGCCAACCAGTATAACTTCCTGTTCCACTGGTCTGGAGCGTCCTCCCCCTGCATGTGACCAGACAGATGGGCATGACTCTGGCTGACTCCATAAAATAGTCGAGTCACGCAGCCATCTTTCTCTTGATGCCATTTTCTTCTCTTAGTGTATTTTGCTGTCTGCTGGCTCTCAGCCAGCAGTACATGGGCTCAGTCTCCATATGGGATGAGCTCACACTTTGTTCTGTAATTACAATATAAAGCCTGCCTTCAGGGATTACACTGTGAACTGAGTGTGAGTAAACTTCTTGTTACTTTGAAGACTCTTGTGTCTTGATTCTTTTAAGGGAGATCAAAGGGGACTTGCCAGGAATAATCCAATCTGGGCAAGCGAGACTAGATTGCTTAACTAAAGAGATTCAAACGAATCTGCAAACTAGTTTACTGCTGTATTGGGGGAATCTGCTCTGCTACATGACTCACTAGCGTGGAAGGATCATATTTAATCAATATATACTTTCCTAATATCCTTAACAGTCCCACACTTTCAAGGTATGGTGCATATGCAGCCCCTGTTCTGCCCCTCAGCCCTGAGGGACTTTGCAGAAACCTCACGGCATGTTACCTGAGTATCTCCCGTTTTCTTTGCAATGACACGGAGGGGTGGTCCATGGTCTGGTACGTCGCCAAGCACTTGGCCACTTCGCGCTGCACTTGCTGCTCCTTCGCCCTGCGCAGCTCGGCTCGCCGCTTCTCCTTCCGTTCCTGCCTCTCCCACTCCAGCAAGAGCATCCTAACAAAAAGAGGTCAACCTCAGGCATGGGGAAACCTCTGGAGGTGAGGGTGAAGGGGTCCTCCAGGCAGGCTGGCGTTGTGTTCAAGTGCAGGCCAGGAATGTAGGTTGGCTAAAGGGGATTGAAGGGCTCTTGTCTTTTTTTTTTTTTTAAAAAAATAATATTTATTACTTTTAAACCTTACAAAAAGGAGAAAAGAAAAGAAAAAAGAAGAAGCAAAAGAAAGAAAGAAAAACAATACAGTACAATATATAAACAGTACACAACAAACATTAACACATTAAACAAAACAAGACAGAGCAAAAAACAATTCAAAAACACACATCATACCATTTCAATACCCTCCCTTTCATTCCCTTGTTTCATCAACCTCCTCTCACCTCCCTTTTTGTATTCCATTTCTATTAATTGTTTCAGCAAATCCTTTCCATCTTTCTCTATTTTCTGTCATATAGTTATCTTAACATATTTTAACCTTATTTTCCATTAATACTATAATACTTATTTATGCTTAATTCCTTATAATATTTCTACTAAAGCCATATAATTTCATTCCAACATTTTTCTAACACTCATTAATTTTACATTATTTCCATAGATAGTCTTTAAACTTTTTCCAATCTTCTTCCACCGTCTCTTCTCCCTGGTCCATCAACCTGGTGATCTTCTGCCCGATGCTCTTAACTCTTTTCCAAGTCTTTTCCAAGTCCCTTCTGCAAGTCTTCTTCATATTTATACATGCACTTTACTTTGTCTTCTACTGATCTTGTTCTTATTTTCCTTCCTTTGATGCTGAAAAGTAGATCTCGGGGAAACTCCCACCTAGCAATGTTTTTATTCCTTCTCGACAGGTCAGCCAGATCTCCATAATTAAAACTAAGATCCAAAAGATATTTCAGGACATGTTTCAAAATTCGTCCAAATCTGGAGGCCCCCACAACTCCAGTCTCCTCCTGACTCAAGTCCAGGTCCCAAAGGTCAGTAAATCCCTGCATGTAGGGATCTATCCAACTTTCCTTCTCCAGCCCAAGCAAGGCTCCAATCCTCAAAATCTGACTTTCTCTAAATTCAATCATAAAAGGCATCAACTTATAGTCATCAAATTGCATTTGTAAGGCTGGGGCTCTCTCCCTCTCCACTTGTGCTACTTTAGGTTTAACAACAACTACTTTCTCCCTCGCCTTCTCCACAATTTGCCATGTCAAAGTAGATCCCTGTATCGATTCCTGAATAGTTTCTGTATTAATGTTCACTTTTTGTCCCAATTGGTCACTTTTTGTCCCAAGTTATCAATTTTGATAGTCATCACATCCGTCTTCTTGTGGAGCTGTTCCAATGAATTATTTATCTTACATAATGCAACCACTAAGGCTTCTTCTGTCAACATTCTTAATGATCCAAGGTCAGTCCCAGATTCTCACAGTTTTTTATCTTGCAGCTGGAGATTCCCCCAGCTCAGCTCTTGTAACAATTTCAAAGGCTTCCTCTAGAGGGAAACCGCTTCTATTTGTATCAATCCTTTTAAGCAAGCAATAAAGATAGTTTCAATTTTCAGTTAATTTAACTCCTTTTTAAACACAGAAGGAGACAATGGAAACAATGTATTTCTCTTATTTAACTAGCTGTCAACGAACGATCTATTCACAGTCAATGAGCATTTCCAAAACGTCAGTCTTACTAGCAGCCCGTTTCCAGGTTCAGAGCGGTGGTAATTTGACTTTCTTCACTCTCTCCTGCAGGCTTACACGATCCAAAATTTTCCCCCTTTTCTCCTGCTTCCAAGGGGGATTTAATGATTTTAGCCGATGGAAGTTTAATCCTTTACGGAAGGCTTTCCAAGACTTTAGCTTGCAGCCTCTTTGCTTCAGTCTATTTACAAAAGGGGAAGGCGGACTTCCTGTTTGAAACCTCCCCGTTTCAGTGCCAAATTAAGACGTTTAAAAATCCAATTTTCCGTTCTATTCACGGGTAGTTGTTTTAAGATCAAATTGTCCACAGGAAAAAGTCAGCGCTCTCTGGCAACAGCAATGCGGCTTCACTCTGTGAAAGAAGCAGTCAATTCGAAGCACCGCGCCACTCACCCCACGTCGCTCCGGATCCCCGAAACCGGGTTTCCCTGCGAGTAGGGGAGGCGCAAAAGGTGCCAGCCGAATCCCATGTTCACAGGCTTCTCCCGTCTGTGATTTTTAGTGGGTCCCCGCCTTCGCCGTGGCGGCCAGACCCTGATTTCCACAAAGCAAATTCCTCCCGATCAGAGGAATTCAGCCATTGATGGAGGCGCCAACCCGGAAGTCCCGGATTGAAGGGCTCTGTCACTCGAGTGCAGCAAAGCCACTTTTAGAAAAGAGGCCGACTTTTTAGCGGTGGGAGGAAAGCGATGGGGAAATGGATTGCAAAGGGTGAGGGCAACGAATAATGAAGATGTGTAATGCTCTGCAAGCAAACTGGGATGAGTGCCGTGCTGGATGCATGCTGACTGTGGTATAATCATATCAGTAAAGACTGGATGAATGAACACTCGGTAAACACGGTGTCTCAAGGATGAGCAATTCCGTCCATTGCAGTCTCTCATTTTTCCTACCTGAAGTTCCGTTCTCCGCTTTTCCACATCAGTTTGTGATTTTTTTTTTTAAAAAGGTGAAGATTCACCAGCATTTTAGTATGATTTCCCCCCTTAATATAGACATACAGTAGTACCTCGGAAATTGTACGGAATCCGTTCCAGAAGTCTATTCGACTTCCAAAATGTTTAGAAACCAAGGCGCGGCTTCCGATTGGCTGCAGGAATCTCCTGCAGCCAATCGGAACCTGCATTGGACGTTCGGGTTCCAAAAAATGTTCACAATCCAGAATACTCACTTCCAGGTTTGCCAAGCCTGGTTTGGGAGCCAAAACATTTGACTCGCAAGGCGTTTGACTTCTGAGGTACAATTGTACCTACTTGCAGTTTTGCTTAATATATGCATTTTTGCAAAGCAATTCTCCCCAATAAATCACATTTTTGTCTTATTTACACTAAGATGGACATTTTTATGTACACTGTATGTTAGTGTGTGCATTTCTCTACACATTACTTAGCTGCAGAAGTGAATTGCAAAATTTAGGGAAGTGAGTATTTCAAAGGTGGGGGGAGGGCGGGGAGTGTTGTTTCCTGTTTCAGAAATGGCGAATTAGGTTCCTCTTTAAACACAAAATGAATTTAATTTCTCCTCCATCCCTAGCTTTCACTTAGCAACTGTCAGTTTTTGGGGTTCTTTGTTTTAATGTTTAGCTGAAAATTTTGCAACCTACCCCCACAAAACTCCCTGGCCTTTCTCATTGGACTGCGGGAAAGAATAGCACAAAGACTTTGGAACGGCCACCCCCCTCCCCAGGTGCCCTGCTTACCTGTTGGCCTCTTGCCGCTTGTCAGAGGTCTTGGTGTGCATCACTGGAGCAACCATGGGGGGACCAAAGTCCGGGCAAGAATGGGCCCTCCAATGAACCCCATACAACCGCCGGACCTCGTAATACGGGTCTTCGGGGTCCTGCTTGTCCTCTTCTCCAGAGAATTGCTGGGAGCTGCCCGTGGAGTGAAGTCGGAAAGGCTTACAGATGGTCAGCTTTGCTGGGCGGAGGAGAACAAAGAGGCATTAACGTGACCCGTCCCAACCCACCTGCCCACATATCGTCACTTCGCAGCATATTAATTGATTAATTTAAAATATTTTTTATTGAAACTACGACAATAGCAATAGAAACAAACATCCGAACAGGAACTGGACCGTTTACAAGGATACACCGGATTACGAGTAAACTTTAAAATACAATGATTGCTCTTACAATCCAGTCTGTAGAAAAAAGGAGAAAAAGCAAAGAAAGGAAAACAGAGAGTGGGGAAGAGAGAAAAGAAAGAGAGGCCAGCACACATTAGGGGGAAAGGAAGGCTATAAATGTAATAATAGTAATAATAATAATGTTATAAGAATTTTAAGGTCTCAAATACAGACTAAATGTTCATAAATGCACACATGTCTAATTATATGAACCATGTGTCTGAAACAGTATAGGAGAACAATCTTGAAGCCATTTTGAATCTCTCAATGACCTCAAATATTCCTCTGCAGTAAAGGAGGCAAATGGGGAAAGCCTTCCCACTGTCTTTTTGCTTGCAAATCCTGTTTTAAGGGCGCATTTGTGTATGAATAGGGGGAGCCTGTGACCTGGATTTAGGAACTAAAGTATTAACTATCACAAAAGAATGGCCAGGCTGCCCAGGTAATGCAATCAGTGACCATTATCAGGTATCCTGGCAAACAGGATTTCTGCTGTAGACCGCCTCCTCTGCTGTAGACCGCCTCCTTCTGTGATGTATGTATGATGTTTGGGGTGGTGGTTTGGGGCTACAGGGTGGGCAATTTCAAAACAATGGGCTTGCGCACCATTGTTCAGAGTTCTCCTCCCTCCTGCCTGTGGTAAGTGGGGACCCTGTTGCAACAGTTCCCTGAATAAAGATCAGGCTTGCTAGCCGCTTTGCTTTTCAATTTACTCTGGTTGGCTGTTACTTCTCCTACCAATAGGGAACCCACTTAAGGACTCTATATGGGTTCTGGAATACCCCATAAGGGAAAAGGAGCAGATCCCCCCCCCCCTTATAACAACAACAACAACTCACTTGACCAATAACAACAACTCACTTGACCACCACCACCAACAACAACTCACTTGACCAACTGAGTCGGACTTAGTTGGATACCATCCTTAATGCTGACCTTATGCCCCCCTCCCTTGCCCATTATCAATGAATGACTGCTCCCCACCTTGATCCTTCCTCTGCTCCAGTTGCTCTTGGAAGCGCCTCTGGAGACTCTTGAAATTGGGGATCCTGCGGTTGATGGTGGGCTGGAAGGTCAGCTGCTCTTCCCTGTCGGTCTGGGCCCGGCCCTTGGCTTTCCTGGCCTCCCTCTGGGGAGCAGGCTCCTCGGGCTCTGTGGCCAAGCAGAGGAGCTCCGCTCGGAGTTTCTCTTCCAG
Organism: Podarcis gaigeae; assembly: GCF_964106915.1. NCBI lineage: Eukaryota > Metazoa > Chordata > Lepidosauria > Squamata > Lacertidae > Podarcis > Podarcis gaigeae. The sequence continues at coordinate 13,973,373 of NC_139693.1, read as the reverse complement.
CCGCTTGAGCGAGAAGCGCTTGTTGCTCCTGGGGCCCTGGTCCTCCAGGCTCAGGAGCTCCTGGGTGAGCTGCAGCCAGCGGTGGCGCTCCTGGCGCATCTGCCGTTTCCGAGCCTCCTGCCGGGAGTCCATCTTCCAATAGAGAGGCAAGAGGGAGCTCCCGGGGGCCAGGCCCACATGGCGGTGGCACTTCTGGCACGTGGGCCAGGGATCCTCAGGGACACCATTCGAGGGCTTGGGGTCTTTCGAGCAATGGCCGCCTTTAGGGCTGCCGGCTCTCGGGTTCCCCGGCTCTGGCGTGCAGGGAGGCTCACGGAAGGTGGTGACAGAAGTCTGAGGGGACCTCTTCTTCTTGGGTTTCTCCAGGAGCCGGTCTTGGTACATGGCCTGGCCGTTGACAGAGATGCTCTCCCACATCCAGTGGAAGGGAAAGGAACCCGGTCGAGATTGCTTGGCAGATGCAGGAACTGGTGTGGGACTTGGTGAGGCATTGCTGACATCTGGAGTGGGAGGTACTGGGTGCTGCCTGGGGGGGGGGGGAGCAGCAACACTCAGATTGGACACAAACTTGGTCTCCCCACCTCCCAGTTTTGGAACCCTCCTTCCCATCTTTGATTTGGATAATCAAAACACTTCCAGACCAGCAGCTTTTAGTGCATGGGTAGGCAAACTAAGGCCCAGGGGCCGGATCCAGCCCAATCACCTTCTAAATCCTGCCCACGGCCGGTCCGGGAATCAGCATGTTTTTACATGAGTAGAATGTAACCTTTTATTTAAAATGCATTGCTGGGTTATTTGTGGGGCCTGCCTGGTGTTTTTACATGAGGAAAACGTGTGCTTTTATTTAAAATGCATCTCCGGATTATTTTGGGGGCATAGGAATTCATTCATTCCCCCCCCAAAAAAAATATATAGTCCGGCCCCCCACTGAGAGACAGTGGACCTGCTGAAAAAGTTTGCTGACCCCTGTTTTAGTGCTTTCCATTTATTGCTCCTCCACTGTAAAACCGCACACAGAATCGCAAATGGTTTTTTACTGGCATTCTCTTGGGGGGGGGCTACTTTCCGATCACACCAGTGGGTGTGTGACACAACTATGGAGGCAGGTGCTATTGAAGGGCTTTGGCTCAGTGGCAAAGAGAATTTTAAAGAACTGCAGTACAATTACAGCATCCGATGCACATTTCACTCGTGAACCTGGATAGCTCAGTTGGTTGAAGCATGGTGCTGATAATGCTAAGGATGCTAGTTCGATCCCCGTATTGGACAGAAGCATATTCCTGCATTTCAGGGGGTTGGACTAGATGATCCTCAGGGTCCCTTCCAACTCTACAATTCTGCTATTCTATGTCATGGACTGGTTGGGTGCAGAGGAATGGTGGGAAGAACCAGCAGGGGAACCACTCAGAGAAGAAGTCTCACAGCCTGTGGGTCGATGATGGGACGATGTTGAGTGGTTGGAGGGAGAGGACTGGGAAGAAGAGTTTCCCGGAAGCTGGAGAGGTAACAGGGCTTAGTGAGCAGGGAGAGTCTGTGGCAGAGAGAAGTCCAGCGTCAGAGGAAGAAGCTGAAGCAGGAGAGGAGGGAGGTGAAGGGACAGAGATGAGTCCTGCTGAAGAAGTATCACAGCTGTCTCCCCTTCCTGATGTGACAATCTCCCTTCCCCACTTGTTTCCCAGAACCCAGAGAGGCATGAAAAGGGCGGAGGAGAGGTAGGCTGGCTGCCTGCAGCTGCAGTCTCAGATTGCTTGGAAAAAGCCCTGCAGTGGAAGGGAAGGCTGTGAGGAGGCATAGTCTCGGCAACTGGTTTTCATGGAGGAAGACCACTGGGAATGTGCTGCTCTATTAGGCCTGACATGCAACCCCAAGTCTTGGGGGATCATGTTTTTGCTAATAAAGAGTTAACTCCATCTTTGAACTGTGTAAATTGTAAAAATGCTCCTTTCAAAACTTGACCACTCAGTAAGACCTCAGACTGGGCAGGTTGTTTATTTTAAAATGATAAGCACAAACAGATCCTGCTCTGAATCAGGTGCATTCCCCTTGAACGCACCTGATTCCTTACATAGGATTCCTTACTTAGGATTCCTCCAAAGAATCCTGGGAACTGTAGCTTATTAAAGGTCCTGAGAGTTGTTAGAAGACCCCTCACATTACTCTTCACAAACTACAGCTGCGAGATTCTTTGGGGGAAGCCACAATTGTTATAGTAGTATAAAAACATAAAGGGACCCCTGACCGTTAAGTCCAGTCGCAGATGACTCTGGGGTTGTGGTGCTCAAGTCGCTTTACAGGCTGAGGGAGCCGGCATTTGTCCACAGACAGTTTTTCCAGGTCATGTGGCCAGCATGACTAAGCCGCTTCTGGCGCAACGGAACACCAGAGCAGTGCACGGAAACGGCGTTTACCTTCCTGCCGGAGTGGTACCTATTTATCTACTTGCACTTTGACGTGCTTTTGAACTGCTAGGTTGGCAGGAGCTAGGACCGAGCAATGGGAGCTCACCCCATCACAGGGATTCGAACCGCCGACCTTCTGATCGGCAAGCCCAAGAGGCTCAGTGGTTTAGATCATCCCTTACAGCAGTATAGGAATACTTTAAATGTGTGCTGTGGATGGGACCCCCCTAAAGCCCACGGCAACAACTTGCCTGCTCAGTTCTTGCTCTGGGTCTATGTCTGAGATGCTGTTGGCATTTGGGACAGTTTCCTCAGGCTCCCAGCAGGGCTTCCTTGCGGGGTGAGGGCCTCTCTTCTTTGCCCGCTTCATGCAGATCAGCATCCCATCACCAGCATCCAGGTAGTCCTCCTGAGTCACACAGAGATATTTTATAGCACCAAGGCTGGCTCCAGAGACATGCATTTGGGCACCAGGACCCTGAGCCCAGCAGAGGGCCCACCGTCTAAACCAAACCACACTTTCCACTTTGCACAGAGAAGATCGGTTGGGACATAAGAGATCCCCCAGTTTGCTCTTCCAGGTTGGGGTGGGGAGCCAAGAATGTCATGCCTGAGGGCCCACCCAAAATCCTAGGAGCCAGGAAACACTGGTAAAACACGGTGTTTTTCCAGTGGCGGTTTTACCACTGGGATGACTGCAGTGATTCTAGTGGTACCATCCGGGCAGGACTTTGGGGCAGAAGCCCAGGACCCCACTCAGCAGAATGAGGCCTCCTAAATACAGCAGTAGGATGTATCCTTTTACAGGGTGAAGCTTACTTTTTGTTAACTTCTTCAGTGAGGAGCCTTAAAAATACCTTTTTGGGTGTGACGAATTCAAATCTGCTATTATTTTTGTGACTAGGCAACATTTTGCTTGGTAAGTCTACATTTTATGAAGAAGCAAAGAATAAATTGCTTTAGGAAAACCAATGAATTTTAAATTTACCTTCTGAAAATGTCAGTCATGCTAAATGATAATAATAATAAATAAAAACAATATTAATAAATAATATACAACTTCAAGTACTTGGCAATCATTTGTCATGATTTCTATGCAATTTCGCACACATTTTACGTACCAATCCAAACTAAATTAAATCAATATAACCAAGCGATATATTTTGAATTCCCAAGTCATGTTACAACTTTTTAGCGCCTTTCCTTTTGGGAACTGGTAAGCTGACAAATTCAGCAAGCCCTAATTGCAGCAGGGGCTGCCTTACCACATTTCAAAGTAAATTAAGCAATGTGCATTGTGCTTTTGCTTTGAACTGTGCAATTTACAGACTGGCACACTGTGAAACGGAGGCTTAAAAATAGAGATATTTAGGCATGCGTGTTCACTTGCATTCTGCACCCCTTCCCTCCTCGCCATACAACTTCTGGTACAAGTTACGAGATCAAGTCCAAGGGGAACAATGATTTCCGTGCAGACCGACTGAGAATTTCCCATCATTCACCTGGGCCCCATCACTCTCTGGCTAGGAGCAGGCAATCCTCTGACTTCCAAGGGCCAGGTGGGTGGGTGTCTGAGGGCTGCATGCCAGTGGCATGGCCGCACCTGGCAGTTGGTGTGGCCTTGGTGGACACATTCACAATACTTCTCTCTGGTTTTCAAAGGCTTACACGTCCCTGTGAGGCAGACCACCCACCCCCAGTAGCAAGGGAAACACGCTTGGAAAGTATATGAGGGGCACAGAAGCATTTTGGCCATGCTGATATTGCTGAACTAAAAATCTATAATCCCAGGCCATTGGCCATGCTTGCTAGGGCTGATGGACATTGTAGTTTAACCACGGAAGGCCAAATTTTCCTCACACCAAATATCACTTGATGGAGAAACCGTGACTTCACCTCTTTGTCTGTACACTGCCTAAGGAAGGAGCATATTAAAACAGTGCTAATATTGTTGTGTGTGTGAAGTATGGCCTCCGCCTATGGGAGCAAGAAACCCCCTCTCCATGCTACCTGCTGTGGAGGAGAGCTCTCTGAGATCAGGCCCAAAAGCCGCACCCGCCCCTTTGGCTCATAGATGGTGCCGGCGATCCGGTTAATGGGGTCCACTGAGGGCTTGACACAGGCATTGGTCAGCACTGAGTGGCGATGAGGGTTCAACATGGTGCCCACGACAACATGGAAGGGGACGCATCAGCTTTTCAGTTACCACAGCAACCGGCCTACTTCCAGAACAGCCTGAGTGGCAAGCTTCCAGAACAATGCATGGCTCTCCCCAGCCAGGGGTTTTCATTTTCATTTATTTCATAAAAGTTATACACCGCTTGATTGTAAAAAAAACACAAAACAAAAACCACTTCAGAGTGGTTTACAAAAGATAAAACAGGAAAATGCACAACCCTACTCCAGACCCTCCTATTGTCCCTATTTTCCAGGGACAGTTCCAGATTTACAGAAGCCGTCCCAGTTTCTGATTTGATCCCAGAATGTCCTGGTTTTCCTTAAGATGTCCCTATTTTCATCAGAGGGTATGGAGTTATGTGACCTCTGAGCCAAGGAGATACATCCTTTGGAAGACACCTGAAGGCAGCCCTTTATAAGGTAGTTTTTTAATATTTAATGTTGGAGCAACCCAGTCTGATGGGCAGGGTAATAATAATAATAATAATAATAATAATAATAATAATAATGGAATAGGATGTCCCTATTTTCATCGGAGAAATGTTGGAGGGTATGCTACTCTATACCATACAGAAATTAAAATACTAAAACAGATAACTTTCTAAGCATCTGGGTAGGTTTGTCTAAACAGGAATGATTTTAGCAGAAAGAGTAAAGTGAAGGTGCCTGCTTGATCTCAATCAGCAGGGAGTTCCAATGGGTGCTGTGACACTAAATGATCCGAGTTCTACAAATGCAGAACAGGTATTATGTGGCACTTGTAGTAGGCCAATTCCACCAATCAAAGCGGTCAACTGGGCATATGTGAGGTAAGGTGATCTTGCAGGTAAACTGGTCCCAAGTTGTTAAAGGCTTTATATAGTGATAATAACACATTGAATTGGGCTTAGTAGCAAATCGGCAAGTAGCGCAGATCTCTTGAGCACAGGCGTTCTAGGCTGACAAGGCCTCACTCCTGGCTGCAGCCGTGCTGCAGCATTCTGCATGACCTGCAGCTTCCAGATCAAGCGCAAGGGAAGCTCCCACATGGAGCGCATTGCGGTAATCCAGTCTTGAAGTAACCAACACATGAATTACTCTGGCAAGGCTTTCCCGGTCCATGGCAACACATGTTGAGCTTTCATTTAAAGCTTGCCTTTCCACCCCAGAGCCTGTTTGCAACAGCCTTCGAGCGACTTGATGTGGCAGAAGTAATATACCGGGGTTCTTGGCTTCCACACCGTCTGAGAAGCACTCTTCTCAATCACTGTAATGTAGTTGGCTACTTCTGGAAACAGTGTGTGGAGTTAGATCGGGGGTGGAGAACCTGAGCTGCCCCCCCCCCCCCCATCATTTCTCCCATCATTCCTGACATTAGCCATGCTGGCTGGGGCTGATGGGAGTTATAGAATCCAACGTTTGAAAGGCAACAGGTTCCCATCTCTGAACTAGATGACCCTTTCAATCAAGGCAATGCCATTTGAGAGAGTGTGTGTTTATGTATTTATATATATATATATATATAAATAACTGTAGTCACAAGATAATTGTGTTGTCATTTTAAATAGCATTTTAATGTAAAAAGGTGCATTTACATCTAAAGGTAGGCCCAATGTCAGATGAAAAGCTGAAACAGAAGAGAATAGCAGCTTTTCCCAAACTAAGTCAAGGAACTCACAGCTAAAACAGGATTAAAACCCACATCTCCATTACTCATGGCCACAAGGAAAGGTGGGCATCTCAAGAGCCAAGCATTCTTGCCCTCCTCTCTGGGGGGCTGTTTGCACTGGTGGCTGATTTAATATTGAAAGTACCTAGAAATTAAAACCACCTACAAGCAGTGTGGACTGACAACTTTTCTGGAATGCAGCTCGAAATTCCATCATTGCCTTTCCGCTGTCCTCTCAAAACTGTTGCGATTCAGGGAAGCAGAATAGATCCGTAAGAAGGAACAGTACTGTTCCTGTCGAATGCTGCCAAGCTATAATGCCTGCTCAGCAAAGGATGCCCTGACACCCCACCTCTCAGGGCACTGGGAGTGCCCCCATCATCCAGGAGCTCAATGGCAGAGCCCTGTTTTGCATGCATAAGGTCCCAGGTTCAATTCTCAGCATCTGCAGCTGAAGCATCCATGTAGCTGGTCTGGAAAGTGCCACTATCCGTCAGAGCCGTCAATACTAGGCTAGGTGAACCAACTCTCCGACTCCAAATAAGGCCATTTAATACACCTTACATTACTGGAAACATTATTGGAAAACAGGCAAAGAATCCTGTCTCTTTGATCCTCCCGCCCCATCTTGTGGGCTTGCAGCAGTGCAGACCTCCAGGCAGGCAACATTTTGTAAGGATTCAGTGGGTAATACGGCCAAAGCACAAAAGCAGAGCTTAGATGTGGAAGGATCCTAAGCATTGCAAGGCGGCTGGCAGAATTGTAAAGGAAAGGGATAAATATCGCCAGAATTCCTTCACTCATCTCTTGCTTGCTTTTGGCAGAAGCAAGTTCCCTATGATACCAACCTCACAAATGCCAAGAAGAGAGTGACAGGTAAAGCCTTCGCACCTACTACAAACTTTTGTGTTGTGTTTCCACCGCAATTCATGCCTAGTTTTTCTTAGCTTCTCCCTGTGCCTTCCAGCCTGAGAGAGTAAGGAAGGGGTCGTGACATTTCACAACTGTGGAGTGAAATAAGCTGGTGGAAAAGCACCACGCAGATCTGAAAGGCAGTGAATAAATTTGGTCCCAGCAACCTCAGCCGCCAGATGGAACTTAGCCCAGCAGGATGGCTAAGCTCCCATGGAGACTTCCTTCCAGACCACTGAAGTGAACCATTTGGGGCCCCTCAAAAGCATCCCCAGTGTGCCAAAAGCCACCAAATCAGATGGAAGTATATGTCACCAGAACCCCAAAAGGAAAAAAAGCTATTGATGACGGGAGCAAAACATGTGAGAATTCATCTCTCAGTTCATTTGCTTTTGAGCAGAGCAGATGTAGCTAATCGCTCTCCCCTCACAGGGGCTCGACTCCCCTTGCAAAACACAGAATGGAAACCTGGAAGGAGAGAAAAAGAGAGAGATTGTCATGGTCTGCTATCAGGCTGCAGTAGAAAGAAAGAGAAACAGAGCTACCATCAGTTCGGTTGGGAAATGCAGAAATCCCTGGCTCTTCCCCTCCTTGAACTCTTTCCATTCCAGATGGTCATTTTGAGAACCTTGTAAGTGAAATAACTAACAAGATGAAATAGTGTCCGGGTTTTCTTTTTTCCTCTCCCCCCCCCCCCCCCGCTTTTTCTTTTATGTCAAGACTGCCTTAAGCTTGAAGACAAGGGCTATCTTATTATTAATCTTTTCAATCCACTCTGGGAGCCTTTCTCAGCTGAAGAGCAGGTTAAAATGCTTCAGATTAACAAAAAGTAACCAGAATGGATAAGTAGTGTGTGGGTCATTATTAGCATTCCTTCAAAGTAATCATAAGTGACCATTTTTCTGCAGATAATATTTTACTGTATCTCTGCTGCTCCTGTAAATTGCACAAGAAGAGCTCTTCTTGGAGTCAAGGTGGGGGAGAGAGCAAGTGTGTGGCTACATCAAATACTGGAGAAAGAAGATTTGAGAAAAGTAGCCTTGTGTGTTCTGAGCTTCCAAGACTCACAGGCCTTGCAGTGATTGTGCCTTGGGACTGCTGCCATTTCCTAACATTTTAACACACCCCACCATTTGCAAATAAACCAGGGTCCACTGGCTTACAAAGTTCCCCCCAAAGCTGCCTTACAGGGTTATTGTAAGGATTACAACCAAGTAAGTTATGTGCAGTGGTTTGAACATGCGAAAGCGCTGGACAAACCTCTGGTTCATGGGCTCATGAAGAGTCGGACACAACTAAACAACAACATCAAGCATTGTTAAAATAAATTATTTTGCCCACTGATTGCTTTTTTCTGGTCATCCTTGCATATGAAGTGCACGTTCTACATAGCCCCAACCTGCACCCTGGAACCCACCTTTAGAGGTCACGGGATTTGGGGAGTGGCTCAGATCGGGGGCACTTAGTTCGGAAGGTGATCCCGTCCCCCGGCAAAGGGGAAGCAATGAAAGGCATGAACCACACCAGGTGCCCCTGTTTCCCCAGCACTTCCCGAAGGTTGTCTTTCCAGCCCAAGTCGTACTGACGATCTCCTTCGAACCATTCGTTGGTCGTCTGCCCACGCAGGGCTAGCAGGCTGTGAAAGAGCAGGAAGCCCGTGCAGAAGAGGAAGCCAACAATGCAGACGTCAGTCACAAAAGCAAAGATGAAGATTGTGATGTTCACCTGCCCTACAAGAGAGATCCAAGTGCTACGTTAGTTACCAAAAGGAGAGAGAGGAAGATGGGACCCCAGGACCCCTCCATCTGCTTTGCTGGAAAACCAGCCACTTTTGGCTCTGCATCTCCTCAAAATCTTTCCATTCCAGCTTCTCTAAATGCCTCTGTTTGCTCCCCACTTCCCTTTCCTTTCATGCCATGGCTTGTATATCGTAAGCCTGACAGCAGAGATGCCTTATCTTTAGAGGAAGGGACCTTGTTGAGTGGTAAAGTATCTGTTTTGAATGCAGAAGGTCCCAGGACAGGCAGAATCATAGAATTGTGGAGTTGGAAGGGACCACAAGAGCCATCTAGTCCAACCCTCTGCAATGCAGGAATCTTTTGCCCAATGTGGGGCTCAAACCCATGACGCTGATATTAAGTATCTCATCCTCTATCAATTGAGGTAAGCCTTGGCTTGAATTAAACCCTGTCCACAGATACAGGCATCCCCCCACTTGTGCACCTACAACCACGCATAGTGGCACCGGGAAATAATTAAGTAATTTAATTCATACCAGGAAATGGAAGAAGAGAGCTGGAGAGTCCTCATGGCTTGTGAGGAGACCCTCCCCAGAGCTTGAAGAGGACAGGTAAAGGCAGCGGAAGCCCCAAAGAGACCAGAGGCACAGTGAGGCACAGTTTAGGCTGCTCAGCCTCTCTGCCTAACAGCTGATGTATGTGTTAGCACAGCAGCAACCTTTCCGTGCATCCTCCAGAGCTTCAATTCCAGTTGCAGCTATTTTTGGTACAGTATTTTTGATCTGGATTGGAGAGAGAGAGGCACCAAGGGCGTTTCAAGGGTGTTTAGGGGCCACTCCCCAGTTACACGATTTTCCTGTATGCGTGCGGGGCGCTGGAACATCACCCCTGTGTAAGAGGGGAGTCGCCTGTACTCTCAAAAGCAGGGCTGGTACTATTAAGAGTGGTGCAGAGGCCTATTTTGTCAGTTTCCAGCATGCAACCGTAGGTCTGTGATGGAGTCTGTATGGCGCCAATGAATCTTACCCATCAGTAACATAAGCCAGGGGAGTAGTAGCAGCAGCATCGCCTGGACAGAGGTGCCCTCCTGGAGCAGTGATAGGACCACATCAGCATTGATCACGCAGCCGTACAGCAAGGCGACAGAGCCATGTAGCAGCAGGCAAAGGAAGTAGCGGTAGTTCTGGTATCCCAAGCACTGGCCAAGCAAAGTGCAATGGTGGTCGCGCCGCAGGATGCAAACGTTGCAGGAGAAGCAGTGGCTGCAGCGGGGAGGCACGTGAGATTGGCAGGAGTAGCAGTAACTGAAAGAGAGAGAGAGGAACGACAGTGAGATTTCTACTGGGCTCATCTTACTCCACTCGCTCAGCCCAGCGGCAGAGGACATGATTTGCATGCAAATGGTCCCGTGTTCAATCTCTGGCATCTGGAGGAAGGGGGGGGGAACCTCACTTAAATCCCAGATGAACCATTGCCCAACAGTTTTTGCTTAAAACTGGGTTAATCTAGTGGTTTGCCTTGGAATAAGGCAGCTTCCAATGTTGCTTTTTTAATCTGAGAAACTCTGGTTAAGTGCCTTCTGGCAGTTTGGTCCCTCAAGGAAAAGGTCACACAGCAATTGGGAGATGAACCCGGCTCCAACCACTGGCCACAGAAGGAGCAACTGTGGAGAAGGTGCTTCTCTCCTCCATTGCAGGAAAGGCTTCCCTGGGACTGTCGAGCAGCCAGAGGATTAAAGGCTGCTAGGCTGTGTGCACAGATACGTGAAGGAGTATTCTTCCAACCAGTTACGGTGGTACCTCGGGTTAAGTACTTAATTCGTTCCGGAGGTCCGTTCTTAACCTGAAACTGTTCTTAACCTGAAGCACCACTTTAGCTAATGGGGCCTCCCGCTGCTGCCGGAGCACGATTTCTGTTCTCATCCTGAAGCAAAGTTCTTAACCTGAGGTACTATTTCTGGGTTAGCAGAGTCTGTAACCTGAAGTGTATGCAACCTGAAGCATCTGTAACCTGAGGTACCACTGTATAAGTCACCCTGAGCAAGTGATTGAAAGGTGGAGCATAAAACTGATAAAACAAATAAATACATGAAAGGGGGTAACCATTTTTTTTTTGAAAGGCAGTATGCCTTTTCCCCTAACCATAAATTAAGTTCTACTAAATGCAATGGGGATTACAGTACTCCCATTTATTTCTACCTGATATGCTTTTGTTTATATGTTAATTTCTACATTGCCCTATTAAGAACAAAACCTTCTCAAGGCAGCATACTTAATAAAATCAACCTAAGAGACGAAATTCAAAGATAAACAAAGAGGCAAATATCAGAAGAACATAAAAATAGGTCACATAACAGGGTAAGTTATCATGTAAATAATATGCTTTAACCTGGCATCTAAAATCAGGCACAGAAACCTCCCTAGCATACAAATGCAATGAACTGCACAATGTAAGTGCTGCTGCAGTAAATACCCAATTCCTTGTGGCCCCTGAGGAATTCATTTACAATATTCCTCTTTTGTTTGTACAGCATACTCATTCATTTTTAATCTTACATATTAAATCCATTTCTCTAAATACCCCTTGGTATTTCTCTCTCTCTAACACTTGCCTCCATCATCTTAATGAAGCAGGGTCTTGCTTACAAAACAAAAACAAAAAACCTGTGCTGCAAGCCTGTAATACATTTAGGAATGCCAGTAGCTGCCAGGTAAGACATCTGGTTCAGTACTGTTTACTCTGGCAGAGCATCTAACACAGACTTGCCTATCTTGAAATTCTTAGGGGCCTTTCCCATTATCTGCTACCTGGTTCCCTTTTTAAGTGATGGCCCCAGAGATGGGACCTCCTGCCTGACAGCTGCAATTTCTCAATTCCCTTCCCTTTAAGGCATCCCAAACTTTTAGCTAGGCCTCACTGGCGCTGTTGCTTTCCTCAGGGCTTTTCCTCCTCTGACAAAAAAGAGCTTTGAAAAAATAAAATCCAATGAGAAGCGTGCCTCTGAGCATGTCAGGCCAAGGCGCTTTCCCTAGCCCAGGGCCCAAACTCGACCATCCAGATGTTTTTGGCCTACAACTCCCATGATCCCTAGCTAGCAGGACCAGTAGTCAGGGATGCTGGGAACTGTAGTCTCAAAACATCTGGAAGGCCAAGGTTGAGGAAGCCTGCCCTAGCCTAACAAAAAATGCCTTCCCAGTCCTTTTCCCGCCACTTCCCCAAGCCCCGCCTCCACACTCCCACGCCCTTCTCTGATTGGCTGCCGTCCCCCCAACTCACTCCCATCCTTGCCCCGCCCCCGCCAGCATAACGCCGCGCGTGCTGGGCGAGGCGGTGACGAAACGGCGCGCGTTCTCGAGCACGTTCCCCAGCAGGAAAAGCAGCGATGCCAGCGACACAAATGGGAATGCTTCCGTCCTACGGGCCTCGCTCCCGCGCTCGCCGCCGCCTCCGCGTTGCCGAAGCAGCAGCACCGCGACCACCTCCAGGGCGAGCGCGCCCACCAGCGCCGCCCCCACGCACGCGGGCAGCACCCTCCGCTCCCAACCGCTGCCGGCCATAGCGGCGCATGCGCGACGCCGGAGGAAGTCTTCGCCGCCAATCCAAGGAGCGAGCGGACTCTGGGGACCGCCTTTAGGAGTATGATTGGCGAGCCGCCTAGCCAATCCATCCGCCACGTGAGGCGGCCCACGCGCTGTGTTTACCTCACAGCGATTCCTGTCAGTGGGGCGCTTGATTGACTTACGCTGCAATGTGAATATAGTCGCCTGTTTAATATTTAGCAAGTCTGCTCAGAAGCCCCACTGAGTCAAAACACTAGCAACTTAAGCTGCTGCACACCATACATCTAAGGGCCTCTACCCTAAGGTTACCAGATTTTTTTCAATAAATCAGGGGACACTTATAAAAAATAAATTATTTTTTTTAAAAAAGAAAGAAAGAAAAGTTATTTTAAAAAAATTAAGAAAAAAAGTCAACACCACAGATCAAAGTTTTTGATTCTGAGCTGGCGAGTAGGTCCTCGAGTGGGCGGGCGGCACCCAGTTGGTCTCCGAGATGCAGCCGATTCGCCTGCTCTCGCTGCGGGGCTGCCCCAAAGCTCCCAGCCGCCGCCGGCTGAAGTGATCCAGCGCTGCTTGCCGCTGCCAGATCGAGCCCAGAGCTTTTGCACGAACACACCCACCCACCCCCGCACCGCTTCTTTCTCTTTCTCTCCCCCCCTCCCATCACTCCTCCTCTCCTCCCCAAAGCCGTGCAGCCGCAAGCAGCTCAAATGGAGTGCAAAATGGCCAGTGGTGGCAGATCGAGCCTTTAGATTATCTCCACATCTGGTATTTAGCTGTCTCTAATCCGCTTTCATTTGCCAGAAACCCCCCTCCCCTCCCACCAGCTTGGGCGGGTGGTGGCGGGGGCGGCGAGGAGACAGAAGAAGCGGGGTGCTGGAGAATATATATGTGTGTCCCCCCATATATTTTGGCTGCCACCGCTTCTATACACGTTTATATGATAAGGTGAACCCAGGGGTGGGTAGAAAAGAGAGAGGGGGAATGGAGATTGGAGGAAGAGGTGGAGGCGGCTCCAGTTCAGAGTTAGTGGAGAATCCGTGTCAGGACTTCGCAATCCGCAGTCACACACAGAGAGTTGCATGGACGAAAGGGAGCTGGCAATACAATTCACTGGGATTTTTCTTTTAAGGGCGATTTCGCTCGCCCCCCTCTCCTTTTCCTCTCTGTCTCTCTTCCTTTCTCTCTCCATTGCTTTCAGCGCGACCAGCTTTGCTCTTGATCTCCGTTCACGGGGCAGCAGCAGCAGCAGCAGCGTCAAGGAGAGAGGAAAAGCAAGGAGGGGGGAAAGCGAAGCTTGAAGAAGGGTTGGAACTGGATCCTGCCACAGGCCAGGATGCCATCCAGGGAGATGTAAATGAGGCGGACGAGGCGGACGGAGATAAAGGGGGCTTTTCTGGCTTTTCTATCCGATTTTCCCTCTTTCGCGTGTCCCTGTGCTAATATAATATATGGCGGCAACCAGGTAATGGAAACGATCGACTGATTTGGCTTTCTTCGTAGCTCCCCTGCTCCTCTGAGCAGTGGTTGAGTGGCCTGCATTAAGACAGTCTTGAGAAGTGTTGGTTAAAGGAGACAGCTGATTTTTTTAAAAAATAGAAAATAAGGCACTCATTTCTGCACCACTGCTCTTGTATAGTAAAAGTATCTCTTTCCCATCCGTCCCAAATTTGTTTTAATGCATTTCACTTTATAATTGCACTACATAAATGGCTTTTCCGTTCTTAATTAATTTTCTCTATACAGGGAAGTTCTAAAAAATATTTGAACATTGATGTTACTCATAATGCATGTTCTCATGTCCTCTAAGAAATTGATGTATGGGGAAAGGAAGTATTTTAGGAGTAGCTTAAGTTATGTGGTTGCTTTCTTTATGCATTAACCTGCCTTTCATGGCCCATTTCTGTCCTTAAAGACACCCAATTTGGTTTTAAGCTACATCTTCAGCCCTTTGAGGACACTGGTACCGACTATTGTTGTTGTTGTTGTTTAGTCGTGTCCAACTCTTCGTGACCCCATGGACCACAGCACGCCAGGCACTCCCGTCTTCCACTGCCTCCCGCAGTTTGGTCAAGCTCATGTTGGTAGCTTCGAGAACACTGTCCAACCATCTCATTCTCTTCCATCTCCTTCTTGTGCCCTCAATCTTTCTCAACATCAGGGTCTTTTCAAGGGAGTCTTCTCATGAGGTGCCAAAGTATTGGAGCCTCAGTTCAGGATCTGTCCTTCCAGTGACTATAGGTAAAGGGACCCCTGACCATGAGGTCCAGTCGTGGCCAACTCTGGGGTTGCGGTGCTTATCTCGCTTTATTGGCCGAGGGAGTCGGCGTACAGCTTCCAGGTCATGCAGCCAGCATGACTAAGCCACTTCTGGTGAACCAGAGCAGCGCACGGAAACGCCGTTTACCTTCCCGCTGGAGCGGTACCTATTTATCTACTTGCACTTTGACATGCTTTCGAACTGCTAGGTTGGCAGGAGCAGGGACCGAGCAACGGGAGCTCACCCCGTTGCGGGGATTCGAACCACCAACCTTCTGATCGGCAAGACCTAGGCTCTGTGGTTTAACCCACAGCGCCACCTGCGTCCCTTACTGAGTGCCAAATTTGGAATACATTCAAACCCTAAAACAGCGCCACAGTTCCACCAGCAAGGTAAACAGTGATATGACACAAATTCACAAATACAACTGTTTATTTTAATAAGTCATTAACAACCGTAACATAACAAAAATGTAATATATAACACTTTATTCATAAGGCGTCAGGGAACATCAACATAAGCTCTGGAACATCAACATAAGCTCCAGAATCACCCAAAGCCCATAGTCATTCTTCCCTGGAGGAAAAGCTCCAGGAAGAACCATCAAGATTCTCCCTGTAATAATAAAATCACAATAGATAGATATCAGTAGGATTTTTGAGAAATATCCATAAGAGTCACCTGCAAACCTTCCTCTCTTTGTCAACATCACTTAAGAACTTTGCATGTTAATAACTGTCATAACAACTGTACTTTACCAAATATTTCTCACAACTGCTCACCTGTAATCTCTGGAATCGCCCCTCCTCTGACATATTCCTCTGTGCTGCAAGAAAAGTATAAAACTCCATGCCTTCTTTTGTTCGGGGTTTGCCTTCCTTCGTACCACATTGGACGTTTGGGAGTGGTAACCCCTGTTGCAACTGCACTCTATATCCTGGGAGACTTTCAGGGGCCAAGGGGGCATATTTTCTAGGAATTTTCCAAGAATATGTCCCCTTCTCGCTGAAACTCTCCCACAATATGCCTCCTTGCTCTTTGAAATTCTCCCAGAATATGCCTCCTTCCCTCCCCTCTGAAACTCACCCAAAATATACCCCCTTCTCCCCTGAAACTCTCCCACAATATGCCCCCTTCCCCTCTGAAACGTTCCCAGAATATGTCCCCTTGCCCCCTGAGAGGGTCCCAGAATATGCCCCCTTCCCCCCAAAATGTTCCCAGAATATGCCGCTTCTGGCGAATCAGAGCAGCACATGGAAACGCCGTTTACCTTCCCGCCAGAGTGGTACCTATTTATCTACTTGCACTTTGAGGTGCTTTCGAACTGCTAGGTTGGCAGAAGCAGGGACCGAGCAACGGGAGCTCACCCCGTCACGGGGATTTGAACCGCCGATCATCTGATCGGCAAGTCCTAGGCTCTGTGGATTAACCCACAGCGCCACCCGCGTCCCTAATACATAAATGAAAAGAAGCTAATAATAAAAGTGCAACAAGGCTATTCTCTCACCAGAGGAGCCACAGCGGGCGGTGTTGTCTTCTGTGCTCGCAGCCAAACACTGACACCTGCAAAGGAGCACAAAGAGGGAAGGTGGGGGCAGCAGGAGAAAAAGGAGTAAAAGAAGTGATAGACTTGCCAAGGAAGGCAGGATCTAGAGCCAAAGGATGCTAGAAAAGAACGAAGTCCTTTCTTAACAATTGGGGTGGAGAGACAGGGTCAGTCCCTGGAACCTCCTTGGAGGAGAAACGCACATTCAGCCATTATTATTCTTTCGGCTCTCTTTTCTTTTCATATCTCCCCAATGTTGAAATCAATATTGTATGCTCTTGTGGGGCAGGAACCTGCCTCTCTCTGCCCATTCCATATTCTGCTAAACTCCCTTGGCTATAGCCGGCACTCCATAAACCAGTAGTTCTAAGAAGATTATTAACAGGGGAGTACAAGGCAGCTTGTGATGTATAATGGGGTTGCCATACGTCATACATTGCCATACATTGATTGATACGTTCTGGATTTCCTCAGACATGTCCAGGATCCCAGTAACAAAATTAGTGTCCATGGGGAATTTTGGGAAATCAGTAAAATGACTGAGTTTTTTGAAACTTTTCCCAGAAAAGCTCAACAACTTTGTGCTCTGATTTTTACTTCTTGAAGTATGGCAACCCTAGATTATATACCTGCTGGGATGTTAGTGACAAAAAGGACCATGGGCTTCCTAGCCCTGCTGGCGGCACCAGTTTCTCAGCGCGCCCCAGAGGGAATGTGGAAAGTTAAAACGATGGCTCCAAACTCCCCAACACTCCTGGACTGAGGGGCAAGATAATGGCACAGCAGTGGGGCCTTGTCGCAAGTGGGGACCTTAGTAGCTGCTTTAAAGATGCTATGTGCTACCAGGCTTGTGAGCTCATGGAGATGAAGGATCAGCAGAGAGAGATAAAGGCAGGGAGAGATGGGCTAGCCCTTCCTCAAATGCTAATTCTGGGGTGATGTAGCCAGTCAGATGGGTGGGGTATAAAAAATAAATTATTCGTATTAATTATATTATTAGGATGCATACCATCGTCCTAGTTCTCCGCCTCAGCTTCAACCTGCTTCTGTTTAACTGCTTTAACTGCTTTGGAATTCTCTGGCGTCTCCAGGGAAACTGGAACCCAGGCATTGTGACACAAATGGCTGCAAATCCCAGGAAACCAAACAGGGATCCTCCGGTTTGAGGGTCAAAGTAAACTCTGCCAGCGGTCTGTTTAACTTTGGCCCACAAGGCCATTTTTCCACAATCACACTCACCTGGTCCATGCTAGATGATGAATTGGGCAAGAGTTTTGGATCCATCTTGAGTTAGCTGCATAGACTCAGTATCTGGTCACTGTTTGCTTTCTCCAACTCCACCGATTCCCTCTCTGTGGGTGAACGTCCCTTTCCTGATAGGCTGGGGGAACCAGATGCTACATATTTTATTTTTTTATTTTATTTTATTTTAAATTTTTTATTTTCTATACCACTTTATATTTTTAATAATTGAAATTGAATAATTGAATTGAAATACTTTATTGTCACTTGTACAACTTGCATACAGTGAGATTACATGAACACCCTCCACTCAACTCTCTTAGTCTTAATTCCCCTCGTTTACTGACGCACACCCACCAAACCCAAAAGTAAGTTGCCCTGTTGTTATCTTTTCATTCAGCAGCCTAATAGCCCAGGAATCAAAGCTGTTCTTTACCCTGTTGGTGTGACTAATCATGCTTCTATATCTTCTGCCCAAGGGCAGGAGATCAAGAAAGTGCTGGCCAGGGTGTGAATCTTTCCTAAGAATTTTCCTCACTCTCCTGAGGCTACGTTCTTCCGCTATTTCATCCAGCGGATTCATGGGACAGCCCATAATAGCTTGTGCTGTATTCACCACCCTCTGTAGGCACTTCCTATCAGTTGATGCCAAACCAGCATACCACACCGTGATGCAGTATGAAAGGACACTTTCTATTGTGGACCGGTAGACGGAGATCATCAAATGTTGATTGACATTGTTCTTCCGCAATACTCTGAGATGGAGTCTCTGTTGGGCTTTCTTAACCACCTGGGTTGTATTTATTTTCCAAGTAAGGTCTTCAATGAGATAAATTCAATGAGATAAATTCCTGTTGGGCTTTCTTAACCACCTGGGTTGTATTTATTTTCCAAGTAAGGTCTTCAATGAGATAAATTCCTAGGAATTTAAAGGAAGAGCCTCTCTCCACACAGCCCTCCCTGAGGTACAGCAGGGCTAGTTCTCTCTTCCTCCCAAAGTCCAACACCATCTCCTTGTCTTGCTGATATTAATGAAAATCTCTAAGCGGTTTACAGCATATTAAATAAACAAAACAATAAAGCAATAACCCACTGATGTTCCTCCGGTCTTATGAGGAGCCTCTTTCTAGGGCTGGCGAGTCTGGGCCCTGCCCCCTAGGCCAGGTGGAAAGGGCCTTGCAGGGAGCGGCCTTCACGCCTCACAGCCGGGCGAAGGTTGTGGTTTTGAAGGGACAAGATACCCAAATCCTGTCTGAAATCACCCCAGGCTTCAATAATCACCCCAGGCCTCAAAACTGTCCAAAACTCCTTTTGTCTTCTAAAAATCCAAAACAGCTTTTCTCTGCTTATTCTCACAAGATGCTGTGGCAAAAGGCAAAATGTTACTTTTAAAGGCTAATGAATAGGCTCTGTCATTGCCAAGAATACTCAGGCCTGAGAACGAATCTTATCTCATTCGGTTGCAACAAATCTGAACATGCTGAACCACTCTCATTCCCCTTTCCTGGGAAGGGTGCCAAGAGTCCACAATAGTCCCAAGACAGCTTTCTGTTCATGCTCAGAGGAACTCATGGGCAGGACTCCTGAGGGAGGAGAAAGGAGGAGGGAACTGGAAAGGGGTATATATGCTTGTGCACATGACTGTGAACTTGGTGCAGGCTTTTTGTGACTTATCACACTTGCTCCTTCTACCAGTTCATGGATGGTAGAAATAAAACCTTTTTCTCCGAACTATTCCTTGAGTGTCTGTTGACTCCCACTTCCTTTTCCCAGGCACAATATTTTTCCCACCTGAGGACAAAGCCTCCTAAGGCTACAGTTTAAGGTTTAAGGCCCACCCTATTCTTCCGACTGTAAATTGTTCTAACTTATTCCAAGGTTGTATTTTTATATTGTTGTAACCTCCCCTCGAACCGTGTGGTGAAGGAATGAAACTTAACAAAAAACAGCCCAAACCAATAGGGACTCAAGCATCTTGCTTTAATAATAGCACTTCTTTTTTCCTTTTTTTTTTTTTGGCAATAAAACAAGTCTGTTTCTACAATACAAAACAAAAAGATTAAACAGTAGTACCCAGTTGCATCATAGGAGTGTAAAATAATCCCTGATAACGGAATCTTCCGGCACAATTACAGAAGCAAACATCACCTCAGAAGTCTCCCATTTGGGTACCTCAAGGGAGATGTGAAACAGCCTCGGAGGGGAGTGAGGGGGCTTCTGCAGCACCTCAGGCGGCTTTCTGGGATCAAGTGTGAAGTGAGTGGGGGAGTAAGGGGCATTCAGCTGCTGCAGCCTAGAGGCCCCAATTCACCCCAAACCGGCCTCTGGGTGAGGAGAATTCTGCCCCTCAGGCCTCGAGGTCAGGCATTGGAATGCTCAAAGAAGCTTCCAGAGACAGGAAGCAGCCTGCCCAACTGTTGGCCAAACAGGATTGCCAATCATTTTGTGCCTGACCCTATTTGATTTCCAAGGGTCAGTTCCTTATCCATATCATACCTATGGGACCGCCTCTCCTGGTATGCCCCATGGAGGACCTTAAGGTCCATAAATAGCAACACCCAAGAGGTCCCGGGCCCTAAGGAAGTTAGATTAGCCTCAACCAGAGCCAGGGCCTTTTCAACACTGGCTCCGGCCTGGTGGAACGCTCTGCCTCATGAGACCAGGGCCCTGCGGGATCTGATTTCTTTCCGCAGGGGCTGTAAGACAGAGTTGTTCTGCCTGGCCTTTGGCTTAGAACCAGTTTGATTCCCTCCCCCTCTTTCTTTTTCCTTTCTCCTCCCGTGTAGAGGCTGCATCCTAATGTTTTAATGTTGTATTTTAATTTTGTTTTTTAAATTGTATTTTAATCAACTTGCTTTCATTATTGGTTGTTAGCCGCCCTGAGGCCAGTCTTGGCTGGGGAGGGTGGGGTATGAATTTATTATTATTATTATTATTATTATTATTATTATTATTATTATTATTATTATTATTATCCTGGGGATGGCGGACCCGTAGCCCCCCAGGCATTGCAGGGTTATCAATTTCCCATTCGAGAAAGGCACCCTCTAGGCAGGACAACAGTCAGAGAGGAGCAAGGCTGGCACAGGCAACTTCTCGAGATGTCAGTGATGTGAAGCTGTGGGTGCCAAAAGGCAGGCACCAGTGAGGGAAAGGGAGCCCCTTGGGCGAGTGGAAAATATGGGGCTGGAAAAAGGGGATGAAGTCCTTGCAGCCAGATACAGATTGGAAGATAGGAAGCCACCCTATGGCGGAGCCAGACCATTGAACCATGTAGTTCTCTTTCCTCTCTCTACCTGGAGATGCTGAGGATTGAACTGCAGAACTTGCCACTGAAAGGCAGTCCTCCCCTTAAAAATAAGATTCAGTCCAATTGCTTCTGAATAAAGGGCTGATAAAAGCAGGGAGATCAGAAGCAGCTTTACACCAAACCAGACATTTGGTTTACTTAGCTCTGTATTGTCTACACTGACTGGCAGTTGCTCTCCAGGATTCCAGATTGTGTTCTCTCCTATGTCTACCTGGAGATGCCAGGGATTGAAAGCTCAGGTTTCCCCCATGTAGACACAGGCCTTTGCCCATCTGAAGAAGGAGCCCTGCAAAGTCCCCTGTCAGGTCTCAGTCCATACTTGCCAAACTTTGTATTTTCCAAATAATAAAAAAAAACAGAGGTCAAAACAGTTACAGAAGTGGGAATATTTCTTTGGCACTGATGCAAATATGTTTCAAAAACAGATGGCATCTCACTGGCAAATAGTGAAATACCAGTGGGCAAATCTGAGGCCAAATGCACACTGCATTTATAAAGCACTCTTTATAAAACTCCCCCAATAATCCTGGGAACTGTAGTTTGTCGAGAGTGCTGAGGGTACTACAGTTCCCAGAATTCCCTGGGAAGAGGGACTGATTTTAAAACTACTCTGGGAATGGTAGCTCTGTGAGGGGAGAGGGGTCTCATAACAGCACCCTCGACAAACTACAGCTCCCAGGATTCTTTGGGGGAAGCCATGGCTGTTGAATGTGTTTCAGGAGTGCTTTAAACGTATAGTACAAATACGGCCTGAGTGTAAGAAATATGGCAAATGAGTCGAAGGAAGTGTGGCCAACGGAGGGCTGAGATTTCCCAGCAAGCAGTGCTATGTTGCAGAGTGGCCATCGACCAGACGGCTACAGAAGCAAACTGGGAGGATTGAGCACACATCCAGCAATAGGGACAAAGAAGGAGAGACATCCATTTTTTAAAATTAAGGCATCAGGGCTCGCTCCCCCCCGCCGTGTGCCTCACGATGTTTGCTCACTATTTCAAAACAATGCTTCTGTGGGGCCAGCTCTCTGGCTGCCCCCCTTATCCTTTACATACATCTTAAGACAAAAAACCCCCAAAACTTGAGAGGAGGCCAACATCAGGACAAAGCCCTAAAAACTAACGAAAGCCAACAACTGGCCATCAAGAGGCAAGAGTTTTCCCAGAATGCACTGCCCACTCAGGGCTTTTCCACAGAGCCACCGTTGCTGCTCATGTTGGTGCTGTGATAAGCCCCCATTTTAAAGACAAGGAGCCTGAGGTCAAGTCAGGAAGGCCTCTTTTGTGCCAAGCTGTGCGGCAAGAGTCTCACTATGGATCGTTATTCAAAGCAAGAAGCAGCTTTGGAGGCAGCGCAGGATCTGAACAGCTTCCGAGGTCACAGGTGATGACCAGGCACGGCGGCAGGGAGGCAAGAGAGTCCACCTTGGCACGTGAGGCAAATATGAAGTGCTGTGTGTGTGTGTGTGTGTGTGTGTGTGTGTTTAAGCACGTGTCTGTTCCTTTATTTGAAGTGCAAGCAGTGAAAAAGCAAGAAGCGACCACATTGTGATGCAAGGCACTTGCAGGTAAAAAGAACGAAAGCACAAAAGATGTCCAAGGAGAAGGGCCAGACAGCCATGCAGGGATGGTGCCGTTTCTTCTTCAGGCAAACATGGTTAGTTGTATCCACTGCAGTGCAGGAGAGAGAGATAAAAAGGGGGATAGAGGAGAAATTCAGTTCAGGTCACCGTCAAAAGCAAATCTACCTAATTCACGCTTTCTGAAACAACGCATAAACTGAAACATAGACCCATCCTTCAAAATCTGCACTTCTCCAAATTTTGCAATAATGCGTACAAAAATGCATACATAGGCTGCAATACAATGCACAATCACATTGGGGAACACTGCATGTAAGTAAATGTGTATATTAGGATAAATTATTGCAAAAATGCTGGTGGGTTTTCAGGAGGATTAAAAACATAGTAATTCAGAAACCCCCAATGTCATAATCGTTCCTCGTAGGAAAACATGTTCCACCCCCTCCATCATTTTTGTTGCTATTCACTGCACCTTTTTCAGATTTACAATAGCCTTTTTGAAGTTCCATGACCAGAACGGTACACGGTATCCCGAGTGAGATCTCACCAAATGTTTGTGTCACAGCATTATGACACTGGCAGTTTATTTTCATATATGTTTTTAGCTTACAAAAGTATAAAACATACCTCACAGTTTATCACAGATATATTCTTATTTGGACTTCCATCAGCACCTCTGATAATCCTCTGTCTTAATCACTTCTTATGCCTTTCTTAACTTAATATTGCCATTAAATCTTTTAACATATCATCTCTCTTTTTCCATTTTTACAATATTTCTAATATTACTCCACACAGAGCTTCTGACACTGGCAGTTTATTTTCAACGATCAGAGAGGCATTACCTTAACCAAGTCAAAGGTGACGATTCCATCCTTGTCTGAGTCTAGTGCTTGGAAAAACCCTGAAGAGAGAGATTGTGGGGTGAGTGGCAGAGTTGAGGGTGGGAATTAAAGCAAGATATTTCACTGCAGGACTTCTCTGGGTGGGAAACAAACCCAGATCAACCCTGTTGACTTCAGGGACAAGCTCTAAAGAACTGCGCCAGGAGGGTGGCATGCCCAAAGATGCACCAGGCTGCTGGCCTGCTTCCTCACCCATTTCAAGCTGCTATGGACAGAATTTAAGAGCAGCATGGGGAACATATTGCAACACTGCATGGTAATTTAAAATGTTGCTGGTGGTTTGCAAAGCCTTTAGGCACGCCTAAAGAAACCCTCTAGCCCTGGAGTAGAGCAGTGTTTCCCAACCGGTGTTCCGCGGCACACTAGTGTGCCGCGAGACTTTGCCTGGTGTGCCGTGGGAGGGAGGTGGGCTCCATGTGCTTAGAGCAACAGGCTGCCGCCCCAAGCCTCGCGCGCCCGACGGGAGCTCCTGCCGGGTGCGCAAGGCTTGCAGACACTCGCCCGAAGCACGGGGCACCCTCCGGAGGGCTCCGCGTGCTTCGGGCAACAGGCTGCCGCCCCAAGCCTCGCGCGCCCAGCGGGAGCTCCTGCCGGGCGCGCAGGGTTGCAGACACTCGCCCGAAGCACAGGGAGCCCTCCGTAGGGCTCCCTGTGCTTCGGGCAACAGGCTGCCGCCCCAAGCCTTGCCGCCTGGCAGGAGCTCCTGCCGGGCGCGCAGGGTTGCAGACACTCGCCCGAAGCACGGGGAGCCCTCCGTAGGGCTCCCTGTGCTTCGGGCAACAAGCTGCCGCCCCAAGCCTTGCGCGCCTGGCAGGAGCTCCTGCCGGGCGCGCAGGGTTGCAGACACTCGCCGGAAGCACGGGGCACCCTCCGTAGGGGTCCCTGTGCTTCGGGCAACAGGCTGCCGCCCCAAGCGGCATATAGTCAATATAGGCACAGAGTTAATTTTTTAAACATTTTCTAATGGTGGTGTGCCTCGAGATTTTTTTCATGAAACAAGTGTGCCTTTGCCCAAAAAAGGTTGGGAAACACTGGAGTAGAGCACTGGGGCATGTAAAGCCAACAGCTTTCTAAACTCCAAGGCCAACACTACTACTACTCCTTTGCCTCCTTTGACTTCTGGGAGAACCCCAAAGAGGGAAGAAGTGATGCAGACAATACAGCCTCCACCAGTCCTCAATAGCTATGGGGTCCTGGGGGTTGGGCAAGGGGGCTTTGCCCATGCCCTCCATAGGCAGACTAAAACAACCTGGTCACACGTCGAAATATGAAACGGCCACCCTATGAAAAGGGCACTCACGGAACATGGTTTCAAGTCGCACTAAGCAGCAGACAAAATTGTCAAAGTCGATAGCCAGATCAGGTTCAGCGTAGCGGGTGATGATTAGCTCATACAGTTTCTTGTTCAGCTTGAAGCCTGGGCAAGAGAAAGAAAGAGCAAATACATTTCATTCAGCAGCTGGGTGGCTTTCTTAAAAACACAACAGAGTCTCCCACTTTTGAGGTAAGCCAAGGGACTGTGAGCAATTCAGACAGCTGTGTGCTTTGAAATCCAGCAGTTTAGATTAGACCTTAGTGGGGAACCTGTGGTCCTCCAGACTCTGCAGGATTCCAACTCCCATCACCACTAAACTATGGCCATACCAGTTGGGGCTGATGGGAGCTGAGAGTTGAAGAACATCTGGAGGGCATCCAATTTCCCAGTCCTGAGACACTTGTAATACAAAACTTATATGGCAGCTGTATCTCCACTATCCCACTTGACTGGGTGCTGAGCAGGAAAGACAAGAGTCACAAGGGTCTTTCTCACAGGACCTGAACTGCCCATTTGTCTACATCATTCATGCACAGCTTCCAGTTACAATTAATGAGGAAAGGGCAAAGGAACTGGATATGTTAAAGAAGACAAGAAGGGTCCTGTTAGATCAGGCCAAAGGCTCATCTTACTCCAACATCCTGTTCCCACAGCGGCCAACCACCCAGGATCCCCGGCTGTTAGCTGGGCTTCTTGATTCTGATTGATGACTTGGTTTTAATTCCACCTTGAGGACTAGTTCAGTTGAGAGGCTGCCTAGAAAACTGAATGCAATTAAAAAGGGGCAGATCACCTGCAGCCTCCAGAGCCATCCGCATCTCGTAGGCACTCATGCTCCCCGACTTGTCCAAATCGAACTTCCTAAAGACTGCCTTAAAAGATAACAAAGAGAAAAGGAGATAAGATGCCCCCCCAAAAGGTATCAACAGTGAACCCAGCAGCTGAGCTCCAAGAACCTAAGGTGTCCAGAGGAAAAAATAAATTATGAGTTCCAAGGCTCCAGTAAGAACCCATCAATTCATAGTCACTAGAGGGAGATCCAGAAAGGATCACTAAACTGCAAACTCTCCAGACTTAAGTCCCATCTAGAGGGAAGAGATTTCAGAACCAGATTCAAAATTCCTTAACATGCTCAAATTATGATACTGGACATCAACATTCACATTTCAGAATCAAATGGATGTCAAATTACAAAGTTTGATTGTTTGGGCTCTCTCCATAGATATGTTCCAATTTTTTTGAATCAAGGCAGTTCCTGTGCAAAATTTACTAAATACTGATGCATGTCAAGCTATCAGATACATATCTGCAAAATATTGTTTGCATATCAGAAAACTATTAAGCAGAATTCCCCAGCTTTTCCCTGCAAATAACAAAAGTAATTATAATTCCATTTAGCTATCCTGGTTTGCGGGGGGTGGGGAATCATGTAACCAAGAGAATATTTGTGAAATATTTGGACTGGAGAGTTTTGTGCACCAAACCATGGGGAATCTGTGGACCTCTAGCTGTTGTTGGACTATAGCTCCCATCATTCCTGACCACTGTCTATGCAGTGTGAGACTGATGGGAGCTGGACTCCACAATATCTGGGCAGAGGTCCCCACCACTTACCCACCCCACTGTAGTCACATTTGTGTGGGTTTTTTTTTTACCCATAAATGGCTTTGATGACACTGTGAGCTTACCAAATAGCTCCTGATTTTGGTCCAAAGGATGTTGAACTCTACCAATCCAAGTTTCCCATTTCCATCTCTCTGATCAAGGAAGCGGACGTTAAGGAGACACTGCTGTCAAAATGCCACCGTCGCCTCCTTCCACCATCACCTCCCCTCCCCCGCCAATACCATACTCCCAAAAAATTAGTTTGTTGAATGCTTGCAGGCATATAGCTTAGGCAGAGGTTAAACTACGTCCAGCCTTCACATAGCGTTCATCCTGATTCGTTAGGGGGAAGGTTATAAGACAATCAACATGTGTCCTGATTCACTTGCGAGGCACTGTGTCTGTCTTCCCACAAGTCGTTCATTCATGCCAGTGCTCCAGTGGCTGCCAATACATTACTGGGCCACATTCAAGGTTTTTGCATTAATTTACAAGGCCCTGAGTAACTTGGGTCCAGGATAGTTTAAGGGTTTCCTGACCTGTTATATCCTTGTCTGATCACTGAGATCTTTGGGGGAGTCTCTGCTGCTGGTCCCCCACACGAGGGCTCAGATGCATGGCTCACGACTGTTAGAAGCCATGCATGGAGTGTTGTGGGTTCAAGCCTGCATAAGTCCTTCCTGATTGAGATTAGATGGGTCCCCTCTTTGCTGAATTTCCAGTGCATGACAAGAACTTATCCCAGTAGGCATTTTAAGGCAGTGTTTGGCTTTATGGTGAATTTTTATCACTTTATTCTCTGTTAGGTTCATTTTTACGTGCACCACTTAGAAACACTAATGATTATGTGCCCACTTGACCTCTTCGATTGATGGAATTGCAACTTTTGCAGATTCCCCATAATACCCACTCTGCATCTGGAAGAACTCAATCATTTAGTGTGCCAGTACTGAGACTTTGGAACTCCCTGCCAATTGATAATAGGCAGGTCCCCTCACTGTGCCTTGAACAGACATTTGTATTTAGACAAGCCTCACCATATGTTTAGAAAGTTTGTGTGTTTTTAATTTGTTTTAGTCTTTTTTATTGTGGTTTTAATTTTCTGTTTGTTTTATTTTTTTTTTTTTTAAATATTTTTATTGCTTTTTAGAAATACAGAAAAAAGAATAAAGAGTGGTTATAAGAAGATAGGGTATAGGTAACGTGTTTCCATAATCTTTTTCCTTCTATTCTATAGGACTTCCCCACATCCTCCGAACCCTGCGTTCTCTGTCTTATAAAACATCAGCAATTTGTTAACTTATTTCAAAACTTATTGTAACTTCCATTTTATCATGTTCCCTATTTTCAATTTTACTGTCGCTCGATTCTTATATGTTTTATATTAAACACAATAAAGTTATTTCATTATTTTACCTCTGAATTCTTGTGTCTTAATTTTCATTCCAATAACTTACATTTGCTGAAGCTAGAATTTCCTGAAAGGTGCATTTTTTTTTTTTTTTAACATTCATACAACTTATAGTGTTTTTTCAAATAGTCCTTAAACTTTTCCCAATCCTCCTCAGTTGTTTCTTCTCCCGCGTCTCGGATTCTGCCAGTCATTTCAGCCAGTTCCATATAGTCCATCAACTGCGATTGCCATTCCTCCAGCGTGGGTAAATCTTGTATCTTCCAGTATTTTGCAATCAGGATCCTTGCTGCTGTGGTAGCATACATAAAAAAGGTTCTGTCCTTCTTAAGCACTCTCTGGTCCACCATGCCCAGAAGGAAGGCCTCTGGTTTTTTAGGTAAGGTAAATCTCAATACCTTTTTTAGTTCATTATGGATCATTTCCCAGAAGGCCTTCACTTTCGGGCAGGTCCACCAGAGATGGAAAAATGTCCCTTCCGCCTCTCCACATTTCCAACATTTGTTGTCAGACAGATGATATATCTTGGCTAACTTGACTGGGGTCATGTACCACCGGTATACCATTTTCATAATATTTTCCTTCAAGGCAGTACATGCCGTGAATTTCAAACCGGTGTTCCATAACCTTTCCCAGTCTGCAAACATAATGTTATGCCCCACATCCTGAGCCCATTTTATCATAGCGGATTTGACTGTCTCATCCTGTGTATTCCACTTAAGCAGCAAGTTATACATTCTCGAAAGTAGTTTACTTTTTGGCTCTAACAATTCAGTCTCTAATTTCGATTTTTCCACCTGGAATCCAACTTTTTTATCTATTTTAAATACCTCTTGAATTTGCGCATAGTGCAACCAATCTCGTACCTTAGTTTTCAATTTCTCCAAACTTAGCAACCTCCAATTGTCTCCAGTTTTTTCAATTATTTCCCAATATTTAGGCCAATGGGCCTCCATGTTAGGTCTCTTACGTGCCTTGGCCTCCACCGGTGAGAGCCACCTCGGAGTTTTACTCTCCAATAAGTCTTTGTATTTTATCCAGACCCTCCAAATTGCTCTTCTGACAATATGGTTTTTAAACAGTTTGTGCACTTTGACCTTGTCATACCACAAATATGCATGCCACCCAAACGCATTGTCAAACCCTTCCAGATCCAGGACATCAGTGTTCTCCAATAAGATCCAATCTTTCAACCAGCAGAAGGCTGCAGATTCATAATATAGCCTCAAGTCTGGCAGGGCAAATCCCCCTCTTTCTTTCGCATCAGTTAATATTTTAA
This sequence comes from Podarcis gaigeae, assembly GCF_964106915.1. Taxonomy (NCBI): domain Eukaryota; kingdom Metazoa; phylum Chordata; class Lepidosauria; order Squamata; family Lacertidae; genus Podarcis; species Podarcis gaigeae. Next base: position 13,944,487 of record NC_139693.1, on the reverse strand, counting down.
ACTTTATTCGGGGCTTTTTGCCCTGCCAAACAAACTTAGAAATATCCCTCTGCCACTTTCCAAAACATTCCACCTTGTCCACGATCTGTAGGGCCTGAAACAGAAATAACATTTTCGGCAATACATTCATCTTTACAGCAGCTATTCGGCCTAACAAGGAAAGTTTCAGTCTTGACCATATATCCAAATCTCTTTTGATTTCTAACCAGCATTTCTCATAGTTATCTTTAAACAAATTCAAATTTTTGGAGGTCAAGTACACCCCTAGGTATTTTACTTTTTTAACCACATTCAGCTCCGTTTCTTTAGAGAACTCATCTGTTTCTGTAACTGACAAATTTTTTGCTAAAACCTTGGTTTTTTGCTTATTTAACTTAAACCCCGCCACCCGACCAAAATCAGAAATTAATTCTAACACTCTTTTAGTGCTGGAGACTGGTTCCTGAAGTGTTAATACCACGTCATCTGCGAATGCTTTCAATTTATATTGTTTCACTCCGACCTCAATCCCCTGGACCAACCGGTCCTTTCTAATCATATTTAGCAACACCTCCAGGACTGAAATAAACAATAGGGGGGATAGGGGGCACCCCTGGCGTGTCCCTTTTTCAATTTTAAACTCCTCTGTCACCACATTGTTTACTATCAATTTAGCTTTTTGTTCTGTATAGATTGCTTCTATACCATTTTCAAACCCCGGCCCCACTCCCATCCCTTCCAAATTTTTCTTCATAAACATCCAAGAAATATTATCAAAGGCCTTCTCTGCATCCACAAAAATCAAAACCGCTCTGGTATTCAGATTTGTTTGTAGAAGTTCCAAAATGTCAATAATGTTTCTTGTGTTGTCAAACAAATGCCTACCAGGGAGAAAGCCAGCCTGGTCTCCGTGAATCACTTCATTTAATACTTTTTTAAGTCTATTTGCCAAAATATCTGCAAAAATTTTATAATCCACATTTAGGAGTGAGATGGGGCGGTAGTTCTTAAGTTGGGTCTTTTCAGTCTCTGATTTAGGTACCAATGTGATGAAAGCTTCTTTCCACGTTTCCGGTGCCCTCCCTCCCTCCATTATCTGGTTGCAAACCTCCATCAAAGGTTGTATCAAATAGTCCTTTAAAACTTTATAATATTTGGAGGTTAAGCCGTCCGGGCCTGGGGATTTGCCAAGTTGAAGATTTTGAATGGCACTTTCAATTTCTTGCTGTGTAATATTACAGTTCAGGTTTGTTCTCATTTCCAGGGGTATTTTTTGTAATCCATTAGTTTTTAGAAATTGATCCACCTCTGAGGCTTTTTGCGGCCCTTGTGTATAAAGTTCTTTGAAGTACCTCTGGAAGCACTTTCTAATTTCCTCGGGTTTCTGAACCATTCTCCCTTCGATCTCTAGATTTGTAACCGTATTAAGCTTTTGTCTCTTTTTCAACTGCCAAGCTAGCAGTTTCCCACACTTATTCGCCGATTCGAAGGATCTTTGTTTCATTTGTTTAATTTTCCATTCCACCTCTTGATTTATCAGTTTTGAATATTGCGCCTGGAAAAATTTCACTTCTCTTAACACGTCCTTCGACTTAGGCCTAGATCTTAATTTTTTCTCTCCTTCTCTTATTTTCTCCAATATCTTCTCCTTCTTTTCATTCCAGAACCTTTTCTTAATTGTGTTTTGTTGTATTAGAAACCCTCTCATAACTGCCTTACTTGCGTCCCAGATTGTTCTTTTTTCCACGGTGGTATTCAAATTTATCTCAAAATAGTCTTTTAAGGTTTTTTGGGCCTTCTTCACAATCTCCTGATCTCTTAATAAGGTGTCATTCATTTTCCATCTAAAGGTACCGGTTGTATTAAGTCTCAATTCCACTTTCAAAGCACTATGGTCGGAGCAGGTTTTTGGGCAGATTTCCACTTTTCTAGTCTTAGGTGCCAGTCCTCTAGTTGTCCAGATTTGGTCGATTCGTGTCCATGTCAGATGAGCTTCAGAAAAGAAAGTCCCTTCTTTCCCTAGAGGGTTCTTAACCCTCCAGATGTCCACTAAGTCCATATTGTCTGTCATTTCAAAAAAAGTTTTGGGTAGTCTGCCGTCTTTCGATATGTTAGCACTTTGTGACTTATCCATATGTACAGAGACAACCCCATTCATATCGCCCAGCATAATGACGTTGCTATAATCCAAATAATCCAGCATGGTCTCATGCAGCTTCCTGAAAAATTCCGACTTTCCCTCATTTGGAGCATATATTCCTAATATCAAAATTTTTTCTCCTTGTGTCTGTATTTCAATCGCCAAAATTCGGCCGTGTTCATCTTTAAATAAAAATTTCGGTGACAGGCTCTCCTTTGCATAAATCACCACTCCTCTCTTCTTGACTTTGTCCGAAGAAGTAAATTCTTGGCCTAGTCTTTTGTTAATTAACACTTTTCTATGGAGCCTTGTCACATGTGTTTCCTGTAGGCAGATAACGTCCAATTGTTCCTTTTTCAAAATGTGAAAGACTTTCCTTCTTTTTTCCGGGGAATTTCCGCCATTTATATTCCAACTAAGAAGCTGCAGAGACATCCTGAATCAGTTGACGGGTTCTACAATGGGGTATCTAAGCTTCCTCCCGATCCCGGGGGAGGTAATGCTGGTCCTGGTCCTGGTGGTATATCTCTTGGAGATGGTCCCGGTAGTGGTGGAGGCCAAGAAGCTGCGGCTCCTTTTTGCAGGTCCTCCTCGTGGTCGTGTAGGAACTTCTGCTGGTCTTCAGGTGATTTAATCTTTATTTTCCTTCCTTTGTAAGTAAATGAAAGTCCTTGTGGAAACTCCCACCTGTAGGGAATTCCGTTGTGTCTCAACAATTTGGTCAAATCTATATAGGTAGTCCTAAGTTCCAAGAGATATTTGGGTATATCTCTGTAAATTTCGGCCCTTTTACCTTCTACCTCCAAAGATTTCTTAAAATGTAGGCCTAGTATCTTATCCCTTTCTTCTCTTGATCTCAGAGCAACCAAACAGTCTCTGGGCTTATCTTTCTTTACTGATTTTCCCAGTCTAAAGGCTGTCACAATTTTAAAGTCCTTTTCTTCCTCAATTCCCCAGAATTTGGTGAACAGAAGTGTCAAAAATCCCTCTAAATTATTTTGTTCCAATTCCGGGATAGCCCTTATCCTGAGATTACTATCTTTACTCTTCAATTCAACCAATGCCAGATAGGCTTGTTGTTCCCCTACTTGCCTTCTCAAAGGTCTCACCTCTCCTTTAATTTCTTCCACCTTTAAGTTCGCCTGTTCTGCTTTTTGGTTGGCTTCCACAGCTAATTTAAAGTTTTCTGCCGTAGCTCCTTGCAATTTCTCAATTGCCTGAGTGTGCTGTGAAACCTGTTCAGTTAATTTGCCAATAGAGGATGTAGCTTGGTCAATCTTTGATGTTTGATTGTCCACTTTTTGGTTTAAGACTGCCAATTGTTCCAAAATTTGCTTTAAAACTGTTTCAGATCCTCCAGTTGCCATGTCTTCTGCAGCAGGCTGCACTAGTTCCACCTCCTGTGCTGTCAGCACAGTTGGGACAGATGATCTGCGATGATGAGTTAAAGTTGTTTGCAAAAGTTGCCCAGATTTTTTCTCTTTTTCTTTATCTTTAGCTTTAGCTGCTCTTGTTCTCCCTGTGCCGCTCATTCCACACCTGCCTCTGTTCAAGGTCAAATGGTCTTTTGTCCCATGAGAAAAACAAGTCCCAAATATAAATAAAAAAAACCACGAAAGGTTTCAATAAAACTCAGTTCCCATGCAACTATATTTCCACAGTCCTATAGGGGGAGTATTCCAAAGCTTCGAAAAAGAAAGGAACTATTTTCCGCCATTAAAGTTCCTCAATTCCCCATATTGAGTTTAGTAATTCCCAAACACAAAAGGAAGGCTTCCAGGACTTCTAGTTTTTTAAAATCCAGCCATAAAGTATCAATACAAGTCCATGTAACAATGTTTAATATTAGTATCTCAGTCTATGCAACAATTTCGATCTCTGCAACAATATCGTCAGTTTGACAGCAGTTTGACAGTTCTTTTTCTATGCACTGGCAGCCCGGTGACGGGGTTATCTCTTTCAGCCCCGTTTAGCCAAAGATTGGAGGATAGTTCTAAAGAATAAAAGTCTATACAACCACAGTTCTTTTCCTTTTTAGCTTCAAAATACAGAGTCTCTCAATGCACCCTTTCTTCCACTTTAACGATCCCCTTTTAAATACTTCAGCTCGTTTCCGAGCCCTTGCTTTGATCTGATTAGCAGAGTCGGAAGGCGGACTTCCTGTTACTCGCCTCCCGCTTTCGGCCGAATTTCTTCAATTTAGTTGAAAAATTTAGGACCCTTACTCACGGGTATGTTGCTCCAATTCCGATAATTTCAAGAAGAAAGGTCAGCGCTCATCAGCAGCAGCAGCGCGGCTTTGCTTCCACGAAAAGAGCGATGAACTCACAGCGCCGCTCCCCCTTTCACGTTCCGGAGCCTCTTACGAGGCTCCTTCACAGCTTCTGGGGGGGCTCCAGGCGCCCGCCGAGTCCCACGGCCGCAGGCTCACTCTGCCTGCGGTTTTTCTTGATGGGTCTCCGCTTTGCCGCAGCGGACGACCCTTTTTCGCGGAGCCCCTCTTCACAGCGTAAAGAGGACCGCCATTGCTGTTTCGCGCCGCCTCCGGAATAATTTTCTGTTTGTTTTAAACTATGGTTGTACCTTTTGTTAGTGATAATTTTATTGTTTTATCAATTTTGTAAATCGCTTTGAAGTTGTTTTTCTACAAACAAGCTGTATATTAATTTTGTGTAATAAGTAATATATAAACATCTTTAAATAATTTTAAAAGTCTGTTTCGTTTTGGTTTTTTAAAAGTGGATTTATTGCACTAGGGCAAAAGAGAATTATAATCTACTTTAATTACGGTAAGTGCAAACCTAAATTGATGGCACGTGCTCCTCTCCTGCAAAATACTGAGAACCTGGAGCTGCTTTAAAATACACAGACCCCGAAACCAAAAAGGAAGGATACATCCATGAGGTTCACCATACTCCGACAGGACTCCAAACTGAACCCTTTCGTCCGAAGGTCTTTATCTGCAGTGAAAAGCAAAGAAGGGACAATTAGAGCTTTTCCTTTTACACCCCATGAAGGCACGCAGCAAAAAGATGACAGAAATCGTTCAAAGGGACACTCAACAGTAGCACAAGGAAGCCACAAACCCTGGAACTATATGACAGGTTTGTTACAAGTCCAAGTGCAGGAAGATGGTGGGTTGCTGGTGTCCGAACATTTTAAATGGTGAAATCTTTTGTTGCCAAAGGGCCCTAGCAACACAAAGCTTCGCCAAATTAGTTTTATTCTCTGTTGCATACAACAAATGCTGAGTGTTGTATGCAACAGAGAATACAACACTCAGCATTTGTTGTATGCATACAACACTCAGCATTTGTTGTATGCACATGCACACATTCCCTGACTTTCTGCACGACAAATGTTTTGCTATTTTAATTTCTTTTTTTAAAAAAAAGATGATGAGGGAATGAGTTACACTCAGTGCTTACGTTTCCCTATGATTCTGTTGAGGATAGTCTGCAGTTCACGAACACTGATTTCCATATCCTGCAAGGAAGGGCGGAAAAGAGGAGGGAAAAAAGATTCAATGTTATTTTAAGTCCACCTCTGAGCCACTCTTAAAAGAGGTGATTCTTGGAGAGGCCTGAAGTCAAGCCCTTTGCTCAGAACCTGCTCAAAACTGGAACCTGTTTCCCCATCACAGCTCCAGGCACCTTTGCATATGCAAACTAAGCGCTCTGCTGCTCAGCTAGGACAAAGGTGGGGAACTTAATGTTCCTTAACCCCCCCTCCACCTACCACTGGCCAACTCTGACAGGTGGGTGAGGTGAGACAAAACACCAGCTGATCAGCAGGGCCTGCCAATCCTCCATTTGGCAAGAAGCCACCTTTTACCTGCTCCACACCTGCACAGCTTGGTCAAAATAGTAAGGAAACACTTTACCAGGCTGGAGAACTGCACTGCAAAATTCTGAGAAGGGCTGATTTCAAAGGCTGCCTGAATTTCGGTCCACGTATTGTTCAGGATGGTGCATGTTGGGAAAGTTCCCCTTTAAATGGGGAATGGATCTAATTTAACACCCCCCTCCCCCCCCCCGCATTTGACACACTTACCGCCCCTGCCAGCTGCCTAAAGAGTTGCTTGAAGCTATCATCAATCTCGCTTTCTGAAAGCACTTTCTGGGGAATGGAGAGACAGTGGAACGGTCAGACAGGCAGGTCAGGGTTAGAAAGTCTAAATATGCAAAGTTCTTTGGGATCGGAAGCATGGAAAAGTGACAGGCTGCTCTTTTAATTTTTTTTAAAAAGACCACTCACAAAAAGCTTCACTGTCACTTCAAGAAATATCTTGGCTACCCCTCTGAAATCTGTAGCTGAAGGCCATAGGTGATGAGTCCATTCTAAGGGCTGCATGCATTGGCCAGTATCTGTGGGGAGATTTCCACCACCACCTCGTAAAAAATGGAAAACTGCTGGACAAATTCTTGTGCCCCAGCACTAGCTGAGAACATAAGATGAGCCTTGCTGGCTGTGGCCAAAAGGGGACAATCTGGTCCAGCATCCACTTCTCACAGCGGCCAAACAGATGTCCATGGGGTGCTCTGAGTGCACCCACAACTCTCCCCACTCATGACTTCCACCAATGAGCGCGTACTGAATTCAGAGAGAAAGATGTGCCAATGACAGAAGAGGGGATTCTTCTTGAATGTAAAAAAAACCTGGTGGCAGTCATTACATAACTCCTTTCCACCAGTGGTTCCCCAACTTTTTCTTTTCTGCTTGAAAATTGCTGAGGATCTCGGAGGACCTGTTAGCTATTTTTCTACCTCTTGGAGCAATGGTGCTAGGTGCTGCATGGTTTTTAACTGAATTTTTGCAGACATGCTGCAGATCACTTGAATGAAGGTGATAGACCGTCAGAGGTCCAAAGACCAGCTTGGGAAGTCCTGCTCTGGAATAAAAGCAGGAATTTCCTCTAAGTCGCCCTTTGAAAGGGGTCCATATTTGTCACTGGAGGATTCCTACCTCATCTGGGAGGTTTGCCTGGATTTCATCGTCCATTTCCCTGCAGAAAGGCAATAAAAATAAAAATGAGAACTCAGGGGAAACATAAAGAAGCTCAAGGCAATTATCCAGACACTAGTAAACACAGCAGAACAAGCATTATGAAACCGGGGTGGTGAGAAGCACTCTGAAGTCAAGTGAGAGGCAGGGGAGAGTTAAAGTCAAGGGTTTACATCTTGTTTTGTTTCCAAAGTCTGGCTCGTGTGTTGCGACAGCAGCAGAATTCCAACGAAACTGGAAGCTGCCAATGTTAACTTATTTGCCCATAATGGAAATCAACCCAGTGAAAACGACTGGTGTCTGCTGCTGCTGTTGCTTTCAGTCTGCAAATGATAACGAGCTAATGTTCCCCACCGCAAACCACCACCATTTGCACTGTGATTTCTTTGCACTGAAAGGAACGGGATGGAATAAAGTAATGACAACGCAAGTTATGTAAGCTACATAATCTCGCCACAATGGACAGCAAAGAATGACGATGTCATAATTTTTGGCACAAGATGAACTGCTGCAGAACAGCAATATCGCCGTGTGTGTCAAACACAGGGCGGAATGGAAAGCAATGCATTTTACATCCCTACCTCTGACTCGGAGGACTCCGTCTTGGGAGCCCCAGTCCATCTGTCTCCCCTGCTCTATGAGAGTAAAAAAGCTTCTGAGAGGGGGTGGGCCCCTTTAAGAGAAGTGGTGCTTTTCAGCAAAAGGCAAAGTTTACAGCTCCTACCTAAGGGTCAGCCTAAGGCTGGTTGTTGCTGAAGCAGCTTCAATGCTCCACTCTCTGAGCCCTGGGCAAGGTCTGGGCTAGGATGAGGTCAGCAGCTGTATCCCAACAGGCAGCGCCAATCGCAGTTGGAAAGAGGCAAAAGCTCAGAAGGTCCTAATTCCAGCTCCCCACACCTGTCTGGTTAAGAAGGGATTAGGTGGCAGGGAAATGGGGGGGACGGGACCTGAGACCCTGGAAAGCCAGAGAAGACCATGCTAGTTCGAAGGGGCGTTCTATGACAACAAGCATTCAGTCCTCCAGGTCTTCCCATTAGTTTTTCTTTCATCCCATTCAGTTCAGGCAACTCTCCATTTACGCGGAGGTTACATTCTGAGGCGCCGCGTGTTAAAGTGAAATTGCATAAATTGCATAAATTGGGAACACCATGGAAAAGCCTGCAAACACCCTCCAAACCTCTGGAAACCATCAAAAAACCATTTAAAAAACAGAAAACACACCAAAACCTACCACAGTTGCTCCCTCCAAACCTCCTTGCTCAAACTTCAACTCTCCATAGGCCTCAAAGCTTGGTGCTAAGGCTCTTGGGATTGCCAGATACTATTTTCATGTGTTTTTATGCTCTTTTAGGGATGCTTTTGCCCCTTTTTGTGCTACTTCAGTGTTCGTGGCAATGCGCGCAATCACACACAGGACCGGATTTAGGTTTGATGAGGGCCTAAGCTATTGAAGGTAATGTTCAGCTGTCCTTTGTCAACAACAAATTGTTGCTGTTTTTTGTGTTGGATATATGCTATATAGTAATTTATGGACCTAATGGGTATCTAAAGCCATTTGCACATAACAAAATATGTATTTTATCAAAGTAATTGTTGAATTAAAATACAATTAATTTTTTTGGGGGCCCCCCAAGAGAGCGGGGGCTATAGCTTGTTTAGTAAAGGTTGCCTGTCACTTTCTCAACTACAATAAATCCGCTTACAAAGAAGAACTGGATTTGTTGTGCCAGGGAACCCAGAGAGTTCTCACCATCTTTTATGCCTGACACCAAACCCTAACTATTGGATTCTTTTGCCCCATCTTTTTGTGCCTGCCAAAGTTATGCTTATGATAATATTTTATTCTCTTGTTAATTATGCTGTTTTAAATGTGCAATTTATATTTGACTTCACTTAGCAATGTGGTGTTTTTTAAAAATGTTTAAGTTTTTTTGTTAACTTTGTGTTAAATATGTATTCTGTAGCTGACCTCCTTTGTAATGTTTTATTTTGAAGTCTTTTAAGATAATATTTTAGTTTTCTGTTAATTATGTAGCTTTGACTGTATACTCTACATTTGACTTTATTCAGACTGTTTTATTGATATTTTATTGATGTTTCAATATTCTGTAAACCGCTTTGAGATTTTTCTTATAAATATAAAGCGGTATAGAAATGAAATATATCATCATCACTCAAACCTAAATGTTGATTTCAGTGGGTCTGAGTAGTTGAACAGCACTGAAAGAGGACACTGTACAGCACTCTGAAACCTATTTCAATCAGTTGAACGATTGCCCACCCTCTGCCAAAGGAATGACAAAGATCACCACCAACACATACACTGTCCCGGCTTTGTTCTCTGCGAAGAACCGGAGCACGAAGTCCCCTTCCTTGTTGGGCTCAAAGGTGGAAGGCACCACGATATACTCCCCCGGCGGCAGCTTGAAGCGGGTGCTGACCTCGCGCAGGTTGATGAACTGCTCGGATCGCGCCCGCGAGGAGTTCGACAGGAAGAAGTCACGCTTCAGGTGTACGGAGGTCTGCCCCCTGAACTGCCAGAGAGGAGAAGGCACGAGTTGAGCAAGCGCTTCACCTGTCAAAGCCTCCTCTTGGAATAGGGAACGGCCGTGGCCAGTGCCGGATTTAGGTTTGATGAGCCCCTAAGCTACTGAAGGTAATGGGGCCCTTTATATGTCCAGCTGTCCTTTGTCAATAACAAATTGTCACTGTTAGAAATGAGCAAACCAGTGATATTTCAGGGAGCAGGCTAGCAGGCGGGGCCCATTTCTTACATCACAGGAGCCTACACAACGCAAAACACTGTTGCGGTATGTAGGTTTTATTTAATGTGTTTTTTATTTTCTATTTTGGAACTGTACATCCAGTTTTTTTCCTTTAATTTTTTGGGGGGCCTGCAAGAAAGTGGGGCCCTAAGCTACAGCTTGCTTAGCTTATACGTAAATCTGGCACTGGATAGCTCAGTGGAAAAACTCCTGCCTTGCAGGCACAAAGGTCCCAGGTTCAAATGACGACAGCTCTGGTAGACGGCAGCTTTCTACGTCCTTGTTTAAATTGGCCCCTTCTTTAAATAAAGAGGACTGGAATCTTACTTTCTTTTTAGAGGAAGGACTGCAGCTCAGCAGCCGGAGCACCTGCTTCTCATCCCAATTTCAACCCTCAGCAGTCCTGATAAGCTTGTCTGAAAACCCAGAGAGCAGCTGCCAGTCAGTGTAGACAATGCTTAGCTAGAGGGATCAGCGCTCTAACATAGCAGAAGTCCTCTATACCCACTTAAATTATCCCTTTATTCAGAAGTAATGAGGACTGGAATCTTTCTTCCAAGCACTTGCCTGCAAAGGGCGCCTGCTTCAATCCCTGCCATTTCCAGATAGGGTGGGAAAGACTCCTGGCCTGAAACCCTGGACAGCCGCTGCCGGTTAGTGTAGACAACATTGAGCTAGATGGGCTCAATTGGCCTGACTTGGGATAAAGCAATTTGCTACACCCCTACTTATTTTGTTCCTTATGTTGAGGACTAGAATCTTAGGTTTCCTCGCCTTTTTAGCAGAAGGTCTGCAGCAAAGCAGTGGAGTGCAAGCTTTGCATGCAGAAGGCCTGAAGCTCAATTCCATGCAACTACAGGCAGCAGTGGGAAAGCTGGGACCCTGGAGAACCATTGGCAGACAATACAGACCCCTGTGGCCTGGCTTCTGGTCCTATGTTCTTATAGGACAGGAGATGCTCTTGCAGGGGCTTCCCATACTTACAGGAGTTGCTCTTTGGCATACATACCTCAGGAGGCACCTGCAGGAGACAAAAGGAAGAGGGGCAGTGAATTCCGAAAGAAGGCAGAGGAAGGGCTCCACACCCCGAGGGGCAGCCCTCCCAAGCCCTCGGGCGGTACCTCGTAGACGGCAAAGCCGATGGTCTCCATGTCCTTGCCAAACCGCCTCTCCCGGCGCCGGTGCTTCTGCATCAGAGACAGGAGGAAACTGCAGCCCGGCTCCCTCCTGTCCTCGTCGTCGTCGTGGTCCACCTCTTCCAAGCGGATTTTGAACTGGGGGTTAATCCAGAAGGTTGCTGAAGGAGAAAGAAAGAAAGAAAGAAAGAAAGAAAGAAAGAGGAGACTGTGGGGTGCAAGTGTTTTGGGGAGATGGCAGTCAAATTCAACAAATGCATATTCTCACAAGCTAGTAAGTTTAGGGGCAAATGGACACAGAGCTGTATTGCTAGATAGGCAGACTCAGAGCATAGCAATGTAAATGGTAGAGAGAGTTCTGTGTGATGTCATTTCCTGTTCCCATTTCTTCCAGGAAGAAATGAGAAATATAAGCCCATCTCTTTCCTTCTCCAGCCTGCAATGAATGTTCCTGCTCCAGCTCAGGCTCACACCTGAAGCTGGATGGGCTGTAAAATGTAAATATTTTACCTGCATATGGTTTTTAAATAACAATTCTTATTAATTTTTCAGTTTATACATCTCAAAATAAACGTTTTACATAATACCATGTAACAATTGACTTCCCTCCTTCCCTTTTCGTGGTTCATTTTACTTATCTATCATTCCTGCATATTTTATTATAGTCAATCTAATCATTTCTCCATTTTACATCCTTTAAATATTTACCATACTGTTGAATTTATCTAAATGCTGCCAGCGTTTTCAATTGTACACAATTGTTTTCTAAATATTCAGCAAAAAGATTCCACTCCTCTTTGAATAAAGATTCTTCTTGCTTTCTTATTCTATAAGTTAAACCTGCTGCTTCCGCAAATTCTATCATCTTAAGTTGCCAATCTTCCTTACTAGGGATCTTGCTCACTTTCCATCTATGGGCTAGCAAAATTCGAGCCGCCATGGTTGCATACATAAATATTTTTTTCTGACAACTGGGAACTTCATACTAAAGTATTCCTAACAAAACGGCCTGAGGTTTTTTTGGGAATGTTGTTTTAAACATTTTTTTTTTACTCATTGCAGAGCATTTCCCATTAGCCTTTAACCTTTTTACGTGTCCACCACATCTGAAAAAAGTTCCTTCCATTTCTCTGCATTTCCAACACAGATCTGATCCAACCTTGTACATCTTGACCAACCTACTTGGGGTTAAATAATATCTATGCATCATTTTTATATACCGTATTTTTCCATGTATAACACGCCCCTGTGTATAAGATGACCCCTATTTTTTGGGACTCCAAATTAAGGAAATGGGGGGGAATTGCCCAGAATTATTGAGCTTTCTTTGGGGTGGAATGCACAGACTTGTTGAGCTTTGGGGGTGGGGATTGCCAACAATTGCTCACCTGTGTCTTATACAAAGAAAAGTATGGTAATTCTCTTTCAAAGTATAACATGCGGCAAATTTCTAATTATTCTTCTGGAGTTTCTCCCAGAGGTTTAGATCTATGTTATGTCCTATATCCATTGCCCAGTGTGTCACTGAAGTTTTGTCTAACTCGTCTTTCATTTCCCATTCTAATAATAAGTTATACATTTTTGACAATAATTTATCCTTGTTCCACAATAATTCTCTTTCAAACTGTGAGCTTCGATCCGGAAACCCATTTTTAAAATCTAATTTAAACATATAATATATTTGATGATACTGTAACCAATCCTTACTTCTTCCACTGCATAGTTCTACTGCTGCCTTTGCCGTGAACCAATCCAAGACTATTGAGTAAGTAAACACTATTTTTAAGCTACTCTTTACAAGTTGTTGCCTGATTTTCTGTTATGCGGGCTAACAAAGGGGAAGCCAGCTTATTTAATAAGCTGGAATTGCTTAAAAGAGAAGGCTTTGCAGACTAATTTCCAAAGCTTCTGTTTTCGCTGCAAAGGATGGGATTTTAAAACACTTTTTAACCCCCCCCCCCAGGAGACCAGAGGGGCAAATTGTAATTAAGATATCTTCTCCTACCTACTAAAACCCATCCCACACGACTCACGTCACGTGTTATGTGAGTTACCTGGGTAGTTCCTGCAGCCGCCAGCTGTGCTCCCCCGCCGCCAGGTTCCGTCGTAGAGCGTCGTGTTCCACTTCCGGAACTTGCGCGACTTCAGCGCGTCTGGCGTGAGGTTGCAAATCTCAAGGCGGGAGAATTCCCGGAGGAAGTCTTGGAAGGACATCCTAGGAGAAGGGGACAGGTCACAAATTCAGATCATGCGCTCGCTCTTTGGTGACGTGTGTGCGTCTTTAGAAATGCGATTCCTAAGACAAATGAAAAGGGTGCCTACCAGAATTCTCCATCTTCCATTTTAATTCTCAGCTGCTGCCCTATAGATGGATCCACGGCATTCCATTCCCCAGAGCTGTAAAGAAAAAGAGAAGAAAATGTGCTGCCTGTTACAGAGAGAGATTCCAAAAGAAGTAGAAAGTGCGGAGTCTTCTCTCCCCCCCTTTTATAATTTTTATTAAATTTGGTTTTATATTTTAGAATATTCATTTAAACAACCTTAAAATATCAGTGACTCCCCTTCTTCCCTTTCCATGGTTCATTTTGCATAACATAAATCCCTGCATATTTTATATAAACTAAACCATTCAGCATTCCATTATTACATCCATCCATCAAAACTTATTTACACTGTTGAATTTATCTTAATGCTGCTCATGTTTTCAAATATACACAATTTCCCCCTGTATATTCAATAAACATTTCCCAATCTTATTTAAACATATGTTCTTCTCGTTTTCTAATTCTATATGTTAGGTCCACAAGCTGTGCATATTCCATCAGTTTAAGTTGCCATTCTTCTATAGTTGGGACTTTGCTCGTTTTTCATTTTTGGGCTAACAAAACACAGGCTGCAGTTGTTGTATACTGTACATAAATAACCTTTTTTGACACCTGGGAATTTCCATCTGAATTATCCCCAACAGAAAAGGAATCTTGTTTTTTGGGGGAAAGTACTTTTAAACATTCTTTTTCCAATTCATTATGAATTATTTCCCAATACTCTTTTACCCTTTTACAGGTGCACAACATATGATAGAACATACCCTCAGTCTCATTGCATCTCTGGAGAAAATGCAGAGTCTTCTCAACCAGCCCATAAGAGCGCTGCTGGGTCTGTTGGAAGGCCTGCCTAATCAAGTGGCAAGCCAGAGGGCTACTGGAAGCCCACAAAGAAGACTTGAAAGCCACAGTTTTCACTTTCCAGCAACTGATTCCAGAGGAATACTTCCTCTGATGGCCCTCACAATCATAGCCAGTGACAGCCTTATCCTCCAAAAATTTGCCTAATCCTGTGTCAACGGCTTCTTTATTTCTGTCCTGAATCTCCCATGACTCAGTTTCAACGGAAGGTCTAAAAATGTCTTGCTATCTGGACAGAAAATAATAATAATAATAATAATAATAATAATAATAATAATGATGATGATGATGATGATAATGAAAGTTTCAGGCAGCAGAAGACTGTCTGGGTCTCTTATTGAAATCAATGGAAAGTTTAAACAATATGTGCTTTAATGGGTTACCTGTAAAATGGGCATATTTCAGGTTTTCTGAAATCTGAGACAGCCAGTTATTTGCAAGGGTAACAGAACGTCTAAAATGTTCACCTTGCCTTGTGGATGAAAAACACAAGAGTTACAGGCTGTAGAAGAGAAGCTGGATCTCCTACTGAATTCAGTGGGAGGAAACACAGTGAATGAAATTGAAATGAATGGGGGGGGCAATCAAACAAATGTTTTTGAGACTACAAGTCCCATCATCCCTGACCACTGGTCCTGCTAGCTAGGGATCATGGGAGTTGTAGGCCAAAAACATCTGGAGGGCCAAGGTTGAGGAAGCCTGCTCCAGATGTTGCTCTGATCGACCCTAGCAGGGATGGCCAACAGCCAAGGATGATGGGAGTTCAGCAACATCTGGAGGGCCAAATTTTCTTCACACCTGCTGTAGCCCTAGTAACTCTCATAGATTTGTCACCAAAAAATTCACTCTGGTTTCCAAACACAACACGCACGCTGGTTCCCTTTGCCACTTTGCTTGGCAAACTCACTTCCTGCACATACCAGCTTTGGGGCACAGGGGCTCTTCTTTTTCAAGTGCCTAAACCTTGCGTCTCCTTCATTTCTGCCTGTGATGTTTAGAATGCTGGACTTCAGAGTCCTGGATTCAAATCCTGATCCAGCTAGTTCCTGTCTCTCAACCTAACCTTACTTTGCAGGGTTGTCCTGATGCGATGCCGGCAAGATTGTGCATGCCACCCTGAGCTCTTTGAAGTGGGATTAAAACGGTATATAGAGAAGACAGGCCTTCTGTCCCCACAGCTCTATGGCCCAGGAGGAGGGGAAGTGGAACCCAGATATTCTCATCCCCATGAAAACAAAGGAAGCTCGTCGACAGAAGGAGGGAACTTGCTATGGCCGCCCTGGCGACTTTCTCCCCCTTTCACCAGCCCTTTCTGAAGCAAGCATAAAAAACTCCTCCAGGGTTTCCTTCTTACTTGTCACTCCAAGCTCCAGTCCACTCTACCTCCCCCCACGGGTTTCGCATCCGTATCAGGTTAACTCTCTGCCCTCGGTAGTTGATCTGTGGGAGCAGAGAGATAATGAGAGATGGCCGTTAAGAGATTGTCACAGAGGAAGGAAAGAACAAGGCTGCACTTGACTTGACCACATTATTGACCCAGCCCTGTTTTCAAACAGTCCGAATAGCTTCACAGTGGCAATGAGTTCCAGATGGCTTCTGTGGGAAAATGACAATGCCCCTGTGACTCTGGACATATAGAAACAATAACATTCATATTAGCCTCATCTCCCCACTACTCCATAAGTACCCAGGATGCATAGGACAATGCTATACCTCCTTGCTGTTTTCAAGATACCAACCCTGCTACAACATACGACGTTGCCAGGTTCTGCATAGCAGTGTTCAAAATTCGTCGGATGATGACCTGTGCCACAAACTAGATTTAATGAACACCCATATCAGAGCGCTCCGTAAATGGATAGCCATAGCCTTTTATATACTAACCTTTTATGCTCTTCCACATTCGTTTAATGCTCCAGTCCTAACCCTTCTTTTAGCCTCTTTTAGATTCGTGTAGTCTTTTATATATACCGTCTGTTTTAATAATTTTAACTTTCCAAAACATTTTACAGATTTTAAATGATTGTTCCCCACAGTGGCGTAGCGTGGGTTGTCAGCACCCGGGGCAAGGCAAGTAATTTGCGCCCCCTAACCCGTGAATTTGTGCCCCCTAACCCGTGAATTTGCGCCCCCTAACCTTAACCCCCAGATGTTGCGCCCGGTGCGGCCGGCCCCCTCTGCACCCCCCACGCTACGCCACTGGTTCCCCACCCTACTTATGCTGGTCTATGACTGTAACAAAGATCTGATTGATTGATTGATTGATTGATTGACTTTTTGTTGTTGGGAGGATTCTTTTCTGGCAACCTCTCTGTTATTAAACTTTCCTACATAGATGATCCTCTGTTCTTTTATCTGTTTTCCCTCTGCAGAAATAGAGTTCCTCTTTATGTCAGAAATGGGGAATTTCAGGCCTAGGGCCTCTCTGTCTGGCCTTGTTTCACACCCAGGTGGGTACAGGCCCTTGGACTGAGAATGCCTTTTGCTTCCCTGCAAGAGGGTTGAAAGGGGTGTGTTAGGGCCTGTGTAGAAACCAGTCTACCTGTACAAAGGTAAAATCTGCCATTGTTGCCCCACCCAGTTTTGCCTCAGGCATGTGGCCCTCAGAAAGTTGCCAAGAAGGCAATGCGGCTCTCTGAAGAAGGGTCCCTGCCCTCGCTTTAGGCCTTCTCTCTTGACTTCTTAAAATTATGAAGCTGAGGGCAGGGACCATCTTAGAATTGATTTGTTTAAGGTGCCCTGAGAGTTTTTGTTGTTGTTGTTTTGCTAAAAGGGGTCTGGACATATATGCTGTAAATAAAAAGGAAAACAAACGAGTGCCAAATAGTAGAAACCCAACAATCACCTGCTCAGCTCCAGTGACGGAATAGGCGTGGCCTTTCACCAGCTTCTTAAAAGTGACAGCCTCCATGTCAAAAGCACTTGTGATCTGAAAAAATGGGGGTTGAAGAAGAGTAAGTATCTAAGTGACAACCTTCAAAGGGCCTCCAAGGACGTAAGACTTTGCTGGAAGGGGATGGAGCAGCCAACACACAGCACTGTATTGGATATTATGGAAGATTATATAAATATATATATCCTTTGTTGAAAGATAAAAAGTACTTAATTGCAAGTGCACAGAGTAAGATAAGATATATATGGAGAAAAATAGCATCCATGTAGAAAAAAACCCAGAACCAACTCCCCCCCCCCAAAAAAAACAACTTGCATACATCACAAAAAAATTGTGATTGTAGTTCACCAGCCACTTAGCAGTATACCTGTTCCTCTGGCAAAATGTTTCATGCCACCGGTAAACTGCTGTGCAAAAACAAATGCACAAGCAGGCTGCTAGTAATTGTGCAATCTGTTGCATGGCGAGTTTCCGCTAGCACGGCTGTTGCACTGGAGTCTTCTGTTGCACAACAGGAAAGCTCACCTGTCCACTAGTGCAACAGCCCTTGCACTAGTGGACTATAGCGGTGGGTGCAGCCCCGAGGTACTCACATCAATGGAGCAACCCATGAGAGACCCCCTCTCCAGGGCCTTTAAGATGATCTGGAAGAGGTCGCTGGGCGGCTTTCGTAGGTCGTACCACTCAGTGACGCCTCCCGTGAAGTCTTCAAACCCTTCTGAGGTGCTCCCTCCTGAAAGAGCTTCATAGCAGCCGTTCACCCTACGGTGGAAGCAGAAGGGCATCAAGAAGGCGCTTCGTAGTGAATCAGAACATTGCTGCATCCATCTAGCTCAGTGTTGTCTGCACTGACTGGCAGCAGCTCTCCAAGGTCCCAGGCAGTGAGTCTCTCCCAACCCTACCTGGAGTTGCTGGGAATCATAGGATCACAGAGCTGGAAAGGACCCCCAGGACTCATCTAGTCCACCCCACTCAGACTAAACCCAGGACCATCTGCAAGCAAAGTAGCCTCTCTACCACTGAGCCACACGAATCTCTGAACCTAAGCTGGGTAAGGCCAACTTATATGTGGACCTGTCCCCCCCCCCCCAATGCTTTTTATTGATTTTCACAAACATAAATAAAACTTAAAACTTTTACATTCAACATTTTGTGTCATCTTATTTACCCTGCGCAATTTCGCGCCCGGACTTCCCTCCTACCCTGCTTCGGTTTTCCTAATTTACATCTTCTCTTACAGATTCTTATTTGCCCTCTATTCACATCACAGGATTTATATTAACCCTGCTACAGTTTTTAAACTTCTGCAATGAATTCGTTTGTACGCAAGAAATTTACTCCACTCCTCTTCAAACTTTGTCACTTTTTGGTCTCGAATTTTATAGGTCATTTTTGCCAATTCTGCATACAGTGGTACCCCGCAAGACGAACGCCTTGGAAGACGAAAAACTCGCTAGACGAAGGAGTTTTTCGTTTTCTTAGCCGCTTCGCAAGATGCATTTCCCTATGGGCTTGCTTCGCAAAACGAAGCTTGCCCCGCAAGCTCCGGGGATAGCGGGGAAGCGCAGCGCGTCTTCCCCGCTGTCCCCGGACCTCTTTTGAAGCAAGGGGCGGCGGGGAGAATCACTTCTCCCCGTTGCCGCCCCTTGGTTCAAAAGGGGTCCGGGGAGAGAGGGGAAGGCACGCGCGCCTTCCCCTCTCTCCCCGGACCCCTTTTGAACCAAGGGGCGGCAACGGGGAGAAGTGATTCTCCCCGCTGCCCCTTCCCTTGCTTTAAAACAGGTCCGGGGACAGAGGGGCAGGTGCGCGCGCCTTCCCCTCTGTCCCCGGAGATTGCGGAGCAGGCAAAGGGGAGAAGCAATCTTCTCCCCGCTGCCCCTTGCTTTAAAACAGGTCCGGGGACAGAGGGGAAGGCGCGCGTGCTTCGCAAGACAAAAAACTCGCAAGAAGAAAAAAACTTGCGGAACGAATTAATTTCGTCTTGCGAGGCACCACTGTACTCAAATAATTTTGTCTGCCACTCCAATAAAGTTGGGATCTCCTGGGATTTCCACTTTAGGGCCACGAGAATCCTAGCGTCAGTCGTGGCGTACTGAAATAGTTTACGATCTTTTTTTCTCTATTCATCTCCTATTATACCTAATAAAAAAGCCTCTGGTTTCTTTGGGAATGTGTATTTGAAAAGTTTTTTCAACTCATTATATATCAAATCCCAAAACTTTTTCATCTTTTCGCATGTCCACCACATGTGGTAGAATTCGCCGTCCTTTAGTTTGCACTTGGACCTGTTTTAATTGTTATACATGTGGAACTGTTCTAAACTGTTTTTGCACTTTTCTTTTTTTACGGTTCAAATGATTTAGTTCTTTTATAGTTGTGTATTTTACTGTTGTAACCTGTCCTGGGTGAGGGGTCAGTAAGAAATCTACAATGGGGGGGGGGGAGAAATATCCTGTTTGTTCCCATTTCACAACTGGGAAAACTGAGGCTGACTCACCCCCAGGTCACAGAGTTTGCCCTTGGCAGAGGTGGGACAAACACAAGTCTTTTGTACCAAATCTTTAGCCTCCCTCCCCCCGTCGACCCGAAACCAAGAGATTTAGATGCTTACTTGGCATAAGCTTTCTCAAGCAGGGCACTCCAGAATTCGTTGCCTTCTGCGGAGTGGACAAACACAAGCTTGCCATCTTTGGTTGGGAGGAGGTCATCCACCACCACGTCGACCCACTCGCCAAATTGCCAGATCTGAACCAAGCGCAAAACAGGCAAGACAAAGGTGAAAACTTTTCAACCTGGAGATGCCAGGAATTGAACCTGGTCCCTCCCGCATGTACCCTTGATGACTCAGCGGTGTTAACGTACTTAATCTGTACTTCTCATCAAACCATTATGTGAGTCCAAACACAATGAGATTTACATTTCTCTGAATTTTACAACGGTAGTTCTGCAACTGAACAACCCATTTACAAAAATACTTATGATAGGGGAAAGTGTTCAGGAAAACACATACTGAAGTGAAAACAGCATACAAAAAAAAAAAGTATTCTAGAAGGGGGGAATTGCTTGCAAAACAGTCAAAATGGCATACAAAAATGTGTATTTCAGAAGAAATTTACATTGAAATGCTGATGAATTTTCACAATATTTTTTTTTAAAAATCCTGGCTACAGATGGGAGAACTGCATTTAAAACTGGAAAAACAAGAAACTGAAACTGACAGATCTGGGGTTTTTTTTCTTAGCGGTTGTGCTCTGCACATGCTCAGAGAAAGCCATCATTAGTCCACATGTTCCAAGGTCAAGGTCCAGCGTTCTACACGAGCTCTGGTCCTGACACCTTGCTCAAATTACATTATTCCTTGCAGGCCCACCTAGTCCAGCTTTCTTTCCGCGGCCTAACAAACCCAGTTCCACTAAAGGGCAGGAGAGGAGAGAGATTCTGCAAGCGCGATTCATTAGGAAAGCTGCAGCTGTCTACCTGCAGGCACAGATCCGCAGGCTGAGCAAACACCAGGCTGTGCTCTGAATGGGAGGCACCGGGCAGCTTTCTTCCCCGCTATGCACCACACCCCTGCCACCCCCACAAACAAAGAACCTTGAAATACCAAGGCGAATCATCACCTGCGAGGTCGGATTCCACATCAGGGTGGAGTCCTCAGGTGTGGAAGACTTAAAATAAGCAGCAAAGCCACCTCGGCTGGCAGCAGACCAAGCCAGGCGTTGGATGGGGTGGAGCTGGGCAGAAGATAAACGCCTTGAATGGCGTTCGTGCGTTTAAGGAACTGGCTTTGGGCTAAGTGAGGGAGCCTGGAGATAACTGTAAAAACAGACTTTTTATTCTCACTCTCCTAGAATAAAAA
This sequence comes from Podarcis gaigeae, assembly GCF_964106915.1. Lineage (NCBI taxonomy): Eukaryota > Metazoa > Chordata > Lepidosauria > Squamata > Lacertidae > Podarcis > Podarcis gaigeae. Next base: position 13,923,526 of record NC_139693.1, on the reverse strand, counting down.
GTCCATTTTTAAACTGATTGCCGGGCTCCCTCAGTTAGCAGAAAGCCAGAGATTATTATTATTTGTAAAGGGAATTTCTGTATGAGTTAATACCTTATTATCCCTTTGGAGTTATACTTTATCTTTGTCCTTCCAGGCTATGATTTACATTTTTCATTCATTGGGGCTTCCCTCCCCGCTTTTTGTTATGCTTGCATTTGTTGTTGTTGTTGTTGTTAAATCAATTTTACACACAGACACACACACACACACCGTTTTGCAGTATGGAAAGTGACAGAAACGTGCACAAAAAAGGTTGGGATGAACGAGTGATTAACTGGAAAGGTGTAAACACCCCACAAGGAAAATCAGAGTGATTGGAGCACAAATGCTTATTATCATATAAACAACTTGCAAAATAAATAAATCAGAATGAATGCTCATAAAGACTGGATACGATCTAACCTCGGTATAAGCTTTCTGTTAGCAAATCAGGGAAGAATGCTAAAATAAACACCAGAGAGATCTGGAGGACACAAAGAATTTCTCTGTTGCTTCGCAAGCAGGGCTAGTCTATGTTCCTACAAAATACATCCAATTTAAAAACACACACAGAGAGAGAGAGATGCAGTGCTTTGAGTAACAAGGTTCACAGAAAGGCAGGTGCTCACCTGGAAGTGGAAGATGCCAGCGTATCCATTCTGGAAGCTCTGCCCATGGGGGACAACGCGGTGTAGAAGAGGGTCATTCAGGGTGAGGGAGGCAATAGCCGCCAGGAGCCAGCAGTCACCTGGAAGGAGAGGCAAAGGGAAAGCCAGCCAGTTAAAACAAAAACAACTGTTATCTATCTATCTATCTATCTATCTATCTATCTATCTATCATCTATCTATCTATCTATCATCTATCTATCTATCTATCTATCTATCTATCTATCTATCTATCTATCTATCATCTATCTAATCTATCTAACTATCTAATTATTTGGTGAGGCTGTTGCATCCAACTTTAGGGATACACAGAGTAGGCCTGTTAGCATTAGTGGACATGACCAAGGCCCCATCTGCACTATGCATCATGCCACTCTGAGCAGATGTGGCTTCCCCCAAAGCATCCTGGGAAGTGTAGTTTCATAAAGGATGCTGAAATTTGCGAGGAGACTTTGTTTTGGAGGCATCCTGAGAGCCCCCTCATTTCAGGGAGAATCTGCTGCCCCAGAAGCTCCAAGTGGAGAGAGCTTTTTCTTCTGTATTCTCCTTTCACGACCAACATGTACCTTTCCCCCCCTCATACCCTCCCCAAAACTGCCAGTTCTTTTCATCCCTCCTCTCCGGACCTATGACAGTTCTCCTGTCTTATTCCCTTCCTTTCTGTTCACATTCTATTTATTTGAACAAATATTCACCTTTCATTATTTCACCTCCTAATTCCCCTCAGCACCTCCTCTGGCCCTTTCCCCTCAGGGGAGGAAGGCCTTCCTTCCCTCACCCGCCCCGGAACTTTCCGGTCTGCCAGCCATCTTCACTCAGCAGACCAGGAGCTTCTGGTGCTATGGCACAGCTAGGGCCACCTGAAACTAGTTTGAGAAACACTGCCTTAACCCAAGTGGACTACCAGCTGCCTGCCCAGTTCCTGATCTCTGGGTGTGTGGGGTGCTTTCTCCAGTGTTCGAAATTAGCCAGGTGCCAGGCGCATTTTGCACCTAGCTTCCGACCACTTGCGACCAAGTGAGGATGCCTGGGCGCCAGGATGGCACCTGATGTCTTGGGATCATTGGATCTGGACCGCTTTCACGCACAAATACCTCGTCCTGTAGAATTCTATCAGTTATATTTAATCTGCATAATCGGAATGAATTTCAGGAACCAAGTTCCTTTGTCTGTGCAGCCAGAGCAGGAGTAGCCGTCATTAAGAAAAAGAGGTTGGAATTGGCCAATATACTGTACTGTTCCGTGTATAAGACTAGGGTTTTTTAAACTAAAAAATAGTATTAAAAAGGGGGGTAGTCTTATACACGGGGGCAATTTCCCTCCATTTTCTTAATTTTGAGTCCCCAAAAATAGGGGGGGGGGGTGTTATACACGGTGGCGTGTTATACATGGAAGAATACGGTATACATGTTGACTGTCCCTGGATCAAAGGACATTTCTTCTTTAAGTTCTCAAAGCTCTTAACCTAGGCTCAAAGTTGTCATCTGAACTAGACGTTTAACTAAGAATCCATCACAGTCAGTCCATCATTTGAAAAATAATACTTTAGAGCTGTTTTGCCCCCAATTGGCCACAAAACATTCCGCTTTGGCGACTGCAACCTTGGTTTGAAGAGCCATTTGGCACCTAGCTTATATACCTGAGTTTTTGACAAACTCTGTTTCCCCCACCCCACAAACTTAGTTGTTACTCTGAAATGCAAACTTGTTTTGGAGTAAGCGCAGACACCAGTCTGCTGTCTTTGAGCCCTGAAGCTGGCGCTCTGCCCCGGGGAGGGGTGCAGGCCGCGCAGAGGAGACCACGCCTGCCTGCAGGGCTCTGATCAGATAAATGGTGTGTGGTGTGAGAGAGGGAGGGAGGAGAAGAAACACTGAGGAGGGTGTGTTTCCTGCAGCTGTCGGGAAGTTTCCCTCGATGACCATGACCTGACAGTTTCAAAACAGCTAAGCCAAAAGGAAAACAGCCAGGCAGGAATGGTAGGAAGGCCAGAGAGTGTGAGGGAGTCACGTCATATGCTCAGGGGGCTCTGCGGCTGCTGTTGCACAATCAGCACACACCCGGAAAGGCTCCAGTGTCCTTTCAAAATTGTACTTCTGGTCGTAACAGAAAACAAGCCATGCCGATAAAACACAGAAAAATAAACAAAGGGCCAGCAGGAAAACAACAACCAGAAATTGCATCAAAACCTTTGCCTTCCAAGTTATCAGTAGGTTTTGTCTACCTGAAGAAAACAGAAAAGCTGTCCGTCTGTTTCCAACATATAAATTTGAGCAACTTTTTTTCATTGGGATGGGTGATATCTTGGGCGTGGCCAAGATTATGAGGGGCGGGGGGAGGACACACACCTGTCACCATCGTCTGTCTGACTCTGTCTAGCAGATTTGGAATGAAATGTCTCAACAACCGTCATTTTAAATTTCTTTTGATCCCAAGTGGTCATAAAAATCTGTCATAATCTTTCCACAAATTTCTACTTGTAGTTAGGTGTTTTTATTTATTTACTTGATTATGGGTGGGGGCAGCTGCCCCACCTGCTCCCCCGGCTACACCCATGGGTGGTGTCCAACTAACTCCCACCCCAGAACACACCCACTGAAATCAACAGACATGGCTAAGGGCTTCCCATGGACACCTGGCTGCAAAAACTGGAAGGGCACCCTCTGGCCTGATCCAGCAGCCAAGCTCTTCCTAGGATCTCCTATACAACAAAGACCACAGTCTTGTACTGCAAGAAGCAGGGGAGGCAGGTGGGAAAGAACTAAGGGTGTGTGAGAGAGGAGACCTGGCTGCAGTGACCCCCCCAACCTCTCCCTGCTTTTTGGGGTGCTTAGCGCCCATCTCTGGCAGACCACCTCGGGTGAACCCTCCTTACCCAGAGCTCCTTGACAGACGTCTGTGCGGGTCGCCCCGTCCACAATGAAGAGAGGGTTGCGGCACAGTTCCTGAAATACACAAGAGGGAGGCGGGCTGGTTTGTTGTTGTTTTCGCTGCTGCTGCTGTTGCTGTTAAATGCCTAAGAGGAAGCGCCTGCTGTATCAGGCCAAAGGTAAAGGTAAAGGGACCCGTGACCGTTAGGTCGAGTCGTGGCCGACTCTGGGGTTGTGGTGCTAATCTCGCTTTATTGGCCGAGGGAGCCGGCGTACAGCTTCCGGGTCACGTGGCCAGCATGACTAAGCTGCTTCTGCTGAACCAGAGCAGCGCATGGAAACGCCGTTTACCTTCCCGCCGGAGTGGTACCTATTTATCTACTTGCACTTTGACATGCTTTCGAACTGCTATGTTGACAGGAGCAGGGACTGAGCAACGGGAACTCACCCCGTCACGGGGATTTGAACTGCCAATCTTCTGATTGGCAAGTCCTAGGCTCTGTGGTTTAACCCACAGTGCCACCCGCGTCCCAGCAGGCCAAAAGGGGGCCCCAAATTTAGTCCAGCATCTTGTTCTTGCAGTGGCCACACAGATGCCTCTGGGAAACCCGCAAGCAGGACCTGAGCTCAAAGAGCACTTTATTCTCCTGCAGTTTCCAGCAACTGGTATTCAGAAGCATTGCATTATGATTTGCCTCTACCTGGGAAAGGGGGGAAGGAACTGCAGGGTGAGGGGCTGGCGGGCCGGCTGTCTAATGCCAAAGTTGCACCAGCCCTTTATCTTGTTTACCTTTTAGACAACTATCAGGCAGGGAGGGCTTTTGATCATCAGGGCCGTGTGTACTCTGCATGTTAAGTAAAAAGTGAAACTCTTCCCCAAGGAAAGCTCAGCTCTGTAGCCTGCCTTAAAAATGCAGGTTAAACCTATATGCATATTCTCTTTTGCTCTCCATAATTAATTCCACTGTTTTGCTTTTACCACTTTGCTTAAATCATTCTGGCATGAAGCCTTGACTACTGGGAATCCTATTTGGCTTCAGGGAGATCAGCAGACATTACTATGCGAACACAGGTACTGAGTCAGCCTAATCAAGCTCAGTGTTGTCTGCACTGACCGGCAGCAGCTCTCCAGATTTTCAGGTGGGCGTCTTTCCTTGCTTTACCTGGAGATGCTGAGTAAAGGCAGCCAGTCAGCCAGATGCTCTACTATTGAATCCACACTCTCTAACATGTACTCTCCATACCCCATAAGGGCTAGAAACTTGAGTGTAAAAAGGAGGTTCTCAGGAAGCTGAATTTTCAGACCAGTAACACAACTCTGCGGCTTTCTTGTGTTCCCGAAGAACTGAAGCTTACCTACACAGAACTACTGCGCCCATTTTCTAGATGGGCTAAACCAGGCAAACTCGGCCCTCCAGATGTTTTGGGACTACAACTCCCATGATCCCTAGCTTACAGGACCAGTGGTCAGGGATGATGGGAACTGTAGTCCCAAAACATCTGGAGGGCCGGGTTTCCCTATGCCTGGGCTAAACTGATGCCAACAGCAAGACGTAACTCGAGGTCAAAGATATTCTGGGTTGCAACCTGCGTCTTTTCTTGAGTCTCACCGTAGGCCGTTTCCACTTGACTCCGTAAGTCTTGGAGGAGTTCGGCCCAAGCTCCTTGAAACCCAGGGAAGAGGCCGTGGCGGGGAAGGTGTCATCCCTGAAAAGGGCTCCACTCTGCAAGCACTCGTTGCGAAGCCTCTCGTAATCCTGGTTCAGGTACTTGATTGCATTCTCGTTTTTACCCAAGCCCAGGTCTTTGGCCCTCTGCTTCTGGACCTGAGCGGAGACCCCCGTGCAATAGATAGGCACAATGACCTCTTCCGACATCTCGGGCAATTGGGTGAAACCCTCCTGAAACAGATAAAGATGGCATTAAACACAGAGAGCTTTGGTTCAGTGGTAGAGCTTCTGCTTGGCATGTAGAAGGCTCAATCCTCAGCATCTCCAGGTAAGGCTGGGAGAAAGTCCCTGCCTGAAACTCTGGACAGTCGCTGCCAGTTCGTTTAGACAGTGCCAAGCTAGATACACCAAAGTTCTGAATCAGTGTAAAGCATATTCCTAGGTTCCTGGACAGAAACGTGCATATTTCTCAGAGCAGTATGGAAAATTGCCAATGGAACAGGCCAGGCAAAACAAAAAGGGAGTCCAGAGCACCATCAGTATAGCCCCCCAACCTTTCAGATTTCCTCCTGCCCCTCCTGGCTCTTTAAGAATGCTAAGTCTCTAGTCCTCACAATTACTGAGAGGGAAAAGGGTAGGGCTGTCATATGTCCGGAATTTCCCAGACATTACCAGGATTTCAAAGGTGGAAGTGAAGTCCGGGCGGGGCGGGGGGGATTTCTGAAAGGAGGGCAGTTTGTCCTGGATCTTCAGCAAGTAAATGGAGAAATAGCGCGTGTTTTTTGGTGTTTCCATAAAAAAGAAAGCGCAACTTTCGGGTTTTCCTTTAGAAAGCGCAACAATTTTGGGGGGTGCCCTGGTTTTTACTTTTTGAAATACGGCAACCCTAGAAAATGGAAGCTTTGTTATCATTATCGTTATTTATTATATTTGTTAATTACTTTATATACACAGAGTGCCTCAAAATGACTTAAGAATAAAGTAAAATACAGACAAAGTACACTATAAGCCAAATTAAGAAAACAAAACACTGCACAATATAATTACGTTATTTGGATGGAAGGGGACATCTTTCCGGAATCCTGTGGAATGTAGCACTGCCTGTGAAAATATCTTTCCTTTTGAAGAAAATGGTTCAAAACCTGCTGAAATTTGTTCTTTTAATTACTTCTACAAGCCCCACAGAAGGACTGCAACTCAGTGGCAGAACACCTGCTTTGCCTGCAGAAGGTCCTGAGTTCAATTCTTGGCATCTCCAGTTTAAAAAAGGATCAGGGAGCAGGTGTTGGGGAAGACCATTTTCTGCTCAGCTGAGCAATCCAAACCCCTGGAAGAGCTGCTGCCAGTTAGTGCAGACAATATTGGGTTAGGTAGACAAATAGTCTGATCTTATCTAAGGCAGCTTCCTGTGTCCCAAGTAAACCATGAGGGCTAGAATCTCACATCACACATTTAATGCACTTATGCTACTTTAAGCATAATGACATAATAATAATAATAATAATAATAATAATAATAATAATAATAATACCTTGCCCTTTTGTCTGGGTTTCCCCAGCCACTCTGGGCGGCTTCCAACAGAATATTAAAAACACAATAAAACATCAAACATTAAAAACTTCCCTGAACAGGGTTGCCTTCAGATGTCTTCTAAAAGTCAGATAGTTGTTTATTTCCTTGACTTCTGATGGGAGGGCGTTCCACAGGGCAGGTGCCACTACCAAGAAGGCCCTCCGCCTGGTTTCTGTAACCTCGCTTCTCACAGTGAAGGAACCCCCAGAAGGCCCTTGGCACTAGACCTCAGTGTCTGGGCTGAATGATGGGGTGTATTAATTCAGGATATTATTATTATTATTATTATTATTATTATTATTATTATTATTATCATCATCATCATCATCATCATCATCTCATCCACATCATCAGCGTCTCCCCCCAAGAGTGCTGGGAACTGTAGTTTTTTCACAGCATTAACCTCACAGAGCTCAAACTTCCAGCACCTTTAACAAACTACTATTTCTAGGTTTGTCCATGACTGCTCACCTGGCAGAAGAGTGCTTCAGGTGTATCAGGTGTCGATGTCACCTGACTTCCTTTTTTAGAGGAAGGGTTGTAGCTGAGTGGTAGAAGGAGCACAGGTCAAATCCCTAGCACAGCTGGGAAGACCCTTGTCTGAACCTTGGAGGGCTGTTGCCAGTCGGACGCCCTTGCCTGCAGATGGAGCCTTTTTGTGCAAAAAGTTACAAGCTTTGCTGCTGAGTCACAGGCCTTCCTCCCAAGTTGCATTCGTCTGGAGCACAGCGGTTGCAGAAGGAATGCAAGGGGGGGGGTAATGCAGGAGGCAGCAGTCTGGAGACCAATTTCCCCGAGACTCCCATCTTGCTTGCTTTAAAAAAAAGCAAGTTTCAGCTTCCTAGCTCTTATGGCTGTGAAGACAAGCTTGAACACAAGAAGAGCTCTGCTGGATCAGGCCCAAGGCCAAGCATACTGCCTCCAGCGATGGAAGCAGGGCGTCACCAACAGGGTTAATAGACACTGATAGCCTAATCTTTCATGAATTGCAGAGTTGGAAGGGACCCCGAGGGCCATCTAAGTCCAAACCCTGCAATGCAAGCATCTCAACACATGGTCTCCCATCCAATTTGAAACCATACCGGACCCTGCTTAGCTTTGCAAACGTGCGAGCCAATCTATTGCTGCACCACCAATCCTCTTTTAAAGCCATCCAAGTTGGTGGCCATCGCTGCCTCCTGGGGGAGCAAATTTCAACTGTGTGAAGTCTCCCCCTCCCTTTTTTTTGCCTGTCCTGATTCTTTCAATGCTCAGCTTCACCCATGAGTTGTAGTGTTAAAGAGAGCGAGAGAGAAAAATCCCCTACCCAGTTCTTTTTTTCTAATAAAAAAAATGTTTAGGGGTACTCTCATTTTGACTCAAGAAAACCACCATTTTATAGTTCGAATCAGGAAAAATAAAGACAGTAAATGGTCGCTTGCCTCTTCTCTATGCTAAGAAGTCCCAAATGTTGCACACTTTCCTTGAAAGAGGCATGCCGGCAATGCCTCGTGTCATCTCAGAAGCCAGGGGTTAGGGAAGGAGGCTTTGAAATCATGCAAAGGAACTGCAATTATCCTAATCTGTTGCATTTGCATAATCTATGCAGGTTGTGGAATCCAGCTTCTCTAGGAGCAGAATTTGGGTTAGGTAGACATAGAGGTGTGCTTTTAAAAAAATATAAACAAACATGGAGTGCAGATAAGGAAAGAGGAGAAAATTGGTCCAGGTTGCATTTCAAGGCCAAATGACTCAATTCACATGTTTCAAAAAAAAAAAAAAAAAAAAAAAACTCAAGCTCTCCTGTGAATTTTGCATTCATCTGAATTTTGCGATGCAAAAGCTTGTTACAAACATGCATTTTGCGTATTGAAATGCACATATCGACGAAGATAACATAAACAATGCATGAATATTTGAAGAAACTCCTTTGAAATAAATAAATAAATAAATAAATAAATAAATAAATAAATAAATGTGTCTGTTACAGAAGAGTGCTCTAAAATGCTGATGAATTTCCATGAGGGTCTTTTGAATAATAATAATAGCAAACCGATATAGAAATGTGGAGAACTGTAAGGCTGTAAAAAATGAGAAACCGAAACTGAGGGATCCACTCACCCCTACAGACTGCCAACACTTGCAAAATGCCATCTGTCCTACCCATGGCATTCCAGCTCCAAGCAGTCAGAAGCCCAAAATGGTATCAGCAACTGTATCAGAGCCTCTCTGTGTGTGTGTCTCTTTCTCTCTGCACAGCTACATCTGCTGAATAGCAAGACAGATCACCTTCCCTTCTGCCAGTTCTGCTGGCTGTTCATTTGTAGAGAGGAATGTCAGGGTTTATGTACATATCCTTGCCTGAAATGGAGACTCTCAGACCTGGAAGCCTCGGATCGTATCCTAAGTTAATCCTACTCAGAGGAGATCCATTGAAATTAATGGACATGACAAACTTAGGCCTTTTAAAAAAAATAGTCCTTACTGTTAATACAGTAAGTAGACAGACAGACAAATCAGGATGAAATATTCCAAACTATTATTCTATTACCAGTACTGCTATTATTTTTTAAATAAAACAACAACTACTACAACGCTGTAGAGGGCAGATGTCATTTAGGAATTTCCACCTCAGGAAATGTAAATATTTTGGGCTATCCCTGGAAGACAGGTTCTGGAGTTCAGCCCAGCTTTGGGGAAGGTTTAGCACAGATTTGCAGAAAAAGGTGTGTGGGGTGAGGGATGAACACAAAGTTTAAAGCAAATGTGATGATAGATCTATTGCAAAAAGAACAGATATTTGGTGAATGCTGTTCGTCAGGAAAGGCCCCTCCAAAGAAATCCATTTTCTTCACTGACTTACTAATACTTTACGCCAGCAAAATTGTCTCTTCGGACTAGGGATAAATGAATCTCTCATTTCTTGTTTCTCAGTTTTCGAATCTCAAATTCAGTTCTCCATATTTCTCTAGTAATTTGGTTGTGCTTTTTAAAATTCTTACGGAAATTTGTCAGGGTTTCAGTGCCAATTTCTCTTAATAAACTGATGGCTGTATCTAGACCAACTGAAAAAATTGGGTTGTATCCAGCAAAGAGTAGATACAGTGAAATTGTATTTCACTGTATCTATTCTTTGTTGGATACAACCCAATTTTTTGTGTGCTGTTTTGACTAACATACACATATATATTTTTGCTAGCAATTTTATCAGTTTTACTAATATATGCATTCTTATGCACACTTTCCTCTAATAAGCACATTTTTGTAAACACTGGTTGGTGGGAGAACTGCACTGCAAATTTCAGAGAAATGCACATTTTGAAGGATAACAATCTCTGGGTTCATGCATTGGTTCAACAAGTGTGAATTAGGTTGTTTCTTCTTAAGATGGAAACAAGATCCAATTTCTTCCCCAATCCCTACTCTGGAGTCTAGCAAAATATCCTTCTTCCTCTGCTTTGCTGGTACAGTCGTACTTCAGAAGTTAAACGGAATCCGTTCCAGAAGTCTGTTTGGTTTCCAAAACGTTCGACTTCCAAAGCGCGGCTTCTCATCAGAAGCCCTGTCGGACGTTCAGCTTCCAAAAGAACGTTTGAAAACAGGAACACTCACTTCCAGTTTTCGATAATTTGGGAGCTGGAACATTCAACTCCCAAGGTACGTCTGGAGCCGAGGTACGACTGTAATTCCAAATTCATAGATATGGGATTTTTAAAAGATTTTATTTCTTGCAATCTTGAATGCAGGGTATGTGTGAGTTGGGTAAAGCAGTCTGGAGGGCTGGCTTTCGCTATGTCTGGGGAGGTTTACAGAGTTTGTGCATGTGCAGAAGATTAACCGAACACAAGTCAATTAGATGAGACATTTGGCATGCACATAAAGACATCCACCCACCCCACCCTTGGCAAGGCGAGCCTGGGAGCACCATACCCTCTGGCCACGTTTATGACCCGAGGCGTGCAGAAAGTGGACAGAGAAAAGGTTTTCTATGTTTCTCATAATGCTAGAAACTCTAAGACATCCACGGAAGCCAATTCAGGAGGACAGACAAAAGAAAAGTCCTTCTTCACACAGCACATAGCTGAAACTATGGAACTCACTTCCACAGGAGGCAATGGGGCACCAACTTAAGTAAAGGTAAAGGGACCCCTGACCATTAGGTCCAGTCGTGGCCGACTCTGGGGTTGCGGCGCTCATCTCGCTTTACTGGCCGAGGGAGCTGGTGTACAGCTTCCAAGCCATGTGGCCAGCATGACTAAGCCGCTTCTGGTGAACCAGAGCAGTGCATGGAAACGCCGTTTACCTTCCCGCCAGAACGGTACCTATTTATCTACTTGCACTTTGACGTGCTTTCGAATTGTTAGGTTGGCAGGAGCAGGGACCGAGCAACAGGAGCTCACCCCGTCGTGGAATTCGAACCGCCAACCTTCTGATCGGCAAGTCATAGACTCTGTGGTTTAACCCACAGCGCCACCCGCGTCCAAGGAATGGACAAATGGAGCCTCCAAGTTCAGAGGCAAGTGCACTGCCGAATACCAGAGGCTTTGGAATAAACAGCAAGGGTTTCTCATGCGCTTCCAGGAGCCATGAGGCTGTCCACTCTTGAGAAAGGAATCCCAGACCAGAGAGATGGCCTCCCCCACTTTCTATTCTTTATAATTTCCTTTCTATAAGTTTTAAACAAATAAACAATCCGACAACATTTCAATTTTAGCAATCCTTCCACCTACAACTTCCCTCCCCTCCATGGTTCCCTCAAAATTTAAATTTATGCTGCATATTATAGTTACTCTAGACCTTCACCTTACCTCAACAAGCTTCCTCAACCTCGGCCCTCCAGATGTTTTGAGACTACAGTTCCCATCATCCCTGACCACTGGTCCTGCTAGCTAGCGATCATGGGAGTTGTAGGCCAAAAACATCTGGAGGGCCGAGTTTGAGGAAGCCTGCCTCACAATAAAAACCAAAAAGTTCGCCTCTACTGTTCTTACTCAAATCCTATTTGCGTTCTAACATTCTTTTTACACTGCATTTTTAAGTATTCTGCAAACGTTTTCCAATCTTCTTTAAAACCAGCTGCTTTCTGGTGGTCTGATCTAACAACACCATTTCTACACTTTCGTGAGTGGGACAGTGACTGAGTGAATTAATTAATTAATAAATAGATAGATAATTCCTGGCAAGGCTAATAGGTCTTCAGCCAGCATCCACCTGCTGGCCTTCATATTTACAGTCAGGCCTGTCAGCTTCCTTCTCTTCTGTCTCAGTTTTGCAGACAGGGAGGAAAATGGAGACAAAACTAGAATTAATTGCCGCTGTCTCTTGTTGACTCTGCCTCTGGCTCCGCCTCCTGTGGGGCTCCCCTCCTCCTGCCCACCCACCCCAGTCCCAAAGGGCAATACCCGCAAAATGCTAATAGGGGTGCCATTATTTTTCAAGCCAGAGGACCAAGGCAACAATGGGTTAGGTGGAAGAGATTGCAGAGAAAGGGAATCTTATAAACCTGTCAGCCGTTAATACCTTCCCCCTTCTATTTGCATTAATATCATGACAGGTCTTTCAGGTAAAGCCAGGCACAGAGATAACCCAGCTCCGAGTGAGTCACCCTCGCCGCAGCCCTCTCCTTTGTACGTACTTTTGCGCCTGGCGCACTGTGTTCAAAAGCCACACCCGAGCAAGAAATTAATGTGTTTAGACTTGCGAAAGGTATTATCAGGGGGAGAAAAGGTGAGCAAAACACAAGAATCAACAAGACCCGTTTGCTCAGAATTGGAGAGCTTTTGTTTTTCTTCCCCCCCCCCCCCACCAAAAACAGTAGAAAACCCTGGGGCGGTGTTTGAAGACTTTGGTTCCAAAGATCACAACTACTGAAGTTGTGATGGGCAGTGGATATGCTTCCAGTTGCATTCAGTGCTAGTCCTGCTCAAAGTAGACCCACTGAAAATAACAGAAATGACTAATGTAGAGCCATTCATTTCAATTAATCTGAGTAAGATTAGCACCAGATATAATCCTTTGGTTTAGCAGACAAAGAGCTCTGTATAGTTCAAAGGTTTGTCCATAGGCTCAGGCTTCAACTGGGCTCCTTGCATTTCACCTCACCAGTCCTCAATGGGGAACATCCATCGCTGATCTTGTCAATATTGTAAAACCACTGGTTGCTCCAGAAAAACACAACAGCTCCCCAATTTGGCACCTTCCCTTCTCCGGCGGGGGGGGGGGGGATGTTATCTGTTTATCAAACATGCCAATCTGAGGATTTGAAGCTGTATAGCAACAGATCTCAGGTCAGACACAGAACAGAACAACAGACCTATTTAATTAATAAATTGGGTGTTGCTGGAGATGTCGGCCATGCTTGCTGGGGCAGATGGGAGTTATTGTTCAGCAACACCTCGAGAGTCAAAGTTGTATCACCCCTCCTCTAAATAATTGCATGGGCCGTACCTATCCCTGAAGGGAACTTTAGTAAATTCGTCCTCTAGGTTCTCAGGGGGTACAATGTTAAAACTTATATGCCTGTTTTCTCAGAAGCAAGTCTTCGGTTCAATGGGACTTGCTTCCAAGCAAAGGCATACAGGACTGCAGACTTAGAAGGATCTCAAGTACAAAAGGATGAGAAGGGGCAGCTGCTTCCTTTATACAACAAGGGCTGGGGGATCTGGTGTCCTCCAAGACACTATTGGACTCTCAGGTCCCATCAGCCCCAGCGAACCATGGCCGTTGGTCAGGGATGATGGGAGTTGTGGTCTAGCAACAACTGGAGGGCCATGGGTCCTACATCCATGTTGCAAAGCAGGGTTTCTCAAACCTGGGTCTCCAGCTGCTTTTGGACTACAATTCTCATCATCCCTGACCACTGGTCCTGCCAGCTAGGGATGATGGGCTTTGTAGTCTCCAAAAACAGAGCACGCCCTGCTCTGGGATCCTCCTGTCTTGCAAGTCAAAGGATAAGTGCCAAAGCTGGGAACGTTAAGTCCCACAGACACCTCGAGCCAGGGAGCAGATCCAACCAACCCCCCCGCAGCTGAGTAAATAGTGCCAATTTGCAAGTGAAATTAATAATTTGGAAAGTGAAGGCTGGCTGTGAACTGGCAACCATCCCAGACTGGGGACCAACCATGAGTATGTCACACGTCTAGGGAGGGCGAGGGCTGTAAAGCGTCTGCCTTGTATGCGAAAGATCCCAGTCTCTCTCTCTGGCATCTCCAAGTGGGGCTGGGAGATACTTCCTTCTTGAAACCCTGCAGACACTCTGCATGCACAGCAGATATAGGGGCAACCACTTTTTGCTTCTTAGGGCGAAACCAGATATAGTAGTTTTGCTTTTACACTTGTAAGAAATTGATCTTTTAGCATGGCAGCACTCTTTCTTTGGAATTCCCTATCAGCAATCAAGCAAGGTGCCTTCGCTGCAATCTTTTAGGCACCTGCTAAAATACTTTTAGGGACACGGGTGGCGCTATGGGTTAAACCACAGATCCTAAGACTTGCCGATCAGAAGGTCGGCGGTTCGAATCCCTGCAACGGGGTGAGCTCCCATTGCTCGGTCCCAGCTTCTGCCAACCTAGCAGTTCTAAAGCACAAAGTGCAAGTAGATAAATAGGTACCGCTCCAGCAGGAAGGTAAACGGTGTTTCCGTGCGCTGCTCTGCTTCGCCAGAAGCAGCTTAGTCATGCTGGCCACATGACCCGGAAGCTGTCTGCAGACAAACGCCGCCTCCCTCGGCCAATAAAGCGAGATGAGCGCCGCAACCCCAGAGTCGGCCACGACTGGACCTAATGGTCAGGGGTCCCTTTACCTTTACCTTTAAAATACTTTTGTTCAGGGAAACCTACCCTGATGCATAGAAGCCAGCATGTGGTTTAATCTGCTCTTAACTGAACTGCTGATATTAATTACATTTTTTGAACTTTTTTTTTAGTACCTATTTTTAACTTTTTCTTTTATTGACGATTTCGATGTTTTCCTTTTCTGTTTGCAAAGTGCTTAGAGGTTTTATTTACAACCAAGCAGTATGTACAATAGTGTTAAATGAAATAAAACGAATAAATTAAATCACAGTACAGCAAGAGGACTGTGGGCTTTGCATTTCCCGAGTTGTGACACTGACAAAATTACACCCCACCCTCCCTGCAGCTTCTGGGGAGAGCTCATATTGCCACCAATGGGAGAGGTTTTTGTTTTTAAATGGTATGTATTTTTATATTTTTATATTGTAAACAGATATCACTAAAGGACTGTAAAGCACTACATCTGTAGCACCGCTGTTCAGCTATTCATATCAAGGCCTTGTTTCTAACCACCATCAAGACAAAATGCAAACTTGCCCTCATTTGCTTTAAGCCTAGAGACATATGGAAAGAGATCCTCTCCATTTCCCCATAAATAAGATTATGCACGGCTTTATATACATTACTACCAACAGATTACCGGGAAGAAAAAAGCTTGTTAATTTCCCCCCTACTAAACTGGAAACCTCCTTCTTAAGCCTGGCCTGGGGTAGATATAACCTTGGTTCACTGGGTTCATTGTGCCTTGATGACATCCAAGGTTAGCCTGAGGCTGTGTTTCAGTGGCTCAAGAAGATTGCTCACCTCTGAAGGCCCTTTGCGTCGTTTTTCCCCTCAGGCAAAGGATTGGTGGCAACAAGGGCCTCTAACACCCTCACTATGACACAACGATGACAGAATATTCTCCTAGCCTAGAGAGATCCAGCTGCTCCATCACTGCCCATTTTTCCAGCAGACACCAAAAACTGCAAGACTTTGAATTCCTGAAATCCATTCAGATTGTGCAGATCAGATAGAATTCTACTGGATGTGTTGCAAGTGGCCCAAAGCCAGGTGCAAAATGCGCTTGGCAAAATTTTGGCTGCTTCATTGCTGCTAACATAGTGGTTTAACTTCACCCCTGGAGGTGCACTCTATTTTCTCTCGAGAAAGACAGGTACCCACAAATCCCACATTTTTCAGTTCCTCATATACTTTTCCAGTGCTTTTTTTCTTTAAACAAATGTTTAGGGGTACTCTCATTTTCCTACTCATATTGAAATACAGCCCCTCAATGAGGCCAAACTTAGATTCACAAAATGTTTAGGGGTATGCATACCTCTGTGTGTCCCCAGGGGGGTGAAAAAGCGCTGAACTTTTCTAACTTCAGAGAGTCCTGGTTTTGTTTCTGAAGTGGATTTGTTGAGCCAGGGCAACAGGCGAAGGTCTGTCAACCCCGTGCTGCCAGACCTGATCTCCGGCCTCCTCACACCATCTTCCCCAGCTTCTTCTGGACCAGCCTTTGCCGAGCCAATGTTTTGGATTACAGCTCCCACCAGCCTCAGACAGCACACCTGTATGATGCCAGAGCAGATGGGACTATAGCCACGCTAACTGGGGATGAGAGTTAAAACAAAAAAAAAATCCTTCCAGTAGCACCTTAAAGACCAACTAAGTTAGTTCTTGGTATGAGCTTTCGTGTGCATGCACACTTCTTCAGATACACTTCTTCAGTGTATCTGAAGAAGTGTGCATGCACACGAAAGCTCATACCAAGAACTAACTTAGTTGGTCTTTAAGGTGCTACTGGAAGGAATTTTTTTTGTTTTGACTATGGAAGACCAACACGGCTACCTATCTGTAACTGGGGATGAGAGTTGTGATCAAAGACATATGAAAGGTCGGTGACAGTCTGGACACATTCCAGTTTGACAATACAGTGGTACCTCGAGTTACAGACGCTTCAGGTTACAGACGCTTCAGGTTACAGACTCCGCTAACCCAGAAATAGTACCTTGGGTTAAGAACTTTGCTTCAGGATAAGAACAGAAATCATGTGGCAGCAGTGAGAGGCCCCATTAGCTAAAGCTACCTTAGGTTAAGAACAGTTTCAGGTTAAGAACGGACCTCCAGAATGAATTAGGTTCTTAACCCGAGGTACCATTGTACCCTCCTTAAACTGCTATGCCCAGAACAGCGAATCGTATTCCTGGCGAGGTCTGAGAAAAGCAGAACACCACGCTACTGTTTCCTTGATGCGGATATAATGCTTAACTATAATTAATGCAAACTTCTCTTCCTGGTTTCCAAACAACTCTTAACCACAGCACAGCAGAGGCCTGCCCAACTTGCATGGCATCAGTCTAAGTGCAGGCCTTCGTGGTGGTCCACCAGGAGATCAATCTTGTTTTAACTGCTTGCTTCAGACACTTGATAAGGCCGCTGTTCAGGCTAATGGTGGTCCTTCAGCTGTGTGGGTTAACATCAAAAGAGCTCCGTCAGGTCAAGCCTAAGGCCCAGATGCTCATGGAAATCCTGCAAACAGAACCTCAACGCAACAGCAGCTCCCTCACCTGCAGTGCCCACCAGCTGTTCTTCAGAGGCATAGTGCTTCTGACAACTGGAGGAAGAGCTCTAGAGTACAGTATGAAACTATCTGAATGAAATTAAGAACCACCAATGTGGGGTGAGGAAGGAAGAGAGAGAGAGAGAGAGAGAGAGAGAGATGGAAAAAGGGCAGTTTGCTACAAAGCTGTACCAAAGCTGAACAGAAACAAAGATTCTTCACCTTTTGTAAGTCATTGCAACAAATGTCAGCGTTCAAGAAGAGTAAGCGTTGCGAGTAAGTCCACGAGAAGTTTCTGCATCTACCCAAGTCCTTGCTAATTCCCCCCACCCTGCTCAGTCATCTGTGAGCAGAAAGAAAAACCGCTGTGGATACTCAGGAAAAGAGGCAAACATGTTTTTTTCCCCAAACAATGACACCATAAAATGACCACAACATGCATTCTGCTATTTTTTCACAGGGGAACAAGTTCAATGTACTCTGTGGTGGTAAGCGACAGAGGAAAGGAGCTTGATAATATAATTCAATTGTTTAGAGCCTACTAAGTTTCCTCCTTCTTTGAGAGTTGATACAGTTCTCACTTTCTCTCTCTCACCATCAAAAACCTGACAACAGAACAGGAGACTCAAACGAAGGGCGAGACTCTCCTGCTACAAGCGGGAAAATTTCGTGCTCTTTCTAGCTTTGCTATGCTGGAGGCAAAATACTGCCTTTATGGGGGCACAGAAGAGTCATTCTTTCATATTCAGAACGTTGCCTTGCACTACTTGGTGCATCTAGTCGGGTGTTGTCTACACACACTGGCAGCAGCAGCAGCTCTCCAGGGTTTCAGACAGAGGGCACCACTAGTCATGCCTGGGGATTGAACAAGGAGCCTCCTGGATGCTTTGCCACTGAGTTCTTAGAATCACAGAATTATAGAGTTGGAAGGGACCCCAAGGGTCATCCAGTCCAACCCCCTGCAATGCAGGAATCTTTTGCCCAAGGTGGGGCTCGAACCCACAACCTGGAGATTAAGAGTCTCATGCTCTACCAACTGAGCTACCTATGGCCCTTCCTTCCCATTCGCCTGCTTTGTAAGTTCCATGGCTGAGTCTCCTGGCTACAAGAGAGCCACTAAGACTTGCTAGTAAGATGGAGTGAAGAAAGGCAGTGGTCAAAACCTCATGTGGCCAGGAGAAAGAAGATCGGGGTTCAAATCCTCATTCGGCCTGCCCAAATCAATTGCACATTCCACCATGTCCTAAAAAAGGCTCTGTCAGCAGATGTTCCATCTTCTACACCACTATGCAAGGTGCAAGATCCTGGTCTACTTTCCCCACCTGCTACAACAATCTCCTGCATTTCCTCTTATTATCATAGAACTGTACAATTTTAGAGTTGAATGGGACCCCGAGGGTCATCCAGTCCAACCCCCTGCAATGCAGGAATCTTTTGCCCAAGGTGGCGCTTGAACCCACGACCCAGAGTATCATGCTCTGTAGCATTCAAACACTGCCTTATGCCAAGTGAGATCCATTGGGTCTGTCTAACTCAATACTGTCTACACCAGGGGTTGGCAAACTACGGCCTGTGGGCTGGATCTGGCCCAGTTGCCTTCAAGATCCAGCCCACAAATGGCGTGGGTTTTTGTTTGTTTTTTCGCCCGCCATTTCCCCCCCATCTCTCTCTCACAAATTGCGGCGGCGCCTCCTCCCTCCCTCCTGCGAGCAAAGGCGGGTGCCAGTTGCAGCCAATCGCCTGCAAAGCTGTTTGAGGCCCTGGCCAATGGGTAGGCGGTGGCTGCACGTGATCAGCGACTGCCCAGTCATCGGGCCTCCGCTACCGGCGGGAAGGCTCTGGACTGAGGGAAGGCCTCTGGAGCCTTCCCTCAGTCCAGAGCTCCCCCTGCTGCTGGCGTGGCAGCAATTGGGCTTCTGCTACCAGCAGGAGGGCCCCCATCCCACCCCCAAAGTGTGGAAGAGGTGCTGGCAGCAGGAGGCCTAGCAGGCCGCAACACAGCACCAAACCCAGGCGAGTGCCTCCCCATCCAAACAATGGCTATCATCAGTTAGGATGTTAGGAAAAAAACTAAATTTTATTTTTATCATTTACAATAGTGTCTGGCCTAATGGAATGTGTCCTTTTAAAATGCATTGGTGGGTTATTTGTGAGACCTGCCTGGTGTGTATAGGAATTCGCTCACCCCCCAAATATAATCCGGCCCCCCACAAGTTCTGAGAGGCAGTGGACTGGCCCCCGGCTGAAAAAGTTTGCTGACCCCTGGTCTACACATTGATTGGCAGCAGCTCTCTGGGGCTGGAGGAAAGAGAGATGCCACTGCTGAGGATCGAACCTGGAACCTTCTGCATGAAAAGCCAAGTGCTCTTCCACTTAACCACGGCCCCTTCCAAAAGTAGCAACAAGAAAGGGAAGCCAACCCACTGTGCTTCTATATTGTGCTGCAGAGAAGGGGGCTCTCTTGCATTTGGCCTGGCTGGTGGAAGAGTGAGGGAGTCAACCATCCCTCCTTCAACAGCTTACTTGGGAATGCTTTCCCTGCTGGCTGTTAAAAGTCAAGGCGCTTCCTTTCCTACACAGCTAGCATGGAAACCAGGCCAGCAAAACAAACAAACAAACAGACCCAATACTAATCACAGGCTTATCTACAGGGTTGCTGCCTGGCGAGGGTTAAAGAGGAGATCTTAAATTGAAAGTTCTTTCCTTGGAAGGCTGCTGGTGCAGAAGGAGGGAAGCTTCCTTATACTGAGTCAGTGTGTTGGCCCATCTATTGACCTCTGTGTCTTAATGGCTCCTGCTCCTGCTCTGGCTGCACAGAAAAAGCATTTGGGTTCCTGAAATTAATTCCGATTGCGCAGATAAAATGTAACTGATCGAATACTTCAGAATGGGGTATTAGTGTGTGAAAGCAATCCAGATTCAATGATCCCCAGTTGGTGGAGATGTCAGGCGCCCTCCTGGTGCCCAGGCATCTTCTCTTGGTCGCAAGTGGCTGAAAGCCAAGTGCAAAATGCAACTGCGACCGGCTAATTTTGAACACCAGCGAGGAACCCATGCTCCCTGTAAATATTAGGGGGGAAATAAACCTCCCATCAAAAACCTTCTCTTCTATTGGTAGAAGAGCCCTGCCAAAGATCCACGCAAGCCAAGATCCTGTTCCCAACAGTGGTCAGAGGGTTCTCCGACCACGCATGATGGCAACATCCACCAACTACGAACACCAGAAAAGCCTGGCTGCCAGAGGAGTCCAATGGCCCTTCAGGGTCCAGCATCTTGTTCTTAGAGCAGCCAACCAGATCATAGAATAGAATTGTAGAGCTGGAAGGGACCCGAAGCTCATCTAGTCCAACCCCCTGCAGTGCAGGAAGTTAGATGCCCAAGGGAAGCCTTGAAAGCAGGACCTGATCGCTACAGCAACTCTCCCCTCTTGCAATCCCCAGCGACTGGTGTTCAGAAACACTGCCTCTGGAACTGGGAGTTCCACTGGAATTACATAATACCTTTTTAAAACAACTGGCAGCCACTGTTACACCCTTCTGCCGGTAAATTCTCCAAGGTAATTCCATGTGGTGTGGAAAGTACTTACTTTCGTCACTCTCTTGACTACAGTGCTTCTCCAACTGTTGCTAGGCTTTGAGAGTGTCACCTTCCTCAAGTACCCCCCTCCCTGCCCCCAAATGTAATATCTCTTTTATCTCTTCTTTGCTGTACTGCTCTCAGCTCCATCTACAATGGGAATTAATACAGACCTTCCTAACGGACTTGGCCGTAAGCAAAAAAGGAAACTAGCTTCGTACTGAGTTAGGCCAGTTGTCTATCTAGCTCCAGCCTGTCTGCACGGACTGGCAGCAGCTCCCTTTCTGGGGAGCCTGCCCCCCCCTGCATGCAGAACCAAGCTCAGCTTTGTAACTTAAGAGCACCTATGGCAGTAGAAGACCGTTTTTGAAGGCAGCGCCAGGCTTTATTGGTTTTAATAGCAGTAATTATTTCCAAAACATTTTAGACAAAAGAGCTTGGAACATAGCCATTAACCCTCTTTTCAAGGTTAGCATTTCCTAGCTCAGCCACAACCAAGAGATTTGTGCCTGCAAAACTCTTGTTGCTGCGGAGACAGACTAGTCCTGTCACCCTTCTGAATGTGTTAAGTTAAGCTGCATATGTATTTTTCGACCCACGTTGGAAATGTCTATAATTTGTAAGAATCTGATCTTTCCTCTGTAATTCTGCATGTGTTGCAGGGTCTGGCTCTGAAGAAAAGAAACCTCTCTGCACATGCTCAGAGGTGACGTCTTCCCCACTCTTAACGTCACACTGGATCTCGCCGAAAAGAGTTTCCTTGGCAGAGACTCTTGGCCGCGATTAAGCCCTTCTTTTTTGGGGTGGCGGGGAAAAGAGGGTGCTAAACTTACGCACTTCCTTCCTTTCGGGGAAACTAAACTGGGGCTCTGTATTCCTTATCACCCCCCACTGCAACAATTCGGGTCAATTGGAAGCGGTGCAGAAAGGACCTGATCCGCCAGGGCGGCGGAAACTCCGTCCCGCAGGAGTTGTGCAAGAGGCGGAGGCGCTTTATTAAATAATAGCAGAAATGCAACTCCTTCCCCTTCGCCCCCACCCGACCTGCGCTCTCAGCTGCTTTCAAGCCTCCAGCGCCCACACTTAAAATAGCCCCCTCCCAAACCCACTGCAACTCGCCAAAGCTTTTCATTTCATTTTACCTGTGCCTAGATCGTTGCCTCGGCCTGGCTCCGCGTCAAGGCAACCTTTTGCAAGCCGAAGAAGCGCAGTCAGGAACCGGGGGGTGGCGGGGGAAGCCCAGGCAGGCAGGCAAGCAGGCGAGCGTAGCTTCACCCCCCTCCCCGCCCTCTGCAACCCGCCCAGAGTCCCGCTATCGCTGCCAATTCGCAGAGCAGCGACTCCTCCCTGCCAAACTCCTCCTTCCATAAAAATGGGCGTTTGCCCAGGGCCAGGAGCGTGAAGCAAGACGCACAAACACACACGCCAGCAAAGGGAAGCCTGGAGGCGGGCAGGAGAGATGGGAGGAAGGAGGAGGCCCGATTCGGGGAAAGGAGGGGCCATGCCAGTTTGGGAAGGAAGTTTTGAGCGGGCCGGCCTGCTCCTCTTCTCCCTTGCAGCCGCTCTGCTTGCAGCAAAACAGGGCGGCGGCGGCTTCCTCGGCTCGTTCGCTGCATCCTCCCTGCATTGCAACGGCGGGGCCGAAGGGAGCGCAAAGAGATGCGCTCAGGCATCGCCCCTTTTAGGGTGACTCCGGAGCGTCTCCACTCTGCAGCTGAGATTCAGGGTAGCCCAACCAGGTGTTTGGGGAATCCATCTCCCATCATCAGCCCCCAGCTAGCATAGCCCATTTGACCAGGGAGCGCAGTTCCAGAACACCTGGAGGAACAACCAGGCGGACACGGTGCTGAAAGGCACTGGCCATTGGGGGGAAGGCGTTTCGGACCAGTGGGAGATCGCGTACGTTCCTGCAAAAGGTTCCAGGTGCACTGCCTGCAGCATCTCCCGTTAGGACAGGTGTAGAGGACCCTTTGGTCCTCTAGCTCAGTGTTTCCCAACCTTGTGCCTCCAGCTGTTTTTGAACTACAACTCCCATCATCCCTGACTAGCAAGACCAGTGGCAAGGGATGATGGGAATTGTAGTCCAAAAACAGCTGGAGGCACAAGGTTGGGAAACACTGCCTATGTCTCAGGACCAAAAACCTGTGAAAGCCAATGGGCTTGGCCAATGGCAAGGGATGGTGGGAGTTGCAGCTCGGCAACATCTGGGGGGCCAGCAGTTCCCCACACCTGTAGGAGGGCTCTCGCAGGAACCCCCGCCTGAAACTCTGGAGAGCCACTGCCAGTCAGTGTAGACAACATTGAACTAGATGGGCAGACACAGATGGACAGGAGGCTGTTCCTAATAGCAGAGCATGTGTACGTAGGTAGGTAGAGAAAGGCTCATTCCATCTCTTAAAGACAGAGATCTGTGGCAAAGATGATAAAAAATTGTAGAGTTTGGGTTATTACTGGGTCATTTTTTTTTTAAGTCAGGTTTTCTGAATTTGGCAGAAATTAAAAAGGCAAACACAGCACAACAGGGAGGATACAGTTTGTACTAGACAAGCGAGGGCAATGGACCCTGTAAAAATGGTACAGAATTAGATCCTATCAACTAGGGAAGGTTAATGGGCTGCTCTTTTTCAAAGGTACAGACAGCCTAGGTGCAGAACGTGTTGTGAGTTGGGGGTGGTTAGGCTGTATTCCATGAGTCCCTTTCTAATTCCTGGATCTGGCAAAGATTCAATTGCTGGAATAGACAGGACAGCTTCTTGGTGAGGCAATGGCCTAAGTATGGGTCATTAAGGTAACAAAGGAAGTGGCTCTGTGCCAGAGAGCAAATAGGTGCTCCCCCTCCCTCAACTGGCTGGTGGTTAGAAGAGCAAAGGCCAGAGTTGTGTGTGCAAACTAGCAGCTAGTGGCAGGCAGAAAGCCTGTGAGGGAGAATGCTTGGCTTCTGCTAGGATCCAAGGCTGTGGTTATGGAAGCAGACCTTCTTGGGGTGTTGTAGGCTCATGTTGTATATAGGTGTAAATAAATCATATCATAAAACCACCAGAGTCTCCGCTGTTCCTCACGCCAAGGCAGGCTTCCTCAATTGGCCCTCCAGATGTTTTTGGCCTACAACTCCCATGACCCCTAACTAGCAGGACCAGTGGTCAGGGATGATGGGAATTGTAGTCTCAAAACATCTGGAGGGTGGAGTTTGAGGAAGCCTGTTCCAAGGAAACCAAACCCTGGGTATGGCGTCTGGAACCCCCTGCAATCTCACACCACTCAGCATGCTACCCCAATACAGTACATTATCTATCTAAATTACACAGTACCTTTTTTATAAAAAAAAGGCGTGGGAACCAAATGTTTATAATAAAAATTATTTCGGCAGAACTGGTAACTTAAATAAGTCAAGCCATGAAAGGGGGCAGGGGTACAAAGAGAAGAATAAACTAAGTAGGTCACCCTTGACCACTCCATTCCTTGCTAGCAAAAGGCAAGGATGTAAACCTTCAAAAAGTCATTTCTAATGGCTCACAATTGGTAAAATTGCCATTAAATGTTCCAGATATTAAATTGCGGCCTTTTCTCCCAGACATCTTTATGAAGAGTCTGCTCAGCTGGAATGGGTAAACTCTAGGTTAAAACTACTGGAATGCATTATACGTGGGGCTGCCTTTGAACACAATTCAGAAACTTCTGCTGGTGCAGAATTCAGTGGCAAGGTTGCTTACCAGGGCAAGATGGTCTGAGCACGTTACATCAGTCCTGGCCCAAGTACTCTGGGCCCAATCCACAGTGCTGGTTTTGACATATAAAGCCTTAAATGGCTCACGACCCCAACACCTCAAGGACCACCTCTCCTCACATGAACTGACCTGGACAATGCGATCATCATCTGAGAGTCTTCTTGTGTCCTCTCCCCAGGGAAGCTCTCCTGACACCTCATGACATATTTTTAGGTGCCAGGAGAAAATGTTCCTCAATAACCAGATGTTTGGCTGATTAAACAATCTATGGCCTTTTAAATGTGTTTTTGGGAAGGGGCTTTATTGGTTTTTGTTATGTATTAGGTGTCCTTATTTTGTATTTTTATGTTGTAAACTGCCCTGTGGTCTTCAGATGAAGGGTGGTATATAAATCTAAATAAATAATAATAATACAAGTCATACTGAATAGCTTTTTTTAATACACAAGCAGACATTGCTGTGTACTTATGAACGTGAAGATAAAGTGCTTAATAAATAGATCACCGCAGATGTAGAGTAAGAACATCCAAATAACGCCACTCCAAGGAGAAAAATATTGCAGAGAGGGTTGTCTTCAGCCTTCGGACGCTATCAGATGTTGGCAGTCTTTGGGTGTTCCTTCTGCCTCCATCACAGGTTCCTGTAGGCCTGCCCAAAAAAAGATTCAGACTGAAACTATGACTTTGGGAGTTTAGCAGTTATATTTTAGAAATATTGATTAGAAAGTTACGAATCCCTTAAGGACAGAAGCCTTCTGTCAGGGGTAGGGGCAGACTGCAGAGCCCATAGAATAAAGCAAGCTATAAATCAAGTGCTTTAAAAGGGTTCACAAAGTTATTAAATCCCCATTTGAAGGGACAGCCATCTTCCCAACAACACTACGTCAGCCAATCCACACTAAATTCTGGTGCCGTACAGAGTGCATGTACACTGAGCAGAGTGCTGAGCATATCAGCAATTCCAGATTACTGCTGTGTGCGAATGTTGCAAGATAACCCCCTAAGAGAAACATTCTTTCCTTACTCCCAGTTGGTAGTTGGGCCTGAACGGAAGTAAACAATAATAATAATAATCTAACAAGTCTGTAAGTGTGCATATTTTCACTGTTTAACACACTAATTCTTTAATAACAGGAGGCAGGGGAGAGAGATTTGCCAACAGGACACAACCAGGGTGCTCATTTACCAAGCAGTAACTTGCCACAGTGGGGTATGCATTCACTCTTAACTGAAGGTACTAGTGATCAGCTCACCACATGTTGGGAGAATTTTGCCACACCTGCACCTGGATGTCTGGGAAAACAGGGGTGTGGTTAAACTTTCTTTAGCACCCGATGAGAAAAACCAGCTCAGGAGCAGCTGCAACTCAAAAGCTGTTCCAATACATTTTCAGCGGTAAACGTGTCTTAAAGCAGCCTCCCCCCAAGGTGGGTGTTTTGGATTACAATTCCTGCACTTGCTGGGGTTGATGGGTGTTGGTGAAGGCTGCTTTAAGGCTCTACTACGCATGTCCTTTGGGCCTGGGACAGTTGGAAGGTACCAAATCTACAAGCCTTTTGTCAAACCCACATTGTAAACAGAGGAAGTTGCACCATCTTTCTGTAATCTTATCAGACTCATGGCTTTCTATGAATTTAATATTTGCTGTTTCAGATTCAAATCTCACACTGCACCCCACAACCGCAAGGGAAGAGGGGAACAATTTGACAACACTTTCCCAAGCAGGAATGAATGCCATATATTAAGAGACTCCAAAAAGCTGAAAGCTGGGCACCGTTAGTACTTACTCTGCATGCTGTAGTCAGTCATCAGCAAAGGGAAGCCACTCAAACTCTGCTTCGGTGCTGTGGAGGGCAGCAAGTCACTGGCAGGAATACTGCTAGCAAGAGGTGTCATTATTCCAGCATCTTCTTTTTCCAGATCAAACACACAGAGAAGGCAGACTGGGGGCGTAACGCCAGGCCCTCTAGGGAATAAGTCTTCTTCATTTTTCAGGTAACTCCTCAGCGCCCCACTGTGGTGAATGGCTCGTTCACGGGACCAGACCCAGTGTGTGGGCTCCTTTAACATTATCTAGGAAAAAAAAGGAAGCCTGAATTATCCCAAAAAATAACTATGTTCGGAAAACTTTGGGGAAAGGGAACCGAACATTTTGTGCCACATAACCTGCCATATAGCATAGAGTCAAATCTCTGGTCCATTTAACTCAGTATGGCCAGTGAGAGGGTGTGGCCTGGAGGGTCAAATTCAGTCCTCAAAGCTGAGGTCATCGCTAATTGTTTTGTTCTTACAAGCAGGGCTTTTTTCCCCAGGGGAAACTCGCTGGAACTCAGTTCTGGCACCTCAGGTGGGTACCATTGCCATTCTAAGAGAAAGAGGGAGGCGTTCATGGTGAGTTCTGGCACCACTTTTTTCTAAAAATATAACACTGCTTAGAAGTATTGTCTACATGCACACACTGCTGCCCATACCTTCATTTCTGAAGACCTATTAACATGATCACCAGAAAAGGACATTAGCCTGATGCTTTTTTGGTGGTCATCCTGCAATTGTGGAATAATGTTCCATACAATGTTAGGCATGGCTTATGCCTGGATAGTTTTATACAGACTTTATTAGCAAGTTGTTGTTTTTTTTGTCTTAACTGCAGAGCCTAATTGCAGCTAGGGATCTGATTGTAGCTGCATACCCATTACAACTTTAAAGCACTTTTTTAAAAAGTCTGGGCATTGTAGTTTACCCCCATGGAGCTACAATTCTCAGCAAACTAGAGTGCCCACAATTATATGAGGAGAAAGTTCATTCTCTGAATGTGCTTTAAAGGTAGCGTGTATACACAGCCTATGTCGCCAGGTCATGGTAAATGCATTATGCTGCAATTTTGATGTTTGATTGTTACTTTTAATTATATGAGATTCTTTATACTGAGTTGTTTTAAAATCTTCTTGTTGTATTTCATGGGAACTGCCTTGGGGAGAATTTTGTTCTTGAAAAGTGGTACAGAAGTTTGCTAAATTAAATAAAAATACAGGAGACTTTCCCATTCATACCTGAAATGCCAAGGACTGAACCTTGAGACTTTTGAATTTCCTTCAGCCATATCGTTTCTCCCCCCCCCCCCCATCCCAAGGAAACAAATTCCAGTAGATCCCCCAGCAGGATGAGAGGATTATTCTGCTCTCCCTGCCACCACTAGTGCACCCAGCTTAATTTATCTTAACACACCAAAGGCAAGAACACGGCAAGTCAAGCGATCTGCAGCTAACCTCGTCACAGCAGCGTCTGCTAACAAATGCTCTGTACTTCATTTTGGCCCAAAAGCCATCCCGCATTTTCAGGAACTGTGGGAAAAGCTTCCTCCAGTTCTCACCAAGTGCCCAGGGGAAGATCTCATATTTGTAGTCCTCTGTGTCTTCTTCCATGTCATTTGCTAGGTACCTGTAATTAGGAAAAAGTGGTGTGGGGGACAGTGGAAAGCCTCCAGAATTCCTTCACAAAGCAATGGGTGGTCTTCAAGCAGCAGAAGGAGTTCATCAGAGAAGTTATGTTCCAGCTTATAATAAAGGTTCAAAAACTAAGGGGTCAAAAGAGTAGGAGGAACCCTGAAGTTGCCCCTCAACAATTAGCACCTGTATAACAGGTTAAGATTGCATTCTTGGGGCCTAGATGCACATGACACCAATTGGGCTGCCCCTGATCATGTTCTTCAACAACCTCATTTGCAAATAAAAAAGAAAAAAAATCACCTGCCATCATCACCTTTAGGAAAAACAAAAGGTCTACTTGCTTACAACAGGAGTTTTCTCTAAACCTATTTGCATTTTGGGGACAGGTGATTTTTGCTGCAATTGAACTGATGGAATTTGGGTGAGGAGGAAAGTTTAGCTCCCCTCTCCCCATTGTTACAGTTTCCAGTTAGAAACAGGGGTCCTCTGCACCTGTAACTAAATTGTGACTGGGAGAAACGCAATTAGTTTCACATGTTGTTAACTTACAGTGAGCTAATATAGTAACCTTTCCCCCCACATTGTAAGAGTTGTTCTGCTGCACTAATAAATATGATGAATAGCGAGTATTTGGTGACATGGACTAAACTCCTAGCCTAATAAACATTACAGGTCACCTCCCCACATGACCGAACCAATAGAAGAGCACCAAAATAAACTTACAGAGCTATGAAGAGATTAGTCCGTGTGTATTCCTCCGTATGCAGGCCAGCACGTTTGAAGTACATCATAGTCATAGCTATAAGATACTGAATAAGACAGCTTAGCTTTAATAAAATCTATAGTAGACCACAATAATTTAAGAGATGTGAAAGGAAGGCAAAAGCATTAAGAGGGTAGAAAAGTCAGCTACAAGACATTCCTCAAACAAGAAGCAAAGAATCAACATTATGCCCTGCTTTGTTGGTTGGTTACTACACAGGAAGGTTTTATCCAGAGTTCAGTCAGAGGTTTGTGGTGGTTGTTTTTTCACTTTACCAATCTTGATTGCAAATGGGCCTATCACTGTGATACTGTCTGAATGAAATTTAACTCCTGAGTTAAAAAGCAGTTCTTTGTGTCCCACAACCTGGTATCCACTAGATGCTTTTGACAACTTCCATCAGCCCCAGCTTGCCATGATTGGTTGGTACTAATAGGAATTGCAGTTGAAAACACCTGGAGGCACCAGGTTTTTGGGGGGCGGGCAGGGAGGCTACAGATAGTGAAGCGGGCAGTTTTGAAAATGGATTATATTTATTTATTGAATTCCTATATCCCACCCTTTAGCATCAAAACAATATCAGGGTAGATGACTTACTAAAACACAGATAAGCTAATCAGATTAAAAAACAAAACAAAAAAACTACCATTACAGTCTACAATTAAACATGTAAATTGTTCCATCTGTCACACCATTAAAATGGTTGTTACTACTACTACTACTACTAATGTGTAAGTCATATGGAAAAGATGTGTCTTCTGCTGGCAGCAAAAATTAAATAGTGATGACACTTGCATGACTTTGGGGTTGAGGGAGGCTGTTCTGCACCCAGGGCACCACCCCAACGAAGGCTCTATTCTGAAACCCCAAATTATGTTTGGCAATGGTACAAGCACAAGAAAATCTGTGGTGGGCCTCAAATAGTAAGCAGGTGTGCTCCTTCAAAAGGCTAGGCCCAAAGCCATTTAAATCTTTGTAAGTCAAAGCCAGCAGCTTGACTTAGGTTTAGTAGTCAATGGGCAGCCACTGCAGATTTTTAAGGACCAGTATTGCACAGCTGCACTAGTCAATACCTTGGGGTCTGCAATTCTCACTAGGTGAAATCTTTAAATTGTTTTTTCAGGCATCCCCATGTACAGAACTAAATGGGAGGTTATTGGGGCATGGACACCTGTGGCTAGGCTCTCTCTATCCAGGAACAGCTGTAGCAACCTGCCACCAAAGCCACATGAGTCTCTAGAAATTGTAGTGTCAAGGAGTACGTGCAGACTATGCACCCAATGTATCTGGGGGAACTGCAAGCCCGTTCAGAGTAGCCTGCTCACCTATTTTCTGGACCTGGGAAGCACCAATCACCTCAAAATTTTTGGGAATTCAGCTTCAGTTTATTGGTCTTCATCCAGCCTGTCACTGTCTCAAGACACTGATTAAGTACCTGTACAGCTTCTCCAAATTCAGACAGTACAAAGACAGACAGAGCTGGGCATCAGCATACAGATGATGCCTTGCCTCCCAAATCACTGTTCCCAATGGGTTAATATGCATGTTAAAAAGTATGAGATATGAGAGTTGCTTTTGGTGGAAACTGGGATGCAAGCCATGTGGAGCTGATTGCTTGAATATTTGTTTCAGAGGTGAGTAGATCTGCTGCCTGCTGTATGGCAGCTCATTTACTTCCACTACACTCCTGCTTGAATATATGTAAATAAAGCAATTACTACAAAAATGCTATTAACTTAACAGTGTTCTTCTAGTAACTGCATTGATTGCTCCCCTCCAGCACTCTCACTGAAAGAAGCAAACCAGAAATGTTGTCGTGAAATTTCCCTCTTTGCTTTGGCATTCATATAATTAAAAAATTGAATGCCATGCTGTAATACTGAAAGTGTAGGGTGGAGGACTTGGGGGGGGGGGAACCTACCTTATCTGAGATCCTGTAGCATGTATCCATTGAAAGGAATTCTTGTATCAAACTATCCTCTGATGAGAAAAGAAAGCAAAACATGTTTTAATTCATACCATTATTTGTGGGCTAGCTAAAGCTTTTATAACCAACTGCCTCATGCAGCTTCAATGTATATTTATGGTACCTGAGAAGCACTGTTTATTGTTACATTCAACCAAGCAGCCATTCTGAGCAATCCACTTTCCAAGCTTAACTACATTATAGACTAAAAGTAGAGAGTTTTCATCTTGCTGAGAACTGAATCAAAAGGAGAATGAAGCTCATGTACAGTACAATTTGTAGGAGTCTTTGGGAAGTTTTGGGGGGAAAGCTGATGGTATTTTCCCTATTGGCTGCATTTGCACATTAACAGAAAGCTATGGTTTTGTTTAAGCATGGTTTGTTGAACAAACCATGAGCTCTCTTGCACAGATAAGCATGCTGCAAACTGATTCTCCAATGCTTTTTTTGTTTTCCATCTGCCCTGGCTTTTTATCTTTGTAGCTTGGGGTGGGATGGCTGAGCCATAACATCTGATTTCAGACATAACACCAAACCAAAGTTAAAACAACCAGGGTTTCTCAGCACAGTGTGACACCAGAAGACAAACAATGGGGTGCCTCCAGACTTCCAGTATTTTGTGTAAGGGATTTTCAAGGGAATACCCAGAAATGTTAGGTTTACACAATTAAAGTGGACTAAAGAACTCCATCACCCTAGTACAACAAATCGCCTTTTAAAAAGAGAATGATTTTTTTGCAGTTAGGAAAGTGAGAGAGAAACATATTGAGGCAAGCAAATAATTAACAAGATGTATAAACACAAGCAAATCAGGATGAATGTTCAGTAAAGAGTAGATAGAATTTAACCTCATTGTAAAAGCTTTGTGCAAATAAATTGGTATGCATGTCCAAGCAGCAGCTCACCTGGAAGAGTCCATGGTTAGCCTGCTGAGAGACAGTCAAACGCACACCATTTTGCCTAAACAAGTAATGACTTAGCATTATCTGCAAATCAGGCTATTGACTAAGAACTGGGCGACATTTTTACTATACCCATTTAAAATTTGGCAGAGCTGCTAGGGACGAGAAAGTCTGCATGGTACCAATCTCTGGACAGGACTGTGGGGTCAGGTATCTCACCCAGGAGATTGAAGAAGGCCTCTTGTTCTTCTCTGTGTAGAAGCAAAGGTGGTTGCTGTGAAGTTTTCAAGGCTGCTGTGGTATTCTCTCTCTCAGGCCCCTGTGCATCACTGCTGAGTACCCCAACACCATGTGTGACACGCTGTCGTCGTCTTGTGCTCCCTGGCTTCACCCCTGTGGTGACCTCAGGAGGGACACAAGTGCTCTGGTTGTCCCGCATTTTCGTCTCAAGTTGGAACAACAGAGGCTCAAAAAGAACCTTTCTGTGGAGGAAATAGTTTGGATTCCAAGTTACCAATGAACGTAAAATGCTATCTTCCCTCCACTAAGAATCTGGGACAATTTTGCATTATAGGACATGTTAAAAGGAAAAAAAAAACCTGCTTCCTTTCCCTTATGGGGTATTCTGGAGCCCGTATAGAGTCCTTAAGTGGGTTCCCTCTCGGTAAGAGAAAATAACAGAGGCCAACCAGGGTATATTGGGAAGCAAAGCCTGATCTTTATTGCAAAGAAATAAACCGTTGCAACAGGGTCCCCACTCACCATACGCAGGAAGAACCCAGAACAATGGTGTGCAAGCCCTTATATAGACTTTTGAAATTGCCCACAAAACATCATACATACATCACAGAAGGAGGCTGTCTGCCAAGATATCTGATAATGGTCACTGATTGCATTACCTGGGCAGCCTGGCCATTCTTTTGTGATGGTAAATACTTTAGTTCCTGAATCCAGGTCACAGGCTCACCCTATTCATACATAAATATGTCCTTAAGACAGGATTTGTAAGCAAAAAGATAATGGGAAGGCTTTCCCCCACTTGCCTCCCTTACTGCAGGGGATATATTTAAGGTCAATTTGGGAGAGGAGGGCTTCAGGATTGCTCTCTTGTACTATTTATACTTATGTATGTGTTTGCCTTGTACATTTATGAACATTTATTTAATATTTGAGACCTTAGAATTCTCATAATAGGCACGAGGACTGAAAATCTTCTCAGATGGGATGGCACACACCCTTTTCTGTATAAACGTTATACAAGTCGTAAATTCCTGTTAAAAGCTTGCAAATAGTTCAAGAGAACTGGAAAAACCAGAGGCTGAAGAGGACATGTGTTCCCATTTTGGCTGTCTCCCCAATGCTTTGGGCTGAGAATACACATACAAGCAAGAACTAGGAAGATTTAAGTCATTAAAACACAGTTGCTAATTCCCTGAGATACTAGCAGGTTGTATCACAGAAAAGGCTGTTATTTATTTATTTATTTCAAAGTACGGTAAATCATTTCCCAAAATTGCATCCCAAAACAATTTACAGTATTTCATACATTAGAAGTACCCTGTGCAACTTTTTCCAATGCAAGCTTTGAGCCCAGTTTTTATCACTCCTGGAGTTTAGACCACACATGTGACATGGGCACTAGGAATTGTAGCTCTGTAAGGGGTAAACTACAGTTCCAGGGTTCTTTGGAAGAAGCTATGTGCTTTCTGCTCAGCCATGGTCTGCAGCACAGGGCAGAAGCAACTGCTGCCAGCCACACTCTATTCTGTCTAAAGTAACACTCCTGCTTATATCACCCACATTCCCAGAGGTTTAACCTGAGCCCCAGCTAGTGGGCCAACATATGCACTCAATTCTGGAATTTATTATGAATACAGGGACTCAAGGACTCAGCACCATTTCGATATTGGGAGTAAGGTAAAGGTAAAGGTACCCCTGCCCGTACGGGCCAGTCTTGCCAGACTCTGGGGTTGTGCGCCCATCTCACTCAAGAGGCCAGGGGCCAGCGCTGTCCGAAGACACTTCCGGGTCACGTGGCCAGCGTGACATCGCTGCTCTGGCGAGCCAGAGCTGCACACGGAAACGCCGTTTACCTTCCCGCTAGTAAGCGGTCCCTATTTATCTACTTGCACCCGAGGGTGCTTTCGAACTGCTAGGTTGGCAGGCGCTGGGACCGAGCAACGGGAGCGCACCCCGCCGCGGGGATTCGAACCGCCAACCTTTCGATCGGCAAGCCCTAGGCGCTGAGGCTTTTACCCACAGCGCCACCCGCGTCCCTTGTGATATTGGGAGTAGTGATTAGTAAATCAACCCTATCTGGTTCAGCTCCATCAAAATGGAGGAAGCAAAATCCAATGATGTACCTAGCCCATGACCTAACGTACCTCACTGCACTGGACAAGGCAATATTTAGAAGTTGGCAGCAGCAGTGCTGCTGGGCCACAGGCATACATAGAAGCCACTGTGTCCAACTTAGTGCACAGGTTCTAGATCCGGAGGATAACCAGTTACCTAGTTGCCTAAAGTAATCTTCATACATACTCAAGAGGTACTCCTGTTGCTACTACCACCAAATGTTTCTGGAAGGGCACTCCAGATTTACAAGTAATTAGGAAGAGAGGAAGCTCAGGATTTAATCTCTGACTGCACCAAACCTTTTAGTAACACCTGTAGGTGCTGCAGCATCCAGGTTACCAGACTTCCTGCATGACACACACTGTTTATTATGTTTTTAAGGGGCTTGAAGGCTTTCTTTAGCTGTAACAGACTGGCATGGCTATCCTGCTAGAATTACTTCTTATCCATCAATTACCCCCCACTTTGTGAGAGGGATAAACAAGCCATATTGCCAATGGCAGGGAGAGAAAAAAATAGCACCGCTTCTTAAAAATGTGTGACCAACAAATTATTGAATTCCATTGGGACTATTATTGGTGGGGAAACCCAGATTTCAACCACTTTCATCACATTTTCTTTCCATTTGAAGATGGGGTAAGTGGAGAGAGAGAAAAAGAAAGGCAATATTGCAAAACAAAAATCAAAATCCTCCCAGATTACCATTGTTATGTTCTTTCACTGAAGTCTGTCACACAGGTGATTGGAGTTTCCCCAAGTACTTTCTTAAGAGGAGCAAACAAGACCTACCGATAAAAAACAGGTAGCATACATTGGTGCTGAAGAAAACTATAGAGCCCTAATTTCTGATGGGTCAAGTACTGGCGCATCTAACCTACTGATTTGAAACAGTGAAGAAGCACTTCATTCTTGTAAGCTTTGAATCAGCCACAAATTTAAGTAATGGGCTTAAAATTTATAAAGGTGCGCCACCCAAAATTAAATGGGTGGCAAAGTCTATTAGTAGGGAAGCAAGGATTTTGCTGAACTCGTTAAAATATAAATATATTGTGATTAAAAACTGGGGGAATCAAAGGAATAGTAAATAGTTCAGAGCAATACAAACACATATATCTAGCATTTCCAAATGTTAAAAAATTCAAGCAGACTCTAGTCCGCAAACCATTAAAAAATGGTTAGGCCTTCAAGATACCACAAGCCTATCTGCTGTTTTTGCAGCAAGAGACTAACACAGCTTCCTATGGGAATACATTATCCTGCTACACACAATTATATTACACATTTTGAACTGCAGATTGGAGTGAGCAGCTCCTTCACTACCTCCATTTTCCTCTCCCCACCCAAATCCTTCCTTTAGCTCAACCTCCTGCCCAAAGACAAAATGCCAAGAAATTAAAACTTTTGCTCTCTATTCTGTGGACCTTTTAAGTTTGTCCCCAATTGAAAACAAACCAAAACCAGACATATATGGCCTTTGTAGTGGATTTCCTTCCCACTCTAATTAAGCCAACATGAGCTTCCATGGTTTAATTTTGCGGAGTATTTTACAAACAACCCTGTAAAGAAGCTCGCTTGAGGGGGTGTGTGGCATGTGCCCTCTGGGGGAACTAAAATGCCAAAAAGAGGAGGAATGATCAACTTCTCTTCTGGGGAACCCAAGGGCGAGTTGACTTTGAGGGAAACACACCCAAGAAAAAGAAAGTGGAGATACACCCCCTTCTCTCCAAAAGGCCCCTTCCCTCAGAAAACATTTTCCCGCCTTTTTCTCTGCCTCGCCTCCCTTCCCCCACCCTTGCACCTGAACAGAGCAAACCACCCAGCTCGCAAAAAGCCACAGGTGGGCGGAGCACCACGCTAAACGCCGTTTCACCTCACCCCACCGCTCGCGCGCGGCTTTTTTTATAGGCTCCGCCGGGGATCCTGCTAACCCAATCGCCGCCCGCGGGACGGACGGAGGGAGGAACAAAGGCTATTGAACATCCAGTCCCCGCGTGCCCTTTCGCGAAGCTGTCCGTCAAAGGTTCGAGGCTCCTTGACGGGCAGTAAATCACTTTGCGAGGGTTCTGTGCGCGCGCGCGCGGGGGGGGGCGCTTATTGGCGGGGGGGGGGGTGTTTTGCGAGGCGGATGGAACGCGGCAGGGTTTACTTCTGAGTAAACAGGCATAAATAAGGCTGCGATCTTGCGCCCGCTTGCCTGGGCGTTAGGCCCCACTGAGATCAAACGCCTGCCGCATGCTTCTACATTGCCCTGCAGGACTGCGCTGCGTAACGCGGGTTAATTTGGGGACCTTTCGAGTAGCACAGGTGGTGGCGAACCCTTCCTAGCAATCACTGGGGGCTGCGGCTAATAATGGGGTTGCACTCCTACGTTTTGGTTTTTTAATTAACAAAATTAAAATAAACATATATACCTTTAAAAAAATCGAAAATGTGCATTTTGTAGTGTGTGTGTTTAAATGTTTTTTTAAAAGGTATATGTGTTTATTTTAATTTTGTTAATCAAAACACACACACACACACACACACACACACACATATATATATATATATATATTGCTCAAGGTAGTAAACATGCACTAACTCAGCTACACTGGTAAAGATAAAGCGCTTTATCTGCGTTATAGCACTGTGACACCAGATGGCGATGTGGAGTCCCGTCTTTCGCCAACAGGATGCCCCTGTAGGAAACTTACAACGCGTTTAACTGAATCGCTTCTTTGACGTGTTACCTACTCAGCTGTAGATTGGTAAAGAAAGAGCATTTTATATATGTTTGTGCATTGTAACACAAGGCGACACCAAGATGGTGCTGTGGAGTTCCGTTTTTGCCAATGCGGTTTTCTCGTGTAAAGTTTACAACGCCTTTTTCCTGAAACGCTTCTTCACTGGGTATAGAGATCCAGCCATGGTTTCCAATGCTGTGCCAACACAACAAACCTGTGAGGTAGGCTGGGCAGAGCGCGGCTGACTCAAGCCCGCTCCACCCATTTTATAAAGCAACCCTGTGGAGATAGGTAGGAAGAGAGTGACTGGCTCAAGGCCCCCTCAATTTTCTTCTCTGAAAAAATGTGTAAAGTAGACCAAGCAAAGATCAGCTGCCCTCCTTGCACGTCATAGAACTGCAGAGATCAGAAGGGACCACCAGCAAGTGAGCTATCCCAGGCATACCCACATTATCCTTGCAGTAAACCTCATTCCCTTTGGGTAAGCACCCAGAACCCCCAGGATCTCGCACTGCTCGGAGGTTTGCAACAATATTCACAGACAGACCACCTTCTGAAATACACAAGAGGTTGAGGCAGGCTATTTTCAATTACAGGTAGGTCTTCGAGAGACCCCTGCCTCAAACTTTGGGGAGGCACTGCCTGCCAGTGTAAACAGTACTGTGCCAGATGGGCCAATGGCCTAACTCACTAGATTATTTTGCATGATCATGTTATAACATTGATTGATTGGATCGTTGTACTAATCGCAAAAAGTAGCCCAATTAAAAAGTGACAGAAAATTGCTCTGGAAAGCGCAGGATAGCAACCACTAGCTGGCAAAATTGTACAGCCTTGAACAAAATTGTACAGCCTGGTCTGGAAGCTGCCACTCTCAGCCTAACCTACCTCACAGGACTGTTGTGAGGGTCAAACAGGGTGGAAGTATCACATATATTGCCTTGAGCTCCTTGGTAGCGAGGGATATATGTGTAATGAAATGCACTACAGTAGTTGCAACCTCCTAAAAATGGAGGATCAAAATCAATGAGGAATAGAGTCCAGGTGTTACATTTGTGGCAGAGATTTAACTTGATTACCAACCCCCTCAAAATCATTCATTTTCTCTAATGTTCACACAACAATCTTATGTAGGAGCAGCCTGAGGCAGAAGAATTAAAGCGACGTGGCTAAGGTATGATTTGAACCCATGACTTAAGTTCTAACTACTCCCCCCCCTTTTTCTTAGACCGCCTTCCCGCTTAGCAACGGCTGTTCCATCCCAATTGGCCCCGCTGGGAACATTTATTTGATTGGAGGAGACTCCAGACTTTAGACCAATCACCGGGAGCCACGGGACTCTCTTTCGCCTGTCCGGTGCTGGAGGACAACACCGAGCGGATCTGTTTGGATTGTACCATGTGAAGACTGGAGGGGGGGGAGACTGCGAGGAATTAAAGGACTACCCTCTTCGATATGAACCTCTCTCGAAATACAAGTTTTAATCACTCGACGAGAATGAATCTACGACTCTCCGGTCGGGAGGCTGTGAAACAGAGCGGGGTCGGGGAGAAAGTAGATGACTGAGGAAAGCGTTTGGTAGGTCCCGAGCGGAAGTGAGGTATCAGCTGAGCGTCGGGGCTTCCGGTTAGGCAGAGAAGAGAGGAGTTGGTGCTGGTTGAGGTGGGCGCAGAGGCTTCCGGGGCTGCCGGGATTAGGTGAGTCGTTAGGGTAGCGGGAGAAGGTCGCGGGAGGCTGTCAATAGAGAGTGGAGGGAGGTGGGCCTAGGCCCAGGCAGGGCTGGAAGGCAGCTGTCATGGTTCTCGGACGCAGGCGAGGCCTTCCCCCTCCCCTCCAGCCCTGGCACCAGCCTCCAGGTGAAGCTACGTGGAAGGGCTGCCGTTCAACAGCCTAAACCAGGAACGGGGAGATCTGACCCTGCTGACGTGGCTGGACTCCTGCAGCTGCCACCATCTCTGGCCATTGGTCCTGCTACTAGGGTCTGAAAGGCCACAGCCCCCTCTTCCCCAATCCCTGCTGCTAAGCGTATTCCCAGGCAGTGTTAGAAACTGAGATATGAAAGCTAGGAGCTGAATGGCACCTTAAACCTAGGTTATGGGCGCAACAACGGAATGTCTAGGTGCACTCTTTTTTATTGCAATAATACAAAGCTGGAAATGAGTGAACTGCAGCTAAAATATTACGTTCATTTTTCACGTGCTCTGGTCCTTCCCCTGCCCACCCACCCCTAATATTCTTGAGAGTCTCTTCTCCAGTCTTCAGAGAATAGCACGAAATGGGGAGGCAGAAAAAGTTTCTCCTTTCCTTCCACTCTGCAGTTTTAATCTGAAATCTTAGGCACAGTACTGCACCCAGAGCTCGGAAATTGCTTGCGCTAATGAAAATTCCTGTCACAAAATGCACCTAGAATGATGTGAGTTTCTAACACTGTTCCCAGCATGTGGGAGGACCCCTGATTCACTTCTCTGCCTGAAACCTTGGAGAGCTGCTGCAAAATCCAGACATTACTGAGCTAGATAGTTAGACAGAAGGGCCTGATAAACAGGCAGCTTCCTAGATGCTTCAAGGGGGTGGGCAAGTTAAGGGACACACATAGTAGACAGTTTTAGTTGTGGATGTGGCCTGTTAACTACATAGTCAAGTATGTATTGTACACGTGTACTGCCACATGTGTTGGGGAGAAGTAAGACATGGTGGATTGAATTTGCCTGCTACTGTTTGTTGCAGGTTTCCATTGTAAAACAACAAAGTTCTGTGGTTTATCCTTTCTGCCACCCTCCCCACTGGGTGTGCCCTCTTCCAAGATACTGCCTCCTACCCAAACAGACATTTAGCTGTTTTG
This sequence comes from Podarcis gaigeae, assembly GCF_964106915.1. Lineage (NCBI taxonomy): Eukaryota > Metazoa > Chordata > Lepidosauria > Squamata > Lacertidae > Podarcis > Podarcis gaigeae. The sequence goes on along the minus strand of NC_139693.1, from coordinate 13,884,116 downwards.
GTTTCTTTCCAATGAAGTTTTTTGTTTTGCTGAAATACAGAATGAAATCTTGGAGTTCTTCTGAACATGCTGACAACTTCCCTTTGGTTTCTGCAAAAACTGTAATCTTGCTCACACCAGCTTAGTTTGCTTCAGAAGTAATTGGTGTGACTTTACTTTGCTGTCATTTGCTTATGTAATGTTTAAAACCTTGTGTGTATATAAATGCAGATATAAACCGAAAATAGTGTTTTGATTTAAACTTTTTTTTATACACTCAAGGTGACATACAGCATATGGTAATACTTAATATTTATATATATTCTAGCTGTAAGCTTTACACCAACTTTATAAAGTAAGCCAGTATTAGTATAGGTACACATTGTGGCTGAGATAAAGTGTTTTTGCAAGAACCAATGAGGAGCTTATGGCAGATGTGAAATTTGAACTGAGGACATTTTGATTTGTAACTTGGTCTCTCAGCTGATGAAGTATAGTTGTACCTTGATTGTTGAATGCCTTGCGACTTGAATGTTTTGGCTTCCAAACACCGCAAACCCGGAAGTGAGTGTTCCAGTTTGCTAACGTTCTTTGGAACTCGAACGTCCGATGTGGCTTCCACAGCTTCCGACTGAGTGCAGGAAACTCCTGCAGCCAATTGGAAGCTGAGCCTTAGTTTTCGAAAGTCGAACAGACTTCTGGAACGGATTCCGTTTGAGAACCAAGGTATGACTGTACATCTGTTTTCAGTTGATGTACTTCACTAATATAATCATAAAAACAGTAACAGCAGAAAGGAGAGAGAAACTGAGGCAGGACAAGCAGTAGTGGAATCTGCAGTTGTTTCTGTTTCTTGTATTTCAGTTTAGTTACAGTAGAGTATGGTGACAGAGGAGTCTCCAAAGGTTTCATCGAAAGGTGGGTTTTGAAGTGATGTTTGAAGGAAGTAAGAGAGGTGGCCATGCTGGGATGCAGGGAAAGAGAGAGAGAAAGGGAGAAAGAGACAAGTCATTTGAGGGAGCAAGACACCTTCCGATGGCTGAGGTTGGTGGATCCAGTGGAAGGACAGTTACAGTTGGGATATAAGAGCAGGCAGATTAGGTGGGTAAGGTCTTGGAGGACTTTGAAATTAAGGATGAGAAGCTTGTGCAGAATCTGCAAGTGGACAAGAAGCAAGTGGACTGCTTACCTATTTAAACATTTTTGCTGCATCTATCTATTCTGAAGGTTCAAAATAGCTGATAATCATCCTAAAACAATTAAATGAGATGGACCAATGCAGTCCAGCTAGAAAAAGAAAACTATCTAACATGCACAGACGATAAACAAACACTGACCCCAAAGGCCTTCTTAAATAGCGCAAGTTCCTGCTCTCAGGCTTGCACTAAAAAAAAGCAATACAAAAAAGGAATAGAAAAAAAGAGGCAAGGAAGCAAGCTCAAATTCTTAAAGTTGTACAGTTCTTAATAATAACCATAATGTTGGAATGTAAACAGACTGCTGATAAGCTTTGGTGGGCCTCTGAGAAATAGTATGGCATCTAGACTTTTTTGGAAGTGGCTGCAATGTAAGTGGAATGGCCTTGCAAGGTGGGGCCATGGCCTTCTGGGGCTTAGCTGGGATTTGCCAGCTTCTTATTCCCATCATGGTAAGTAGATAAAGGGAGGCCTGTTGATACTGTCAACCCCAGAGCAAGCAGCCCTTACAGTTCAGTAAGTTCTGAAAGCATCCTGGTGGGTGGGGAGCAGCGCAGTCTGATGAAAACAGCAAGTGGAGGTGGCAGTTCCTCGCTGCAGCTTATCTCCCTCACAGCACAGTTGGAAAAGGAAAATTGATCAAAGGAGGATTTCAATGTTAGGATTCCAAAATAGAATAGTTTCCGGTATGGCAGTGATCTGAGTGCTGGTCTGATTCAGCAGGATGAGTACATATTGGGGTGATCATTATATAGTGTTTATGGGTGCTCAAAACATTTCATGTATATTATCTTTCTGTACGCCTTACAACAACTCTGTATGGTAATTCAATTTTTTAAAATAAAAACACACACAACCCACACTCCAAGGAACAGGGTGATCAGCTGAGACAGTAATCTTGGTCTAGGTGTTCTGTGACAGGAGTGAGATTTATGCTAAGGTCTTCCTAATTCATGCTTTTGGCTGCAATCCTATGCCCATATATTTGGGAATAAGCCCCACTAAACTTGATGGAGTTTATTTCTGAGTAGACAAAAAATCATGAAAGGTGTGGAGAAAACGGGTAGACATTTTTGTCCCTCTCATCATGTTAGAATTTGTTGAGGATTATACAGCAAAGTGGATTGACAAAAGATCCAGACCAGGTGGAAAGTCAAGACCTCATACTCTGCACATATAAACAGTTTGTGGTACTTGTTGCCACAATAGGCAGTGTTGACTTTTTAAAGTGATTAGGCAAATTCTTGAAAGGGAGCAGGCAGTATCTGTCCATGACTTTGATGACTTGATGTTACCTGAGTGAATGAGGATACCTTTGAGTTCTGTATGCTGGGGACAGACATGGGAGGCCTGTTGCCTTCATGCCCTGCTTGTTGGCTGGAGGCATCTGGCGAAACCACCTTGAAACCAGGGTATTGCACCAGGTGAACCCTTGACTGGATGCAATAGGGCTCCTCTTATGTTCTTGATACATGCCTGTGTACTATTGAATATCCTATTCTCTCAGCAAAGATCACTGTCTGAGGTCATTGTTTGTTTGTGTCTACTGCATACATTGAACTTTCTGTGACAGTTCCCTTTGAAAAGCCACAACTTCACAGAAGGAGTCACCAATCAGTTACTGATATCTGTTAAATTGGGTGTGAGTCTAGCACCTGGAGGGCCACAGGTTCCTCCAGGCCTGCTTTAAATATATAACTAACCTGAAGTGGGTGGGGGTTGATATGTATGGGTTGAGTTTCCTTCTTCCAAGAACCATCTTACAGAGATCATTAATTCTGCTTCCAGGCTTGGTCTTCATTTCAAATTGCAGCACAGTATCCTCTCTTGCCTCTGCATCTGAAGGTGCCAACCTTTAAGCTTCCCCTTGCTTCTGTGATGTAAACACAGGTTACCGTAGCTCAGCTACCTTTGCCTCTTGCAATGACCCATAGGGCAAATTACCCCATTGCTACTCCCCAGTCTGCTGGAGGGTAACAAAACTTTGTCTTCAACACAGTTACCAGGTGTGTGAAATGAGAGGGAGGTATTGGTATCTCCTAAGATAATGACGATCATAATAAGACTCTATATACTGGTAGCTCTTGCCTTCCCTCTCTTCAGCCGAATGTTTTCCAACTGGTCAGGCCAGATGACAGGAGAAAGAATGAAGAACACAACAGGTTTTCATTACTTTGTGAAAGGGTGTGAGGGAGAGTTCTCTAGATCAGTGTTTCCCAACCTTGTGCCTCCAGCTGTTTTTGGACTACAATTCCCATCATCCCTTGCCACTGGTCTTGCTAGTCAGGGATGATGGGAGTTGTAGTTCAAAAACAGCTGGAGGCACAAGGTTGGGAAACACTGCTCTAGATTTATGGCAGAAGATAGCCAGAGTGGTGTAATAGCTGGAGTTAACACAGAGCAGGGAGACAGGGGTTCAAATTCTCACACAGCCATCCAGCTCACTCTACTTATGGAGTCAGCAACCACATCTTAGCTTAACTCTCGGGGTTGTTGTGAGATTGGGGAGTGGGGTGTGCGTGTGTGTGTGTGCTGAAAATCTAAGAAAGTGGCACATTTTAATAGGGAAAAAGTTTTGTTTCCAAAAGGCTCATGTTCTAGAATGCGCTAAACCAATCTGCTCCTTTAGGGTTATTCTGTCCCAGATTTCTGATCTTTACTCCAGCAGCTTTTGGTGCTTGGAGCTATTGGGACAGCCACAGTTAGAGATGTGTAACCGCCAGAAAACCTTTATAGTGAGCATTCAACCTGATTTGTTTACAGAGAAATTAGATGACAAGTGTTAATCCTACACTTTCCAGTGCATCCTCCTATCACTTTCCTTAATTCAAATAGTCTGATCTTTTGAGGGAAGGGAGTTTGTTTCACAGGAGGCCTGTGCAATTCAAATGAACTGCTGGACTCTTGTGCAGTGAGTAGGTAAAGTCCTGGCGGGTTGTGCTCTGCATTTTCGGCTTTGAGCACAAAACCACGTCAGATCAAACCTCTGCTTTTCCTTCGATGGGCCGCCTGGTTTATACACATTAAAAATAACTTGCAGGCTTCCAAAGTGAAATTCCATGGTGTCTGCCTTCATGGCTTGCTGTAAATATTTCTGGATCAAGTTTGGTTGCCCGGTTATATTCCAGGCTCTGCTGCTGGAAATATCAGTTGGACTCTTTGGCAAGTAACCGTTTAATCAGCAAATAATCTTCTCCGCAGGTACACCAAAGCCCTTGTAACTAAGCTGCTACATTACAGTGTATGCCATGTCAGTTTTGATCCTGCAAAATTTGTTTCAGCCCCACTTCACAACTGCCGCATTTCTTGGTTAGCATAATTCAGTGCAGGCCTCACGCAGGTGGAGACTATAATGGGACACAGAATTCAGCATGTAAACTAGGGATTCTCCTGCTTGTAGTCCTCCAGGTGGTGTTGGACTGCAGCTCCCACTGCCTCTGACCATTGCCCCATGCTTGTTGGGTTTCCTCATTCCTGATCTATTTTTATTTTTCTGTAGCAAAACCAGGTTTCCAACCCTCATGGCTTCCAAGATAGGAAGCATCTGGGCAGTGTTTGTTAAAGTCATAGAAGTTGGAGGAGACAGTGGGGTGCAGGACTTGGTTTTGGGGAGAGGAGATAGATGTTCCTGTGCTCTGCGTATTAGTGGGTTTGAATCGGTAGTAGAAGCAAAATCCACAACTCGCTTAACCCTGTTACCTTCAGGGTGGGGTTTTCCTGCTGTCAAAGTTAAGAGTTTAATTCCAGCCTTGCACATTCATCCACATGTGTTCCTAGTATGGAAAGCATTTTATAAGCCAGCTAGCCAACCTCATGCCCATGTTGCTAATTGGTGACTCTTTCATATACAGTGGACGCTTGGGTTGCAAACGTGATCCATGCAGGATTCACGTTCGCAACACACGTCTGTGGGTGGTCCGCAACCCGAAAAATCACAACCTGAAGCGGCTGTAACCTGAGGTATGACTGTATAAAAGTGTTTCTGTCCAGTTGTCATGAGGCAGCTCCTGCCAGCCCTAGTGTAGTATGTGTCAGCAGAGGGTTTGGGCACAGTAACAGCATTTCTCATAAGTCATCTGAGAATAGCAACATGGATGCGCCAGGCCGTTACGATGCAAATTTGGTGGCTTGTCCTGTTTTGCCTTATTCACAAGCCAAGGCAAGCAATGGCCCAATCTTTTGTCTTCAACCACTTTTTTTCTCCTCTTACACAGGCTGCTGGGCGCTGGGCTGGGGAGATGTTCCGAACAGCCATCATGATGGCTGCCAGCCTGGCCTTGACCTCTGCAGTGGTGGCACACGCCTATTATCTTAAGCACCAGTTCTACCCGACGGTGGTGTACCTGACGAAATCCAGTCCCAGCATGGCGGTGAGTCTGCCTACCCCAATTGCTGCAGGGAGGTGGGCATAATATCAGGTTTGATCACATGGCTGTGGCTTTAAAGGGTCTCCATTTGAAAAAGGAAAGGTCCTTTGAGGAAAAGTGGAATGAACTGGATACGTTCAGCCCGAGGAGAGAAGGCGGAGAAGACATAAAAAGCACACTCCAGATACCATTGCTGAGTTTAATCTTTGAAGTTTGTAAAGTGGGAGGAATAATCAGTGCATTCAAGGATGCTTAGCCAGCATCTCTTCAAACCCTGGGCCTCTGGCATATGATCATCGTGACTTTCTGAAACCAAACTTTGGGTCATATAATATGTGAACTTGCTCCCTCTGTGCAGTGCACCAGAACCCAGAAAACAATTTCAAAAAGGACCTAAATAACATGAACCATAGTTCAGGTCTAGCTAGCAATCCTGGATCTTTAAGAAGCCACAAGCAACAGTCCTGAGTTTGCGTGGCACGGGAAGCCAAGCTTAGGAGTGGCCTCTGTTTGTTTTTCTTTCTTTGTGCCAGCAGTTGAGGCAGTGCACAACAGCCCAAGGTTATTGCGCCATGTGAATGCTGCCTTGTTCTCTGCTGCTCAATAAATGCAGGACTAGCTCAAAGGGGCTTAAGCTATAAAGGGGTAGATTGTGGTTGAACATTAGGAGAAACTTTGTGGTGAGGAGAGCAGTTTGATATGCAGTTTGTCCCTTTTCCATTATGTGCAGTTTTATTTTTATTTAGATTGTAAGCTTGTGGGGAGGGACTGTCTTGTTTTGATTGTATGTAAGCAGCTCTTGGAGTCCAGCAAAGGCATAGAATATTTGGTTTGGGAGATTAGGAGGAGATGCTGAGGAACCAGAAAGAGATCAAAAGATATTCCCCCACCACAGAGCTCAGCAACATTGTCTATCCTGTTAGCTTCTGAGGGGATGATTGTGGGCAGCAATGAATGACACCTTTAAGTTTTCTTTGGCCTGTACAGGGATATTTCCTAAAAATGATTTCCCACTCTGCAATTTTTTCTCTCCTCCTTGCTATGTCAGGTGCTGTACATTCAAGCTTTTGTCCTGGTGTTCCTGTTAGGCAAATTCATGGGCAAAGTGTTTTTTGGACAGCTCCGAGCAGCGGAAATGGAGGTGAGCCCTGTTGGGTGCATGGTTGTTGTGGACCTTGTGGGAGGGCACACATGAAATGCTTAAACTAAGAGCCAGAAACTCCGCAGTCCCCTTTGCTCAATCGGCATCATCCTGTGATCACAGAGGAGAAAATAGGTTTGGCTCACAATGGGGGATCTGTATCAATAATCTCTAAAGGGTGCTGTAAGCTTGCAGGGAAGGATTTTGGCATCATTTCCTAGAGTTAAGTTGTAAATAACTTGCATTTCTTTACCAGCTAATGTGTCCTGAGTTCCTTGAAGTTTTGGCTGTAGTGGTACAGCAGAGAGGATTTTTGAGTACAATGAGGAGAGAGACGAGATGTTCAGTTACATTGCAATCAAACGTTCTGAATGATAGATCTTTAATTCCTGAGCCTTTGTACATTTTGGTAGCCGGAAGGCCTAGAAACACCATTTTGTTCACATGGAACTGGAGAATTTCAGATCTTTTCCCAAGCTCCTTGCTTCTCTGCCAGCTGGCTAGATTTCTACATGTGATGTTTAACTACAGATCTGCGGGTGTCAGAGCTGTCAGTAAGCCTAGCTGGGGAATCTTTCTCAGCCCGAGGGCTGCATCCCCTCATTAGCAGCCTTCTGGCGGCCACATACTAGTGGAAGGAGCGACCAAAGGTAAAAAGCCCTTTTTATAAGGGAATTTCTAGCCCGCCCATCATCATGCAATCCCAGGGTGGGTTACACTAAAATAAAAACCAATTTATAAAAGCAGATAAAATAAAGGGTCAGAGAGACACAATCTCAATTCTACAGTTGCAGCAGTGTTGGGTTTCACCCCCAAAATGGAGGCATCCAGGCAAGCAAGATATGTTATCACAATTCAAGAGCAATTTTCAGTGAGGCAAAAACACTTGAGGAGGGCATAGAGCAGGCTGCTGAAGGGTGTGACCTCGGGACAGTTGGAAGAGAGGCCCCAGAGGGATGTTTCTGGGCCTGAGGGTTCCCACTTTTACTTTGGAAGCATAGCAAGGAGGGGGCTTCTTCTGGAGACGACTGCATTTGTGGGGGACAGATGGGCCCAGAATTAGAGAGAGCTCCTTAAATCAATCTCTCTCACACAGCATCTGCTTGAGCGGTCATGGTATGCAGTGACCGAGACCTGCCTTGCCTTCACAGTCTTCAGGGATGACTTCAGCCCCCGTTTTGTGGCCCTCTTCACTCTCCTCCTCTTCCTTAAGTGCTTCCACTGGCTGGCTGAGGACCGTGTGGACTTTGTGAGTATGGTGGCCCCAGGGTGCACCACCTGGAGGAAGGGGTAGGGTGGGCAGAAACGGTTCTTGCCCCTCAGACGCACGGTGGCGGTGGGAGAAATAAAATGGTTTCCTGAATTGTTCAAGCAACAGCCCAGTTTGGCGGTTCTTGTATCGTGGCTCAAAAGCAAGGCTGATGTGCATTCCTAGGAACACCTGGGGCTTTGATAGTTTTAGGTATATTACAATTGTACATCTCAAAGTATTTTTCGATCAAAGTATTATACTTTATAATTTATTATTATACAATAATAAAATCACGTAAACATTATTTAAAAACAAATTTAATAGTACAATCATATCATTGGAGCTGCTCAAAATGCCTAGGAGTGGGGGCGGATCACCTATTTGCCTGGTGCCAAAACAGTGACAAAATTGGGTGCCAGGTGGGCCTCCTTGGGAAGAGCATTCCTTTAAAAATGGGGCTACTGCAAAGAAGGCCCCAGTCTCTTGTCCCCACCCTCTGGACTAGAAGCTTATCAGCTTACCTACCACTAGGGTTGGTGAACCACTTCTCAGTTCATGCCAGGCAATGGTGGAGGCCAAAAGGCTTGCATTATCTCTGCATCCAAGAAGGAGAGGGAAGAGAGGAGGACGTCAACTCAAGGCTTGCTGGACCTTGTTCCTGCTGGTGCATGCCACACACTAAGTCAGCCTAGCTCCACCTGGTGCTTTCCAGGTGATTTGGATGTATGCCGGCTGGGTTGATGGGAGTTGTAGTCCAAAACTTCTGGAGGTCACCAGGTTGGCAAAGCTTGCGAATCATGGCTTAGCATGGCATGTGACGCAGTAAGGGTGAAAGGAAGAGCAGCTGTTGCAAATGTGTGATGCCTATCAAAGTAACTCTGCACAGAGGTTTCTGAAGTTGGGCAAAACGGTGGCTTTTTCCTTCCCATCAGCCTCACACACCAACCCAGGCCAAGCTTTTTTAATAGCAGGGTTATTCATATGCATTGGATTCTTGGCACTAGAATCTCTTGCTAACCACCAGTCTTGAGCGGAGATTGGGGGGGATTTGTAAGATTCCAACACTAGTTTTAAGCCAGGGATGGGGAACCTTTGGCCCTCCAGATGCTGTTAGTCTCAACATCCCTGACTGTTGGCTATGTGAGGTGCAGTTGATGACAGGTGCAGTCCCAACAAGATCTGGAGGACCACAAGTTCCCCATTTCTACTTTAAGTGCATCCACCTTCAGACATTTCTTTTCTACAGGGATCCTTGTGAACTCTGGACGTTTGCCCAGAATGCAGAACAGCCATGCTCAGGTTGGAGTGCCAAGATGTGTCGGCAAAGCACATGTTCGATATAGAGGCATACATGAGTTTGGCCAGTCAATAAAAGTTGCTGCTTATCTTGGGTGATAAGACCACTTAATCTTGCTCCTTTCTCCCCTGTCTCTCTAGATGGAGAGGAGCCCAAACATTTCCTGGCTCTTCCATTTTCGCATTGTCTGTAAGTACCTGCCTTCCTTTCAAGGCTTTCCTCTTCCACTGCCCTGCTGCTTCCAGTCCTTTCTCAATGAAAGAGGGACATACCTGCAGCTGCCCCAAATCTAGCCCACTCTCTTGCTTACGGCAAAGGTTGTTGCCCACCCACCTGTGCTGAGTGCAAGTGTAGGATTGGTTGACGATCCAGCTTCCTGAGGAAGAGAGAGAGGAATGAATATGCAATTACTTCAGAGGAAGAATATGGCATTTCCATTGTGTGTGATTTGGCTTAGTTCCAATTTGTTTTGGGGTGGGATAGGGGTGCGTTCCAAAAGCGCCCTGGGAAAAGATGTGGTTTTCTTCCATTAAAGAGGGGAGCATATTGCCCTGAGGTGTTTTGGGAGGCCATGCCAGGCAGGAGGGGCAACAAGAGAGGGCGGGGTTGTTTCAGGGAGCAACAGGCCTTTTGAGGGGGAAGTTGGTGGCGAAACATTGGAATAGAAGAGGAGGGAAATAACTGGCGGGGAGCGAGGCCATAGCAAGCTCTGCGAGAGAAGGGTAGAAAGTTTGTGCTGGATCTGGGAATTGGTGGGAATCAGACATAGGGATTTAAGGCTGACTAGCTGCGGATATCTCCAGGACTTCCAAACAGGCAAATTTGTACAAACCAGACAGCGTAGTTCAGGGCTTGCATTCAGAAATGGGAAGTCATCCCTGGTGTTTTATTCATCTATTTGGTTTTATTTTTAGATGCTTTTATAATGTTCAATAAACAGGGCAGTTTGCACTAAAAACGCCCAAAACAGTTAAAATGCAAATTAGACAGGTCCAGGCAGTCAAATAGGTATGCTTAAAAAGAAAGAATCTAAATTCTTAAGGTGAAGTACCTTAAGGCGGCAGCGGGATGTGGAGGTTGTAGCTGATTTGCTGAGCTGAAACAGGAGTTCTTGCCTAAGAAAACTCCTGTGCTCATTCATGTGCTCTGCCAAGAGTTTGGCGGGATGAGCATTTCCCAACTGTTAGACCCTTAGGCCTGATGAGAATAGGGTTGAGCCACTGGCATGGGCCCTCTTCCTCAGCTGAGCCTCGGCTAAAACTTAGCCCCGGTGAAGGCTTTGCTAAAAATGCTTCACACCACTTCTGCAGGCAGAGCAGCAGCCGGTCTGCTTGTAAGGCTTTGTGCAGGGGTGGAATAATTAGTAGGGAGGATGGCGGAAGGGGAGCCTGAGTAAAAGGAGCTTCCCCATCAGACGCTTTGTGGTGTGGAGGGTGAGGCGGGTTGGCATTCGGCACAGCTTTAAGCACTTCCTTTTGGGGGCTCTGCAAAGGAGGCAGTTGGTTAAGGAGGACAACTCCAGATGACATTTGCATGCAGGGACTGCAGGAAATGTTATTTCATACTGGCATTTGCATATAGCTCACTTGGGTGCTCTGACACAAAGCCCTACGTGGCCACTGTCTGTGGGACTTGCCATTGTCTCAACCTGCTCAAGCTGAAATGCAAATGATTAAGCGGTATATATAAATGCCTTAAGCAAATAAGTAAAGAACAAGGGAGCCAACAAAGAACGCTTGAGCTGCTGGAGAAGGGCTTGGGGAACCTGAAGCCTTCCAGATGTTGAGGGACTGCCACCTCGCTTCAGCCACAGCCAGCATGGTCAGGGGCCAGGGATGATGGAAATTGTAGTCCAACACTGTCTGGAAGGTCACAGGTGTCCCCATGCCTGTGCTGGAGCCGTTGGTGCACAGCTGGTTATTGCTGTGATGGGATTCCTGGAGTTTTGGGCTGACTTCTGCTGTAACTGCTCTTCTGTTGGGAATGCCTTGGGGTTTGTGAAGCGTAATGCTGTGAAGCGTAATCCCCCTTTGGCAGGCTTTTGTAAATGTTGGAGATAAATGGCAGCAAAGTACAAGAAGTACAGTCTGTGGTGCTTCAATTAAAGCTGAGGTGCCTGCCAAAAAATAAAATAAAATAAAAGACAGTGACCATTTGCAAGTACAGTAATTGGTGCTGAAACAAGCAGGGGCTTAGCACAGCTGAGTAATTCAACACCCACAGTGGGTCAGGAAACCATTTCTCTATTCAGCATCTGATGAACCAAACTTTTTGGTAAACTACATTTCAGCTGCTTGACACCAGAGTTTCCCTTCAAAGTTTGTTTTCAAGGGTGGGCCACCATGAGGTCAATACCAGCGTGTCCTAGCAGGTTGAATGTTCTCCTACTGGGTTCTGAATATCACCATTTCAGAAAGCTTATGCCGTAGTACATTTGCTAGTCCTTTCCTTTCGGTGTCACAAGACCGTGTGGGGTTTTTGATGCAACAGGCTAATCCGGCTAGCCTTCTAGAAATGGCAAATCACTCTTTCTCTCTCTTCCTCTTTTTAGCTCTGATGCTGCTCCTGGGCATTCTGGATTTCCTGTTTGTCAGCCATGCCTACCACAGCATCCTCACCCGGGGAGCCTCCGTCCAGCTGGTCTTTGGCTTTGAGGTGAATGGAGTACGCGTTGCGCTTTGCATGGAAGTCATTGTTCACAGTAGCTAGCAGAGGTTTCTGACAGCCTTTGCTGGCACAGACCACAGATTGCAAAGAGGAGAGCAGACCAGCAGCTGTGAATGACCCTGGGAAGCAGAGCACTGGGTGGGGTGGGGAGATGTAGCCATAGGTTTCAGCAATTCAGAAACTCCTTTTCTGCATGCAAGTCAATAGAGCAGCTCTTGTTCAATAGCCTAGTGTGAAGAACTAAGCTGGGATAGCTCAGTTAGTAGAGCATGAGACTTTTAATCTCAGAGTTGTGGGTTTGAGCCCCACCTTGCGCAAAAGATTATTGCATTGCAGGGCATTGGACTAGAAGACCCTCGTGGTCCCTTCCAACTCTACAGTTCTGTGAGTTTAAGAAGACGAAAGAATCTACAGTCATGGAGATGTGTATGTTCATGGGTGGGACACACTTGCCGTACACCAGCGGCCACCGTATACATTCTGAGCGAAGGAGTTTTTTTTAGAGCTGGAGTAAAGACAGACTTAATTTAGATTAAAAACAAGAAAACGGACAGTGATTTAGATTGCTTTTAAGGAGGTAATTTCTAAACCAGTAGGGATTTAAAATTCAAAGCTTTGCTGGGTTCCAGATAGAACTGTCAGAGTTTGAGGGGGATCTGTGGAGGCTGGTCCATTATTCCTATAGGGCAGCATCCCACAAACCTAAGCCACCTCCCACCTGCTTGCTTTCCTGCTTACAGCCAGTCCAGGGAGTGGCCCTGCCTGTTGGATTCCTCCTCCTTAGTCCCAGGGTTGCCCTTGCAGAACTCAGGTGGGGATGAGGAGGACTGGGACACAGCTAGAATGAGTTGCCCCAACCTGTCAGCAGCTCTGACTCCAGCTCCTCTTGGGCTCCCTGCCAGTCCCAAGGGGCATCAGCCACTACTGGAGGGGATGCGTTGTAGATCCTCTTCATGCTGATACTTTGGCTGTTGCCTGCTGTGTTGAGTCTTATATTATGCTGAAAGCCTAGGAAGGTATTTGCCACCCCTGACGCTGCCCATCCTTTCAGAGAGAATCATACAATCATAGAACTGTAGAGTTGGAAGGGACCCCGAGGCCATCTAGTCCAACCCCCTGCAATGCAGGAATCTCAACACGTGGTCCCCCATCCAATTTGAAACCACACTGGACCCTGCTTAGGTTTGCAAATGTGCTAGCATTTTTATTGCTTCACCAAAGTCTCATGGAAGGCTGTTGCTTCATGAATGCATCCTAGTTAATTCCTGTAGCCAGAAACAAAGAACTGCAGGAAGGGTGAGGTATGTGTCATAGGTTGGAATTGTTGCTTGTTGGTTTAACTTAATGGCTTGATGAGAGTTCCTTGGCACTGCCAGCTTTGGATATGGTGTGCCTGGCTTGATATGGCTGCCCCCATGTTGCCCTCAGGGCAGATTGAACCTTGAAGCATTGATGTCTGGTGGGAGCAGGAAAGAGGACTCCTGATTCACGAGCTGCTTTGGTTTTCTCTGGGAAGCGATGGCAGGATTAGTTTGCCAACCGATGCCTCATTCTGTCAGTTGACTTGGTCCTCTCGCTCTCTCGCTGCTCCTTTCCCACAGTATGCTATCCTCATGACGATGGTGCTCACCATCTTCATCAAATACATCCTGCACTCCATCGACCTCCAGAGCGAGAACCCTTGGGACAACAAGGCCGTCTACATGCTCTATACAGAGCTCTTCACAGGTGATGGGGGAAGGCCTGTGGGTCAGTGGCAGAACACCTGCTTTTCATGCAGGATTCCCCAGACAGGGATGGGAACAGCCCCTGCCTGAGACCCTGGCGAGCCTCTGCCAGTTGTTGTAATACTGAGCTAGATGATCCCAGGGTCTGATTATGTAAATCTTGTCATGTTGTAAGCTGCCTTGAGCACTGTTTTAACTATGGAAAGGCGGCATACAAATAAAATGATCAATGAATGAATGAACGATCAAATATAAAGCGGCTTCCTAGGTAACAGGGGCCTCCTGGCTGAAGAAAGCAGACAATGGGCATCCTACCTTGGAGTTTTTTTTCTCCCCCGTGGCAGTCCTTGGTGGGGCTTGGCCAGGTGGGCACAAAGCAGCCTCCCTGCAAATGCCTGCCATAAAAGTAGTAGTAATAATTTTATTATTTGTATGCTGTAGCCACTCTGGTTGTCTTCCAGTAAAATATAAAAACACAGTAAAATATCATACATTAAAAACTGCCTTCAGGGGTGCCTTCAGATGTCTACAGAAGGTCGTATAATTGGTTATCTGTTTGACATCTCATGGGAGGGTGTTCCACAGGGTGGGCGCCACTACCAAGAAGGCCCTCTTGTTCCCTGTAGCTTCACTTCTCACAGTGAGGGAACTTCTAGAAGGCTGGGAAGGCTGGTTTGGTTGCCGGGAAGGATTTGCCTCTTGGCAATGTGAAGGTTTACGTGCTGGCTTGACCCCCGCTTTCTTCCTCTGCCTCTTTTTCTGCAGGATTCATCAAGGTCCTCTTGTACATGGCCTTCATGACCATCATGATCAAAGTGCACACCTTCCCACTGTTTGCCATCCGACCCATGTACCTGGCTATGAGGTGAGCTGCGGTTGGCATTGGTGTATGTGTGGGCTTGCAAATTTATGTGTCAGTCTACCTGTAGCGATCCATATGTGCAGGAAATAAGTCCTCTGGCTTGAAAATAGCTTCCAAAGAATCTTGGGGGAGGGGAGGCACTTTGGGCCAATGCTGTTTGAAGAGAGATAACATTCATGCTTATTGTCTTTCGCATCTGTGGAAACAATGAGGATGGTGCCCTTAGATCATCTGCTAGTGCTTTTTGCCTCTTTCATATCCCACCTTTTCTCCAAAGAGCTCAAGGTAGCAGACATCAATCCCCCCCACTCCCCATGTCACATGGGGTTAGACCTCGGAGGCAACAACTGACCCCAAGGTCACTCAACGAGCTTCATAACCAAGAAGATGGCTTGAGCCCTGATTTCCCAGGTCCTAGTCCCACACTCTAACTACACCACACTGGCTTATGAAAGCACCATTTTACAACTTAAAAAAAAGAAAGAAAATAAACCAACATCAAGAAACTCACCTTTCTCATCAGCCGGGGAAGATGCTTGTTTCTCTTGAGTACAGCATCATACGCACCTGGAACAGCTAAAGCAAGGCTGAATTTTATTAAAACAAAAGCACTTGTTTGCTGGTGTGTTCCCAAACCACCTGTAGTTTATTACTGCTAGGTTATGATTTTTATAGCGCAGTCTATGTACGTGGCATTTTATATTCAGCAGGTTTGACAGACCTGTGCCCCATGTGGCTGAAACTGATACAGGGAAACAGTTAAGAGGAAGGGGGTGGAGATGGAGGCAGGTAGGGAAAGAACACGCAGTGATTTCAGTCTGCATGTGTTTTGGCTCAATTACGTTAAAGAATAGGGACTAGGGGGATGAGGGAGCAGCATCAGCAAATGAAGCAGGAGAAGAGAAGCCCACGGGAAAGGATTTAGAGCCATAACATTCAGAACAGCTATCTTAGACAGAATTAGGAGTCAGACACACAGGTTTTCAGTAACTAGGCAAGATGTTAACCCAAGAGTGTTCTGCCCAGTATTCTCTTAAGATGTTTTGGTAAGACTTTTCAAATCAGCGGTAGACTTGATTCTCGTGTATGTCGTCCATC
The DNA here is from genome assembly GCF_964106915.1 of Podarcis gaigeae. Lineage (NCBI taxonomy): Eukaryota > Metazoa > Chordata > Lepidosauria > Squamata > Lacertidae > Podarcis > Podarcis gaigeae. The sequence goes on along the minus strand of NC_139693.1, from coordinate 13,868,530 downwards.
CAGGCAGTTCAAGAAAGCTGTGACAGATGCAATCATGTCCCGCCGAGCTATTCGCAACATGAACACCCTGTGAGTATTCACTGGGAAGGGGGTGAGGGCTGTAGAAAGTGGTTCTCCTTTCCAAGTTTGGGTTGCTGAGGTGAGGGGGGATGGCAGAGTTTTCATGGTTTGCCAGAGCCTTAAATAAAGCTCCATAAACTGGACCTTGCGAAAGGCAGAGAAGAAGGTCCATGACCTTCTGCAACCCTTTTCCTCCTCCCCAGGTACCCTGACGCCACTCCAGAAGAACTGCAGGCCATGGACAACGTGTGCATTATCTGCCGGGAGGAGATGGTAATGGGTGCAAAGCGCCTGCCTTGCAACCACATATTCCACACCAGGTAGGAGCCTGGCTGATACTGTACTTAAGAAGCTTGAATGTAGGAGATGGGTTTTATGCAGCACTGAGACAGTTCAGCCGGTACTGTTAAGCCTAGGAATGGTGGTCACTGTCCAGGGTCCTGAGCACAGTAGGTAGACAAGTGAAGAGGGCCTGACCTTGTTGGCGCTGAGCCTTGAGGGCACAGGATAGCATCAGCGGGGGAACCCTTGCCGTTCTGCTGGAGGAGGATGGGGGAATGCTTGCCAGTGGTATTCTGGGGAGTGCATTGAATAAGTCAGTGGCTGATGTCTGCCTGCTCCATTCATTGTGTGCTGTATCTTAGGGTAATAGAGCAACCAGGCCTGTTGAATGAACCCTCCACCCCTGATCAGGGGCACAGAAAGCAGCTTATGATCCTTGTAGCTGGGACCTCTTTTTAAAAATCGCATTGTTAGACTTTTTGTGTTATTTGATGCTTTCCCCCTTCCCTGCTGCCTTTTGACTGGAGGGTGCAGCTTGGACCTGCCCAAAAGGAGAACTTTCAGCAGGTAGAGTGCCAAGCCAGTAGTTGCGGCCCAGCCGCTCGCTCCAACCAGCTTGCCTCTCCCTTTCCACAGCTGCCTGCGGTCCTGGTTCCAGCGCCAGCAGACCTGTCCCACGTGCCGGATGGACGTCCTCCGAGCCTCCCTCCCCACTCAGTCGCAGGCGCCCCCTGAGCAACAGGAGGGAGGGCAGCAGCCGCCGCCGCAGCATCAGACTCCACTGATCCCTCAGCCGCCAAACTGTAAGTCTGAGTTGCTGGGCGAGTCATTTCTCAGGAATTAACCCCAGTGCACTCCTGGCACCAAGTGACCCCTGAGGAACATCAGAAAACAGGTGGTGCTCTGGGGTTCCCCCAGGTGCTGCTGTAATGTGGGGAGCTCAGCACTGTAGCTCCCACAACCAGGGTTGTGAAAGACCCTTTGTGTTCCTTTTTCATGGTGGCTCCTAATCTTTCTGAGTTTAACTCTCTCTTATTATTATTTCCTGCAGTTCCCCAAGGCATCCTGCCCCCTTTCCCTCCAGGGATGTTCCCTCTGTGGCCACCCATGGGCCCCTTCCCTCCAGTGCCTGGCGTCCAGCCCCCCAACAATGCAGACAACGCTTCAGCAGCCACTCCCTCCACCTCAGGAACACAGATGTCAGGTGAGGCATCCCCTGAAAGACCACAAGTTCCTTGTCCCTGCTATAGGGAGCATCCCTTGAACTGTGCTCCTTGGGCTCCCTGAGTCAAGTATGTTGGCTCCCACTGAATGCAGCCCAGGAAGAGGAAGAGACTTGTGTGAACTTGCTTTAAGCTTGTGGGGCAACCATGAGGTTTACGTTGCCGTCTTCCCCAGCAGGCGCCTCGAGGCCCAGTGGCGATTCAGCATCCGGATCGGACACCGCGGCCCCTGCAGGGACGGTGCCTGGTTTTGCCTTCCCTCCGCCTTGGATGGGGATGCCGTTCCCACCTCTCTTTGGTGAGTCTCAGAAACCTAAACACAGACCCTCCTTGTGTGTGTGTATCTCTGTGGATGGTAGCCTGGCTGGGCAGAGGAGGCAGGCCGTATCAGTGGCTGCTTCTGTGTGCCACAACATTAGCCTTGCTTTTTGCTTATATCAGTGGGATTTTGGGTAATTGTTAAAATTAAATTTAATTTAAAACGCTTGTTAAGTGCTATACAGAAATGCAGAATAAAAACCAGTAGAAAAGCATGAAGACAGAAAATCTAGTAATAACAGGATCCGAGCAGTAACTGTAATTGTAATAATATTGGTATATACACGTTGGCACAATTTTGTTACTATATTAAGAAACATTTGTCTGTTTGTTGTTTTGTTTTTATATATATTTATGTAATTGTTGCATGTTGTATTCTCTAATGGAAACAAAGATATATCTCAGTACCACCATGTTAAACAGTTTAAAGATGAAAATGAATAAAAACCTTCGTGATATCTATCGATCTATCGGATCGGGGAAAGCCTGGGCAAAAATAAATGTCTCCACAAGGTGTCTGAAGCACTTGATGGAGGCAGCCACAGGGTTTTCCACAGGAAGAAATACCTTGTTTGGTCTGTCCTGATTCTGATTCTATTGTGGCAGAGGGAAGTGGTGGTGGTGCTGCGGCAATGGCAAAAAATGTCTGTTTTCTGGTCATTAACCTGGGATCCTGTGTAGGGTGTGGTGCCATGAATAAGGGTTGAGTCCAGTGCCGGAACTCACCATGAACACCTCCCTTGTTCTGTTACAATGGGAATGGTGCTGGAATTGAGTTCTGGCTGGGGAAAAAGATAAGTCCCACTCAGAGAAGACCTATTGAAATGAGTGGGCATAACATTGGACACCGACCATCATTTTCACAGATGATCTGAATGGTATTAGCAGTCTGTGTGCTCTAGGGACTAGCTCCTTGTCCTGCTGATCTCTCTCTCTTTCCCTCTGCGTCTTGTCTCATGCGCACAGTGTTCTTTCTTCTCCTAAAGGTTTCCCTCCGATGCCGGTACCACCATCTGGGTTTGCTGGGCTGACAGAGGAAGAGCTGCGGGCCATGGAAGGCCATGAGCGGCAGCATTTGGAAGCCCGTCTCCAGTGCCTGCAGAACATCCACACACTCCTTGACGCTGCCATGCTGCAGATCAACCAGTATCTCACTGTGTTGGCAACGATCGGGTAATCTCCCTGGTTCTCTCCCTGCTCCCCAACAACGTTTTGCTGCAGCAGGTCTTGATTCTGCAACTGAACTGCCTTGAGACAAGCCTTCGTTTCCTTAAAGTAGGGGGGTGTTGCTTGGAATTGGAGCAGTTACTGTTTTTAGAGGTCAACAGGCTGGTTGTGTGTCCTGGTATGTGGGTGGCTTTTGGTGGTCACAAACTAGAACAAGCCTAGTTTGGCCCTGCAGATATTGCTGAACTACAATTCCCATCATCCCAACTAGCATGGGCATATGGACTGGGGTGATGGGGATTGTAGTTCAGCAACATCTCGAAGGCCAGAGGTTCCGCTCATCTGCCCCTGAACTACCCTAACTTCATTTCCTACTTGGATGTTCTCTCTCTCCAATAATAATAATAATAATAAATTTATTTATACCCCTCTCATCCAGCTAGGTTTCCCCAGCCACTCTGGGCGGCTGCCAACAGATTAAAAACAGAATAAAACATCAGATATATAAAACTTCCTTAAACAGGGCTGCCTTCAGATGTCTTCTAAAGTCTCCCCGCAAGGGTGAGACTGCTTGAATTCCACAGGAAAGGGAAAGTCTTAAGAGTGTTGGATTAGCTTCAAGAGTTCAGCTTCCTACAAAGCCAGAAGGCTGACTAAATGAGAGCCAAGGATTGGGGGTGTTGACCCTTTTCCGTGAGTAGCAATAGCAGAATAGATTGTGCAGCTTAAGTAGAAGTGGAATCACCACTGACTTTGGCTATGATTTGAAGAATTTGTGCTTGAGCTTGCTTTTCCCTCCTCCCTTCCATTCCTTTTTCCTCTGGCAGCATGTCTTTTAGATGGTGAGCCTGAAGGCAGGGACGATTTCTGTTTTCCAATCTGAGAGCCTTTTTGACTAAGAGGGCAGGGTATAAACATTGCTAGTAATAGATGTATAATGTGTATTCCGATATTATTATGATGATGAACCAGATTATTTATACAGGCCTCAACTTTTGACTTCTCTTGTTGCATAAACTTGCATTTTCTAGCTCTCCCCACAGGCTTATGCTAGTATGTAAGCTGTTAGTTTCCTCTTAGTCTTTTCTTCAGCTACTGATGTGCAGAATGTGTTGCGTGCATCTGATCGCAATCTGTTGTTCCTAGTTGATTATTTTTTTTAAGGATGCACCATTTGGTTTTCTACATCTATAAAATGAGAATTGATATGGGAAAGCGGTATCATGTCCAAGCCCAGCTAGTAAGTCACAGATTGCCTGTGTGTGTGTGGATGAGTGGATGATCTTGACACAGTTCTTGCATTTTGCCTGCTGGATCTCTTACCTCTCTGTCTCTTGCAGGACGCCCCGAACTCCACAGCCACCAAGTGCCCCAGCCGCTTCAGCACCCCCTTCGGAGACCCCCAGCCCTGTACCTGGCACAAGTGAACACACCACCACCACCACTTTCCAGTCTGCAGACAGCACCTCTTCACCTGCAAAAGAGACAGACGTGGCAGATCAAGCAGGTAGCCAGAGTCAATTGGTGCTGAGATGTTGCTTTTGAAAGGGGGATACAGCTGCAGGCAGCATGCCAGGATCCCCAGCTTTATCAGCTTAAAGTCAGCAGAGCATGAGACTCTTAATCATGTGTTCGAGCCCCACGTTGGGCAAAAGATTTCCGCATTGCAGGGGGTTGGACTAGACGACCCTAAGGTCCCTTCCAACTTAACAATCTGTGATTCTATGATTCTAACACATTTTACTTCTTTGAAGCTGCTGGGTTTTGGATTCCTGGCTGCTGGTTCTCCTTAGCATGCTGCTGATGCTGATGAAATGTTTAGTAGGGGTATCACAGAAGTAACATAGCCCCCGCTTTCTGCATTTTGACAGTCAGGACTTGGTCAGCCTTGGGGAATGCAGTGGTCACTGAGTTCAAGTGCACCAAGGGTGACTTAGAAAAGATTTGGCCAGGGCGGTAAGGATGGAAAGAATTGCCCTGATCAGTGGACAGGGGAGCCTGTTTCAGATGCAAGTATGGGTGTAGAATGAATGGTTTTTATTTTAAAATGGAATAATATTTGCTTGTTTAAAACATTTGTATCCTGCTATTCCTCCAACAGAGTCCAGGGAACATAGCAAATAATAAATGTTACAGCCCTGCCATAAATAAGAATAAGGCTATAAAATAAAGACAACAAAAACAGCAATGAAGTTAGGAGGAGAATGGAAATAGACAACCCCTAAAACAAATTTTACTAAAACAATTTCCAGCTGAGTTGAAACAACAAGTATTTGGTTTACTTAATTTTTTGTGTAAATGGCTTCGAGGGTTTGTTTTTTGCATTCAAGCAGTATATAAATTTTATAAGACACACACACACAACTAAAAGGACTAGAAACTTGATGCTGAGGAACGCTACCTCCTTGTGTGTTTGTGCCAGTTTTGGCACAGACCCCCCAAATTGTGGTGTTTCTCCCTCCCCAGATCTGTCCCCAGCAGCAGCAGCCGGTGCCAAGGGCTACACAGAGCCATCTGGCCAGGAGCAGGATGGAGCTCAATCTTCCCCAGAGGAACCAGACACTGCAGAGCTGCGCAGGCGCCGACTTCAAAAACTGGAATTTCCTTCTTCCTCCTCCCATTGATGTCCCTGCTGCCCCCTCCCAGCCTGTGCTATTTCTTTCCCTTTTCCAAAAAAAAGAGAAAAAAAGACGAAGAAAAGCAACATGCGGTGAGAGAAAGGAGACCTGGATGCCTTTTACTTGCGCTACTGAGTGCTGATGCGATACACAGCCACCTCTGGGGAGGGGTCCACACTTTTCTGCAGGACCAGAGAGGGTGGGAGGGGGAAGCGCCTCCAAAACTTGACTCTGCCTTGATTTCTAACTCTTAAAAGAAAGTGACTGTTCATCCTACAACATAGACCAGTCTTATTCTGACCCCCTCACAGAAGGACAACAATGCCTCTAGTTCCCAAGTCTGTCTCGTCTCAGCCAGACAGACTCTTACTCCACGGGAGCAGCCTGAGGAAGGCCCTCCTTCCCTTTTGCACACCTTTTGCACACCTGGCTGAAAGGGTTTCCCCATCAACAGTTTTGGAGGGTGGCTTCTCCTGCGGGCAGTTTGTTTTTGTTTGTTTAGTTCTCCATTTCTGACGGCGGGATTTTTAGGTGGGTTCTTCGTTGGCTATTTCTGAGCAAAGCAGCCTTTTCAATTTGGGGGTGGGGGAGTGGAGGCCAACTGAATGGAACATATGCTTGACATTTTTGTAGATGCTTTTTCGCAGTAGCTGTTTTAAGGCCACAGCTTCCCACCACAAGGTCTTTTTTACCCTCCCAAACAAACAAACACACACCCTGGGGAAACAGCAGGTCACCTCAATGCTTACTTTTGCTGGCTCTCTCTGAGCTCAGGTTGAGAGGAGACATATTCTTGGCAGCAGAGGATGTAAGTCTGTAGCGCTTGCTCTCCCCTCTCTCTGTGGGCATACGGCTTGCGATTTAAAACTATTTCGTACTCCCTTAACCTGACTTTTAAACAAGGATTCCTCCAAGCAGCAGTAGATGGAGAGGAGGTCCTGGGGTCCTGCTGTGAGAGGGTTACAGGAGGAGATGGGATGTGCCCTCCGAGGTGGCCATCCGTCTGCCTTGCCCCTCTGCTGCTTCAAGGGCTGGAGCCAGGTGTTAGTTGACTCTCGGCTGCAGCCTGTGTTGGCCTTGCAATGCCTAATCCAGAGTCCCGAGTTCTGAGTACGCACAATATGTGGCAGGCTGTGGGTGTAATCCTGAGAGAGTTAGGACATCTGAGAGCATCTGAAAGCACGTTGGTTAAGTAGAACGTCAGCCACCGAGTCCTCCCAGTGGTGGTTTGCGTTTCCAGTTCTGGCACCCTCTTCCTCTGCTTCCATTAATTCCAGGTTTGCCTGCTCTTCTTTGCAGCCCCTGTTCACTCTCTCTTTTCCAAATGCTCAGACCCAGCAAATGCTTATTTGAGAGTCGCCACAGGCAACATGCCCTCCCCTTCCTCAGCTCCTGAAGCTGCTGGCATTGGGGAAGAGGCCTTTTGAGACGTTCCTGCCTGTGTCTGTCGGGCTTCATTTCTGGGAATAACAACGCCTCCTTTCTGGCGTCTTCACAATAATGTCCATCAGCTTGTAGATCCCAGCTACGCCTGATCAAGCTGTCTGAAAGGCAGCAGGGAGAGGAGCGGAGCCTGTGATGGGGCTTCCCTTCCCAAAGGCAGGGCCCCCATGTTACCTGAGCAGCTATTCTGAGAGTGAGGTTAGGGGGCTGGAAGCTTTGGCCTGCTTTTGCATCTCATCTCAGTGCACTCATCTCCAGCTTTGCAGTGGGGTTGGCTCTTGAGTGTGATGCTTTCTCCCTTGCTTTAAAAGAACAGGCAGTTTTCAGAAACTAATAGGGAGACATTCCCCAGCTGGTGGATCCAGCAGCGTGTGCTTTTTCCTTGCACTTGGGACCCCCATGCTGTAAACGGTCTGAAGCTGTCAGGCTCCCTCTGGGGTCCCTGCTCCCCTGGAGGGTGGAAAACACTGTCCTGTCCCTGAGATGGTGCCAAGGGTCTCTCTGCCCCTTCTCACTGAAACACCCCGTGCTCCCAGCAAAATGCTGGATTGTTCAGCTCATGGAATATGAAATCCCACCCCCTGGCAAGATGCCTGCTTAATTCCTGGGACACTACCTGTAGGACCATCTATATTTGATGCTGGATCGCCTTGTATTTCTTTTTTCAGAGAAACTGGGCCATCTCTCTGTAACTTCCAAGTTGTTTTGGGGTCTAAGTTGTCCCACTTCGAGACGGGTTAGGGCATTGTGACATGCAGTATTCACGTTTGTTACTTGGCAGAAGAGGAAGAAACCAGTCAGTTTAGATTTGAGGTGGTGGTTGTGGGAAGAGGCACATGGGAAGGGTGGCTTAAAGTATTGATTTCAATAAAAGACTTTGATCACGGCTCCTGTTAGCTTCATCTTTCCAGATTTTGGAAAAGCCTTCTGAGGGTGGTTCTCCCTTTGTCCTCTCTGCTCAGTAAAACCAAGGTGGGTTTACAGAATTGACAGATAGGAGAAAGTTAGCATGTGCCACGCTTTGTAATAAGGTGTTCTAAATCGGACACAGTGGGCACATCTCTGCAAACCACCTGCCCCTTTGAGGAAGGCAAGAAGCAATGACTGACAAGTGACTTTCTCTTGTCCGCACCTCCCCTGCGAATCCAATTTTGTAACGTTAGGAAGAGAACATGACTCCCATCTTGTTTTGGAATGTGCATTGGCAGTATATGACTAATGTTAAGAAAGTTGCATACATCCCCCAGGAGGTAGAATGTCACGCTCTAATTATAGCATTGAAAGACTGTCTTGTAGTAGAGCAGTTTTGCACATGGACACTCGAACAGCCTTTCTGTTTCGGGAAGCTCTACATGTGCAAAAAAAATTAAGAAATCCTGAATTAAGTACATATCACCATCTTGGAAAATGTCCAGTGACTTTGTCTTAATGCCTGGCGAGAAGTTTTTTTGGGTGGGAGAGCTTGCTGTGGGTAGCACAAGGCAGCCGGGTTGAAATCTCACCCTTCCTTCCTGCCTTTTCTATGCTGTGTCCCACTAACCCAGGGCTCTGTGGTTCATACCCCCCCCCCCATTTCCCAGATTGCGCTGTGGCCTTTCTGCCAGTACCCTTCCTGATACTTTTACTTTTCAAGGAACCCATATCACAATGCTTTGGAGGTGTGTTACATGTAAGCCAGAGATGGGGAACCTCCCAACTTTCTATGTCTCGTTGGACTTCCAACTCCCATCAGCCACAGCCGGCGGTCAGGGATGATGTGAGTTGTAATCCAGCAACTTTTGGAGGATTGCAGGTTCCTCACTGGGGTATCAATACTAGAGCCTCTTCTCTTAAGGGGGCAGGCAGGATTGATGGTCTGACCCCATCAGTTTGGATTCTGCCAGGGGGTGCAGTTGGTGGCTCTCCCTTCCATTTGCTGTGCAGGTTTTGCCTAGGTCTAGGAATGAACCTGAGATCAAATATGCCATTGTATAGCACTTGGAAGCAAGCTCGGCCACCTGCTTTTTCAATGAGTGAATGCCATTGCTCAGGTGTGCAATGGATGTGTTCCCTTCTGCCCAAAGCAGCAGGGAAGGGAAGATTTGGAGGAGCAAAAAGCCAAAAGACACACACACAAGTGACAGCACCTGTAATTCAGGTGTGGGGAACCTTTCGCTCTCAAGATCAGTGTTTCCCAATCTTGGGTCTCTAGCTGTTTTTGGACTGCAACGCCCATCATCCCTAGCTTGCAAAGACCAGTGGTCGGGGATGATGGGAACACTAGTTCAAAAACAGCTGGAGAACCCAAGTTTGGAAAACGCCAATCTAAATGTTGCTGATGTCCCACCAGTCCCTGCAAGCAGGTGGTGACTAAGAGGATGGAAACTCTTACTCAGCAACATCTAGAAGGCCAAAATTCTCCCAACACCTGCTGTAAACAGAAGAAAAGTGGGCAGAAAGGGAAGAAGTTGGGGAGAGGGGTGTGCTTGTGATTGCTGTGTCTTGCCAGTGGATTTTCCTTGCTCCTGGCACTGCACACAGCCCATCATGGAGGCAGTGATTTGAAATGGAGGATTTGTTTCCACACAAGTGGCCCCCTGAAGACCAACAGGCATGCAGAACCTGTGATGTCCCTGGACTCCAACTCCCCATCTCTCTGATCAATGGGAGGTGGAGCAACATCCAGAGGACCGCAGGCTCCCCTATCTCTGACTTATAAGGAGGCTTTGAGTTTTTGTGGCCTGTTTGCAGCTGCTCAGCATATTATTACCCATATGATTCCCTCCCCTCCCTTTTTAAAAAAAGAGCTTTTGATTTTGTGTAGACTTTCTCAAGAGCCGAGTGGCCTTTTTTTCCACACCTCCAAAAACACATTTGAAAGTGGCCAGATTGTGTTACCTTCCTCACAGCCTCTCCTGCAACATTTTATGGGTTTTGGAACAGATCATTACATGCATTTTAACAAAGCAGCCTCCCAGGTTTTACTTCTGCATTCCGGGTCTTAACCAAATGAGATGGCTAGTCAAAGTGATAGCGGAAATCCTACAGCTGCTGGATTCCCCCTTTACATAAATAGTGGGAGGGGGAGCGGGAAATGGTATTTTGTAAAAGCGATTGCCATTTTGTTGTTGTTTACATGTCAAATTCATTGGGTTTTATCCAATGCCCATCATGGCTCAGAATGGATCAGCCCGAGTATGACCTGGACTAAACCTGTAATACATCATTTAAGAAGAAGAAAAATCTGTTTTCAAGTTGTGTCACCTGGGAGAAGGGAATTGCTTTGGGAAGAATCTATACCTCTGTTCTCATTTCTTATTTTTAACATCAGTGGTGTTCAGTTGGCTCAGGGTCCTTTTGAATGCCGCAAATAATAATTACTATTTTTGTCAAACTTGGCTCCTTTAGGAGTTGATATGAACGCTGTGTGTTAACATGGAGGTGAAGGAGGTTTGGATAATTATTTAATTTTTTTGTAAATATTGTATAATTTTTAATAGCTTGAACCGTGTATATACGTCAAATAAAAACTTGCATTAAAAATGGTGTGCTATCTGTAATTCTGTTGTGCAGAGAAAGTAGCTGAGAAAGGGTTTTTCTCTACCTCCTGATACCAAGAGCTGAAGGTTGGAAGACTTGGGATAGACAAAAGGAAATCAACCCATGGCTTGCATGGTTTTGTAACAGCATTAGGAAAATTCTTGAAGGATAAGGTTCCCTGTGGCTGCTAGCCACAATGGCTGGGTTCTACCTCCATGGACAGGCTTCTTTTTCCTTGGCGATCACTCGTAGCTGAGTAAGATTGTCTTCCATGAACACGGTTTTAACAGTGAGTCTGTGACTGTGGAGGCCAATTCTGAATCCACACGTCCTTCCACAGTGGGGACAGAGGTTTCTGGACGTGAGTTGATCATGGTGAGGGTTTGCCAAACATGTCTTCCTCTTAGCACCTTTCGTCCTGAATTCCAGCGTCTTGAAAGCCCATGACACCTTTGGTAAAGGCTGTTCTCCAAGTGGAGCACTCGCAGGCCAGTGTTTCCCAATTATCAGTGTTTATACTGCATTTTTTTAGATTTGCCTTGAGAGAGTCTTTGAACCTCTCTTGTTGACCACCAGCATTACACTTTCCATTTTTAAGTTTGGAATAGAGTAGTTGCTTTGCAAGACGATAATCAGCCACATGACCAATTCAACAAAGTTGATGTTAAAGAATCATTGCTTCAAAACGTGATCTTTGCTTCTTCCAGTACACAGGCATTAGTTTGCCTGTCTTCCCAAGTGATGTGTAAATTTTTTCAGAGACACCGCTGATGGAATCTTTTGAGGAGTTGGAGATGGCGTTTATAAGTGGTCAACGTTTCACAAGCATACAGTAAGGTTGGTAGTACAATAGCTTTGTAAACAAGTATTTTGATTTCCTTGCGAATGTCAAACACACTGCACTTCAATTGGGAGAAAGCTGCACTCACAGAGCTTAGGCGATGCTGGATTTTGGCATCAATGTCAGCCCTTGTGGAAAGATAACTGCCCAGGTAGGAGAAGACGTCCCTGCAGTTTGATGGTGAAAACCAACTGCAAGTTGTTGGATTTCACAGGCCTTTCGCCTGATCCAGGAGGTTTATTTTTATTTTATTTATTTATTTTATTTATGTGCCACCCTTCATCAAAAGATCCCAGGATAAAAAATACAAAATAAAAGCACAAATAGTTAAAACAACAAAACAACAACCTCATAAGAGGTTGCAATCAAAGCACCTCTGGCAGCATTTTTTAAAAACCTTATGTTATTTTTATTTTTTATGTTACTTCTACTTCAGTCAGTTATCTAAATGGGCAGTTGCCCAAAACACTTGTGGGTGCAGAACCATGATTTTAAGTCTGAGGGCCACATTCCCATCTGGGCAAACACCCAAGGGCCACATATCACGGGTGGGCCAAAAGTAATTTGTTTATTCTTGTACAGGAAGCTTGCTTCTAAAGACTCTCCCACCCTACCTGAGAACCCTCTGCTATTCTATCATATGCAACAAATAACTTCTCCGGAGACGTGACCGTGGTTTATTGTATTTGCTGTGCCTGATGTTTTTATGGTTATTACTGCTCTTTTTGTTCCCTTTGTGAATGATGCCATGGCCTTTGGCTAGTGCAATAAAGTTTATGATGATGAAGTGCATATTGCAATGGGTTCAGTGAGAGGGTGCGCCCTGGGGAACTTTGCAAGGGCAAGATAAAGAGGCTTTGGAGGGGGCGGCGGGTCTCATTATGCCCCCAGGGCCTGAGGAATCCACCCCACTGACTTACCGCGCGACGATTACTTGGAAGCAATTATCCACTTCACTTTTGCACAGGTTTGCAGCCCTAAACACCCCTCCCCCTGAAATCTAGGACTGCTATTTGCAGCCTGAAATAAGAGGAAACGTGAAGCCAGGAACTACTCGACAGCTGGCTGTGTTTGCTGTCTGAAAGCCCCCTCCCAGCGATCTACTGAAAGTGAAAGCAGAACGAGAAGTTTCTCGCATGAAATGGCGTCTGTTTTTTCCTGCCTGCAATGAAGACGGAGCAGCAGCAGCGACCCAGGCCGCGGTGATCTGAGCATGCACAGATCCCCTCGTGCCTCGGCTCTCTCTGGCCCTCCATCAAAGTCAGCTTCCAGAAGACCAGCAAGGCTGAACATCAATGTAATCGGGCAGGTGAGTGCTCTCCGCCCAGGGAGCTGAAGTTCATGGTCCCAGTTGAGGACTCTGGGGGACTTCCTGACATTTGGAATCTGGCCAGCAAATAAAAGATGAGGGTCACCGAGCATACACAGAGTGCATTCTTCCTCCGACACAGAGCGTTTGAGAGACAGCCTGTCCCCAAGGGCGTAGCCAGGATTTTGATTGTGGGGGGTGGGGTGGGAGGACTTGGTTTAGGGGGCGAGACTTTTGTTAGAGGGGGCAGAACCTACGTGATTGGTCCATTAGTCAAGTATTTATATTGTTTTGCTTGATTTAAGGGGGGGGGGGTGTCTACGCCCTTGCCTTTTTCCCCATAGTGTTACTGAACTGCAATTCTCGTCAATTCTGACTGCTGGCTATGCTTGCTGGGGCTGATGGGAGTTGTAGTTCCGCAGTACCTGTCAGGCCAAAGGTGACCCATACCTGACTTACATCACCTGGGGGGTATATTTTGCTCATGGACTCTACAGAATATCACAGCGTTGGGTCCTGAAAACAGGCCTTTTCTGCTGTTGTCCCTGCTCTGTGGAACGTCCCACATGTGAAAAAAAGCTCCACCTGTTGCTTCAGAAGTCATGTTTTTCAACCGGCTTGCCCACCTGACCCATCAGATCAGACCCCATTTCTCTGTTTTTCCCCTCTTTTTATAAAGTGTTTTTTACTGTTATTATGATGCTGTTTTCTTGCTTTCATTACTGCTTAGAGCAGTGGTTTCCCCCCTTTCTTTTTACTTTTTAAATATTTTTATTCATTTTTATCTTTAACAATTATCATCACAAATAAAACATAATCATATACAGACAGGATTCTCTGAATCCCCGGGCTTCCCTCCACCCCTCCATGGTTTCCATCGTTATTCTTTTCCAACTGCATCTCATAATGTTCTCCATATTTTCTTAATACTCGGTTCTCACCATAGTTCTCGCTACATTGCAAGTGTTTCTTAGAATCCTGCCAAAGTTTTTAATTGTTTACAGTGTTCTTTTAAGTTAGTTACAGATTTTCCCCATTCTTTATTAAATTCATTATCTTCTTGATCTCTGATCTTCCTGGTCATTTTCGCCATTTCAGCATTTCAAACAATGGGGTGCAACTCACTTCCAGGTGGGTCTGAGGCCACAGGCTGCACCCAGGTCTTTCTTGCATGCCTGCCTTGCCCCCTTGCTGTGCCATAGCCTTTTGGTTGGTCCAGTACAGTTCCAGACACGGGTTTAGCCAGGATGGTGTGGGGCAGAACTAAGCTATCTGTGATTGGTCAGTTAGTTAAGTATTTTTATTCATTTCCTTGATGTGGGGGGCAGCTGCCCCCATGGCTCCAGAAGCTCCTCACATCCTCCCCACAGATGGCAGGGACACAGAAAGATTTTGGGGGAGGAAGGTCTCCCTCCTTTGAGGGAGAAGGGTCTGGGGAGGTGTTAAGGAAACTGTGACGTAAAATATTAATATTTATTGCTATAATAATTATTGCTGCTGCATAACGTGGAATTAAAAAGGATTAGAGAGGAAAATATTTTTATAGGAGGAGGAAGTGAGTGTAAAAGAACCAGGAAGGCAGGATGAAAGAAATTGGTTTTGGGAGGCTGGGGTATAAAGTTCAAGTTGTGTATGAAAGGAGAATGGGAGAAGAAATTACAGATGATGAGCAGTTGTTTTTTTCTAGAAAAATAGGTCCTGGCACTGACCATGAAGTTGCTACAGTAAGTGCTACACTTTTTAACAACAAAAAGAGGTGCTGGTACTATGTGCCCTTGAGTACCCCCTGAAGAAAAGAAAAAACACTGGGGACGAGTATAAATACTTTGAGAGGCACATGGGGGGGGGGGGAGTGGAAAATATAAAAGAAATAATGCACGTATTTAGAGCCTCTACAATCAGCGACTTGAGGAAGTTATATTTCCCACAGTAAATGTATGTAATTAGCTGAAGGAAAGCTGAGTTGTTAAACTCCTTGCCGCAAAGAAAGTGCTGTGGGAAAGAATGAAATGTTTTCCCCATTGTCCTCAATTCCCTCCGCACTTGCCGTTCTCTCTTGCCACACCAGTGCGCCGTTCCACACCCTGTGAGAATCACTAGTACAGCGCCTTGGCAGCAGTCATGCCAACGTGAATAAAATATGGGGGGAGGCAGATAAGGCTCGTGCACAGTCCCACCATTTGAATGGCAATGCCCATTCACTTTGGACAGCCCAGACCCCTCAAATATTCTATGGGGGTGGTGGAGGCAAAGGGACCTAGGAATTGGCTCCTATGTTATGCAGTGAGATGCTTGGCCAGTCATTCTTGGTTTTAAAAACCGGGAGTGTTAACAAACAAGACCCCCATTTTCACCTGTGAAAAGTTGAGCGCCATCTGCTTGCAACGTGAAAAGAGAGAAGGAGCCCCATTAGTGCTATTCCAGCATTGATTTTTCCCCCTTTTTCATTGTCTCCCTTTCAGTAAGTGGCATCATAGCAGGTGGAATCCAAAATGGCTGCAAACTGCAGAGGTGTTGTAATAACCGAAGGTAAGCTTGTGTCTGTGAGTGAGTGACAGGTGGACTGCTGTCATCAGCAGCAGAGTGGCAGTTGGGATTAAGGAATCACACCGAGTCAGACCATAGCACGGTAGAGCTGGAAGGGACCACAAGGGTCATCTAGCTCAACCCCTGGCAACGCAGCGATCCTGCCCACAGCTGGTCCATGTAGCTCAGCACACTGGCTGGCAGATAGGGGACCGTCCTAACCCTAACCTGGAGATTGCCACAGAGACATGAGACCTTTTGCATGCAAAGCAGATGCTGTACTGTTGAGCTGTGGCATTTCCCCTGATATATATACATGGTTCAGCAACCCAACATATGATTTGCAAAAGACATTATTTTAATTATGTAGAAATCTAGTACCAGTTCCACTATTTGAGACTGGATAGTTCTGATTAATCTGTTCAAGAAAGGGCACTTGAGTGAAAAAGCCCTTGAAAAGTTGCAGAAAAGTTTGCTTGTTGTTCACTGCCTTGATATTTTAGGATATGGAGGAGGGAAAAACAGTGTGTGTGTGTGTGTGTGTGTGTGTGTGTGTGTGTGTGTGTACACAGTGGTACCTCCTTTTTTGAGCATCTCGGAACGTTTCGGTTTTCGAACGCCAAAAACCTAGAAGTAATTGCTTCTGTTTTCGAACGCTCCTCAGAAGTCTCAAGGCTTCTACTGTGTGTTTTTCAGTTTTTCCTGTTGAACCTGCAGGCCAGCCCTTTGTGCCTCGGTTTTCAAACGTTTCGGAAGTTGAACGGTCTACCGGAACGGATTATGTTTGAGAACCAAGGTACCACTGTATATAAAATGTACTGGTGTCTATGTGGCTAAACCACCACATTTCTAGGCTTCCAGGAGTGTTTCTCTGAGGATTCCAACCCCGCGAAAGCAACTTCTGAATCCTGGCTGGGTTCATGGCTGCTGTGCTGTCTCTTTTCAGGGGACCTGCAACGCTTCGTCAAACACTTAGAGGCTTTCGCAGAAGGCCAGCTAAGGAGAGTCACAGAGTATTTCCACCCGGACTTGATCTACGTCATCGAAAATGACATCGCCCTGGTGGTTCAGGAACTGAGGAGCAGGAAGGTCATTACACCTGAGGAAGCCCAGGTAACAGTGCTTTGCAGGTCCTTAAAAAAAGTATGGCGGGGGCTGCATTTCTAAGGGAACGGTGGATCCTCAAGAACACAATCCCAAATGCAAGGAGTGTTTGGGAGAATTTTGACCAATGCAACCCCCATCCTGCTCTGGCCTTAGGAGGAAACTCTGGGGCAAAATAGCCACACTTACCCAGAAGCCTCTAAATGGCAGTCGGCCATAGAAGACCGTCGTATTGAGAAAGACACATTCTGCAAACGACTAGGGAGGCTGGGGTTAGTTTTGCATTCCGTTTTTTTCTTTTAAAGTTCAGACAAATTCAGGGAGATGGAGAATTGTCGGCAGCCATTGAACATGGAAGCTTAATAGAACTTCCATTTCAATGACAGTATACCTGAATATCGGTTGATAGGAACAAACAGCAGAGGAGGAGGGCTGCCAGCTTCATACACTGCCTGCAAGCTTCCCTGAAGCATTTGGCTTGGCCCTACGGTGAACAAGATGGCGGCGTAGCTGGGCCCTTGATCTGAGTGAGAAGATTGCTGTATTTCCACCCCTGCTAGCTAGCTAGCTAAACTCTGTCTTCTGTGTTTCATTTAGATCTATGAAAAAATAGAGAAGCACAAGGATTCAACCGCAGCAGCAGAAAAGCTAGTTTCTGACCTTGCCAGTAACAAGGCTTTGGCAATAGGGCTTTGGAAGAGTCTCTGCGCTCTGAGACGCCACTGGTCTCATCCCAACCTTGAGGTGATGGTGGGGGAAATCACCCGCAAAGGTAATATATTGTCCCCTGCTCCCTAAGTAGTGAGAATTTTCTTTTTGTTTTGGTTTTTAAGGTGTCTTTAAGGTGTTACTGTAATGGGACACGGGTGGCGCTGTGGGTTAAACCACAGAGCCTAGGGCTTGCCGATCAGAAGGTTGGTGGTTCAAATCCCCACGGCGGGGTGAGCTCCCATTGCTTGGTCTCAGCTCCTGCCAACCTAGCAGTTCGAAAGCACACCAGAGCAAGTAGATAAATAGGTACTGCTCTGGTGGGAAGGTAAACGGCGTTTCCGTGTGCTGCTCTGGCCACATGACCCTGAAGCTGTACGCCGGCTCCCTTGGCCAATAAAGCGAGATGAGCGCCACAACCCCAGAGTCGGCCACGACTGGACCGAATGGTCAGGGGTCCCTTTACCTTTACCTTAAGGTGTTACTATAATGGGACACGGGTGGCGCTGTGGGTTAAACCAC
The DNA here is from genome assembly GCF_964106915.1 of Podarcis gaigeae. Classification (NCBI taxonomy): domain Eukaryota; kingdom Metazoa; phylum Chordata; class Lepidosauria; order Squamata; family Lacertidae; genus Podarcis; species Podarcis gaigeae. Next base: position 13,850,890 of record NC_139693.1, on the reverse strand, counting down.
AGAGCCTAGGACTTGCCGATGAGAAGGTCGGCGATTTGAATCCCTGCGATGGGGTGAGCTCCCATTGTTTGGTCCCAGCTCCTGCCAACCTAGCAGTTCGAAAGCACATCAAAGTGCAAGTAGATAAATAGGTACCGCTCTGGCGGGAAGGTAAACGGTGTTTCCGTGCGCTGCTCTGGTTCACCAGAAGCGGCTTAGTCATGCTGGCCACATGACCCGGAAGCTGTACGCCGGCTGCCTCGGCCAATAAAGCGAGATGAGCGCCGCAACCCCAGAGTCGGCCACGACTGGACCTAATGGTCAGGGGTCCCTTTACCTTTACTATTGGTATATAAAGTCTGTAACAACTCGGGGCCAGTTTGCCTCAGCTCGCCTTTCCCCACGTACGCTCACTCAACTGCTTCAGTCAGTGGAATTGGCAGTGCTAACAGCTGCTGTTTACAGTCAAACCTCTTCTCACATCCACCTCCACTTGTGTCCGTTTTGCCTAATGTCCACGGCAAACCCAGGAGTAAACAATGGGTTTGCCGCTGTTTGCGCAGGAGTAGGCAATTGCTGCCTGCACACAACGGCACCTCTCCCAGTGACCCATTTCGACCTCCGGACGGACCTCCGGAACGGAATAGGGTCGCAGTAGAGGTTCCACTGTAATGCCTGTTTGTAAAAGTGTGTGCAGCGCCTGCACTTGGGAACTCCCTGTCTATTGAGATCAAGGAGATCCTTCACTGTACAGTGGTGCCTCGCAAGATGAAATTAATTTGTTCCGCAAGTCTTTTCGTCTTGCGAGTTTTTCGTCTTGCGAAGCACGGTTTCCCATAGGAATGCATTAAAAATCAATTAATGCGTTCCTATGGAAACCGCCTTCAGACCAGGTCCGGGGACAGTCTGTCCCCCGACCTCTTCTGAAGGCCGGCGGGGGGCGAAAGTCTTTGCTTCCCCCCCCGCCTGCCTTCCCGGGACAGCGGAGACTTCTCCGCTGTCCCGGGGCGATTTAAAAGCCCCCGGGAAGGCAGGCAGGGGGGACAAAGACTTTTGCCCCCCGCCCGCCTTCAGAAGAGTTCCCGGACCTCTTCTGAAGGCCGGCGGGGGGCAAAAGTCTTTGTCCCCCCTGCCTGCCTTCCCGGGAGAGCGGAGAAACGCGCTGCGATTCTCCGCTCTCCCGGACGGCTTTTGAAGGCAGGCGGGGGGGAGCAAAGACTTTTGCCCCCCGCCCGCCTTCAGAAGAGGTCCAGAACCTCTTCTGAACGTGGGCGGGGGGCAAAAGTCTTTGCTCCCCCCCCCGCCTGCCTTCAAAAGCCATCCGGGATAGCGGGAAGCGCTTCCCTGCTATCCCGGACTGCTTTTAAAATGCTGGCGGTGGGGAGCAAAGCCTTTCGGCCCCTGCCGGCCGTCCTGGACCTCTTCGGAAGGCCGGGGGGGGGGGGAAGGCTTTGCTCCCCACCGCTAGCATTTAAAAGAGGTCCCCGGAGATTTCCCTATGGGGTTTCTTCTTGCGAAGCAAGCCCATAGGGAAATTCGTTTTGCGAAGCACCTCCAAAACGGAAAACCCTTTCGTCTAGCGGGTTTTTCGTCTTGCGAGGCGTTCGTCTTGCGGGGCACCACTGTATTCTTTTCAGCATCTGCTGAAAACATGAATATTGAGACAAGCCTACCTAGATGCTTAGAAAGTTGAGGTAATTTTAATCTGTTTTAGTATTTTAACTTTGGCATTTTTAAAGTAGCGTTGTCTTTCCCACCCCCTTGCATTTCAGTGTTGTTTTTTGTAAACAACTTTGAGTGGTTGTTGTTTTTTTACAATCAAGCAGCGTCTAAATTTTATTAAATAAGATATTAAAATAAGTAACTGCAAACAGTTTATTACTATTATCAATATAAAAGCGGATTTGTTGTGCCAGAGTTTTTGAATGCACTTTCATTGGGCTAAACCTACCTTACCAGCACCCTACAAGATGGTGACGTCCAGAGGCGACTCTGTTTTCATCCAGTTCTCCTTGTATTGCAGCCGGCCTTACAGTCGGGCAGAATGAGTCAGCCACCTCAGGCAGCAGCTGCTAGAGAATGGGGTTGGAGGGAGCAGCAGTGAGGTTCTGGAGGACAGAGCTGTGCTTGTGCCCTGAGGCCTGACCCCAAAGTCAGCTTGCTGTCCCATCACCAGTGTCAATGTCAGAAGAGTGGCTGGGGAAACTCAGCCAGGTGGGCGGGGTATGAAATAATAATAATATTAACAACAACAACAACAACAACAACAACAACAACAATTTGACTGTCAGTCCAGTCAGCGTTGTATATGCCAGGTGGCTTAGACGATTCCAAATTCCATTTCCAACTGTTTTGCTTTTTCTCTTTTTTTGAAGATCAAGCGCTACTCAAGGAGATTCTCCTAAATGAAACCGGACACAACCTTGCCCCGGAAATGAAAGGTACCTGATAGCAAATAAAAATAGTTCACCAACACTTCCTGTTTTCCACTGAACCAAATCAAGGGAATCAGATTTTGGTCAGGCATGGGGCACTCAGTGAGCAGCTCCCCTTGCAACCTGAAAGAAGTGGGACGTGCCAACTCAGTGTTTTCTTAAGCTGCATCTGATCTTGGATGTTCTGGGCAGAGTGGTGGGCCTTGCTTACCTTGGAGTCAGCACCGCAAAGCACCATGGAGATCTGAGGGTGGAGCAATTATTCCTTTCTGCATTGTGGTCCTACTTTATACAGCCGTACCTTGGTTTTCAGGACAGAATGCATTCCGGAAGTCCGTTCGACTTCCGAAACGTTCGGAAACCAAGGTGTGGCTTCTGATTGGCTGCAGGAGTGTCCTGCAGCCAATCGGAATCCGCACCAGACATTCTGCTTCCAAGGCAAAGTTTGCAAACCAGAACACCTACTTCCGGGTCTGCGGAAGTTCCGAGTTGTTTTTGAAGTAAGCTGTTCGAAAAGCAAGGTATGACTGTATAAGGGAGCATTGAAATGGGATGTGCAACTCAACTCTTGTGCCAATTTGGACATAATGATGAACCATGGCTTATTGTGACAGAAGTGACCTACCGAAAGCCATGCGCTTACATGCCTCTTTCTCCCTTCCCCTCTTTCCAAGGATCTCAGTTTTGCTTATGTTTTTGATTAATATTTTGTCAGTACCCTGAGCTGTGTTTAATCGTAACTAGTGTTTGTGGCAAATAGCCCAGTTCCATAACAACCCATGCTTTTCAAGTTGCCCTGTTACAAACCATAGTTAAGATTAACCACAGTTTCTTGGATGTGGTGAAAGAGCAAGCTGAGGGAGCAGAACAAAGGTTTATGGCGATTTTCAAACCAGCTCACTTGCTCTCTGTGTTTCTTGTACGGATTATCTACCAATAGCCGGAGATGCTACAATCCAGGAAGTGTTTGCCTATTTGATCTCCTGTTCTGCTAGGCTGGGCCTAATTCAGTGAACCCTGCAATCTTTTTCTTCTGTCCAGCTTGTCAGGATGAACACAGATGTATTCTGTTGGAACAGACCAAGTTGCTGAAAGAAACTGGCCAAAGAACACGGTCCGAGGGGCAAAGTTTCCCCATCCTCAACCGCTACGTAGATATAAAAATAGTTGCTGATGTCTACTTCAGGAGACAAACGTTTCAAGAACATGAGGCACTGGCTGCTGCTGGAGAGCTGAATGAATATCGCCTTCGCCACAAGATGCAGGTGGAGCTGGAGCGAATCACCCCAGACCGGCTTTTCCGTTGGTGCTATCGATCAGGCCGCACGCCCCACTTTGTGATGGTGAGCGGTGTAGCTGGAGTAGGCAAGAGCACTCTAGCGCAGAAGTTTGTCTTTGACTGGGCCACTGGAAAACACTACCAGAAATTCACTTTTGTTTTCTTCTTCAAATTCCGAGACCTCAACGCGGTGGGGGGAAAGACCAGCCTAGAAAGCCTGATCCAGCGGGAGTACCCCAATTTACACTCTAAGCTTGACACGATTCTACAAGAACCCCCAAAATTGCTGTTCATATTTGACGGTTTGGACGAGAGCAACAGTAACCTTGACTTGGGCAGGAACGCAGAATTTTGTGCCCAACCAGGAGATGTGAAACCGGTGGGAGTGATTGTGGCCAGCTTACTGAAAGAGAAGCTTCTGAAGGGATGTTCCGTCCTCCTGACCAGCCGCCCGAGCAACCTTGCCCGTTTGGAGAGAGGGGTCCTCCACAGAGTGGCCAGTATTGTGGGCTTCCTCTCCCAGGAAAGAGAAAAGTACTTCCACAACTTCTTTGGAGAAGCTGCGGTGGCCAAGGAGGCTTTGGCCCATGTCAGGGAGAGCCAGGTTCTGTACACCCTCTGTTACAACCCCTCTTACTGCTGGATCACTTGCACAGCCTTGCAGCCTTGCTTCACCTCTGAGGCCGGACAGCCACACCCCCTTCCCAAAACTGTAACTCAGCTCTTTGTAAGCTACATCAGGCATGTGATGGTCAATCACACAAAGCAGCTCCCTGAGCGTGAAAGGGCACGGAAGATGATGATACAACTTGGCTGGCTGGCTGAGTATGGCCTCCAGCATCGCACTCTTCTGTTTGATCAGGCGCAACTGGAAGCGTTCAATGTGGATTCATCTCCCCTCGTCAAAACGTTCCTGGTGGAAAACATACAAAGTGCCACTTCACCTCCTGTCGTCACCTATTCTTTTGTCCACCTCACTGTCCAAGAGTTTTTTGCTGCCCTCGTCCATTATTTAGACTTCAAGGAGGGCAACTTTGGATACATAATGGCAGCAGTCCAAGAAGCCCAAGGTGGGGAGTACGAAATTTTTCTTCGCTTCCTCTCTGGCTTGTCTCAATTTGCAACCAGGGCACCGTTGGAGGCTCTTCTGGGGAAGTTCTCACCAGAGACCCCTAGGCAAGTCATTGACTGGATCCTGAAGACGGACTGCAGTGATTTCCTCCAAATGGAAAGGCATCTTGATGGAAAAAAGAGGACCTTGAATTTCTTCAATTTGCTTTTTGAGGCACACAACAAGCTCCTTGTGTCTCAGGCTTTGGGGGGTGATGGTGATGCCTCCATGGACTTTTCGGAACTGTATCTGATGCCTGTGGACTGTGTCATCCTTGCTTATGTGCTGAGTTGCTGCGGTAAGATTGACCTCCTGAATCTTGATACATGTTTCATTCAGAACGAGGGGCTGCAGAGGCTCAGCCTTGAGCTGCACAGAATCAGAGAACTGAGGTAAGCAGCTGAAATGCAATTCACGGCTGATGTCAAATTACAAGTACAGTCGTGCCTCGGATCCTGAACACCTTGGGAGTTGAACGTTTCAGCTCCCAAACAATAAAAAAACGGATGTGAGTGTTTCAGTTTTCGAACGTTCTCTTGGAAGCCAAATGTTTGACGGGGCTTCTGCGGCTTCTGATTGGCTGCAGGAGTTTTCTTCAACCAATCAGAAGCTGTGCTTTGAAAGTCAAACATTTTGGAAGTCGAACGGACTTCCGGAGCGGATTCTGTTCAACTTCCGAGGTATGACTCTACTTTCAAGGTTTGATCAAACATTCCAAACAATTGTGGAGCAGGGTTTACGTTGAATTTAGTCTTTGGACCTTGCTAAATCTGCCCAACCCAACTACTAAATGCTTTTTGCATTCCTATAAATTCTTTCTCCTTTCACAGGCTTTGCAATAATGATCTGAGCAATCCATCCACAAAGGAGCTTGTTTCTATCTTGAAACATAAAGAGTGTCGACTGGAAACCCTGAGGTATGTTTGTTGCAGCTAATGGGCTATTCCTTACCAAATCCTCACTGGGTCTGCACTGGAAGAGCCAGAAGGTATTTAGGGAAAGGCATTCTCTAGCAAATGTTCCTGACTCAAAACTACCGTATTTTTCCGCACCATAGGGCGCACCTAGTTTTTAGACGGGGAAATAAAAATAAATAAATTTCCCCCCCCCAGCCCCAAAGAGCAGCGTACAGGCTGTGCACAACCTCTCCCTGCCGGAGGGGTTGCGTGCAGCTATGGCACAAGCCAAGGCAGCGAGCAGGATGGATCGCGCTCGCTGCTTTGGCTTCCTCTTTAGCCCCGCGCATTCTCTCCCTGCCGGGAGAGGCTGCATGGAGCTAAAGAAGCCATAGCCCCGTGCAGCCTCTCCCTGCCGGAAGGGGTTGTGCACGGCTGTGGAACAAGCCAAGGCAGCCAGCGGGATGGATCCCGCTCGCTGCTTTGGCTTCCTCTTTAGCCCCGTGCAGCCTCTCCATGCCAGATGGGTTGCAAGCGGCAATGGCACAAGCCTGCATTTGCTCCATAGGACGCACACACCTATTTTGGAGGGGAAAACCTGTGTCCAATAGAGCGAAAAATACGGTAAATTGGAAACATTTTGCTCTCGTGTCCTTTGAATTCTGATTCCTTTCACAATCTGTTCTGTTGTGAGTTGTGGGCAGTTTTGTTAGTTAACAGAGGTGGGTGAATGTGTAAGCTTCGGTTTCTCTTAGTTTCCCACAGGGTGGATTTGATTTAAATCAAATTGATTTAAATCATGATTTAAATCACTAGTCAGTTCTTCCAGCTGGATCAATGTCACGATCTACAAGAATAAACCATAGAAAAAGTTCAGATCGGCAGTCGTCAAAGCCCAGCAGTATTCCACATTTATTTATTTGTTATCAAGACTTGACACTCGCCACTCAGCGCTTCACTACTTGTTTAATAATACATTTTCGTGAAACAGAAATGTATAGGTGATCAGGTACTTCTGGAGGCATGAAAGAGAGAAAGAAGCAACAGCAACGTTGGACTGGCACTGAACAAGCCACCCACAAGCCACAACCTCCTGCCCCACACCTGATAAGATAAGGGGCAGGTATAGATACAGCTGTATGGGGGGCGGAAATTGGTCACTTCTGCCTCCTTGTCAGAACTGCCCACCAGGGTGGGGGAGTTCAGGGTGCAGCCTTGCAGAATCCAGAGGTATTTGGTCCCTAGTAAATGAGTTTAGGAGTCCAGCCTTTAAAAAAGAAGAATTGAGCTGTTCAGAGACACAAACTCTGTGTGTGTACATATTTTCCACCTTCTCTTCCTAATTTCCTTCCTTTGCTCTTCCCAGCTTGGCAAAGAATGCACTTACTGGACAGTGCGGTAAAGACCTGAGTTTGGCCCTCTTGGAGAATCGGACCCTTTTAAATCTTGACCTGTCGAAGAACAAGCTGCAGGATCAGGGCCTCTCTGAGTTACTGAAGGTGTTCAGAGGTTCGCAGAGCATGATGCAGAAACTAGTGTAAGTGTCAAAGCAACCACCTCAAGGGATGCAGAGTATTTTAAAATATTTGCAGGTCACCTATACTTTTCCAGAGGCTTTGGTTCAAATTTTCTAAGATGTGTATTAAGAAAATATATGAGCAGCCTTTCTGTCAGGTACTGAAGATGATGTTCCTAACCCCTAAGCCAAACAATAAAAAGCCCCACTGAATTACTAAGGCGGAATCTACACACGTATAAAAAACCGCTGTGGAAATGCTTTTTAATATTTTTTTTTTGAAAAATACATTGAATTGTGCACAGCTCACTTTTGCCATCTAGTGTCACAATTGTACATTGCACTTTACTACACATTTAAAACGTTTTACAGTGGTACCTCAGGTTACATACGCTTCAGGTTACAGACTCCGCTAACCCAGAAATAGTGCTTCAGGTTAAGAACTTTGCTTCAGGATGAGAACAGAAATCGTGCTCTGGCGGCGCGGCGGCAGCAGGAGGCCCCATTAGCTAAAGTGGTGCTTCAGGTTAAGAACAGTTTCACGTTAAGTACGGACCTCCGGAACGAATTAAGTACTTAACCTGAGGTACCACTGTATTTGCAGCTGTATAGCTGAGTCTAAAGTTGATTTTCTTTGAGTCCCAAAAAATAGGGGTCGTGTTATACCTGAGTGCGAGGCTCTGAAGAGGTTAGAGCACCTTTGGACGTCTTTGCTTCCTCTTTTGCAGAATCCAGGAAAACGCCTTGTCGGATGTGTCCTTTGAGGCACTTTGCTCTGCTCTAGCCAACAACACTAGCCTCAGGTATCTGGACGTGAGTGGCAACCCTTTCACAGATATGTGTACTGAAGATGTGCACACTCTCATTTTGACTTGTCCTGCTCTTACAGAAATCAGGTACCATCAGGCCTCACTCTTCCTAAGTGCATTCACTCGTAAGGGAATTTAAACTTCTACACCTTGGAAGTTTGGAGGGGCAGTCAGCCTGAGGGAGGGCCTTTCTGTGGTGGTCCCTTTCATTTGTGCATTGTTTGTTGTTTTCTGAAGATGCAGCTGTATAACCTGACCTCCAGTGCTTGAGATACATATTTTGATAACGCGCCATATTCTTGTGGCTGTAATTTGTTTTAAATTGTTGTGACCTGCCCTGGGACCTTAGGCTGAAGGGAGGGTAACAAACAGTCAAATAATGATGGTGACAACATTAAAAACGACCGCCTGCCTTCCCAAAAAGATTGGGCATTTTGCGATAGGGAAAATGATAGGAAAAATCACTGTGATGTGTGATTCGAGGCAACATCATGGAACCTCCCTGCAAAATGAATTGTGATGAATCCTCAAAAAGCAGGTGGTCTGGAAAGTGCCCTTTCTCCTGCCTTTATTGAGCATATGTACTGATTTGTTTGGGGGTGGTTATATGACTATGAGGCGGGTGGCGCTGTGGGTTAAACCACAGAGCCTAGGACTTGCCAATCAGAAGGTCGGCGGTTCGAATCCCCGCAACGGGGTGAGCCCCCGTTGCTCGGTCCCTGCTCCTGCCAACCTAGCAGTTCGAAAGCACCTCAAAGTGCAAGTAGATAAATAGGTACCATTCTGGCAGGAAAGTAAATAGCATTTCCATGCGCTGCTCTGGTTCACCAGAAGCGGGTTAGTCATGCTGGCCACATGACCCGGAAGCTGAACGCCGGCTCCCTTGGCCAATAAAGCGAGAAGAGCACCGCAACCCCAGAGTCAGTCACGACTGGACCTAATGATCAGGGGTCCCTTTACCTTTTTTATATGACTATGAGGTTTCATCATAAATTTACATGTCTTCCCTTTATTCATTCATGCGACACTTTGAGTTCATTTCCCCATCACTTTCCAACCTGCAGTCATTAAAAAGAGCATGTATGTTTTTCTAGAGCAACAGAGTTCTTCAATACGCTTTAAATGTGCAAACCTAATGTTCCCTTTGCTATGGTCTTTTTTTCTTTCCTGAAAACCGCAATTATTGGCAGTCTACCTGAGTAATAACAGTCATAGCTACATTTGTTGTGTTTCTTCTAGGTTAAACTTAAGTGATATCAGTCCAGCGATGGAAAAAAATCTGAAAAAGCTGGATGGTTTCAGAGAAGGCTTCAAGATCCACATTTAAAACTCCTTTTTCCAATTATTCTTTATTAATTTTGTTATGTACTGAAGTTCTCACCCTGGGCCAGCAGGTGGATACTGTAGATAGTTTTCACTCAGGTCCACATATGCAAATAAGGGATTGAAAGTGACGTTCAGTGATTGGATAGTTACAGAAAGTTGTTACAGATGCGTTGTGGTGGACCTCTATATAAGCAGGCTGGCTGAACCCTTCAGTTCAGTTCTGTTCTGGCCTGTGAATAAACAAGATCTGTTTGAAGAATCGCTGTGTCGTCTGATATGTTCACCCACAACTTAACAAATTTTCCAAATTATTACTCTTGCTCATTCTTCTTGCTCCGCATTGCTCCATCATACTCCTGGTCCGATCCAAAAATAATTATAAATAAAATCCATTCAACCTCAATCAAGTGGGGGAGGGCATAATAAAACCATGCTGAATTCCTTGTTGGGCATAAATCAAAAGCCTCCCCCCCCTCTTTTCTGCGCTAACAAACAAAATAACACAACAATGGCTACACACGTCTCTTTCATTTTGCAGGGGAGGACAAGAAGAAATAAGACCATTTGAAAACCACATGAAAGCACAAAGCGCCTTGTCCTCCCCCTTCCTTTCACAGCTGTGTAAGGATTCTCCAGCTCAAAAACACACACAAAAAACACCATTCAGATACCTTCAAAGAACCAAGCTCAGTACTTTTGGCAGCTGATTGATCGCACCCCATTGGGATGTTGATCCAGGAGCGCCTCTTGATTAATGCCAATATTCCAGATTAAGGAGGAACTGACCACAAATCATGCAAGAGACGGGGCTCATCCATGGCAGAAACACACTCCCAGGGCGCACCTGTTCTGCCTTTCAAGTTGGCAGACACGGGCTTTGAAGGAATGGGTTTCCAAAACCCCAAAACTGACTGTGCAGGCAGTTTTTAAACTGCAGCAAAATCCCTATTTTTCCTTAGCTAAAATGCATAAGAGCCAGTGTGGTGTAGTGGTTAAGAGCGGTAGTCTCCTCATCTGGGGAACTGGGTTCGCGTCTCCGCTCCTCCACATGCAGCTGCTGGGTGACCTTGGACTAGTCACACTTCTCTGAGGTCTCTCAGCCCCACTCACCTCACAGAGTGTTTGTTGTGGGGGAGGAAGGGAAAGGAGAATGTTAGCCGCTTTGAGACTCCTTAAAGGGAGTGAAAGGCGGGATATCAAATCCAGTAAACTCAAGCCGTTGAGTAGATCCACAACAAGAACAAAGCTCTCTCCCTTATCAGTCTGTGGCGGCAATGAGTGACCTTGCCAAGTTCCAGTACAGCAGGGATGATGCGTGTGTGCTTTATCTTATGTGCTGACCACAAAGACGCGCAGACCCAGTCTGGGAACAGCGCTATTCTCCCAGATAAGAGTAGGAAGAGGAAGATCCTTTTATGGTCAGGAGTGCAGGAAGGAAGATCCTTTTATGGTTGAGAATACCAGTGCAGGAACATATGTGATGTCAACCTGCGTACGTAGGCCGACGTGGTTGGGCTCCTAGGGGAGGAGTGAGAGGGTGCCTGGAGGATATATAAACTGCATGAAACCTGTCATTTCTTTGGACTTGCTGTGGACTTGATCACGCAAGTGCCTTCTGCTATCTGGAGAGCAGAATAAACTCTTTCTTTGAATCAACCTCAGGTGTCGTTTGACTTCCTTCCTCCTGTCCCAGAGCAACGCTGACCCAATTGGTGAATTCCAATAAGGCTACAGCTTGAGCGGCACAGCAGGATGCATGGAACTCCCCAGAGCCCACTGGGGAACTGCCTCATAAATCCTGGCTTTCCCCTGCCTGAACCTCCTTGCTGCCCACGGAGGGCAGCAAAGGGCGACCGCCATTGACCTATGACCCAAGCCCGAAGCCCCAAGACCCGCATTTAAAGCTCCTGCAATGACTTGCGTTCTCTGAACGTCTCCAGTCAAAGTGGCAGAGCGAGATGGACCAAGTGAAATTTCCCCGAGAAGGGTGGCAAAGACGGCGAATGGCCTTGGTCAGACCCAGGTCCAACAAGGGAAAAGGTTGCAGGACGAGACTGAGAGGTGATGCGATACCTAGAATGAAATATTTGAAAAGCCGCCACACAGATGATGCGGCAAATTTCTTTTCTGTTGCACCAGAGGGTTTGAATTACGAGCAGTACCAGATTTACGTATAAGCTAAGCAAGCTATAGCTTAGGGTCCCACTCTCTTGCCCCCTCCCATATACGGTACTTCTTCTTAATTGTATTTCAGTTCAACAATTACTTTGATAAAATACGTATTTTTTAATGTGCAAATGGCTTCAGATACCTATTAGGTCCATAAATTACCATATAGCATATATTCAACAACAAAAACAGTGACGATTTGTTGTTGACAAAGGACAGCTGGACATATAAAGGGCCCCATTACCTTCAGTAGCTTAGGACTTCATCAAACCAAAATCTGGCCCTGATTACTAGTATGGGGATTTCAGCTAACCCTGAGGGGATGAGCTGTCTGACAATGGAGCAAAGCCTTTAACCCCCCCCCACACACACATTGGGCTTTGAAAATAGTTTGTTTTATGGTGTTTTGGTTCTATTTTGTCATGTGCTGTTAGACTGTAATAATCTGTACAGTGGTACCTCTAGATACGCACACCTCTGGTTGCGTATCTTTCAGGATGCGAACACGGCGAACCGGAAGTATTTTCCCGGGTTTTGCCGCATGCACAGAAACGCTGTACGTGCCACACACATGTGCAGAACTGGCACCTCTGGTTGCGAATTCCCCAGGATGCAGCTGGACCTCCAGAACGGATCTCGTTCACAACCAGAGGTACCACTGTATTTGGATTTAGGAGGAGGAAGAATATTAAAGAGGGCTGGGGGAGTTGGAAATGTGGGGGGAAAAAGGCCATTGAAAAGTGACCGTAGGAAAAGAGGGTGAAAGGTTTCCCCAGCCTCTCATTCAACAACCCAAAAGGCCCAACATTTGGAGAGCACCACATTGGGGGAAGGCTGGTTTAGGAGATTCCTTGTTCCAGTCATATTCAGTACTACTTAAATTTCAGAACTGCCCATTGAGGTCTGGGAAGCTTGCAAAAAACCAATACAGTGGTACCTTGGGCTACATATGCTTCAGGTTACAGACTCCACTAACCCAGAAATAGTGCTTCAGGTTAAGAACTTTGCTTCAGGATGAGATCAGAACTCGTGGTCTGGCAGCGCGGCGGCAGCAGGAGGCCCCATTAGCTAAAGTGGTGCTTCAGGTTAAGAACACTTTCAGGTTAAGAACGGACCTCCGGAACGAATTAAGTACTTAACCCGAGGTACCACTTGGACCACTGGGACCACTGGGAGGGACGCAGGTGGCGCTGTGGGTTAAAGCCTCAGCGCCTAGGACTTGCCGATTGAAAGGTCGGCGGTTCGAATCCCTGCGGCGGGGTGCGCTCCCGCTGCTCGGTCCCAACGCCTGCCAACCTAGCAGTTCGAAAGCACCTCCGGGTACAAGTAGATAAATAGGGACCGCTTACCAGCGGGAAGGTAAACGGCGTTTCCGTGTGCAGCTCTGGCTCGCCAGATGCAGCTTTGTCACGCTGGCCACGTGACCCGGAAGTGTCTCCGGACAGCGCTGGCCCCTGGCCTCTTGAGTGAGATGGGCGCACAACCCCAGAGTCTGTCAAGACTGGCCCGTACGGGCAGGGGTACCTTTACCTTACCTTTACCACTGTAAAACACACATACAATTCAATAAAGCATAGGATCAGAGTGCTGGCTTTAGAAAAAAATTCAAAACCCCAGCAGAAAACAGAATTGTATAAAAGCACCTTAGAAGCTAGTGAAGGAGAACAAGGGCTCTGATCCACAATGCACTAAAAAAAAATTAACTAGAAGGAAAAGACCTAGCAGGAAATATTGCAAGGTGGCCTCCCTGGGATGGACATTTCTCAATCAGGGCACCACCTTCGAATAAGACCTCCGCCTAGTGGCTGCTTGCTTAAACTTCAGTTTGCTAAAAATTTGTTTTCCTTGTTCCTCAATCACTTGTTTAACCCTGGGTAATTTGCCATGATCTAAATGAAAAGTGAAAGATTTTACCTGATCATCTACAGTTTTAATGCACTCTTCTTCTCTCAAGTTACTTTCTGATTTGGTTTACTGTTTATAACCTTACATTCGGTCAGGATCCACCCACTCAAGAAAAGGAAAAGATACAATAGTCCTACTCTACTTGATACGCTGCCTTTAGTAAGCTTTTGGAGAAAGCCAGTACCTGGACGTGGGTGGCGCTGTGGGTTAAACAAACAGAGCCTAAGACTTGCTGATCAGAAGGTCAGCGGTTTGAATCCCCATGACAGGGTGAGCGCCCGTTGCTCGGTCCCTGTTCCTGCCAACCTAGCAGTTCGAAAGCACGTCAAAGTGCAATTAGATAAATAGGTACCACTCCGGTGAGAAGGTAAATGGCGTTTCCGTGTGCTGCTCTGGTTCGCCAGAAGCGCCTTAGTCATGACCTGGAAGCTGTACACTGGCTCCCTCGGCCAATAAAGCGAGATGAGCACCGCAACCCCAGAGTCGGCCATGACTGGACCTAATGGTCAGGGGTCCCTTTACCTTTACTTGTACCTGGATGTCTTCATGTTCTGTCTTGAAAACATGCCTAATTATTCCTTTGCCATCATCTGCTCCAGTTCCTGTATTGGTTTCTACAGTCACAACAATATTTATTAGCAGAAAGAAATCATTTTCATTTAAGCTGATCTTCATTGCTGCCAAAAAAATACGGCACTGGGTAACATTTTTAATAACAAAGCTTGTTAATAACAGCAATAAGTAGCAGGCTTTTCAAGGCCTGCTTTGTGACTCAGTCATGTCTAAAGAAAAGCCAGAAAGCAGCTACTATTTGAGTGCCAAGCCTTCCACACTCACACAATTTCCTGATTTAAACCTTTCCACCGCAAGACACTTCCAGACTCTCAAATTCTGTCTTTCACCCTATGATGTAGAAGATGCTGCCTCGTGCAGAGTTGTACATCATAGTAGTCACACCTCTGGAAATGTATACTTTACAGTCATCCTTCCTGTGAATATGGCTTAACTGCCGATGTCACCCCAGCCATAAATCCAGGAGAGACGGCAAACACTTCAAGGGCAGCAGTGGGGAACTTCCTTCAGCTCAAGGGCAACATTCCCTTCTGGACAGCTTTCGGGGCAGGGATGGTTTGTGTGTGTGTGTGTGTGTGTGTGTGTGTGTGTGTGACATGACAGTGCAGAGGCAAAAGTGGACTAAACAATGTAAAAATAAGTGGTATTAGCAACAAAATCAATAAGAATATGCAAAAATGAATTGATATTGGATGAATATAGTTACCAAATGTTAAGATACAGAGTTAAAGCAAATGAAAGAGGGTAAGGATTTGCTGATTTGATTATGTAAGTGGGAATACAAAAAGGGGAGGTGTGAGGAGGTCAAAGAAATAAGCAAAGGAGCTTAGTTATGAAAAACAGATTTATTTTTAACTTTTTTACTTTTTCTTCGTCTTTTATATGTTGTATTTTTTATCTCCATTTTTTTCTTTTTTCATGTATTTTTCTTCTTCTTTTTCATGTATTTTCTTTTTTATTTGCTTTTGTATCTATGCTTTTGTAAAACTTTAATAAATATCTCTTAAAAAAAAAATGTAAAAATCTGCCTATGTACACGAGGCTTGTTTTTACACACTCACGCCCAACACAAACTCCTTGCATACACGCAAGGGGCATTATCAGAGTTCAAGACCACATTTCAAGCAGTGGGAAACCCTCAAGGAAGGTGCAAAGCAGGACAAGTGAGAGAGGTGTCTTCTGGGGAAGAGGACAGAAGGCCAGATAGGGAGGCCAGGACAGCAGCATTCAGGCCCTGGACCTGCAGTTCCCCATCATGGCTTCAGGAGATCGTATAATAAAATTAAGGATGATCTTCAGCTAGAGAGAGCCGGGTAGATGGGCAAAAGAACATGTTTTTTGTTAAATAGTGGGTAAACATAGCAGACGACACAGCGATTTCTCCAAAGCAGCTCTTTATTTGTAAGCTGGAACAGAACTGAACAGCAAACAGCTCAGCCGGCCTGCTTTTATAGGCAGCCGGCTGTCAACATTGTAGCAACAACAACCCAGGGTTTCCCGCCTAAAATAACTGACGTGGACCTGAGTGAAAACTACATACACGACACTCCTTTTGGCCAGGGTGAGAACTTCAATACATAACATTTTCATTGGCATTTTATTTACAAACTGCGTTTTTCACAGCTAAATATGCTCAAAAAGAAGTTCACCCCCAAAAATTGCTAAATAATCCATAATAAGCCATGTAATATTGCTGCAGAATAACACAAAAATAATAGCCAACAATTAGCAATCCATTTGATGTATATAAACATTTAACTAAACACACAGCTTGCTAATAGATCCAAGTCAAAATATCCAATTAAGGACCGCTGTTCTGGCAAGCAGCACGCTTCTGGATGCTCCCAAGGCAGTAAGGGGCAAGGCAGATGGAAAAAGTCACCTTTGTTCTGGCAAAATACAGGAGAGGGCAGAGCGGGTGGTTTGGGGGACAATTTTGTTTTGTTTTTCATCTGGTGCTGAAGTGACTTCAAAGCAATCTGTTGCAAACTATTGCAGCCTAATAAGATGGCCCTAACTTGGGAGAGAGGGAGAGAGAGAGGACTTGAAATACAGGACAAAACTATCAATACAGGACGTAGCATTTTACATTGAAATACGGGACAATAATGTATTAATACAGGACAGGAGGCAACCCTACACTCCTGGGCGAGAACACTTTGGTAATTGGAAGAGAACACTTTGGTAATTGTATTTTTTAAAATTCAGTAAGTTCGTAAAGAGAAATATTTATATATATCAGTGCTGCTACAGAGTTAGCATCTTTGATCAAAGTTTGCTTTGTTTTTAGCTGTCGTTGCTTACTGACAAAATTTAACCATCCTGTTTTGAAAAGCTACAGTTCTCAGAGTTCCCCAGGAGCTTTCATTTTCAGTGACAAAACGGTGACAAAGGAACTTCAATGACAAAACGAACCTGTTTTATGTCTGTAGCATTGTACCCAGGAACTATCATCCACATGCACAGCAAGAAAGGAAATGGCTAGCACGTGGAACATTCCGCCCTTTTCCCTCATATCCCAACCCAAATCACACTCTGAGGGAGTCGCCTTATACGGATGAGTAACAGCCAGGTATACCGCTGACTCTTGTATTCACTTCCTGCCTTTTTCTTGAGACTAGAGAGTCACATCCTCTCTGGCAGGCAAAAGGTAAGGACATCAGGAGAGCCCAACTAGGGGAGGCCAGAGGCCCATCTAGTCCATCCTGTTCAAACAGTGGACAGCCACAGTGTCTTCTGAAAGCCCACAAACAGGACCTGGGTGCAAAAGCAGCTCTCCCCACTTGTGACTCCCAGCAAGTATATCTGAAGTAGCATCTCCACCTACATCGCTCATCCCAGACACTGAGGTCCAGCTCCAAGGGCCTTCTGGTGCTTCCCTCACTGCGAGAAGTGAGATTACAGGGAACCAGGCAGAGGGCCTTCTCGGTAGTGGCACCCGCCCTGTGGAACACCCTCCCACCAGATGTCAAGGAAATAAACATCTACCTGACTTTTAGAAGACATCTGAAGGCAACCCTGTTTAGGGAAGCTTTTAATGTTTGATGTTTTACTGTGTTTTTAATATTCTGTTGTGAGCCGCCCAGAGTGGCTGGGGAAACCTAGCTAGATAGGCGGGGTATATATATATATATATATATATATATATATATATATATATATAATTATTATTATTATTATTTTCAGAGGCTTATTGCTGCTGAAAGGAGAGAAAACATTGTCATTGTGGCTTGCAGCAGTGGGCAGCCTTGCTCTATTAATTTATCTTCAGACAACCAGATGCCTTTGGGAAGCCTGCAAATAGAAACAGACTGCCACAGCGCTCCTCACCCTTTACAGCAACTGCTATTCAGAGCCAGTGACCCACCTAGCCAAACATCTTCCTCTCATGGCGGCCAACCAGACACCTCTACACACTCTCTGCTCTGTGTTCCATGTAGACAAGCAAGAAGCATTGAAGGGCACATTCCAGCCAGGCACAAACACTCCAGGAGAGTACAAGAGCAGGCTTGGGGGGAGTTTCCAGGGCCTGATGGCGAGGACTGGAGGGCCACATTCGCCCCCAGGTCTGGGCTTCCCCATCCCCAATGTAAACATCAGAGTCGAACTAGATGACCCATGACTTGCTTGATTAGGAAAGTGACAGGGAAACGCATTGAAAAGCATGGGGTGAATGATGAGTGAGAAGTCGTATAAACACCCCAGAAGCAAATCAGGATGAATAGTTATGGTTGTAAAGCCACTCTGCAGAAAAATTAGTGACTCGCCCATAATCAACCCTCTTGGGCCCTGCAATCGGCAAAGAAGACCCCCTTTGGTGCTGCTGCTTCTGGCTGTGGTCCAGTTGGTGTTGACCCAGGAGGAGACCTTCTTGGTGGTGGCTCCCCTTTTGTGAAAAGTGCTCCCTGATGGGCTGTGGCTGTCTCCCTCATTATGGACTTTCAGCAGAAACATAAATGCATTCCTTGTTTACCCAGGCATTTGATGGTGACAGGATGAGCTCCCGTTGCTCTGTCCCAGCTCCTCCCAACCTAGCAGTTCGAAAGCACACCAGTGCAAGTAGATAAATAGGCACTGCTGTGGTGGGAAAGTAAACGGCGTTTCTGTGCACTCATATGGCGTTCTGTGCACTCATAACGGCGTTTCTGTGCACTCTGGTTTCCGTCACGGGGTTCCGCTGCTCCAGAAGCGGTTTAGTCATGCTAGCCACATGACCCAGAAAGTTGTCTGAGGACAAACGCCAGCTCCCTCGGCCTGAAAGCGAGATGAGCGCTGCAACCCCATAGTCACCTTTGACTGGACTTAACTGTCCAGAGGTCCTTTACTTTTTACTGGCCCTGACAACTTTGAAATTAGTAACTGTGAAGGCGTGTGATTGCTTTTATGTGTTTCTCAATGTTCCAAATGTTTTGAAAAAGCTGCTTTAAATACTTTTTTAATTTCATTTAAAACACTGTTGTTTTAACATTCTGATGTTTTTCTCCTTGGGCTCTTCCTGGAGGAAGGGCAGCAGGGTGCAAATGAAACAAAATATAATAAATTGGAACAAATGTGCCATGAAGTCCAGCCATTGTATAGCCATTATGTAAACTTTGTGCGAGGAAATCTGGATGCCTGCTAAAAAAATGGGTCTTCTGGAGGTCTTCCCCCAAAATCCCTTATCTGGATGTCACCATCCATTGCTGTCCTTCCAAATGCTGAGCCAAATGGCCCCCGAGACATGATTTCACTGGTATGATTAAGGCTCTGCTGGCACTTCAGGCGAAAGGATGCACAGTTGTCATTTAACGACTGAGTAAGAGCATCTCTGGAAGGGAAACCGGGTGGGGAGAGTCAGCACTCATCTTCTGGGAGTTGCACATTGTGCCTTCAATTCACCCCAAAGGCATTTGCACCTGGAGGGGAGGGGCCAGGCCATGGAGATCAAAAACCCTCAGCTCCCCAGGATTTCTACTCAAAGCTCACCTTGCCTGAGACCTACCCAGCTCTCGAGAAACATTTGCTGCTCCAGAATACATTGCAGAATCATGGCTGGGACGTGGGGCCTGCGGATCTTCCTTTTGTGTCTAACGCCAGGTAAGAGCCTTTGGGTAGCGCCAGAGGATAATGATGGAGGCTTCTTCTTCTTCTAAAGAGTGCTACGTGTGGTTTGATAGCATGGATGCTAGCATTCAAGCACACACAGCTTGCTTCCAGGCAACATGTTTATTTGCGAGATCAGACGACATTTGAACATTTATTGAGCATTCCTTCTGATTTCTTTGCAGAGAGGTTAGACTTGCCTCCAAGCAATTGCTGTTCAGCGCTTTCCAGTGCATCTCTCCCTTGCTTTCCATATTGTAAAAAGTCTGCTTTTTTGCGGGGGAAGCTGGTTTTTCGTTGCCCGAGGGCACCAAAGCAACTTGCATTGAACAGCCTGAATTTGCTGCTATGGGATTGAATCTCTCCTGCAAGAAAGTGACAGTCCTCATAGTTTTATTTTCTGAGGCTGGCTGGAGTAATGGTGTAAACTGTCCCGGTTCTGCCACAAAGCATAGCTTTAAAAAACACATACCAAGTTTCTAGTCCTTTTTGCTGCAAACGTGTGTGAGTGACAGGCGCGTATAGTGAAATATAAGAAGCAATGAGTGCAATGGGATTAGTACTGAGCTAAAAAGAAAATAGGGAGAGGATCGTTTTGTGAAAACCTGTTCCTTCCATACAGCCTCCCCCCGCCCCCATTCCCAGTTTCAGTTATCTTCCGGGGGGACATGGACAGAAGTGGAAATGCAATAAAACCAAAGTGAGACTGCAGGAGGCAAGTGGAGTGTCAAGAGTTTTGAAGCTTGTACATGGGGATGGGAACCCCAGAATTTAGGATTGTAGCATGTCAGGGAGACAGGTTTTCGTTGTGCAAAGAATTATTTTAAAACAAGCAAACGAAAAATATAGAGCAGGAGACTCTTGATCTCAAGTCTCATGTTGCATAAAAGATTCCTGCATTGCAGGCGGTTGGACTAGATGACTCTTTCCAACTCTACAATTCTATGATTCTAATATAAAATGCAGAGCTTCAGCTGTCACCTTCCTTCAAAATCTCACTGTATGTGCTTTGAATTTGTCTGGAATATATACAGTCCTTAAATCCTGTATCAGTGCTTGGTGGTTTTTACAGTATGTTGTTGTTGTTGTTGTTAGCACCATCAGTGACCCTGAACCTTACAATTAGCAGGTGATGCCTTGTTGGTGGTGCCCAGTTCCATTCACCCATGACAGGGCCTTTTCAGTGGCAGCTCCCTATTTATAGAATGTCCTTCCTGGTCAGGCATGTCTGTCTCTCTCACTTTTTGGTAGACTTTAAGAGCATTCCTGTTCGCTTAGGCATTTGATGGCTGAAAGACACTGTTCCTGGCAACCCTGAGATCACTGGTAGAAAGAATTAACTGCTTTTAGAATTCTTTTTTAAAAAAATGTTTTATTTAAGTATTTGCCACTTTGGGCTCCTTCAGGAGAAAGGGCAAAATAAAAACATATTTAGTAGCAGTAAATGTGACTGTTCGTAATCATTCCTGCATTGCAGGGGGTTGGACTAGATGACCCCAGGGATCCCTTCCAATTCTACAATTCCATGATTCTAAGTGTATGCATATTTATGACTTTTCCATGGAATGTGTGGATCACCAATGGGTCACCAGTATGTCAGAACTTCTCCATTGGGCTACAGCAGGTGTCTGCAACCTTTAAGACAAAAAGAGCCACTTGGACCCGTTTCTGAAGAAAAAAAAACTGGGAGCCGCAAAACTCGTCATTAGAAAAATAACTTTTTTGTCACTTTTTTATTATTTCTTTGTTTGACCCCTCAGAATTACTCCTCCTCTTAGAAATAAACATTAAATTAACAAGTTACCTTTTGTGTGTGTGTGTGTTCTTCACTCCCCTTCAAAACAGTGACCAGCGTACATGCCCCCTTTCAATGCAGTGACCAGCGTA
This sequence comes from Podarcis gaigeae, assembly GCF_964106915.1. NCBI lineage: Eukaryota > Metazoa > Chordata > Lepidosauria > Squamata > Lacertidae > Podarcis > Podarcis gaigeae. The sequence goes on along the minus strand of NC_139693.1, from coordinate 13,829,923 downwards.
CATGCCCCTTACAATGTAGCGGGCGGGCGGGAAGGTGACGTCGGGACGGTGCGTGACTAACGCACACACCGCCCCCATGCGACGTCACAGCCAGTACAGCGCCCACCACAGTGGGGAGTGTCGGGGCGCACAATGCGCCTCCTCCCCTTGCTAGTATCCGCCCCGGAGCCACGGCAAAGGTGTAAAAGAGCCACGTGCGGCTCCAGAGCCGCGGGTTGCAGACCCCTGGGCTACAGGGATTAAAGAGCTGAGCCAAAGGCTTTGCCTGAATCATTCTCCACACTTGGGTGCCATAAATAAAGGCTTCCTTTGTGGGGTGAGCTTAACTACCAGTTGCAGCCCATTCCAGACACTCAGGCTGCTGTATATACCTCTTTTCTTTTGCCCACCAGCTCTTTTACCTGCTGTGAAGATCAATGCCAAGGGCCGGGAGGTGGTCTACCTGGCAGAAGGCGAGTCGGCCAAGCTCGGCTGCCCCTACGAGTTGGAACCACAAGATCATGACTCTAACGACCTGGACATCGAATGGACACAGATGAACTCTGACCCCACAAACCTGGACAACGTGGTGAGTACGTGGGTCGAGCTCAGCTGTTGGTTTCAAAACATCTGGCCTCTTGTGTGCTCCGGAAGTGAACTGAACCAGGATGAACCCAACTACAGCCTGTTCAGGACAGGAACCTGTCACAACCGTAGTGGACCCCGACCTCTTTGTTCCCTATCAAACAGGAAACTCAAGAGACCACTAGAACAGGGGCTGGGGAACATTTTTCAGCCTGAGGGGCTGCTTTGCATCCTGGGTAATCTTCTGGTGGCCATGGGGCAACAAATGCACATTTTTCTTTTGCACAATAGTTTGATCGGAGGTCAAGGACGCATTCAAGCTAGTAAAAAACACTTGAAGAGGGTGGGGCAGAGTACCAGGGAAGGGGGGGGGTTCTGGGGAGAATTATGAGGGCCAAACAGAGGCCTTGAAGGGTCATTATTAGGCTCCCAGACTTGAGCTTTCTGAGCTAGTGTATTTAAAATAGTACGGGTTCCATCAGGATAGGACTTTGGGGCAGATGTCCTGGGCTCCACTCAGCACAGCAGAATGAGCAGCGGGGCTGGCAGCTTGCCATATTTTGAAGAAAGAGAAGCGAAACCAAAAGCTATCTAAATAAGTTACCTCATGACATCATTTGAATAGATGGCAATGTTTATTACTCCATTAGAGGGGCAGTCCCCATAAGACCCCAGTGCCTATAATCTAAAATTACCTAACCACAGCACCAGGGAAGGGAGATAAATTTGATTCAGTTCATGTTTAAAGGTTACACTTTCTGGAGCCATACACGAACCGAAGCACAGCCTTCCTTTGAAATTCACACTTATGTGAATTTTGCAGTGCTGTTCTCCAGCCCAAACACACGTGTACAAATATGCATGTATACTCAGGTGAAGCGTGCCTGGAAATGTATACAATGATGGGAATAACATGCCAAAAAATGCATTATATGAATAGAAATTGCAAAAAAAAAACCCACCCTGTGTAAATATTGAGAAAACTTCATGAAAGAGCTAACGAATTTCCATGAAGACTTTTTTTTTTAAAAAAATGCAAATCAATGCAGAAACATGGAGAACTGAATTTAAGATTGGAATTTCTGATCATCTTACTGTTTTTTTCCTCTTTGTAAACTGTTTTTGCAATCAAGAGTTGTATAAATTTTATGAAGTAAACAATAGATCAGAATGAGAAATGGAGAGAAAATGAAATTGATAGGTTTGCCCATCTGTAACCGTACTGAATTTACCTTTATACAAGTGGCAAAACTGTTACAGCCTGACACGAGAGGCGCCATCGCTTTCCGACCTCCTCAGGCAAAATAATCTGTGGAATGCCAGGGGGGAAGCAAATATAGTTTTGTGAAGGAGGAGGAGGGTGTTGTTTTGCTTGCGAATGATCTGGTGCAAGATCTGTGACCACATAAGCAATTTGGAAATCTTCCTCTGTTGATTCAGCGGTGTTGTTCTCTGGTTCCTGCCCACCAGATCCTGAGCTACAACAATCACCAGGTAATCCACCCCGGCTACCATTTTCTGCAGTCGAGAGGGGGTTCCGCAGCCCACGACTCACGACACTTTGGCAACTCTGGCCTGCAGCAGAACATGGTGATGGGGGGCTCTGGCCACGACTGCTGCTCTGGCCTGCAGCAGCGGGTGACCTTTGCAATCCAAGACCCCAGCCAGTACGATGCCTCCATCAACCTGCAGAATGTTCAGATTTCCGACTCGGCAACTTACGAATGCAAGGTGAAGAAAACCACAGTGGCCACCCGCAAGGTGACCGTCATGGTGCTAGGTGAGTCCTACTGATGCAGAAAAAGGGACTGTGGCCCCATGGCAGAGCAGGAGGTCCAGGACTGTTCTGGGTTTGAGGGACTTGCCTTGCTTTGTAGAGGCATATGACTGGGGCTGCAGGATGCTGGAATAGATGCCCCTCCTCTTTGTATGTTTTGTGGAAATCTTGTGGATAGTAGGGGAGGATGTATTGATTAAATATTATCCTTCCTCACTCATGCTAGTGAGTCAGTACCAGAGTACATTCCCCAGTATATAGCAGGAAGCTAGTTAGTAGATTTGTCTGAATCTCTTGACTTAAGCAATCCAATCTGGCTTGCCCAGATTGGTTTTGATCGTGGTAAAGGTAAAAGTAAAGGGACCCCTGACCATTAGGTCCAGTCGTGGCCGGCTCTGGGGTTGCAGTGCTCATCTCGCTTTATTGGCCGAGGGAGCCGGTGTAAAGCTTCCGGGTCATGTGGCCAGCATGACTAAGCCGCTTCTGGTGAACCAGAGCAGCACACGGAAATGCCGTTTACCTTCCTGCTGGAGCGGTACCTGTTTATCTACTTGCACTTTTGTGCTTTCAAACTGCTAGGTTGGCAGGAACAGGGACCGAGCAACACGAGCTCACCCCGTCGCAGGGATTTGAACCGCCAACCTTCTAATCGGCAAGTCCTAGGCTCTGTGGTTTAGCCCACAGCGCCACCCACATCCCTCTTAATCGTGGTAACTCCTCTTAAAAAGAATAAAGACACAACAGTCTTCTTTAAAAGTAATGATAAGAAGTTTACTTACATTCAGTTCACAGCAGATTCCCTGAAGGCAGGCTTTAGCTTGGAGTTACAGCAGAGAGTTTGAGTTCATCCCATGTGGGGACTGAGCTCATGTGCTGCTGGCTGAGAGCCAGCAGACAGCAAAATACACCAAGAGATCAAGACACCAAAGAGTCAAAAGAGAAAGACTGGCCCTTTTACAGGGTCTCACAGGGTCACGCCCATCTACCTGGTCACATGCAGGGGGAGGATGCTCCAGGCCAGGTGTGACAGGAAGTCCTCCTGGCTGGATTAACATCCCCCTGTGTGTCCACTCTGGGCAAACAGGAAGTGTTGTACTTGACTGCTTGTGTTACATCCCACATGTTGGTGGGCCTTGGCTCCTATGGCTCACGTACTGGCAGTGCCAGAGTCTCTGGGAGCCATCCCACACTCTCCATTCCTTCCCCCCACCTCCTTTTCTTCAGACTTACTAACTGAGGACGTTTTCTCTCCCTTCCATCAGCGAGACCATCCAACCCACAATGCTCAGTTGTAGGCAAGGTAGTCTTGGGCCAGAAGGTCACCCTGAGCTGCTCCTCAAACTCTGGCACTTCCCCACTCATGTACCAGTGGGCCAAAGTCACAGATCGCCCTTATGCAAACTGGCTCTCTGCTACCACCATTAAAGGTAAGAACCAGGAACTAATGGAGAGAAATGCTGGGATGCCCAGCATTTTGCTTGCTGCTCTGGAGTGGCAGGTCAACATTGTGAATGAGAAACCTCAAGCCCCGGGTACTGACTGTGGCCCTCCAGGCCTGTCTACTTGGCCCTTGGGCTTCTTGTCTTTCGCTTGTGTGGATGGAAGAAAAAGACGGGCGCATGAGTGTGTGTAGAAACTAGCCTAGGTGAAATTTGCATCCATTGCTCCACCCACTTTTGCTTCTGGCTCCTCCCACCCATCTCCGTAAGGAATGCAGCCTTCCAGGTGAAAATGGTCCCCCACCTCTGGAGTAGAGGAAAGATGTTTGTACAGGAAATGAAGCAGAGGAGAAATTGCAAGGTGAAAAATGAGTTTACAAAATCCTTGGGTTAAGGGAAGCAATGAAAGCAAATTAGGGATAAAGACTGCAAACTAAAACTGCTGAACTTGTCACGCATTTGGGCCTGAACAAATGCAACAGCTACATATTTCATTACAAGAGTGAGTTGGTCACAGGCTTAACTTTTTGGCCAATCCTATTTCCATATGTCTCCTACACTTTTCTCCCCTCCCCCAATTTAGCTAGATAGATACATGTGTACACACACTTCAGATTACGTTTCAGGCATCTGGTACAGTGGACTCCACTCCACAAACATATGTGCCGTAATCAACAAAAGTAAAGTCATATAGCCGTACCTTGGAAGTTGAATGAAATCCATTCCAGAAGTCCATTCAACTTCCAAAATGTTTGAAAACCAAATTGCAGCTTCTGATTGGCTGCAGGAAGCTCCTGCAGCCAATCGGAAGCTGCGGAAGCCCTGTCGGATGTTCGGCTTCCAAAAATAGTTCACAAACCGGAACAGTCACTTCCGGGTTTGCAGCGTTCGGGAGCCAAAACGTTCAGGAACTAAGCTGTTCGAAAACCGAGGTACGACTGTATTTGGTCTTGTGCAACGCTTGCCTGGCTCATCTCGAGGTCATCATGGAGGAGCGTAACCCAGATCAATGTGAGCTTATAGTAACTGTTTTTTTCCTGGATTTTCTCTCTCTCAAGGCCCAAATCCCGGCGACCTGATCATTCAGAACCTATCCAATGACCACGCTGGTATTTACCAGTGCAGTGTGGCCAACAAAGTCGGATCGGCCAGGTGTGTTGTGGAGATCTCCTTCTCAAAGGGTAAGAGAGTAGCATTTTTCATTTTGTCCAAATACCAAATCTCACGCTTGTCTGGAAGAGTCCGAAAAGCAAGTTTTATGCACAGAAAGCCCACAAGTTATATGCACGGAAAGCCCACAAGCAGGACCAGTAATTCTCCTCCCCTGCAGTTTCCAGAAACTGGTCTCCAGAAATAATCATCTTCAGAAGTTTCAGGGTCTTGGAGAGAACTCCAGGGGAATTAAATCTTAGCATAAGGAACTATCCTCCATCTTGTCTTCTGAACTCATTCTCCATATCCCCCTGCCTTTATTTTAAATTTTTGAAATCGCAGACAATTTTGGGAAATGTAATCAAGGTAGATGACACCTAGTAGCTGCCAGTCAATCAAAAGCCATCCAGCTTAGCACCTCCTAGCCATTCCATCTCAGCTCAGTGTTCTCCATGGTCTTCTCTTCCCTTGCAGAGTCCAACCGAGTGAGCATCGTCGTGGGAGTAGTCCTTGGCTCTCTGCTCTTCCTGACCCTCCTGGTATGTCTCATTGTGGGGCTGATCTGCTGCTGCAGGAAGAGGCGCTACAAGGAAGAGGCCAACCAGATCAGGTGACTAGAAGCAGGAGGAATATATGAAAGGAAGGCGTTTGTGGGGGTGGAAGGTCTGCGTCGTAAGGAAGGTCTCCTGTCATTAAGCCGCTTCCTGCTGCAGAACATTGAAAGGGGGTCCTCATTCCATGGAGGAAACCTTAGGTCCAGGGGCCAAATGTGGCCCTCCAGGCCTCTCTTTCTGGCCCTCAAGACTCTCCCAAGGCCAAGCTCCCTTGCCCAGCCACATCCTCTTTCAACAGCCCTGCTTGGCATCCTCCTTGAGTGCTTTCGCCTGGTTGGAAGGTGTCCTTAAATTCTGATCAGTGGCGTAGCGTGGGGGGTGCAAGGGGTGCCAGCCGCACCGGGCGCAACATTTTTGGGGGCGCACTCGGAGCTCTCTGCCCCTACCTGGTCCTGGCTCACTCTCTCTCTCACAGTGCTGGCTGTGCGAATCTGATCCGAGCTGCCGGGTCGCTGCCCACTGTGGAGGGGGAGGGTGCCAGGCGTGCGTTGCGGAGCGGAGAGAGAGCGAGGGAGGGACTATCTGGGGGAGGGAAAATGCAGCGGCCGCCCAGCGCAGAGCTGAGCGCGGGAGAGAACTACATCCGACCAGCCCAGTTTTGGAGGGAAGGTGTTAGTTGCGGCGGAGCCCTGGCGCCCCGGGAGGCTGGCCGGGCCGGTAATGGGGCTGGCCGGTGGCACCGCTGCCATCCTGCAGACAAAAGGGCTGCCGCCCCCAGCCGAGCCCCCCCCCCCCGCGAAACCAGGAGCAGCTCTCTGGTGCTCGAGGGCTTCGCAGGCCCTTCATCTCCCCTCCATTGGCGCCTCAGCCCCCAGCCCTGCCTGCGCGGCTCCTGCGTCTGGGGGCGCGCTCGCGCGGATGGGGTGCCGCTCCCCGCTTGCAAATGGTGCCCGTAAGGCCACATCAGAGACGCCCCCGGGACCCAGTTGCTGCCTTCTTCCCCGCCATGTGATTAAGCCTCGCACTACTTTGTGGCAGTGGTGTAGCGTGGGGGGTGCAGGGGGGGCCGGCCGCACCGGCCACAACATCTGGGGGTTAGGGTTAGGGGGCGCAAATCCACGGGTTAGGGGGCACAAATTACTTGCCTTGCCCCGGGTGCTGACAACCCACGCTACGCCACTGATTCTGGTCATTCTTCTGGTTCGCCTAGATGAAGGAGAGAGTGGGGTATGCATGTAGACACTAGCCACAAATCTCAACCTTTGGCTCTGGGACTTGAATTTGGGGGTTCAGTCTCAGATCTTTGGGACTCTGGTGACTTCATCTAAGCATGCAGGACAGTTGCTCCAGACTCGTGATTCCCGATTAGCTAAGTGCTGCTGACTCCCAGTTTTTCAAAAGCCAACTTTGGAAATTTTTGATATCTCCATGGTAGTTTTTGTTATGTGAATGGTGCCACGGACCCCCCTGGATGGGTTATGCAGACCCCCTGGGCTCCATGGACCACCGATTGGGAACCGCAATGCTAGACAGAAGCCTAATATTGTGCTCACTCGTGCACAGTTGATTTCCACATGCAGCCCCCACAGTTAAAACATAGGTAACTGTGCACTGTGCACAGGACTAGTCGATTGCCCGGGCTGTACTGTTGTTAACATGATGGGCCAGAGAAACACATGAGGGTGTGGAAAGTGCTTTAAACAGTATTTCACTCATCATTTTTTAGATTCCGCCCCCTGCTCTGCGAAATGGGGAGGGTTGGAAGGCAGATTTTCCAACCGAAAAGGGCACCAGAAGCTGCAGGTGGCCCTTCCCATTAGAACAGGTATCTAAAATTAGCCTGGAAAATGGACCATTAGAAAGTGCTATAACTGTACTTTCCTGTAGTCCATCCATGCTGACTCTAATGCTTTAATACTTGCATCACAGTTTATTGTACAGTCGTATCTTGGAAGTCAAACAGCATCCATTCCGGAAGTCCGTTCAACTTCCAAAATGTTCGGAAACCAAAGCCCGGCTTCTGATTGGCTGGAGGAAGTTCCTGCAGCCAGTCAGAAGCTGCAGAAGCCACGTCCGACATTCAGCTTCCAAAAATAGTTTGCAAACCAGAACAGTCACTTCCGGGTTTGCGGCGTTCGGGAGCCAAAACGTTTGAGAACTAAGCTGTTCAAAAACCAAGGTACGGCTGTATTATGTTTCATCTTATTTAAAAAATCATTTGTTTCCTTTGTAAGCTGGCCTGAGCTGCAATTATTGTTGTGGTTAGAAATGATAAATATATAAAGAAATTAAATAGTGAAACAGAGAACTCTTTCCCCTCACAGGGTTGACACGGCGCCCCCGCGGGCCAGAGGCGGAAGCCGAAACAGCAGCATACGATCCGTCCTGGACTTCGTGCCCCACAATATCAGCTTCATGCAGCGCCGCAAGTACGGCCCTCCCAAGGAGCAGGAAGGCACCGAGATGATCTCCCCGGCCCAAGAGGCGCAGCCCATGGATTGCAGCGGCGTGAAAAGTGAGCCCCACCGTGGCGGCTGCTCGACCACCGTCACGACAAAGGCCAGGGTTCACTACGCTCCTTCTGTGCCTTCCTCGCCCCAGGCGACGTCTACGCCATCAGCTGCTGGCCCAGATAATGGAGGAAGCTGCTCCATCATGTCCGAGAAGGGCAGGAGAGCCCATCCTGAGCAATATGGAGGCGTTGCTGTGATGGTGCCAGCCAAGAGCAGAGAGGGCCTCTTAGTATAGACTGCCGCAACCGATGGCCCAACAGAACATTCCTGAACTGTGTGCTGGACGCATTTGTGCGCCGTGAATGGATTTCAAGCGCAGCCGCCAGAGGCAAATGACATAATGATTTTATTTATTTCACCAAATCCCTGTACCGCTAGATTGTAATAAAACCTCTAAGTGGTCAGGTCTTTTCATGCTGGGATGGGGAGCTTTAGGCCTGGGGGCCTTGAGGCCTCTCTGCCCCTCCGAATCCTCCCCATTCTGACTCTGCTTAGCGCTTAGAGTGTCTTTGCTTAGCTGGAATGTCTCCTTGAACTCTTTCCAAGATGGCGGATGGGTTGTTTGTGGTTGTGTGTAGAACTAGCCTACTGTACCAAGGTGAAATTTACACTAGTTGCTCAGTCCACGTTTGCCTCTGGCCTCAGCCCCCACGGGCGTATGGCCCTAGAAAGGTTGTCTACAAACCTCAAAAGGGTTCCTCCCTCCTGCCCTTTTGGGAAGGAAGTTATAACTTCTGCTCTACTTCTGCCAGCCCTGTTCCCCTGTTCCCCATTGCTGTCCTCAAAGAACTGGGCCAGACAAGCCCTCCAAGTGGTTCGATGCTCACAGAAGTTCATCAAGTTAAAACCCTCTGAATTTTTGAAAAATCACGAAAGACCTTTCTGTTCTGCCAAACATTTGCGACAGGCTGGTTGCAACCTTCGACGTTGTTTCTGCTCCAGATTATTAGGACTGGTTGTACATTGTATGCTTTTATGTATTTAAATGTGACTGAATGTAATTATTTGCTGCAGCCCACGTTTGTAAGAAACAACGGCTTCCCTTAATTTAACAAATAAATGATTAAAAGAAATGACCAAGGAGCTTCTTTTCCAATCAACAGGTGAGAACGGTGAAAAGCAGTGAGCAACAAACCAATGTATTAATGCATCAACAGAATTGCTTAATGTTTCCATGTGTCAGGGACTGGCTGGATGAACTGGGGTAGTGGAAGGCAACAACCAGGGAAACCCCAGAGAAGGAACGCTCAGAGCCAGGGATTCATAGTGTGGCATTTGAATATAGACTGCATTTTTAATCAAGACTTATATTGGCTTATATCTTGATCAGGTTCCTAAATTAAATGGGCTTAGATTTTCAAATGTTTCATGCCAGGCAGAAAGAACCTTGGCAAGAGGTTTTTCTCCTAAGACAAGGGGGCCCCATTGATTTATAGTAGAAAAACAATTCTCAAAGTCATAAAAAGGGAGAATTACATATGCTGCCCTTGCAGACTGAGAAAACACAATTAAAGGCAAGGGTAAATAGTAAAATAATACCAATGTGCCTCCCAGTAAAATGAGCCAGATCTTCTTTCCAAGGTTAAAAAGGCCAAGAGCAATGGAGAGGCATCTAGCTGGCAGAAAAAGAGAGCATTTTAAAGAAATCTTTAAAAGCTGTTTCTTTTTCTTAAACTGAGAGAGTTAAAAAGGTTAAATGTTGGGAAAGGCAACTGGCTTGGCTGGAGAAGAAGCATCTAGCTGGCTGGGAAAGGAGGGGGAAAGGGGGGAGGTGTAAACTGAAGAGGCTTCTTTTTAAAAGCTGTTTTTTACTGAGTTCCTTTTTACTTTACAAAGGCTTTATTCTTTTAAAAGGCTACCTATGATAAGTGAATGAAATATATTAGCTTAAATATATTGGCTTAAATGTAATTATGCAAAGGATTTAAGGAATGCTAGATTCTTATTTCATATGGTTGTAAGAGTTGTATTTATCCTGAAATTAAGTCAGCCACCAGCCTAGCCCCCCTGCTAGACAGAAGACGCCATCCAAGCACTCTTGATATATAAGGTTGTCAGGCATTTGTTTAGAAACTTTCAAATGAAGGAAATCTTTCAATATTGATGTGAAATTCAAGATCCTTGACATCTGTTGAACATAAAAATGTAAGATTAAACATTTGTTTTAGAAGGCAATAAGGGCAAGGAGGGCAAGAGGTGAGCTGGTAATTAAGATTCCATGTAAGATATATTATTACTTATTTGTCATTTATATATAGCTCTTTGTCTCCCTTATAAGGGCAAGGAAGTGGGTGTATCTTTTGTGGGTGTATCTTTTGTGATTGGTTCTACCAAACAGCCAATAGGAATTTCAACCAGGCTGATTGGACAGAGGCAGCCACAGGAGGAGCAAAGGGGGCTGGATTAAGGGAATATAAGTGCTGGCCAGGATGGCAAGAGGCAGGCCAGAGCTTGGTAACCATATACCACTGAGCCTCTCATTTATTTGTCTGACAAATAAATTATTATTTTAATTTCTCTATTGCTGCGTTGAATATTTCATTCCAGCTAAGCGTTAACCACAAGCAGGGTGCTACATTTTATGGTGCCACTGTGACTCGGATAAGTGGTCTGCTGGAACGCAGCCCCTTCGCCCTACTGGGCAGGGTACAAGAGAGAGGACCACTGCTTACCCAGCGCGCACTGGTAAATTTTTCCAGGGGGAACGCAGAAGACTCGTCTGTCTGATACCCTGCTCACTGGCGGCGACGGACCGGGGGAAACAGGGAACCAACCAAGGGTAAGTGCACAAAGGGATTTTTGGCCCTCCAATTAATTGGGAGGAAGAGAAGTCTTGATCAAACTTCTGCGTCTCAGTAAGGGGAAACTGAGTACGCTAGGTGGTTGGGTACATCAGATGTTGGTCTGGTGGAGGAAAAGGGAAAATTGGGAGGTAGAGTGTGGTGAAGTATCTAGCGCATTGTATGTGTGAGAAAGTACAGAGCAATCTGTAGCTGACCTGAGTGTGGAGTGGGCAGTACTTCGGTTCTTAGTAAGGCGACTTCACTAGGCAAGGAAACCCACAAAGCGTGTGTGTGAGTGACTGAGTGGATACTTCACAGGGCCATACAATGGGAGTTGGGGGTTCAAAGGGGGAAAATACACCTCTTGAGTGTATGTTAAATAATTTTAAGAAAGCCTTCTCAGGGGCATATGGAGTCAAAATGACGCCAGAGCGCTTGAGAACGTTATGTGAACTAGAATGGCCGAAACAAAATACTGAATGGCCATCTCAGGGAACTTTTGATATAAATTTAGTAAGCAAACTTTGGTCTAATATCGCCAAAGAAACTGGAGGGTGCCCAGAACAATTTCCATATATAGATTCCTGGCTGAGCACATTAAATAAAAATCCTCCATGGATAAGGGAATGCAAAGTCAAACGATGCAAATTATTGGCTGTAAAAGCTGAAGCTAGGAAAGGAATCTTGCCAAATAAACTCAAACCCATTTTTGAGGGACCAGAGGAAGAGGTGCTTCCACCTCCACCCTATGCTCCACATCGAAGGGAGCTTAATTCAAACACTCCGCCAGTTGTAACCCCAAGGCAAGAAAGTGGAATGGATAATGGGAGTGGAGTCACAGAGCTTGATTCCTTGATAGATTATGATAAATATCTTCAGGAGGCATTGGAGTCCTATAATAAAGCCCAAGCAGAAGTGGTTATTCCACCTGTGACTCCTAATAGACCTGCATCTACAGTCTCCTTTAGTGGAACAACTGATTGCCCACCCCAAACCCCTGTACATCCAAGTCCTAGAGAATTATTACAGAAGTTACAGGGAGACCTTAATCGGTCAGCAAGCAATACAGCCAGGCGTATAAAGCTGCTAAAAGAACGCCTTGGGACAAATACCATCCCCTATGATTTGAGGCCCCTAGAGCAAAGCGAAGAGAAAGATCACGTAGTAGCCCCTCTTAGAAGAGTATTTGATGCACTTGAGGAGCCTGCGCTGGTTAACGGGCAACCCGGACCACGGCCACCTCGAACTTCGACCCTGCAATATATTCCATTCACAACTACAGATTTGATGAATTGGAAAACACACACCCCATCTTTTGCAGAAAAACCTCAGGCTATGATGGACTTGGTGACTTCAATAGTAAATACTCATAGCCCTACTTGGACAGATTGTCGCCAGCTCCTAAATACTCTTTTCACCACTGAGGAAAGGAGAGACATAATTGAAAAGGCACAGATATATTTGCGTGAGCAGGCCAGAGTGGGAAATATTTTTAATATTGACCGTCATCTCCAAGATAACTTTCCCTTGGAAGATCCTAATTGGGATCCAAACAATGGAATTCATCTGGCCAGACTTACCACCTACCGCCAGACACTTGTGCAAGGTATCCGCAGGGCATGCCAGAAGCCCACTAATATGTCTAAAGTCTCAGAAGTAGAACAGAAACCAAATGAGAGTCCAGGAGACTTTTTAGAGAGGCTGCAAGAAGCCTATCGTATATGGACTCCTTTTGACCCTGAAGCCCCTGAAAACAGCAGAATGATTACTGCTACATTTGTGGCCCAGTGCGCTTCTGATATTCGTAAGAAAATTCAGAAATCAGAAGGATGGGAAGGGATGCTGATGAGCCAAATTATGGCCATTGCACGTCGAGTTTATCGGAATAGGGATGAGGCTGAGAAGCAAGAGAAGAAGAAGTGGCAGAAGGAAAAGATGGTAATGCTAGCCACAGCAGTGAAGCAAGACCACCGCCCCTTAAATGGAGGGAGAGGGCGAGGAAGGAATCCACCACTGGGAAGGAATCAATGTGCAAATTGCAAGAAGGAGGGTCATTGGAAGCGGGAGTGTCCTGAACCCCTGAGGTTGGAAGAAGTACGCCCAGGCCCAGGCCCAGGCCCAGGCCCAGGCTCCGGCCCAAGAAACCAGGGACGGGGACGGGGAATGATCCGAAATGGAAGATATCAGAGACCAGGACAAGGACAGAATAGAGACAATTTCATTGGACTGGCAGAAGAGGATTTTACTCAAGACTAGGAACGACCGGACTCCATAAAGTTAGGCTTCCAGGAGCCCACGGTCACGATTCAATTAGGGAGCCATTTAATAGACTTTATGATTGATACTGGGGCTGAATACTCAGTACTCCCAGAACTATTGCAGAAAAAGGCATCCAAAAGTGTAGTCATTAAAAGTGCCACTGGACAGTCAGCTAAGAGGTCTTTCCTCCAACCTTTGGAATGCCAGATTGGGGGACATCGTTTAACCCATCAGTTTTTGTATATACCTGAGTGTCCAATACCTCTCTTAGGCAGAGATATGCTGTCCAAATTGCAGGCCCAAATCACCTTCACTCCTCGAGGTCCAGAAATGAAACTGCCATCAAAAGCAGCAGGAATAATTACCCTCTCAGTACCTAAGGAACAATCATGGCGCCTAATGTCAGCCCTGCAAGTCCAACCCACATTGGATACAGAATTAAACAAGCTCCTCCGAACTCTACAGGTGCCACCAGGAGTATGGGCCGAAAATAGCCCACCAGGAATGGCTAAGAATATAGCTCCAATTGTAGTAACCCTAAAACCTATGGCTACCCCCGTATCTGTAAAGCAATATCCCTTACCCCGGCGAGCAGCAGAGGGCATCCAGAAACATTTGGACCGCCTATTAAAATATGGTCTGCTTAAGCCTTGCCAATCAGAATGGAACACACCCCTTTTGCCTGTTCGAAAACCTGGGACAGATGAATACAGGCCAGTGCAGGACTTGAGGCTCGTAAACCAGGCTATCGAGACCTTGCACCCAAATGTACCAAACCCATATACCTTGTTGAGTTTGATCCCACCAGAAGCAACATTTTTTACTGTATTGGACTTGAAAGATGCATTCTTCTGTTGCCGGCTGGCACCACAGAGCCAACCTATATTTGCCTTCCAGTGGGAAGACCCTTTGACAGGAACAAAAGGCCAGCTAACCTGGACAAGATTGCCCCAGGGATTTAAAAATTCCCCAACTTTATTTGGCACTGCCTTGGCGAGGGATCTAACAAGTTACCCCTCAATACCGGGAGAAAAGGTGGTTCTGCAATATGTAGATGATCTTATACTAGCGGCAAAGGATTTTAATACCTGTAAAGAAGGGACAGAGGAACTGCTCCACTTGCTCTGGGAAGCTGGCTACCGAGTTTCCCAGAAAAAGGCACAGTTATGTTTAGAAAAGGTCAAATATTTGGGCTTTGACATCTCACACCAACAACGAGCATTGAGACCAGAGAGGAAAGAAGCTATTTGCCTTATCAAGGAACCTACCACAAGAAAACAACTTAGAGGATTCCTGGGAACAGCAGGGTTTTGTAGACTATGGATACCTGATTTCAGCAGTCTGGCCAAGCCCTTACATGAAAGCACTCGAGGTGTAGAAAAGGACCCATTCGTATGGGGACCTGAGCAGAAACAAGCCTTTTTAGTTATCAAACAACGACTTATGGAGGCCCCAGCCCTTGGATTGCCTAATTCGGAAAAACCCTTTCAGCTGTATGTACATGAACAGAATGGGATTGCAGCTGCAGTCCTGACCCAGAGATTAGGAAGTTGGAACCGCCCAGTAGCTTATTTGTCTAAACAATTGGACTCAGTAGCAAAAGGATGGCCTCCATGCCTAAGGGCAGTAGCGGCCACTGCAAGCCTTGTCAAAGAAGCTGATAAATTTACCTTCGGCCAGACGATGTATGTGAATGTACCTCATGCTGTTCTGACACTCATGGAATATAAGGGTAGTTATTGGCTAACGAACCCAAGGATGGCTAGATACCAAGGCCTATTGTGTGAAAATCCCAGGATTCATCTACGAGTAGTGAATATGCTCAATCCAGCGACTTTGCTGCCCCTACCAGAGGTAGATGATGAGGAATCACATGATTGTCTCCAAGTAATGGATGAAGTTTATTCCAGTAGACCTGATCTGAAAGATGAACCATTGAAAAATCCAGATGTTGTATATTATACGGATGGTAGCAGTTACCTTCATGAAGGTGCCAGACGAGCAGGATATGCTGTGGTCACCAATGAGGAAGTTGTGGAAGCTGAAGCTTTGCCTGCTGGCACATCAGCACAAAAAGCTGAACTTATAGGCTTAACTAGAGCTCTGCAATTGGCAGCTGGATGTAAGGCAAACATCTATACTGATTCTAAATATGCCTTCTTAACCCTGCATGCACATGGAGCTCTATGGAAAGAAAGAGGTCTAATAGGAGCCCACGGGAAGGCCTTGAAATATGGACCTGAAGTAGAAATCCTGTTAGAAGCAGTATGGGCTCCAGAACAGATTGCTGTAATGCACTGCAAAGGTCATGGACGAGGAAGGGATCCAATAACCAGAGGAAATCATGCTGCTGACAAAGCAGCCCGAGAGGCAGCCCAAAAGCCTGTGGGAGGATTTATAGCAGCCCTCATACCAGAGGTAGTTCCAGAAGAAGTTAAACCTCACTATACCCCAGAAGAGAGGAAGTGGGCTGAACAGGAAGGAGCGGTTATGAAGGACGGTTGGATGATCCTGCCGGACAATAGGATTTATGTACCTCATCATCTAGCAGGCACAATTGTAAGAAATTATCATGAATCTACTCACCTTGGCGGTACTGCAACCAGAGAGAGTCTCAGTCGGAAGTTGTATATTATTAATCTATCACAATTAGCAACTTGCATTTCACAGAAATGTGTTCTTTGTGCTAAAAACAATCCCAGGCAGGGACCAGTACAACCTCCTGGAATTCAGCATGTGGGATATGTCCCCATGGAAAGCCTAATTGTGGACTTCACAGAGCTGGTCCCTTCTAAGGGATTCAAGTATCTCCTTGTGTTTGTAGATACTCTTACCGGATGGGTTGAAGCTTTTCCCACCCGAACTGAAAAGGCACGAGAGGTAACTAAGAGACTCCTCACTGAATTGATCCCAAGGTTTGGATTACCTAGATGCATTGGAAGTGATAATGGGCCAGCGTTCATTGATCAAGTAGTACAAGATGTATGTCGAGTCCTACAAGTAAAATGGAGACTGCATGCAGCATATAGGCCTCAGAGTTCAGGGAAAACTGAAAGAATGAATCGGACTCTGAAAACCCAATTGGCAAAATTAACCCAGGAAACGGGATTGGGATGGGTAGATGTGTTACCCATAACACTGTTTCGTGTTCGGTGTGCACCCACAAAAAGACTTAAGTTGTCACCTTTTGAGCTCCTGTATGGGAGACCGCCCTCCTTTGTTCAGGATATTCCAGCTGACCTTAAACAAATAGGAGATCATGTGACACAGGGACAAGTGCAATCTCTCTCCCGTGTTTTTGTTTCTCTTAACAGGTGGGCCCTCGAACGCACGCCGTGCAGCATTGCCGAGCCGATTCATCAGTTCCAGGCTGGCGATAGCGTATGGGTGAAAGAGTGGAAACGTGATCCACTTGCACCAAAGTGGCGTGGACCTTACACCGTCTTGCTCTCTACTCCAACAGCGGTGAAGGTAGCTGAGGTGACCCCCTGGATTCATCACTCTCGTTTGAAGAAGTCCGAAGGCAGTTGGACGTGCAAAGGTGACCCCTCTAATCCTTTAAAACTAACTCTCTCCAAAAACCCCTGTATCTAGCCCTACCGGGAACGGGCTAGGTCACGGGCAACATTTGACGACCGGCCTGCTGCAGCCACAACCTGGAAGCTGGCTGACCTGCGCACGCCTGAAGCTTGAGGAGCGTCTGAACCAGCAACTGTGAACGGAAAGATTCTCTAATACAATTGATTGACTGCCCCCTTGTGGAACAATTATCAGAGATATTACTCATTGGGGATCCTCGGGATATATGTTTTGGTCTTGGTGGTTCCCCATTTCTGTCACTGGGGGAATTATATTGGGGCTAATAATTATTTGCTATCACAATAAGGTAATCTTTTGTGGAAGGAATGCATATACTAGACATCAACATGATTTTATTATTAATCCTGATCCCTTGGGAAGGGGAAGGGTCCTTGAATCTGACCAAATTGGCTAAATATGGATTCAGCCATGACCACAATATGTGGGTAGGCTTAGCTGAGATGGTAGCCAATGTTGCAAATAGGACCAATTGCCTTGTTTGCTCTCTTGGGCCAGATGATTCAGAGGGAGGTATGCCCTTATTACCGATACCATTAGATGCCATTGGTATGGTAAGCGAAATGCCACACCAAACAGAAATACAGAATTTCCCCGGATGGAACTCAACTAAACCATTACGAGTTATACCTGTACAAGGGGAATTCTGTGTACATAAATCATCAGATGCAGCTGATTCTCCCATGATAGGCTCTTCTCATTGTCACTATACTTGGGATTATATTAAGAATAGTCATACCTGGGCACACGGTACTACCTATCGAACTCGGAATACCTTGCCCTGTGCACCTCCTTTTATTCACGCATGGAAAGTGGTGTGGAACATAACTGTGACAGAAAAAGGCAATCTAACATACTGCACTGTGAACTCTCTACCTCTTTTGGTATTTCGCCTTCTGTACTCCACGTACCAAAAACCTCAGACCCGATGGTTGTGGTGGATATGTGGAGAATGGGCATACAAAAAGCTCCCTTCCAAATGGAGTGGGACTTGTTTCTTGGGTTGGGTATTACCACCAATGTGGATTATGCCCACTAGTTCGGCCAGGCGAACACGAAGGAATGCTGATATTTCTCATATAGCAGGAGGAAGTACCCAAAGTTGGAGCGGTACTGATGATTGGCCGCCAGAGCGCATTATAGCCTATTATGATCCTGCCTCCTGGAATCCTGGTGAGCTCATACAAGGGGCACGGGATCCTATTTATAATCTAAACAGAATAATTCGATTGCAAGCAGTAGTGGAACTTGTAACCAATGCAACGGCCCAGAGTTTGAGACTTATTGCACAACAGTTGGATGAAAGTAGAGCCGCCATTTTGCAGCTGAAAATGGGAATGGATTATGTACTTGCCAGGCAGGGAGGCCTATGTGGAGTCTTGAACTTGACAGGGAATGCCTGTTGCTTTAACATTTCTGATAATGGTGAGGCAATCCGTGTGTTGGCCACAAAGATGGAGAATATAGCACATGTCCCAGTACAAACATGGGAAGGATGGGATATGGGATGGCTCACCAATTGGTTACCTAATGTCACAGGACTCAAAGGGATACTATTGTCTTGCTTGTTTTTCTTGACAGTAGTGGTAATGGTTTTGTGTATGATGCCATGTATCATTTCATGTTTTAGAAGTACAATTAGCAAGATGGTTTCAAATGAAACTCTACCTCATATCATGGCCCTATACAGAGCTTTACCTCAGGAATATGATGAAGGTCAAGCTATCAAGGACACTTGGGATGAAGGTCCTTGAGCTTGAAAGGGGGGAATGTGGCATTTGAATATAGACTGCATTTTTAATCAAGACTTATATTGGCTTATATCTTGATCAGGTTCCTAAATTAAATGGGCTTAGATTTTCAAATGTTTCATGCCAGGCAGAAAGAACCTTGGCAAGAGGTTTTTCTCCTAAGACAAGGGGGCCCCATTGATTTATAGTAGAAAAACAATTCTCAAAGTCATAAAAAGGGAGAATTACATATGCTGCCCTTGCAGACTGAGAAAACACAATTAAAGGCAAGGGTAAATAGTAAAATAATACCAATGTGCCTCCCAGTAAAATGAGCCAGATCTTCTTTCCAAGGTTAAAAAGGCCAAGAGCAATGGAGAGGCATCTAGCTGGCAGAAAAAGAGAGCATTTTAAAGAAATCTTTAAAAGCTGTTTCTTTTTCTTAAACTGAGAGAGTTAAAAAGGTTAAATGTTGGGAAAGGCAACTGGCTTGGCTGGAGAAGAAGCATCTAGCTGGCTGGGAAAGGAGGGGGAAAGGGGGGAGGTGTAAACTGAAGAGGCTTCTTTTTAAAAGCTGTTTTTTACTGAGTTCCTTTTTACTTTACAAAGGCTTTATTCTTTTAAAAGGCTACCTATGATAAGTGAATGAAATATATTAGCTTAAATATATTGGCTTAAATGTAATTATGCAAAGGATTTAAGGAATGCTAGATTCTTATTTCATATGGTTGTAAGAGTTGTATTTATCCTGAAATTAAGTCAGCCACCAGCCTAGCCCCCCTGCTAGACAGAAGACGCCATCCAAGCACTCTTGATATATAAGGTTGTCAGGCATTTGTTTAGAAACTTTCAAATGAAGGAAATCTTTCAATATTGATGTGAAATTCAAGATCCTTGACATCTGTTGAACATAAAAATGTAAGATTAAACATTTGTTTTAGAAGGCAATAAGGGCAAGGAGGGCAAGAGGTGAGCTGGTAATTAAGATTCCATGTAAGATATATTATTACTTATTTGTCATTTATATATAGCTCTTTGTCTCCCTTATAAGGGCAAGGAAGTGGGTGTATCTTTTGTGGGTGTATCTTTTGTGATTGGTTCTACCAAACAGCCAATAGGAATTTCAACCAGGCTGATTGGACAGAGGCAGCCACAGGAGGAGCAAAGGGGGCTGGATTAAGGGAATATAAGTGCTGGCCAGGATGGCAAGAGGCAGGCCAGAGCTTGGTAACCATATACCACTGAGCCTCTCATTTATTTGTCTGACAAATAAATTATTATTTTAATTTCTCTATTGCTGCGTTGAATATTTCATTCCAGCTAAGCGTTAACCACAAGCAGGGTGCTACAATAGTAGGACACAGAGGAGAGGCCGGAGGAAGGATATAGGGAGGAGGTATGCTAAAGGGGCAACAGGGTTTAGTGAGCAGGAAAAGCCTGTGACAGGGAGTAGTTCAGACTCTGAGGCTGAAGCCGGGTCAGGAGGCTGCTGAAGAATCAAGCTCCTTTGTGGGTGTTAATGCTCTGAGCCCCTCCATCCTACGCTCTGGTTATATTTACAGTGGTACCTCTGGTTACATATGCTTCAGGTTACATACGCTTCAGGTTACAGACTCCGCTAACCCAGAAATAGTACCTTGGGTTAAGAACTTTGCTTCAGGATGAGAACAGAAATCGCACAGCGGCAGCAGGAGGCCACATTAGCTAAAGTGGTACTTCAGGTTAAGAACAGTTTCAGGTTAAGAACGGACCTCCGGAACGAATTAAGTATGTAACCAGAGGTACCACTGTATGTGTAAATAAAACCATATCTCCTAAAGACGCCACAGTCTCCGTTGATCTTCATTCCAAGGAAACTGAGGCCTGTGTAAGCACTGGAAGCCTTGAAGTTTCTCACTACTCAGAGATTGGCGTGGCGTGAAACAGCATTTATGCTGAATCAATGATCTGACTCATATCAAGGCAACTTCCTTCTATCGAGGAAGAGCAGGGCATCACGATAGTGTGTGGATCTGGTTTAACGTTGAATGGTTTTACCGCCAATATATTCACCAAATCATAACCTCTCTTTTTTGGGGGGCAGCCTTGAGGAAGCAACTGGCAAAGTCAGTTGCCACACACACACACACACACACACACACACACTAAAGTGGTACCTCGGGTTACATACGCTTCAGGTTACATATGCTTCAGGTTATAGACTCTGCTAACCCAGAAATAGTGCTTTAGGTTAAGAACTTTGCTTCAGGATGAGAACAGAAATTGTGCTCCGGCAGCGTGGCAGCAGCGGGAGGCCCCATTAGCTAAAGTGGTGCTTCGGGTTAAGAACAGTTTCAGGTTAAGAACGGACCTCCGGAATGAATTAAGTACGTAACCAGAGGTACTACTGTAATATGTATTGGTATATGTTGCCCATCTGACTGGGTTTCCCCAGCCACTCTGGGCGGCTCCCAACAGAATATTAAAAACACAATAAATCATCAAACATTAAAAATATATATCATGTCTATTCTTAGGGCTGGCAGTGAGTCAGTTTATGCCTCTTAGTTTAACATCAGAATCTCTGTCAACGGTGAAACCCCGCCAATTCTTGGCAAGCAACCTTTGTTTATTATTTGCCTGATTCATTTGTTGCTCCTTCCAAACCAGAGTGTTGCCACCCTCTGGGATTGGCCCATATATTATTACCAGCTTACTCTTTTGCAAAGCAAACAGTGGCTACTCTTCCTTTTCTGCAAGATCCTCATTTGTTTGCACATGTGGGTGGATGTTTGTTTGTGTAAGCCTAAATGCACAGACATCCTGACCCACTTACCACATATGTATGTGGGGAGCTAGGCCAAGGGATGGCAACTGCGGCCTGTGGGGACTCTCACTTCTGCTGCTAACCTATGCTATGTCTGAGGCAAGAGCTGTGGTCACAGTTCTGCACACCCACGCGTACCCACACCCACACCCACAGGGTTGGTTTTTACAGCCCAAGTCCCCATCAAGTCAGAGATTTACCTGCAAGGCAAGCTGTTGATCTTTATTGGTCTGTTACAACAAAGTCTCCTTGCTCCCTTGCAAGGAGGTGCCCAGAACAAAAGTGTGTGACATCTTTTAAAACCTCAGAAATTATCCACCTGCCCCTTGGCAGAAGGACCACCCAAAAAATGTCTCAGATACGTCACAAAATGAGTTGTGCTTGTGCATGTGAATTAGATCATGCTCAGACTGTCATGTTTCTCCAACACATTTGCAAGTCCATCCATCAAGACGCCTGGCAATACCTGACATTAATTGCCCTTCCTGTCTGAGACTTCCTTTTGAAATGATGAATACCTTGACTCCAGAATCCATTGACACAGAACTGTCCCCATTCACGTACATAAGATACCATTTCGGCGTCTGCTTGGATATTTGTTGACACTTGTTAAACCAGTTCCACAGAGGGGAGGCTCAGGAAGAATTTCCTGTAATGTGACAAGAGGGGTTGCTGAGGTCAGCTAAGGGCTAAACGTGGCCTCGTTTTTTGCTCTGTATAGTTTTCTGGCTGTGAGAGTATTATGAGCTTGGTGTGGGGCGCATTTATCTTCTACATGCACTCCATGTGGGCATGTGCGTATGTGTTTAAAACTGAATAAGAGTCACAGGAGCCCCTTTAAATCTTGCTTGAGGACTGGTCTAAGATTAAGGTGAGATGCTTCCCTGTTGCTCAGGGATGCAGTAGAAACATAGAATTTTAGAGCAGGAATGCTCCTGGAGGTCATTTATTCTGACTGCAGGAATGACAATGCAGGGCTATAATATTAGGGAAGGAGTGTAGCTCAGTGGTAGAGCTCCTTCCTTGCATACAAGAAGTCCCAGGTTCAGTTTCCAGGATCTCTTGGTAGGGCTGGGAAAGATTCCCTGCCTGAAACCCTAAAGAAAAATGAGAAACAGAGAAACCCAAAAAGTCCCATCCCTAGTTGTGACCTGATTCAGATCCACTGAGCTCCAGCAAGTGGATATCTTTTGCATATCCTTTGCATCTTCAGATCTGATAATCTATCAAGTGTCACCAGACTCTTGGGGCGCTTCCAGACTGCCGCCACTGTGGGGTGCGGTTCAGTTCAATCGCATATTGACAAATTAAGGTGGCACAATCAAACTTGATTTGGAGGCCTTGCATTCTAAATCCACACCCCCACAAACTGGACTTCCTTGCAATCTGCAAAATGATTAGGAGATACACTGGACTGTGTAGGATGCTCTCCAGGCCAACAAAAGCAGAATGAATGAATGCTCAGAGATTGCGGGTGTCAGAGCTGCCTCTAGGTCCCAGCTCACAGAGGACCAACGCTAGGCTGTAGTAATGTACAAAAATCTTTATTGAAGTTCAGTTTCCATTTCAAAGCCGTAGCGCGCAGCCCTACGTCTTAAACCCTAGATCGGCGAAGTCCCGTCTGAGTCTCCTCCCCTCTGACACCAGTTTAAGATCCTAGCCCTGCTCCACCTTTTCCGCTGCTCTCTTCTCCTCTGGGTCCTCCTGCCCGCTGGGGCATTGCCCTTTCTGGACTCTTCCGACGCTGAGTCGCTTAGCTCCTCCCCCTGCCTCCGTCGGGCTTTAGGACCCGGTTCCCAATCCTCATTCTCTGCTGTCCCGCGCTCCTGTACATTTGAACTTGCCTCTCGCGCCAATCCAGTGACCTTTCTCCTAACCGTCACACTACTTGTGTCACTGCTTCCCCCTTCCGGGACGCTGGCCGGATCTGACCTCCCCCCCGTTGTCTGACTCTCCGATGGAGGCGTGGTCAGCCCTGTCTCGTCTTCTCTTCCTGGTGGGGAAAGCACTGGTCCCGATGCTTGGGACTCTTCCCCCCCCACTCCGCTCTGGTGGGGAAGCTGGTCCTGATTTCCAACTACTGCTCTGGGAGTCCCTGCTGCTGCCTTGCTCCTGGGGCGTTCCCCTTGGGAACCCCCTACCCCTGGCCACCGGCGCCCCCTTCTGTGAATCTTCCGATTCGCTGGAGAGGCTCATGGAATCCCTCGGACCACTGTCATCTCCTACGCTCCCCTCGGATTCCTCCCCCTCGCTCTCCATCTCCTCTCTCCCCTGTGCCTCTGCTCCTGAACCCCTGACAGCGGGCCTCCTTGCAAACACTGTGCAAACAAATCAGGATTTGTGCCCCACAAACAGGTTAGCAGGATGTGACTTTACTTGCTTAAAACAAACTGTTAGTGTTGTTTTAATACTATGTTTCAAACACCAAGGTAGTCATTTAAAAGGTCAGACTCAACGCAATGCTTCATCTGACATTGTTTTTCTTTTTCTTTTAGAAATGACCTGGCAATTGCTACCTTAGGTTTTGAAGCGTAGCGTTAGGTGTGTGAAGAAAAAAGCACCACCAATCCGTTTGTTGAGAGGGCAGTATTATTATTTGCCTGTTTCAGCACAGGTCACAGGTGAATGTGTGTTTTCAGTTTCACAATCAGTTTTGTCAGTCAGAAGCCCATTCCATCCTCTTCTTGTCTGTGGATCCGCCCCGCCCCCCACAAAGTGCATGCAAAAATTGTGTTTACATTGTACACACTTTCCCCTAACAGTGTTATAGGTTTGCAGTGTATGTCTTGGTCTCAATTATATCTGTGGGTCCTTTCCAGGCCTCTGATTCTCTACCAAGGAGGTTTATTAGAATCTAGTAGAAGGGGTTGCTGAACTGGCCAGGCCAATTTATTTGTAAGAGAATGGCCGTAGCTTCCTAGCTAAGTATCACCATTTACATGTCCAAAAAGGTTGCTCTGTTGCCAAAGAGACAAATGAGATTAATCCTCCCCCTCCCCACCTAGTTGGAAGCAGCAGCATTTTGTAGGGACAGAGAACAATAAGCAAAGGGCAGGGGCTGTGCTGGAAGCTGGATACACAAAGGCTGGTCTTGTTCTGGGCCGGACCCAAAGCTTTAGCTTAAGGATCTCCCTGGGAACCTAATGGGAAGGCAGTATCTGTTGGAGTATTAATTCTGTGAGACCCTCCATCCTTTGCTTAGGTAGTATATTTGTGTAAATCCTGAAGGCGCCACAGCCATTGATCTTTATCCCAAGGAAACTAAACTCTAGAGAGGGGTAGACATCCCTGACAGCTCTCACTGCTCAGAGACTGGGTTGCAACGAACAATATGTACTTTGAGTTGTATCTACCTAAGCTCTACTCAGAGAAGACCTATCATATGCTAGTCATGTTCATTTAATGTCATTGGGACTCCTCTGAGTAGCACTTAAATTGAACAGAACCCTTTGTATAACCCCGCCCCACAACACACACATTGAAACTTGATTTATTTTTCATATCTGATTATCCAAAGATAAAGAATGGGGAAATGTGGATTAAATGGAGAGGGAATGTACAGGTTAGAGTTTTTCTTCATTGCAAGGGGTTGGACTAGATTACTTTTGGGGGTCCTTTCCAACTCTACAGTTCTGTGATTTTGATGAAGTGACACCATGCAGTTGCTCTTAAATACTTGCATGCTTAGGTAACAGCAAATCCACAGTAAACTCCTGCATGAATGAAGCCTTGGTTTCGGCGCAATACAACAACATGGCTACTATTGAAGTGATAATTAAAGGCAGATGATTTATTGAACCACAAAAATATTCAAGAGCCTAGTGCATTTTTTAGGCTATACAGCCCTCCTTCAGGGAAATATCTCAGAAGCAATTAACAATCCTTATTACATTTAATTGAAGGGAACTAACCATATACACATTTTTAAAAACACACACAAACACATACACACAGAAGGATAATGATAATACTCAAGTATACAGTTGCAAAAATCCTGCATCTTGAACTGAAAAGGGCTTCTTAAAATAAAAAAGAGCATTCATTCTCAAAAGCATTTTAAAATGGCGAATTGGTTTCCAAACATGACAATTTACAAACAGAAACATTTGTTCATGTGCTCTGTCTTGCGAAGGAGAGGGTGTGATCTCTTTGGAATCCTTGTATGGCAAGAAAGGACAACACTTTTTTGTCAAGAACCGCATTCCCGTGCGAGTAATTTGATGGGGCTGTTTTTTTCCTGTGGGTGCAGCCAAAGCCAACAGTGGGCAGGGTCAACTCCTTTCTCCCCTCCCCATTTTTTCCCTCTCCCTCTGACACCCCCTTCTCTTCCTCTTCCTCTTTCTCTTTCTCTTCCCTCCCCAGGCCATCATGGGAGGGGCACATTGTTCCTTACCAGAAGTCTCAAGCTATTCCTTGCATAGGACTTTTGAAATTAGACTGATGGTCACATAAAATTAGACTGAGGACTACAAGTGGACCTATGGATGAAGGTCACCCGTTCCTGGTGAATGGAATTTCAAAGACAAAAAAATACAGCTGCAGCAGTAAATTTAAGAGCAACATTTAGCTGTGGAGCTATTTATTTTATTTTTCACCTGCTGCTATAATTGACCCTCTCTATTTCTGCGTGCGAAACCACCTCCATCCTTTAGAAAAGAAGGGATGGGGAACCACAGACCCAGAGGTCAGATGTGGCCCTCAAGGCCTCTCTGCCTAGCCCTCAAAACTCTCCCAAGGTCACACCATGATTTTGCCAGGGCAGAATGTGACTTTGAACCCTGATAATACCTCTTACTTGCATGGATGGAGAAGTGAGTGAGCTTAGTGTCTGTGTAAAAAGTAGCCTACTGTTTTACATTTGTCCCTGCCCCCTCGCAAACCCCCACAGTTGCCTCTGGCTTCACCCACCACAGTCACACGGCCCTCGGAAGGTTGTCTGGGAGGAAATGTGGCCCTTAGCCTGAAAAATTGATTTCTTGCCCCGATTTAGAATGGCACATGCACAGCTGGGATACTGTTCTATGAACATTAACCCAAAAGCGAGCTCCACTGAATTGAGTGGGACTTGCTTTTGAGTAAATATGCAAAAGGATCAGGCTATTAGAAGAGTTTGTATTCCACTGCCGAAGAAAGTGTGCTTAAGAAAACAGGACTGTTACAAATGCCATTCTGTAGTTTAACTAATACTGTTATTGTTCATATTGTGCTCTTGTTTTCTGAGAAACATTCATTCATAAAAACAAAAACAAAAAAGCTGCTAAAATAACAAGCCTAACTCTAATAATACTCAGCATTTGTATGGCGCTTTTGCTGGATGAAAGCATTCCTTATACATCGTCTTGTCATAATACTTACAATGAATAATGTTTTGAGCGCTTAAATTAGGGGTGCTTGCAAAAGTGAGCTCCCTCATTTGAAGACTTGCTACTGGAACTCAGGCAAGCAGGGTTGCCTCCAACCTGCCCTTGCCCCAGAGGTCCAGAGACTTAGTTTGGGGTAAGGAGGAGACTAGTATCAGTAGCAGAGACACCAGATCAGGGAAAGAGTACCAGATGTGGCCCACAGGCCAGATCCTTCCTTCCCCTACCCTTGCAGGCCAACTTTGACAGTTAGGAAGGGCTGGCCACCTGCCAATCACCTGAAATAATGATGTCAGCTGACAACTTGAAAAAGGCTCACCTTTGGAGTCCATTTGCACTGGATAAAAACAACTTGGAACTGGACTTCAGAAAGTGAGACCTTTCAGCATTTATCAGCTGATAGGCACCAAGAGACATCACTTTGAAATCCCTTCACAGGGGACTTCAATAAAAAATGCTTGCAGACAGATTTCAAAGTGATATTGGGAGTGGGTATGTGGGTGTAGTTTGTGGGGGGAGGAAATGGCCTCGTGGGTCAGAGATTCTCCACCTCTGCCATTCACATTCCCATCACCCCCAGCAAGAAAAGGGGGATATTTGCATCGTTTCCAACAGGGAAAAGAGCCTCCAAGAGAAAACGCTCTGGTGGAGCTCTGTGGAACCTTCTGCCACGGCCTTCCCTGCTCCCAAATTGGGTTTGGGGTTGGGTCTAAGGGAGGGGAAGGTGACAATGGTGGAGGCAAAACCCTTTTTGGGTTGAACTTCAGGATGCATACCTTCCTATGGAAAGGAGGCCAATATATTAGGATAATTGCAATGGTGCCAATAATGGGGCTGGGGCAAACTTTGAAGGCTTTAAAAAAAAGTGCATTGGCCTTCCTCTCACTCTAACAGTGAGAGAAGGTTATTCTCATGGGGAGCCACTACTCCTTCCCATTCCTATTCAGCCAGAGTGGAAGTCCATACATTGTCAGGGCTGGGCTGCAGGCAAGTGTCTAAGGTGAGCCAGGAACCAGAAGTCATAGGACAAGCCAGGAATCAAGACCAAAGAAGGGGAAATGAGGAGATGGGGTCAAGGAGCAAGCCAAACGTCAAGGCCAAAGGTCAAATCAGGAGACGAGGTCAAGGAGCAAGCCAGGGGTGAGGACCAAAGGTTGAATCAAGAGATGGGGGTCAAGGAGAAAGCCAGAGGTCAGGACCAAAGGTCAAATCAGGGAATGGAGGAGGAGGTCAGACATCAAGACCAAAGAATAGCCAAGGATGCTTAGGAGGTCCTCACTGTTCAAGGCTCAGCTGGGACAGGAAGCATCTTTGCACTCCTTCCTGCCCTGAAGGATCCAACAGTTAGCCTGGGTGGGCAGAATCAGAGCAGTACCAGAAGGTTCTTGATGGGGAACCCCACGACCTGCAGTTCTGTGATTCACCACATGGGACGGCGGCACACAGCGGCTGGTACTTGTAGACATACATGAAGATGGGAGGCCGGCTGATGAGTTTGATCTCCAGCTCTGAATGAGAAGTCGGCAATATCTATCCCCAGCACCAGTGGTGCGTCAACATTCCCTGTCCCACCCCCCTCCCCTCCGCCCGGCATCTGCCTCATATCAAAAGCCCTTCTTTGCTTGCAGATCGCATCATGACTACGGTGCCCTTGTAGGGCCTGGTGTTTCCATCCTGCCAGCGGATGCAACCGGGATCTGAGGCGGGCGTGGAGAACTTTTGCGGCTCGGCGTAGATCTGATGCCTCGGACTGGAGCCCTTGTAGTTCTCCCCCTTGACGTATCCAGGAACGGAGTCGATTGCTGCGGGATAAGCATCCTTCCCTTTAGCGGGGTAGTAGTGCTCAGAAACATCTCCTTGCTCCGAGCTGGGGGGAGATGGGATTTCGGGGGCCAGGACGACGCTCACGTCGCTGTCGGGGGGAGACGTCATCTTCACCTGAACGATGGGGGAGGTGTACTTGCGGCACTGTGTGTACTGGCCAGTCCGCGTCTGGTAGCCGCCAAGCAGGGAATGGAGGCTGCTTGCGCGACTGAACGCCTGGCTGCACGGTCTGCTTGGAGGAGCGTCGGCATCCACACTGCAAGAAACAGGATGGGGGGGGGCGGGAAAGATGGGTGGGACCACAAATCAGCTCAGGGTTAGGTGAAACATGTCTCCTGCAACAAAATGTTGCAGCACAGGGGCTTTCATCATGACAAGCGTTCCAATCGGCCAACAATGTTCCATTTCATGAGCATGGGCACAAAGGAGGCTGCTTTAAAGAATCTGGTTTTACCTCAGGGGTCGGCAACCTTTTTCAGCTGTGGGCTGGTCTACCATCCCTCAGACCATGTGGTGGGCCAGACTATATTTGGTGGGGGGGGGGGGGAATTAACGAATTCCTATGCCCCACAAATAACCCAGAGATGCATTTTAAATAAAAGCACACATTCTACTCTTGTAAAAACACGCTGCTTCCCAGACCGTCTGTGGGCCGGATTGAGAAGGCGATTGGGCCGCATCCGGTACCCGGGCCTTAGGTTACCTACCCCTGTTTTAGCTTATCGTTTATCTCAGTTCTTCCTTCTGAATGTTTTAAACGCTTGCCTCACAGTAAAGTGATGGACTATGCTGAATCAGAAAATTTAACAGAAAATAAGAGAACTTAACGATGGCTGTCTTATGGAAGAATGGAAGCCTTTTTCGGATTAC
Organism: Podarcis gaigeae; assembly: GCF_964106915.1. Taxonomy (NCBI): domain Eukaryota; kingdom Metazoa; phylum Chordata; class Lepidosauria; order Squamata; family Lacertidae; genus Podarcis; species Podarcis gaigeae. Next base: position 13,800,695 of record NC_139693.1, on the reverse strand, counting down.
TTAAAGAAATATTGTAACATGATGAGTTCGCGAGCAGGATTTGAACCACGAGCAACAGAAAGAACTGGAGGTCATTGTAATTAAGGTTCTGGTATACAAGAGCGACAACAGAGTGCAGCATAGGGGTGGAATAAAAAACACCACGGAAAATGGAATGGGAACCCGATAAAACAAAAGGAAAAATTATTATGTATTGAAAGGTTTATGTGAAATTTGTAGAAATTTAATAAAATATATTTAAATGCCTGTTTCTTTGCAGTAATTTGAATATTTTGCTCTTTTTGTAATGTGCTTCTTACAATCAAGCAGTATATACAATGTTGTAAAATCAATAGCAATAAATATATACTGAATGAGATCATTGGCCCATTCCCAGCCTTACCTATAGATCCTGGGGATTGAGCAGGGACCTTCTGCATGCAGAGCAGATGCTCTACCATTGAGGCTCTGCTCCTTGCCTCCAACACACACTTCTACAAACCACATCTTGTGGCAGGGAGTTCCATAAGTTAACTAGGTTATTGTTTTGCTACCCTGAATATGAGTCCTAGGGGCTGGTGTTGCTTTGAATACCAGCACTGCCTGTCCTGGGAAGGGACCTGCCTACCGGACCTGTATATTTGTGAACAATCTGTAATATCCATGCATTATGAAGCCTTTACAAGTGCCCATTTCTCTGCACAAGGAAATTGAGCCTCTTAATTGTTTCCTCTAACTGCTTGGAGACGGGAGGAGCACAAAACCATTCAGTTGATTTAGGAACTCATAGCCTGCTCTTCCCATGCTCAGAGCAGTCCATTAACAATTACTCATAAAATTCATTTGTTTACTCCTGAATTCCCTGCTTGGGTTTTTTTTGTTGTTTTTTTGGGTGTTTCTTATTCATTCTTTTGCTCTGATTAACCTTGGAAGTCCCTCCCCCTTTTCTTCTACTCCCCTGGCTTGCTTTTAGAAATTATAGTGTGCAATTCTTCTCCAACGCCCCCACTTATTCCAACCCTTCCTTCTGAGATGTGAGAATGGAGGCGAAATTTGATTCTGTTTGCTTTTAAAGAGTGAACTGGCCCACTTTGCACTTCCCAAAACAATTCATGAACCAAATCACAGCCATCCTGTGATGTCTGCAATTCTCTGGAGTTTGCAGAGCCCTAACTATGGGAGCTGGTGGGGGGAGCTAGCCAGGTTTTTTGCCCCGGGAGAAGCCTCTGGGAGGCGCCCTTGAGGCTCTCAGCCTGTGTGTATGTATGCAAATATGCATGGGGGGGCTGCCAAATGGGGTCTTTGCCCCGGGTGAAATAAAGCCTAGTCTCGCCCCTGCCTTGGGATAGAATACTCACCAGATCTCGCTGGCTTTGGTCTCCTGGTATTCCTGCTTCGGCTCCTGAGTGCAGCCAGAACAGCAGCAGTCCCAGCAATAATCCTTTCCGCAGTAGCAACCCGGGCAACCGCTACACCAGTTTTTCCCGCAGCAGCATGAACAGCACCAGATGATCCCCCCAATGATCAGGGCCAGGGCCAGGAGGGGGATGATGACGGATCCCGCGATGATCAAACCTCTTTGGTAACCTGCAACGAAAGGGCTCTTCAATGACTCTTTCTCTCGCTCCCTAGTACAGTGATACCTTGGTTCTCGAACAGCTTAGTTGCTGAACAAATCTGCTCCCGAACGCCACAAACCCAGAAGCGAGTGTTCCAGTCTACGAAAGTTTTTCAGAAGCCAAACATCCGACACAGTTTCTGCTTGAGTACAGGAAGCCCCTGTAGCCAATCGGGAGCTACGCCTTGGTTTTCAAACAGTTTTGGGAGTCGAACATACTTCTGGTATGGATTAAGTTCGAGATCCAAGGTACCACTGTATTACAGTAGATGCGCTATTTAAGCCTGATTTACTTGCGAGATTACAGTTTTGTGAGGTGGTGGGGAAATGAATGAATGAAGAGCAAAGGGGAGAGGAAACAGTCGGAAGGTGCTGTCCAAGATCTCGCGAAGACCCTATGAGATCTTGCATGGCCTTCCCAGGTTTTGTTGCTGCAGAAAGAGGCTGTAAGCCCTCCGTCTTGCTTACCCAACTCTGGGAAGGTTGTGCAAAGAATTCTGTGGGGCTCCTACAAGATATTGTGGGGCCCTCTGAGATCTCAAAAGAGATCTTGTGAGATTTTGGACAGCCCCTCTGATCTCATCATCACCTAACATTCCCATGAATCAATTTTCTACAAAAGTAAATAAAATATCTGCCGCCTCTCCTGGAACACCTTTAATGTTTATTATTTACCGTATTTAGCAGGATTTATATACTGCTAAACAAACAAACAAACAAACACCCCTCAAAATGGTTTACACAAATGTTCATTAAAACAAACACGCCAAAAGCCCAACTTTAAAAACAAAACATGTAATAAAAATTAATAAATTGCAATAGAAATGTAATAAAACAACATGTTTGGGCAGCATTGAAGCTGGTGGGATGTGGGGTGGGGCGAGTGCAGCCCTGTTTTTAAATGGACACCCCCCCCAAAAAAAAAAACCAGGGAAAGTAGTGCTGAACAAAAATTCCCCCCTATTCACTCTCCCACATACCTGTGCCAGTTTGGTCTGGATAAGTTGCCTTAGTGACAAACCCCGCCCTCGCTTACCTCCGCCAAAGTAGATGTCCACGGAGCAATAGGCCACGCCAACGTTATTCCGCACACTGCACTGGTAGGTACCCACGTGGTCTTCGCACAAATCCCTGATGTGGAGGTCTCCAGGGACAGAGCCTGCTTAGCAGAAACGAGAGTGTGAAGGGCTGGTTAACTGGAATGCTTCTGAGAAAGTCCAGAGAGACTGATCCGAGGATGCCCCTATAGCAGTGGTGTCCAAACTTTTTTCAAAAAGGGCTAGATTTGATGAAGTGAAGGGTGAAGAGTCGTGGGGCTGACCAAAGTGTTATTGACCTTTTTTTAGGATTGAAGTTTTTGAGCTTCTTTTAGGATTGAAGTTGTTGAGGTTTTTTTTAAGGATTTTACCCCAGGAAATAAACTGCCACAGGGGCCAGATTAAACTGACCGGCAGCCTGGATTAGGCTCCTGAAACAAACTTTGGATATGCCTGCCCTATAGTTTTCCTCCCCCTGGCCCCACTGTTGTCGTCACTCACCCATTGATCCTCCGGGGGGCATCCAGTCCCTGAATTGATGTCCGTGCGTCATGGACCACTGGTAGGTGAGGGGTGGTGAGCCCGTGGAAGTGAAGCAGCGCAGCGTGACATCCGCCCCATAGGCTACGTTACCAATTATCGAGCATTGCGGGAGTAGGGGTCTTTCTAGATTGGCAGAGAGAAGACGTCAGATTCCTACTACGGCAGGGAGCCACCAACCTTTCTAGATCAGCAAGCGTCATAAACTTTTAAGGGTGCACACACATAGTAGATAAAATACACTCCATGGAAACCCATCTCTCACCCTTCAAAATATTAGGAAATATTCCTTGAGAAAAACCTCACATTTTGGCAAACAGAACAATCCCCCAAAGCCATTTTGACTCTCCCGAAATGACCTCAAATATTCCTCTGCAGTAGAAGGAAGGACATGGGGGGAAAGCTTTCCAATTGTCTTTTCGCTTGCAAATCCCGTCAACAAAACTGCCTGGAATCTAGGGGGTTTACCCACTTCCCGCAAGTCCAAGTTTCTGTTAAACTGAGCAAACTGTCAATAGGTGTAAGTTTGTAAATAAGAGATTCAAGAACTAAAGTATTTACAATCTCAATGGAATTGTCAGGCTCCCCATGAAATGCCACCAGTGACCATTATTAGGTATCCTGGCAGACAGGATTTATGTTGTAGACCACCTCCTGTGATGTATGTATGATGCTTTTAGGGTGGTCTTTGGCTAAGGGGTTGGGCAATTTCAAAGGTCTTTAAAGGTTCCTGCACCTTTACCTCCTCTCTTACCTCCTTACAAGGAGGTGAGGTAACTCTGTTGCAACAGAAAAATAAAGATCTGCCTTGCTTCCCCTGCATCCTGCCTCCATCCATTCATCTCTGACCGATCATGGACTTAGGGGACTCAGTCCCTTGGGGAGTTGGGCAGAAAAATCAACCCCCCCAATTTTTCCGTAACAGTGGGCATATATGGATTTTTTGATGAGTGCTGTGGGTACCACCCTTTCTAGTCACTTCTCTCTCCCCATCCCTCCTGCATATAATTTGCACTCCACACCTGGTTGGATGCTACCTATTCATTCAAAGAAGGGCAACCTCAAGTCCAGGGGCCAACTGTGGTCTTTCAGGCTTTGCTAGCTCACTCTCAGCTTTCTGCATCCCGTGCTAGTCCTACTCAGAGTAGACCAACTGAAATTAATAAACATAACCCATTTAGAATAATAGAATTCGTGAACTGTAGAGTTGGAAGGGACCCAACACGAAGCTGTCACATACGGGGATCGAACCTGAAACCTTGGCGTTATCAGCACCATGCTGCAACCAACTGAACTATGCAGGCATTCAACTTGGGTCCATTGATTTCAGTGGGTCTGCTCTGAGCAGGACTAACATTGGATACAACCCAATGCCTGCCTGGACTGAGGAAAGAGAGGTGTGTGTTTGGAAGCTAGATAAAAATTGCATTCATTGCTCCACCCACTATTGCCTCTGGCCCCCCACACCACTGGTAGTGGCCCTTGAAAGGCTGTCCTGGAAGGAATGTCACCCTCAAGCCTTTTCCCACCCTGCATTAAAAGTTGAGGACCTTCCCTCTGAAACATGCTTAAGGCTACAGTCTTAACCCCTCCTGTTAAGCGACACCACCATCACCCCAAGAATGGAACAAGAGATGAGGTCCACCTTGCACAGTGATGGTCACTTTGTGGCTGGCTTCTGTGGTCTTCTTCACCTTGCACTCGTATGTGGCTGAGTCAGTTATCTGCACGTCACGCAGTTGCATGGAGGCATCATACAGGCTGGGATCTGGAGAGATGAAACCCACCCTCTGCTGGAGATCAGGAGGTCCAGGGTAGATGACACGGTTATCGTGGTAACTCAGGAGCTTGTGAGGAATCAGACAAGGAGAGGTTGATGGAAAACACATTGGACAGAGGAGGGTGGAGCTTTGTGCATTTTATGATGCTAGTTCTTTTGACGGAAAAGTTATGTTTTGACATCAGAAATGCCCACAGAAATCTCTGAAGCCAGAGGAGTGTGCTGTGTAATAGTTTTAGCAGCTGACCTAGCCTAGCTGAACCAGAATCCTTTTTTAAAATATTTTTTTATTAATTTTCCAACAAAATTATACAATTTTATCCAAATTTTAACAAATAAAAACATTTTGGACTTCCTTCAGCTTCTCTGGTAATCATCCATAGTTATTCTTCAGTACGCATTCCCTTCATTGTATTGCCTTCATTTTATTCAAATTAGTAAAAATGGCAAACTAAAGTAAGTCATGCAAATGCCCATCATTTGCATATTGTGTGCAGGTGGGAGAGAACAATTCCTTAGGGACACAGGATTTCGCTTAATTATTTAGTATTATTGTTATTTCAGTGGGGGCTGAGGCTCTCTTCTGCTCCCTGCGTGGTGACAGGATCGCAGAAAACACAGCTCTTTGGAGACAACCAAACCAGTCTCAGGTTCTGCTTGTGGGCACATTTCTTGGGAGCAGGACTCATGGAACTCTGTGGGGTTTACTTCTGACTTGCCATGTTGGCTTGGCCTGCAATGCTCTCCTAGCAATGCAGGGATTTCAGCGCTAAGGCGTTCCTCTCTTTCTCGAGCTGGGAGACTGATACCCAGCGATTTATAGATGCAACTAAATTACTAAACTGTAAACAGAAACACAATCCATCTCACACCAGCGGGGAAGACTGTGACCAGGTGAATGGTTTGCCTGCTCAGTCTGCCGCCCAGATGCTCACTGTCAATAAGCATCTTCAGCGCCCCTGTTCTCCCTTTTTCATGCTTATGCTGGGCTTGGGCCAGGCAACTCTTCAAGAAGAGCAGGAGACTCCAACATGGCACCCATGAAAAGGCTGAATAAATATCCCCTCAAAAATCCACAGTGCTCTTCCTGCTCAGTCAGCCATTTTGTGACTGACGCCCACGACACTTCCTCAAAATAATAATTATAATAATAATTATTATTATACTCCGCCCATCTGACTGAGTTGCCCCAGACACTCGGGATGGGGATTCTAAGTGTGCCGACAGGCCCCCCCAAAAAAGTTGGTGACCCCTGAAGTAGCAGATGCCTTCGAATAAGAGGGCTGGCCTCGCTGAAGCAGAACCCACAATCACCCTACTAGCAGTCTCAGCAATCACTAGATGCCCATCTCTGCCAGGGAGACGGGGACACAGGGTTTGAAAACCACAAACTCACCGGGTAATCCTGGGGATGTGGACCTGGCTTCACTTGCTTCCATTCAATGTCCCAGCCATTGTCCGGAGTGTCGTCTTCTGGGTCTGATGCAAATGGGCACCCCAGCTTGACTGACTCCCCTTTGGGAAGGTAGATGACATCCTGCCCCTTTTCCTTGATCCTCACAGCAAAACAGGAAACTAAAAACAAAGAGCCACATGGCACATTAAACCAGGTCTTTTTTAAATTAAAAAACAACAACAATTTTTATTGGTTTTTAAACAAATACAATAACCATTAAACACTTATCCACAGCTAATAGTGTTTGTTTTATCCATTGTCTCTAGACATAACACTTACACATTCAACATTCAAACATATTACTTAACATACACTCTCCGCTGAGAATATTGAGCAGCTGGTGTAAGAAGATTTTAATTTATTTTTTTGAATAATATTTATTAAAGTTTCAATGAAATTACAAAAATAAAATGAAAAGAGGAGAAAGAGAAAAAACAAAAGATACAAAATACAGAAAAATAAAGAAAAAATAATTAAAAATAAATCAGTCTTTCCATGTCTTGTCTTTCATTTGCTTATTTCCCTGACTTCCTCACACCTCCCTTTTTTGTATTCTAGTTCAATAGTTGTTTCAGCAAGTCCTTACCCTTTTTGCCTTTATCTTAATATTTTATCTTAATCTATTGTAACTTTACATTTTCACCTGTTAACAATCCACCTTTACATACCCCTTAAGAAGATTTTAATTTTTGGTCATTAACATAGTCAAAGAAGGGGTCCCTGTTTCTTGGAAGGTGTCTCTATTCATTAGGCTTTTTATTGCCCTCCTGTGTCTAGTGAGACCTTGCTGTATCCCAGATAATATTCTCCCAGACTAAAACCAGGTTTTTTTCTACCAGAAAAGGTTTTGCAAAGTGTGGTGCCTTTCATATGAATGCGGCAGAAGTCCACTACCACAGAATTCCTGACAGGCCGTCCAGTCTGTGCTAAAGAACCTGCAATGAAGACCCACCAACCTCTGAGCAAGACTCTGTTCCACTGCTGAAGGTATTGTCGGGAAGTTCTTCCCAACATTTGTCAAAATCCACTTCCTTGCAATTTGAACCCACTGGTTTGTGACCTCTCGGAAGCAGCAGAATGCTATGAAGATGGATATTAAGAACACAAGAGCCCTGCTGGATCAAGGCAGCTGCACATATGGTTGCAGCTTTTTACCAAAGTGCATGCCACTGAAACACTGCAGAAAGAGGCGCTGACGATGGCCACTAGCTTGAACAGCTTTACAAAAGGAGAATAATAATAATAATAATAATAATAATAATAATAATAATTTATTATTTGTACCCCACCACTTGGCTGGGTTTCCCCAGCCACTCTGGGTGGCTTCCAACAAAGATTAAAAATACATTAAAATGTCACACATTAAAAACTTCACTAAACAGGGCTGCCTTCAGATGTCTTCTAAATGTTAGGTAGTTGTTTATCTCTTTGACATCTGATGGGAGGGCGTTCCACAAGGCAGGCGCCACTACCAAGAAGTCCCTTTGCCTGGTTCCCTGCAGCTCTGCTTCTCACAGTGAAAAAACTGCCAGAAGGCCTTCGGCGTTGGACCTCAGTGTCCGGGCAGAACAATGGGGGTGGAGACGCTCCTTCAGGTATACTGGGCCGAGGCCATTTAGGGCTTTAAAGGTCAGCACCAACACTTTGAATTGTGCTCAGAAACATACTGGGAGCCAATGTAGGTCTTTCAGGACCGGTGTTATGTGGTCTCGGCAACTGCTCCCAGTCACTAGCCTAGCTGCCACATTCTGGATTAGTTGTAGCTTCAAGTCACCTTCAAAGGTAGCACCACGTAGAGCGCATTACAGTAGTCCAAGCGGGAGATAACTAGAGCATGCACCATCCTAGCAAGACAGTCCACAGGCAGGTAGGGTCTCAGCCTGCGTACCAGATGGAGCTGGTAGACAGCTGCCCTGGATACAGAACTGACCTGCGCCTCCATGGACAGTTGTGAGTCCAAAATGACTCTCAGGCTGCACACCTGGTCCTTCATGGGCACAGTTACCCCATTCAGGACCAGGGAGTCCTCCACACCAGCCCACCCCCTGTCCCCCAAGAACAGTACTTCTGTCTTGTCAGGATTCAGCCTCAATCCATTAGCCACCATCCATCCTCCAACGGCCTCCAGGCACTCACACAGGACCTTCACTGCCTTTACTGGTTCCGATTTAAAAGAGAGGTAGAGCTGGGTATCATCCACATATTGATGGACACCCAGCCCAAACCCCCTGATGATCTCTCTCAGCGGCTTCATGCATATGTTAAAAAGCACGGAGGAGAGGACAGAACCCAGAGGCTCCCCACAACTGAGGGCCCAGGGATGTGAACACTCATCCCCCACCAGCACTTTCTGGACATGGCCTAGGAGGAAGGAGCAGAACCACTGTATAACAGTGCCCCCAGCTCCCAGCTCCTCTAGACAGTCCAGAAGGATGTTATGGTTGATGGTGTCAAAGGCCACTGAGAGATCCAGCAGAACCAGGAAACAGCTCTCACTTTTGTCCCTAGCCCACCGGAGAACATCAACCAGTGCGACCAAGGCAGTTTCAGTCCTATGATGAGGTCTGAATCCCAATGGGAAGGGATCCAAATGGTCCGCATCCTCCAGGCGTGCCTGGAGTTGTTCAGCAACCACCTGCTCCATTAGACGGATCACAGAGAATAAGGCTACTACCCTCCTTCAGAGGCAATACAGACATTCCCACACTTATGTGCGATAAACTTACGCACGTCCGTGCATATGCATGGCTCCAGGATATAAATAAAGAGATTCAAACCAGGAAATGGTGGGAGAGAGCTGGAGAGCCCCCATGGCTCACCAGGAGACCCTCCCTGCAGCCCAAAGAGGATGCCGTTGAGGGCGAAGGAAGCCCCAAAGAGACCAGAGGTGAAGTGGGGCTTTGTTTACACCAGCCAACCCCAGAGCGTCAGCTCTAGTTGAAGAGAGATTTGTGTGGAGAGCAAGCAGGAAAGAGAGCTGGAGAGCAGGGGGAAACAGGTGTTTAGAGGCGTTTTAGAGGGTGTGTTCCACTTACACGATTTTCGCTTATGAATGCGGGGGCCTAGAATTTAACCCCCGCCTAAGTGGGGGGGGGGTACAGATGCCTATATACATCTGAGAACCAGTTGCTGGAAACTATAAGACGGAAGAGAGCTGTATTGCTCATGTCATGCTTGGGGTTTTCCCCCAGAAGCAACTGGCTGGCCACTGTGAGAACAGGATGCTGGACTTGGGTGGGTCTTTGGCCTGATCCAGCAGTGCTCTTCTATTAATAATATTAATGTCCCGTGACTGTAATTGGTTTTAACTTTCATCTGCCCCACCGGCAATAAAACATGTTTCTCCCGTATCAGTCCATAAAGGTGTAACTCACCAACGCTTTGACATTGCCCCCGAAGGCACAGCCTTCCATTGTCTCCAGAGACAAGATGGATGCCGACAAGTTTTCAACATATGGTTTTAAAGAGTTTTAACTTGCCTTGGGACTCTGCTGGTGAACAGTGGGTAATAAATTTAGGAACCACCCCCACCACAACAGCAGCAAAGTTCCTTATGTTCTGAACAGCACCACTGACTTCCTCTTTGTTTCCTCAATCCAATTCAAAGTACCCCTTAGGATATTCCAAGCCATGCACGATTTAGCATCAGGATATCTGATGGACCTGCCTTCTGCTATATTCATTTATATTTGATCTATATTCTGCTTTTCAACTGAATGATCCTCAAGGCGGCTTACAATGGGCTGCAATTAATAATATATTAAATTAAATTGTAAATAAAATTTTAAAATATGCTTGTGCCACCTTTAAAGTGGGGCGGCCGGGGGGTGGGGTGGGGGGAGAAACCTCACCAAAGCAGCATACAATTAAAATACCACAAAGTACAAACAGCAATCTGTGGGGCTACCCTTGGAAAGTCAAGGACAGCCCTCAGAAACCTCAGCTGGTCTAAAACACATTTACTGGGGTCAGGGATGATGAATGCTTTAGTCCAAACAACATGTTTCCCACCCCCTGTTTTAGAGACTGGATTTTTATTACTTGCCTACCATAATTATTTTTTACTTTGCTTTTTCACACTGATTATTATGATGTTTTATTATGCTTCTCAATGCAGCTGCTTTTAAACTGTTTTACTGCTGGCTTTTACTGCTGTTTCTTCCTTTTAATGCATGGCTGCTTTTATTGTGTTTTTCGATTTCCCTAAGCCACCTTGCCCTAGTTCGCACGACACAGTAAGCCCCTTTGCTCTTCTTGGGTCCTTTTCGACTGTTGCGCCATTCGGAGAACGCTATCCAAACTGGGAGTCATAATCTTTCTCCTCACTCAGGTTTAAAAATGAGGTTGCATAGAATGGCGCACGGGGATTTAATTTATTAGCAAGCTTCCTTCAGTTGCTGCCCTTTCTTTAGAGAGGCAGTCAACACAGCTGCTGCAGTAACAATATTCCTCCTCAGGGAAAAAAGTGTGGGTGCCCATTTATATATCATCTGCTGCCCACTGTAGCACCCAGTAAGTGGCAGCCATTTTGAATTATCCAGAGTTCAACAAGCACCTCAGAAAAGGGCATTCTGAAGGGAAACAAAGCAGTGGCTGCTCTGATTCTCTTCCCCACATACAAAACAATAATCATAATCATAATCACTGCTCAAAACATAGCTGAAACAAAACAGGCAATTTCAACGGCTGTGGAACAGTCCTTGTCAGTCCAGTATGGCCCTAACCTGATATTAGGATTATTTGCTACCCTTTCGTTGAAAACACAGCGAGTCTCTGGTGCTTGTTGTGCTTAGTCATACCTGCTGTGAAAACTGAGATCGTTGTCTAGGATTAAGATAATAAACGGGTATGATAATAGTTTAGAAACATTCAGAAACCTGTTCCCCAACTCTATCTAATTAAAATTATGGGATACCCTCCAACAGTCCTTGTTTACTTGGAACAACCCTGATTTTCTCGCCCTTGTCTCCAGGAAATCACGGTTCCTGTAGATTGAGGAATTGAGTAAAGAAAAGGGCGTAAGCTTGTGCATTTCCCCAAATGGGAAACCAGTTTAGGAACTGGAGCTCCGCATGAGGAGCTCCACTCAAAAGCATTGTCAACACCTAAAATGATCATTATAATGATAAACCATTGGTGGGAGGGAGGTTCAAGTACACAAGAGGAGCCCTGCTAGATCAGGCCAAAAGGCCGATCTAATCTAGCATCCTGTTGGCCACAGTGGCCAATGAGATGCCTCTGAGAAGCCCACAAGTGGGGCATAAAAACTGTAACAACCCTCTCCCCACATGCAGCTCCCAACTACTAGTATTCAGAAGGTATATCGCCTCCGACAGTGAAGGCAGAATGCAGGCATTGTGGGGTCTGATAGCCTGATCTCCCATGAATTTGTCCAATCCTCTTTTAAACCTCTCCATGTTCGTGGCCCTCACATACAGCTGGTGGGAGTGAAATCCATGCAGAGGGCTAGCCTTGTGAGCTGGGCCGGCCCTCCCATTAGATGGGTTGAATATCTTGCCTCAGGTGGCAGTTCACAAAGAGCAGCAGACTGGTATCCCTCCACCAGACCACCTGCTCAGCCACGGTTTGGCTCAGTCACCCTCCGGCTTGTCCACTATCCCCACCCATCTCCCTGTGCTTGCACTGACATAGCTCTGTGGCAGAGCTTCTGATTTGGATGCAGAAGGTGAATCTGTGGCAGGTTGGGCCGGGGAGAGAAATCCTGGACAGGCCCCTGCCCTGCCCATCAGTGTGGAGAATACTCAGCGTGGACTGACTCAGTAGGATGCAGCTTCCTCCGTTCCTATTGAAGTATGAGGAAGCAACAGCAAAGGTCACTGAGCTGGTGGTGTCAATGGCTACAGCACATCCCACCAGTGGGTAATATTGCAGCCATTTTGAAACTCCTTTGCTGGTAGAGATCAGTGAGATCTCTGCAAGGATGAGGGGGAAATGGCTCTGCACTTTCTCTGCCCCTTATGACTCAGACTCCGTTCTGCACCAGGAACCTTTGCTTCTAACTATTGTTAAGAGTTTGGGTTTTAAGATGGGTGCCAGACCCCCCTAATCTAGCAAGTGTTAGAATTTAATACAGATTTCTAAGGCTTGGAATAGCCAGGCTAGCCTCCTGCTGAGGCGATCGCCTGGGTGATGAGCCATTAAGGGGAATTCAGGGGTTCAGTGGGAGACGGCAAATGGGTGGGGGGCCCTCCCTCAATAGAAAAACCCAGAGTTTGGAGCAGAGGTAGCAGTGATGTGACCTAGAGGTAAAGCAGCAAGCTGGAGAGAGAGTCAAAGCAACAATTGAGACCAATGTTTGATTTCTGTTTGAATCCAAAGCTGTAGCTATGGGAGAAACAAGACCCTTTTGGGGTATTAATGCTGTGAACCCCTCCACCGTAGGCTCAGGTTGCACATATGCATAAATAAACCGTATATCCCAAAGACACCACAGTCCCCTCTGTGGAAAACATGAACCCTGGATAAGTGCCTGGAACCCCTGGAATCTCACACCACTCAGAGTTTGGGGTGGTGTGCAATACTGTGGTGTCAGAAGTGGAGTTTCCAGAGTGTGGGTGGGCAGCTGAAGGATTTGGGCAGCAAAGAGATGCAGTCAGTAGCTGAAGGCAAGGGGGAAGATGGTGCCTCAGAGAAAGGTTAGCAGGCTAGAGCTGAGGAGCTGCTGCTGCTTGATTTCCCCATTCCTTGGGAGCATGCTGTGGGGAATGGGGCGCAGGAGGAATTGGAGGTGTGTGTGAACGTGCAGGAGGAGCAGCCAGCACCTGAGGAAATGATGGTGTTTTCTTTGGTGGAGGAAAAGCTCGAGGCCTATGTGCATGCAGCTGGCTCCTGCTGAATTGGGAGAAATAAACCCCTCAATGGTTTTGGCCCTTGGGTGCCCCAATATGGCACTGTGGGGTGGGAACCAGTCCCTATATTGTGTGCAGCCCTTAAGTAGTCTGGGCAGCCAGAGTCATCCAGGGTCCCATGGGTTTTGGGGGCAAGAGTCACTGTGAGGGTTATGTTCCTTTGTTTGGGCCCATGAAGCATTTAAGAGATGCTGGAAGTAAGCAGAGGTGGTGGGATTCCTGGCTGCCATTTTGGGTGGACTGAGCCACCTGATCCTGAGTAAAAGGACTTGTGCCAGGACTTGGATTTGCAGTTTGGGGCAGGGGATGAAGTGGATGGGCCCAGGGGCAGCAAGAGGAAGTGTGCCTGTGAGGAAGCAGATGTTCTCCTAGAGTTGGGTCTTGAAGCCCTGCTTGCAGCTACAGAGACTGTTTTAGGACTCAAGTGTGAGTCTGGAGCCCCTGACCCACAGCCTGAGGTGAGCTGAAGTGAAACTGAAGGGCTCCTAAAAAACTGATGCCGTGATTTGAGCCTTGAAGTAGCTGTTGATCTACTGGGACCTTTGTGAAATCCCAAGGAAAAGAGTACGGTAATTTAGGCAACTGCATGGTGTGGAGGTGGGGTTGCTGTATTAGGACTGCTTATTCGCTGCATGGATCCTTCCTGAAAATTTTAGCATTTATTGTTATTATTTTTAAAATGCTGTTATTTTTGCATGCTAGAAACTATTTAATGGTTTTTAGGAATTGTAGTAGCACCAGGAAAAGGATGAGCAAGGGTAATGAAGCTCTAGTACTAAGGCTTGCATCTTGACTTAAACATGTTGGAAACCCATTATTTTGGGGCTGGCAAATGTGGGAGACTGAGTAAGCTGCTTTGGGATGCAGAACTGACTGGGAGCGTGCACCAAGGGGAAAGAGGGAGGTCTTAAGAGATCCTGATGGACTGGAACTTGCATGAAAGAAATCAACTGTTACTCTCCTGGTATTGGATTAAAAGTTTAATTGTGTTTTATTATTAGTTTTGGATGACGTGTGTTCTAATGCCTTTGCTAACTTGCCTGTTATTTTTCTGCAGGGAAGCTGTACTTTGCTGTTTGTTTGTACATCTAGGACCAGATGTTCTTGGAGAGGGGGTAGTGTTATGAGTTAGGAGCGTTAAACTGGGTGCCAAACCCCTGGATCCAGAAAGTGATAGAACTTAATCAAGGCTTCTAAATCTTGGACTAGATAAGATAGCCTCCTGGTGAAGAGTCATTAAGAGGGATTAAGGGGCTCAGTGTGAGACAGCAAATGGGGGGGGGGACCCCCTTGTTTGAATCCAAGGTTGCGGCTATGGGAGAAACAAGACCCTTTTAAGGTGTTAATGCTGTGAAGCCCTCCATTGTAGGCTCAGGTTGTCTATATGTGTAAATAAACCATATATCATAAAGACAACACAGTCTCTGCTGTGCGTCATTCCAAAAGAAAACATGAACCCTCAGTAAGCGCCTGGAAGCCCTGAAATCTCGCACCGCTTTGAGATTGGGGTGGCGTGCAACACTATTATAATTAGCAGCAAGTTGTGGACATCTTCCACTTGTTTGCCCAAATTAAGGGGTGCGAAATTGGGGTCAATCTCAAGCAGGCAGCATCCTTGGCAATCTTCCCCAAACACCTCTTTCTCCTGCTTTCCTTCCTCAAGAAACTCACATTTTTCCATGACTTAAACCACTTACTGCTCAGTACCAAGCTGCAAGAAACATTAGAGGATATACAGTTCCCTTTGCTTAGAAGAGGAGGCAAATTGGGGTGCGGGGCATTTTGCAGGGAAACTGAGGATGGGGAGAGCAAAGCCAATATTGGGCAGAGCCAGGGAAAAGATGTGCTTGTTCAACTAATCTGGAATGCCATGATGAAAACTGAAGGAAGACAATCTCAGAAGGGGAGTTCCCAATCTTAGGCAGATCTGCTCAGCAGGAAGTCTCATTGGGTTTGCTTTCAAACAGGGATATCATGGATACTACCCACCCACCAGGGCTCCTTTGTGGGGAAGGGTAGAATATAAAGTTGTTGTTGTTGTTTTTTTATTATTATTATTATTATTATTATTATTATTATTATTATTTATTATTATTTATTATTATTATTATTATTATTATTATTATTATTATTATTTATTTTTATTTTTATTTTTATTATTATTATTATTTATTATTATTATTATTATTATTATTATTATTATTATTATTATTATTATTACAACACAGCTGCTGTTCTGGAAAACAAAGTAAGTCCCTTCTGACCATAGCACACACAAACAATATAGAAGTCTACTAGTTTGTTTTCAGACAGCTGGTTGGGATTTTTTCCCACCCACATGCCATACAACCCGGAGGAACATAACAACAACAATTACTAATAAATAATAATAATAATAATAATAATAATAATAATAATAATAATAATGTTACATTGCTATTAGGTTGTCGCCAATGCTGGTCCTACTCAGAGTAAACCCACTGAAGTTAATGAGCACAACTAGCAGGTTCATTACTTTCAACAGGTCTACTCTGAGTAGAACTTAGGTACAACTTATCAAATAAAACGCTGCCCATTCTAACACTTTCACACGGCAAGAGGGGGACATGCTTGCAAAAACCAGGTAAATAAGGAGGAAATGAACAAGAAGGGAGAAACTCTGGCAGGATGGAATAATGGGGCAGCCTCAGGAGCCAGAGCCACATAAAACGAGGCTGGGGCATTCATGAGCTCATTGCTTCCTCTCTTTTCTTAAGTCCCCCAAAGTCATAGAATCATAGAATCATAAAAATGTAGAGTTGGAAAGGACCACGATTTATTTTTATAAACTGAATTGATATTAAAATTTAGCTTGCAGGCAGGGGGCTTTTTATCTGTGCAAAGCTCCACACTTTTTCAAGAGCAACCTTTCCCCCTATTGTTGGCACAGCCATTATTAGTTAGCTGAATGGTGACCTTCTTTTTTAAAAAATGCCTGCTCCAAAGGTCTTATCTTACTACACTAGGGATTATATAGCTATATCTGAAATTTCATGCATATCAGTTAATATCTTGACACTCCTCCATGAAAATAGCTGTTTACTTGGCCGTTTTCCTACGTTGTGAAGGCTGAAATTTCAATTCAGTGGAGCAGGGTCAAGATATTAACTGATATGCATGAAATTTCAGATATAGCTATGTAATCCCTAGTGTAGTGAGATGAGACCTTTGGAGCAGGCATTTTCAAAAAAAAAAAAATTTATGAACTGCCCTACTTTTCAGTGGTGGCACCGCTGTCCCAGGATGTGGTTGCCAGGCTACACTGGATGACCACATTACAGATGTCCTTTGGCGCTTTTTCTTCTGCAAAGCTTTTAATGATTAGTATTGCTGCTTTTCTCTGCATTTATTTATTTATTTATTTATTTAAATTTATTTAAATCTGCTTGCCTGCATTTTTATTATGATGATAAAACAGAATAAATTGAATACAATTCTTTCAATTAAAAATGATGGCATTGTAAAAAAATTATGATGGCATGCGTGTATACTAAATTGTGCTTTTAAAAAAATATTTCCTCCCCTCTCTGCTTAAAGATTCTCCTGGTGGGTGTACATTTATCCTCACATCAACCCTGTGAGGTAGGTTAGGCTGGGCCACTAGAATGGGGATTTGGACCCGGGACTCCCTCTAGCCACTGACACCCCTGCCACTACACCACACTGCCTCTCATCAAAGGCAACACTCTTTTTTCTTCATCGTACAACAATATAAAATACAGTATTGGGTTCTCTCGTGGGCTATTGCCCTTTAGTTTGTGCTCACCTTTTCTTTGTCGCTTTTACAACACAGAAATTAAAGAAAGAAAGAAAGAAAGAAAGAAAGAAAGAAAGAAAGAAAGAAAGAAAGAAAGAAAGAAAGAAAGAAAGAAAGAAAGAAAGAAAGAAATGTAGCCTTACCTAGCATCACACAGAAGACGAGGGATCGAAAATCCTTGTTCCCTGGCATTGCAAAAAAATGAAGCTGGACTTCTGTGAAGAGCGGCTGCTGAAGAGGCTTGTTGCAGGCTCCAAGGCAGGCAGAGTCTGTCAAATGATGATCTGGAGACGGGTGTCAAATCTTCTCCTGGGCTCACTTAGTCTGCGCTGTCAGGATTCCTTTGGGTTGACTTGCAGCAGGTGACTGAGGGCCTCCAAACTCTGTAAAAGGAGCCAGTGACCCATCCCAGTTTCCTTTGAAGTAATTGCAATGCACACTTAACAATTAGGTCACACTTTCATCTGAGAGGTTGCCAAACACACACACACACACACACACACACACACACACAAAACCAAGGATGTGTGCAAGTCAGGTCCCTTGCTGGATCCACACGCCTAAACTTCAGGGCAAGTCCGTTCAGTTTTCTCAGGTCTTTTATTTATTTATTTTTGAAATTATCCTAAAATAATACGTTGCAAAGAAAACCACAGAGCTATTTGCTGCTAGGCTTTGGATCCAGGATGTGGCATAGAGCACTTTAGGAAGGGAGCTTTTCCTTTATTTTGATGTATTGTGCAATTAATATACAATGAGCTTGCTGCCCTGTGATCCAAGCACGCTTGTAGAACATTTCCCCTCCATTCTGCAATTTGTTTGACTGTTATTTTTTAAGCACGGAATTCCAAATTTTTCTTCACACATTTTTACCTAAGAGACGAGCACGTTTTTTAATCTAAAACACACATTTTAGTATGTTTTTGAGCTGCATATACGGCAACATTCAGAGAAGGGGATTGTATTTTGACCTGTGAAGTAGTCCAGGAAGTGAGAATAAGGTCAATTTGCTTACAAAATGTCCATTCAAGCATCGCTGGTCTTAATTCTGGCTCAGAATCAAACCAGCTTCAAGCCACTGTCTAGGGTCCTGGCTGGTTTCCCTAAACCATGAGGTTTGGGGGCAAAGACAAACTATAGTTAATTCCAAATGGACGTGGAAGTGGCTCACCAGGTAGGGCAGAACAGCACCAGTAGCTTCCTGGCAGGTGAGGCACTGCTTATTCCCGGAAGGGAGATGGGTGATGCAGCGGTGGGGTGGGGGTCAGCATGCTCCTTGCTGTTGTGTTTGCACTGCACCCCATAAATACAACCCTGCTGGATCAGGCCCATGGCCCATCTAGTCCAGATTCCTGTTCTCACAGTTGCCTCTGGGAAGCCTGAAATCGGGGGCTAAGTGCAGCAATGTCGGGGACTGCCCGGTGGCTCTGGCAGTGTGTGGCAGAGGAATAATAATAATAGTAATAGTAATAATAGTAATAGTAATAATAGTAATAATAGTAATAATAGTAATAGTAATAGTAATAGTAATAGTAATTTATTATTTGTACCCAACCCATCTGACTGGGTTTCCCCAGCTACTCTGAGCGGCTTCCAGTAAAATATTAAAATACAACAATTCATCAAATGTTAAAAGCCTTCCGATGTCTTCTAAAAGTCAGATAGTTGTTTATTTCTTTGACATCTGATGGGAGGGCATTCCACAGGGTGGCTGCCACTGTCGAGAAGGCCCTCTGCCTGGTTCCCTGTAACCTCACAGGGAGGGAACTGCCAGAAGGCCCTCAGAGCTGGACCTCAGTGTCTGGGTTGAACAATAGGGGTGGAGACGCTCCTTCAGGTATACTGGACCGAGGCCGTTTAGGGCTTTAAAGGTCAGCACCAACACTTTGAATTGTGCCCGGAAACATACTGGGAGCCAATGTAGGTCTTTCAAGACCGGTGTTATGTGGTCTCGGCAGCCACTCCCACTCACCAGTCTTGCTGCTTCATTCAGGATTAGTTGTAGTTTCCTGGTCACCTTCAAAGGTAGCCCCACGTAGAGCGCATTGCCATAGTCCAAGCGGGAGATAACCAGAGCATGCACCACTCTGGCAAGACAGTCCACAGGCAGGTAGGGTCTAAGCCTGCGTACCAGATGGAGCTGGTAGACAGCCGCCCTGGACACAGAATTAACCTGCACCTTCATGGACAGCTGTGAGTCCAAAATGACTCCCAGGCTGTGCACCTGGTTCTTCAGAGGCACAGTTACCCCATTCAGGACCAGGGAGTCCTCCACACCCGCAGGTCTTCCGTTACTTTGTCTAATCCTTTTGTAAAACCATCCAAGTAACACCCCCTGACACACACTCCCATCATCTTGGGCCCTTCACAGGAGCTGCCTCATGTATCCAACATCACCCTTCCATAATGCCTAGGGGTCATGGCAGGACATCTGCAGCACTCCTTGAAGGGAAGGAGAGCAGGCCAGAACGGTGGCTGCAAGGTGGCAGCTACCCCAAACAGTTTCGCTGACACTTTCACCAAACGGGCAGCGCACATTTAAACAACAACCACAACAATTACTGTAAACCTCCACCCCCCCACAGGTCCAGCTTGACAGGTGGGTATCATAGAATTGTAGAGTTGGAAGGGACCACCAAGGCTCATCTAGTCAAACCCTTGGCAGTGCGGGAGTAAGGCATGTTATTTAATTGCACAGCATTGTGCTGCCCGTTGGGGCTGCCATGCACAGCTCTATTGCAAGCCTCAGGGATCCAGTTGATGGTTGATCCTTACAAGAACACTGGGCAGAGGACTTTGCAATCTCCCACCATGGTCCAAGCAAGTCTATGCCTACCCCACACGCGATGTCAGTGTAAGCGTCCAGTGTAAGGCAGGTAGGGCCTGGCTTGAGTGAATTAACCCTAATTTTTAAACTGATGGGTTCATCAGCAATTTTTTAGTACTGGAGCAGTAAGAAGGCCCAGTCAGTGGGTCAGTGCATCTGGCTGTTAACCAGAAGGTTGATGGTTTGAGCCCACCCAGGGACAGTTGTGGGTAAGATACCTGCATTGCAGGGGGTTGGACTAAATGACCCTCAGGGTCCCTTCCAACGATGATTCTATGATATGACTGGCCACCTTTTTAACGTTTTTGCTTTATTGTGACAGCAACACACTGAAACCGATATAGATGCAAGAAGAAAACCGTCACGCCCTTAACACCTTGTATCATTGAATAAGATCAGGCCACAGAATAATTAAGCGAGGAAAGCTACAACCCAGTTGGGACAAACTTCTGAGGCGGCAAAGAGATAGGATCAGGCTGCCTTAAATCTAAACCACCCACCACTGTCTGTTATTAGAAAAACCAAAGTATCACCACCCAAAACACTCTGTTTAGAGCTAGACGTAGAAACTCACTGAGGTGGTACATTCATGAAATTCATCAGCGTTTTTGTGTGAATTGCTCCTGCTGTGCCCATTTTCCTGTGCAATTTTGCCAATATACATACTTTTACAAAGCAAATTTCCCTATTACAATGGATGTTTGTGTTAGTATTTCATTCTCTCCTGGCAGGATCATGTGACTCTCTTTATACATTCCATAACACTGTAAGTGTAGGAATGGAACTCAGACTAGAGAACTTCCGTTCTGTGTGCTTTTGGGTTTTGCTCTTTGTTCTCTGCTCTCTGACAGAGAAGACGTGTGTGAGAGATGCTAGTCACCCCAGCCATGTTTTGTTGTTTTAATTTGCTGTAAAAAAAGAAATGTGTGATGCCACATTCCTTCATCATCTGGCTACTTGCAGAACTCTGCTAAGCGTGCATACAGCTCCACTGGATGTGTGTCGCAGTGTTGTCCGTGCAGGGGATGTACAGAAAGTTTGTATGTTAATTTAATGAATGTATGCTGTCACATACAACCATTACCCAAATATATGCCTTTTTGCACACATTACATGCCTGGAGAACTGCATTGCAAAATTCAGAGAAGCGCAGATTTTGAAGGATGGCTGTATTTCGCCTGGCACATTTGCTTTGGAGATTGCAAATTAGGCAAGCTTGCCTTCAAATGTGAACTGAATCAAATTTCTCCTTAATCCCTACTCCCCAATAAATATGGTATCCAAAAATGTTCCTTGGTTGGGGGAGGTTCCATTTGAACTATACATTTAAAGCAGTATTATACCACTTTAAACAGTCGTGGCTTTCCCCAAAGGCTTCTGGGAATTACAATTCATTCAGGGTGATGAGAGTCATTGGAAGACCTCTCCCAATTCCCCTCACAGAGCTGCAATTTCTCAGAGTGGTTTAACAACTAGTTGTAGCTCTATGAGGGGAATGGGGCTCTCTCAACAACTCCCAGCATCCTCAACAAACTACAACTCCCAGGATTCTTTGTGGGGAGCCATGGCTGTTGAATGTGGCATGATACTGCTTTAAATGTGTAGAACAGGATGGGGCCAAAATCCTTGCTTGTGGAGAGCTAACAAAAGGGAGAAGGCTGTGCAATATAGTGTGTTACTGAAGTTATGGTGTCCAGTGAATTATTTGGTGGTGGAATGAAAGAGCATTCTGCAATCTGAAGCTGCAATACAGGTTGTCCCAGACTCTTAGTATCCATCTGCTTGCACAAGGCTGGGGAGCCTGTCAGCCTCCAGGTCAGTGGTTTCCAAATGTTTTCGAACCTCTGCCCCCTTGATTCCACCCACAATGCCCACTACTCTGCCCTATAAAAGGCATTGTGCAGAATAGTGGTTTGCATGACCAGCTAGGGAAGATAACAACACAGTAAAATTCAGCACTCCCACAAATGAAGATGCAAGGGTGAAGGAAATTGACAGCATGTAATCTTTATACATGAGTGGCTTCCCAAACATGCACAACCCTTCACCTACCACAGACGTGCGGTAACTACTAAGAAAACCAATAGCTATTCCCGATAATTGTGATTAGTGACAACTCAGAGTCGTAAATACATACAAACGTGACCAAAGGAAATAGCTTTGAAAGCGTTAAGAGCAATAAAGCCTTAAAGAAGAGGCGAGGAAGGTGTTTCTCTCTGGGCCAGGGATTCCTAAACTTGGGTCTCCGGCTATTTTGGACTACAACTCCCATCACCCCTAGCTAGCAGGACCTGTGGTCAGGGATGATGGGAGCTGCAGTCCAACAAGAGCTGGAGACCCAGGTTTGGGAAACATTACTCTAGGCTCTAGCCTGGTCCATCGTAAACAAGGAATAAACGTGCCGGGAGGGGCCCAACTTCAGCACCCCACTGCCGCCTCCTTGCTTCTTACTGCCCTTCTAGGTACTCTCAGTCCCCCTACAAGGGGTGGTAAAGGTAAAGGGACCCCTGACAGTTAAGTCCAGTCGCAAACGACTCTGGGGTTGCAGTGCTCATCTCGCTTTACAGGCCGAAGGAGCTAGCGTTTGTCTGCTCTGCAGACAGTTTGTCCAGGTCATGTGGCCAGCATGACTAAGCCGCTTCTGGCGCAACAGAACACTGACACCAGAGCAGCGCATGAAAACATTGTTTACCTTCCCGCCGGAGTGGTACCTATTTATCTACTTGCACTTTGATGTGCTTTCGAACTGCTAGGTTGGCAGGAGCAGGGACTGAGCAACGGGAGCTCACCCTGTCACGGGGATTCAAACCACCGACCTTCTGATTGACAAGCCCAAAGGCTCAGTGGTTTAGACCACAGAGCCACCCGCGTCCCAGGACAAGGAGTGGTACCAACTACTTTGAGAACCACAGCTGCAGATGTTGCTGACTCCCATCCTCCCTCACTATTGGGCAGTGCTGGTTGGGGCTGATGGGAGTCAGATTTCCAAGATACCTGGAAGGTCTCTAGCGCCCACATGCCAGCCCAGCCCAGTTCAGCCTCCCTCCCAAACGGTACCTTGCTCCACGCCTCTCCGACTGTGCATCCGGGCCCTGCCTCTCCGCTTTCTATCATCCTGCATCAGGAAGGGAAGGAAGGCAACCTGGGCACAGACAATGCCCTGCACCTTTCAATTAGAGTTTGACAGCCCGGAGCTAATTGGCGGTGACTCGTCCTCCAAACTAAACCCAGATGTAATTTATGAGAGCAAGCAAAGGAAACAAATGTTTGGATTCATCGCAGGGCAGGGTGCCTTTGCTAAGGCACTAGGCATTTTGTGGGACATCCCTCATTTTCACCAAACGGCAAAACCAGATCTGGCGAGCGTGTGGTGAATGTTTCTATAAAGTTTACGAGGCTCGGGTGCCTCCCTTGGTTTCAAAAGTTTTCGTGAGGAAAGGACTCGTACTAATCACTATTCACATGTATATTGCGCTTTGGCGTTATGTCATCATAAGGTCTTTGGTCTCAGTGCTCCTCACAACAGCTCAGAAAGATAGGCCAGAGCAGACTGCACATGGAGATTTTGCACAACCCTCCTGGGCTTTTTACAGTTAATTAATTAATTAATTTACAATGTGTATATATTGATGGGTGATAACGCCAAGGCCTGGTGCCTCCCCCAAAATGCAGCGTTGCCCGGGATTCATCACTCCAGTCTCCTGGCACGCTGATGTGGCCTGTATCAAGGGACATGAGCACACGATTAGCAGAGTTCAAAACAGAATCTCAGCCTTGAGGAGTAACACCTAAGCCTAATTTATTGCAAATTAAATCAAACGTAACAAAACAAAGAAAACATAGCTTCTCTCTTTGTCTTTCTTCCTCGGAAAGAGAGCTGCAAAAGCAAAAGCTATACAGTGGTACCCCGCAAGACGAACGCCTCGCAAGACGAAAAACCCGCTAGACGAAAGGGTTTTCCGTTTTGGAGGCGCTTCGCAAAACGAATTTCCCTATGGGCTTGCTTCGCAAGACGAAAAAAATCTTGCATCCCCCCGCGGGTTTTTTTCACTTTTTTCGCCCTTTTCTTTTCTGTTCCGCTGATAAGCCGCTTAACAGCTGATCGCTGGAAGCCGCTTGACAGCTGTAGCGCTAATCCGCTAAGCTGTCAATGGGCTTGCTTCGCAAGACAAAAAAACCGCTATACGAAGAGCCTCACGGAACGGATTAATTTCGTCTTGCGAGGCACCACTGTACAAAAACGGAACAGCGTATCTCCATTTCCCCTCACAAGACTCCAACAATCAGTGCTGGAATGTAAACAGACATGTGACATGCAACAATCCCACACACCTGCAGCCCGGGAGGAATGGAAATCTCAACATCCTCCCCCATTTCATGTAACCCGCTGCTGCAGTATTTCAGCCTAACTGCAACCGCTGTACATAAGTCTGAAGTTGTTCCCTGTCAACAACTTTTGACAACAGATCAGCAGGAATTTCCTTTCCTGGCATGTAGGACACCTGAATGAGTCCCATGATATACTGCCTGATTGTAGTAAAACCTCTAAGCACGTTATAAGAAATTTTAAATATCATCACAAAAAAACCCCTGTTGATTAAAATCAATTGCAAAAAAAAAAAAGATTAAAACACAGTAGCATCTACGTGTCTAGAAAGGCTTACCAGAACAAAACTCTTCTAAGCAGTGGGGAGCCCCTGTGGGGGGGCTTTCACAGCTTTGGGGCCATCACAGAGAAGGCCCTCTCCTGAGCTGCCACCCCTTTGAGCCTCTGAGGATAGAGGAACTATCCAGGTGCTGATCTCAACATCTGAAATGGTTTTGAAGGGAAGGAGATGCTCTTTCTGTTATCTGGGGCCTGAGACATTATGCAGAATCCACTTAATCAGAGGCACACCTTCCAACCCACATGAGATCACAGAGCCCAAAATATGCGCTTCTTTCGAAGCCGTGCTTGCACAGCACCTTCAAATCTGTGTTTTGGAGAGCTGTGTGAAATCATGGTTTAAAAATAATAATGTTTTTTTAGGGGGGTGCTTTTTACAGGGCAGGATCTAAGCGTCAAATCATGTGAGATCATGGCATACAAAATGGCCGCCAAGCTCTCAAGCAAGCAAACAAATGGGATGTCCCATTTTTTTCCAGGACACTTGCGGGTTATGAGAGAGTCCAGCTTTCCATACTTTTCAAGTTGGTGACACACTTTTTAGACGTGTATCATTTCGTGACATAGTCATTCAGTTTTCCTAGTGAACTGGAGGTTAAACTAACCCCTTTTCCAGCCCTGGGAGGTGTGTGAAGAGCATTTGCACGACACAACTTCACACTGCAGCCGACACACTAGTGTGTCGCAACACACAGTTTGGAAAGCTCTACTCTAGTCTACGAAGGCTGATACATCTGTTGATCTCTAAGGTGGCACGATATTGCTCTTGTGCCAACAAGCTCACATAGTTGCCCCTCTGAAATTTGATGCTTTGTGAGCATCCTCACAGGTCAGACCCATGGCAACCATTTTGTGCTGTCACCCACAGCACTTTTATCAATATAAGATGAACCGCATCCGCCCCCCCAGCACTGGTCAGACTTATAGTCTCTGAGCACAGTAAGAGTCCCACTGGTTCAGATCAGAGGCTTGTCTAGCCCAGTAAGCTATCCTCTTGGTGGCAGATTCTCCTTCATGATTGCCAACAACACAACTATCTTGACTAGTAGCCATCGATAGATTTATTTCACCCTCCTTGAATTTGTCTAACCCCCATTTAAAGTTGTCCAAGTTGGCAACCATTACTCCATCACATGCAAGCAAATTCCATAGTTTAACTGCATGAAAAAAATACTTCATTTTGTCTGCCCTGAATCTTCCAACATTCACCTTTGTTGGATGATCCTGGGCAATGAGAGATGGAGGATTTTTTTTCTTTTAAAAGGACTAGAAATTTGAGCATTAAAATAAATTCATGCCGATTTTTCTGCTTTGAGGAGCTGTGACAACACTTCTCAAAGTTGATAGTAAAGTGTATCTAGAGCGTGGGTGGAAATGTAAGAGCATGTGAGCTGTGCTGGATCAGGCCAGAGGCCCATCTAAGCCCAACATCCTGTTTTCATCAGATACTAACCCAGGTGGCCCTGATGGGAAACCCACAAGCAGAGCTAGAAGGCAATAACGTTTGGTATGTAAAGGTATACTGCCTCTGTCCATGGAAGTTCTCTGTAACTATTGTGGCTAATAGCTGTTGATGAACATGGATTTATTCAACTCCCTTTTACTCAGGGCCAAACTAGATGTGTCACTGCCA
Organism: Podarcis gaigeae; assembly: GCF_964106915.1. NCBI lineage: Eukaryota > Metazoa > Chordata > Lepidosauria > Squamata > Lacertidae > Podarcis > Podarcis gaigeae. The sequence continues at coordinate 13,774,494 of NC_139693.1, read as the reverse complement.
TAAACACGCAGGTTTCTAAACGCAAATTGCATCAGTTGGTGAGGTGGAACGATAATTCTTTTTTAAAAATCCTTCTTTGATGTCAGTATTGGCCTTGCAAGGAATTCCCCTCTGGGTGCTAACAGTCAGTATGAACCCATGGCTGGATTTGTTTTTACATATGTAATTGTTTTTCATTGTTTCTTCTACGGAATTGTTTTTAATTGTTTCTCTTGCTGTTTTTCTTACTGATTGTTGATTAAGTCTATTTTATGGGAAGTTATTCATAAACGGAATCAAGCAATAAACAAGCAAATAATTTGCTTTGGGAGGAAATTCCTTTCTGGATTGAACCACGGTTTATTATAAGCGGAATCCAGCTGGTGCCCTTGAGCTCACACAGTGGGGAATGTACACCTGTCCATTTTGTTTTCTCTTAATTTTCTCAGTCTTAAATTCAGTTTGCTACATTTCCTCACCAGTTTGTGGTTTTGTCTCTGTCTAGTTTTTGGCACCGGGAAAAAACTTTCCTTTTTATCTCGGTTTTTGTCCCTTAATCTGAAGAGTTCTTAAATATTTGTGGCCTCCTGAGGTGAGGCAGGACCTGCTAGGCCTGTCTTTTATTTGTTTCTCTGTTCATTGATTGTGTTTATTGTAATTGATTTTAGTACATGGTACCTTGGTGGCGCTGTGGGTTAAAGCCTCAGCGCCTAGGACTTGCCGATCGAAAGGTCGGCGGTTCGAATCCCTGCGGCGGGGTGCGCTCCCGCTGCTCGGTCCCAGCGCCTGCCAACCTAGCAGTTCGAAAGCACCTCCGGGTGCAAGTAGATAAATAGGGACCGCTTACCAGCGGGAAGGTAAACGGCGTTTCCGTGTGCGGCTCTGGCTCGCCAGAGCAGCGATGTCACGCTGGCCACGTGACCCGGAAGTGTCTCCGGACAGCGCTGGCCCCTGGCCTCTTGAGTGAGATGGGCGCACAACCCCAGAGTCTGTCAAGACTGGCCCGTACGGGCAGGGGTACCTTTACCTTTACCTTACCTTGGTTCTCTAACTCAATCCATTCTGGAAGTCCGTTCAACTTCCAAAATGTTCAAAAATCAAGGCACGGCTTCTGATTGGCTGATTGGACGTTCGGCTTCTGAAAAACGTTCACAAACTGGAACACTTACTTCCAGGTTTGCAGCGTTCATGAGCTGATTTGTCCGTCAAGTAAGCCATTCGGGAACCAAGGTACCGCTGTATTGCTATTGTGTTCATAAGTTGTTTCAAGGCCTTTTTATGAATAAAATGACTAATAAATAATAATAACAATAACAATAGTTCTAAAAATATGTTTTTAATTAAGATTTTCCATAAGCAACAAAAGTACATTCAGTGTCTCTATTTTCAAATTGTAGAGTCCTTCATATAGGTTGATTGCAGTCAATCTGAGACATTTTTGTTGTACATAATAGTAATAATAATTTTAAAACAAAAAGTCCTCATGGAAGTTCTTCAGAATTTTGATATGCATTTCTTCTGATAGACACATTTTTGTGTGTTCAGTTTTGCCAAAGATGCACATTTTTGCAATGAATTTTCCCCACAATAATGCATTTTTATATGTGATTGCCACTAATTATATCAGCATTTGGCTGTTAGAGGTACCAAGTTCCACCTGACATTAGGGGGGCTCATCGCATGTGCATGACATCACATGTGCAATACACACCCCTCTCTGTCTGCAAGGCCCCCCACCACCGCAGGCAGGGCCAGCGAGGCTTGGACACTCAAGATTGGGGGGTTCAGCCCCATCCCCACATACTTGGGGGGGGGAACCCTCATCCCCATAAAGTTGACATTTATGTTAGCTTTGATTCCTAAATTGCAGGGGGTTGGGCCCTTCCAACTCTACAACTGTATGATTCTGATCTATTAACCACCTTGGTTCTCCATCTTAAGGACCAAAACAAGAAATTCTGAGCTGCTGCTTGAGCCGCTGCTGGCATCAACACAGCTTCCTCTGCTATGTACTTCCCTCACCCTCTGGCAAGCACAGCTCTTAATTTTGGATGGAGGAATTGGAATTGCCCAATTCCGGGGCTGTTGGACGCAAGACATTAAAACTCCAGCAGATAATCTGGTGCAATTGAACTGCTCTGCTTTGCAGTCGGCATTCCTGGAAGTCAACATTCCAGTGTCTCTGGGTGGGGCTGGCCCCGGCCAATTGTGGCGCTGGTTGTAATGCAATTTGGTTACTTTTAATTAACTCTAGCTCTAATTAGGGACTGGAAGCAAGCCGGACAGAAAGCTAGTCAAGTGGCTAACTGATCTCACTTCCCAGGAAAGAATCCAGTATTTTGGCAGTGAAGCAACAGGGAGACAGTATTTGTGGAAAGAGGGTTCTGTGTTGTCAATCTTGGAAAGAAAGGAGAGAGGAGAGAGGAGAGAGAGAGAGAGAGAGAGAGAGAGAGAGAGAGAGAGAGAGAGAGGCATTTAACATTAGCCCAGGAGCCTAAGAGTGCATTAATCACAAGTCAAAACAACTCAGCAGGGTTTTTCAAAATATATAAAAAAACTCTCCAACAAAATCAACATGCCTCATCTTGTGGGTTTTGTATTTCCCTGGGAGTGGCATCCACAAATGGGTGGCAAGAATTGGTAACTCCGCTTGGTACACTGAGGTCATAAGAACTTAATTAAGGCCTTGCTGGATCCGGCCAAGTTTCATTGATGTACAGTATTGCAAACAGCAGCCTGCCAGGCGCGCGCATGCATGCCTCCTGCAAGCACAACAGCAGAAGCTGGCCAGAATGCGGAAGTTGACTGACCCTGGACGTGGAGCCTTTCCTGAGGAATCGAGAGCGTGAACTGGGGCATCCTGGCTCCCAGTTTCCCCTGAGAACAGGGGTGGAGAGACTCGAACCCAAGGGTCAAATGTGCCTCTCCAGACCTCAATGGCATGTGGGACTCCCCCCTGCCCCAGCAATGCACTCCCTCCCCAGGCTACACCCCTCACTGGCCCTGAGGGTTTCTGCCTGGCTGGCGTTTGCCCTTGAACTCGTAGCTGCGATTCCTGCATTGTGGAGGGTTGAGTTAGATGGCCTTTGGGGTCTCTTCCAGCTCAGCGACTCTATGACTCTATGGCAATGCCTCTTGCTTCACTGGCTGGAGGACGGAAATGGGTGTGTGTGGAAACTGGCCTGCTGGAGGAGGAGAAGAAGAAGAAGAATATGTACATTTGCTGCTCTGCCTACTTTGGCTTTCAGCCTTGCCTGGCGCTGACATGTGGCCCCCAAAAGGTTGCCCCACAGAGAATGCGGCCCTCAATAGGAAAAAAAGGTTCCCCATCCCTGATCTGTAATCCACCTTGAGTAAGATAATTCCCAATGTATTAGTGATGCATTGCATCAGGAAGGCACTTCCTTTCATCATTCCTGAACCTAATGCCATATCTATTAATTGGGATGACTTGGAGTTCTGAGCAATGTCCGGGTGTCCACGCCATGCTCACAGCATGCACCATTTCGCAAACCTCTTCTGCAGTCATGCTTTCCCCCTTAAATTAAAAACCCCACATGTTGTAATTGTTCCTTGCCAAGGAGTCAAGCAGTCGCTTGAGCACTCTGGCCACCCAATTCCAAATCTACAATATCATTTTTGAAATAAGCAACAGCAAGAATCTGTCACGGTGTTGTTGTTATACAAGTGGTTTTTTCCTTAGGGTATTCAAGGGTACACAATACCAGCATCTTCGCACCAAAATGTTAAAAGTGCAGCACTTAATGTAACAATTCATGGCGAGTACCAGCACCTTTTCCCCTAAGTAAATAAAAAAAGCACTGATGATGATGATTTTCATTTCTATACTGCTTTATATTTCAGAGAAAACACCTCAAAGCAGTTTGCGACCTACATTAAAACATCAAATAAAACAATCCAGAATGAAACATCACTGAAGAAAGTCAGATATGAAGTATACATTCAATGCAACATGTTTAACAGGAAACTAAAATGTTACCTTAAAAGATTTCAAACTAAAGCCTTACATAGGAGGTCAACTTCAGAATGCATATTTAACGCAGCAAAGTTAACCAAAAAAAGTATCTTAAACGTTTCAAAAGAAAGCATCACTAAAGGAAGTCAGATATAAAATGGACACTTAAAAGAGCATAATTAACAAGAGAACAAAAGATTATCTTGAATGTAGAACGTATCTGCCAATCCTGCCCATAGTGGTTCATAGCAGGTGGTGGCTATGGAAACTCAGGCTCCATGACCTGGGTCTGCAAGATGAGACAACCAAAATGTCATTGGCGATATCACGATTCAGGGAGCCTGCAGACTGTCTGCCTGCCTCCTCCCACTCAGCCGCCCTACAGCTTAGGGCAGGCAGCAGTCAGACCGTTTGGGGAACGCAGAACCTACGCGCATCCAAGCCACCATGTCTCTCCTAGGAGAGACGCGTGGCTTGGACACGCTGCAGGTCCCGCAGTGAGTACCGCCTGGCATTTTGTCACCCCCCCAGTGGTGACACCCAGGGCGGACTGCACCCACCACACACCCCTGGCAAAACGTAGCTTCGGGCTATTAGAGTGGATAAAAGCACCATAGCTCCACAAGTCTCAGAGAGGTGATGGGGAAATGCACTGGAAAACTGTGGAGGTGAACAAACGATTTACTGGAAGATGTAAATCAGCATGAATGTAGGATGAGTGCTCATTATATATATAAAAAATAGACCAGATTTGCCTCTGCATAGCAATGAGGGAGGAATTCGATTCAGTTTGCATTGAAAAACGGATTGATTAAATCTGCACATTCCAAAACAATGTGAGAACCAAAACAGAGCCAGTGTTTGAATTACGCACCTTCCCAAATTGTCTGATGCAATTCTTCCTTGTAAATGGAAGCAGAACATGACTTAAAAAGCAAAGAGTTATCTCTCACCTCTTATCAGCAGCCTGGGGCAATGTTGCCAAATCCTTGAAAACCTTCAGCATCTGTCATTTGGATTGCTGATACTCCAGGGTTTGGCAAATTGCCCTTCTTGTAAAGATCTCTCATAAACTAAAAGTACCTCAAGGGTACAAATGACAATATTTGGTGGTTATATGACCTGATTTTATTTCTAATACAAATATTGGCATGCGGTCTGTGCAAATGTCCAGCTCATCTAAGACTCTCCAGAAACTTTATTCTCAATAAAGATGGAACTCGCAGGTGAAGAATGCTTTTCTTTTTACACATCTTTTTTATTAGCTGTAAAGCGAATCTTTGTATGAGTTAACATATTATTATCCCTCTGCACCGTGCCTTTGTACTTTCCTCCTACTAGGCTGTGATGCTTCACGGTTGACAGTTTTAATTCTTTGTGTACTTTTTGTACTTAAAGAAAAACAAAACAAATCAAATTAAAAAAAGAAACAGAGAGGATTGAAATTGGCAGGTCCTCCCATCCCTGCCTCTGTCTCTAAGCTTTGTGCAAGCAAATCAGGATGGATGCTGAGCAAACAGAAACAGCAGCCCAGGCCTCTCCTCAAAGTGGCTCCACATTCTCTGCTCAACCGATTTTTCAAGTTATACCATTTGATCAATTGTGCCTCATCCAAGCACTTCCAGCTTCTTCCTTTCCCTCCTACTCTCCTCATCACTCACACCCTTCTCCTCAGTCATGAAAGTCTGTGCCTCATGTTCAAGGCGTGGCCCTTCCTCCCTGTGACAGCTCTCTTAATCGCCCGTGAGTCTCAACACTTCCCTTTTCCTTCCTCCTTTCCACACGACTTGGGTCACTGGGCAGTTCCCCTTTCCTTAGCTGCTCAGACAAACACCAGGATTTCAATAGGGACATTCTGGGCTTCCAGAATCTTCTGTACACATCCCTCACACCCTCCAAGTGCCCCTATTTTCCAGGGACATCCCTCATTTACAGAAGCTGTCCCGGGTTCTGATTTGATTCCAGAATGTCCCGCTTTTCTTTAGGATGTCCCTATTTCCAATGGCGGGACACGGGTGGCGCTGTGGGTAAAACCTCAGCACCTAGGACTTGCCGATCGCATGGTCGGTGGTTCGAATCCCCGCGGTGGGGTGAGCTCCCGTCGTTCGGTCCCAGCTCCTGCCCACCTAGCAGTTTGAAAGCACCCTTAAGTGCAAGTAGATAAATAGGTACCGCTCCGGCGGGAAGGTAAACGGTGTTTCCGTGTGCTGCTCTGGTGCCGGTTCGCCGGAGCAGCTTCGTCACGCTGGCCACGTGACCCGGAAGTGTCTGCGGACAGCGCTGGCTCCCGGCCTCTAGAGTGAGATGAGCGCACAACCCTAGAGTCTGTCAAGACTGGCCCGTACGGGCAGGGGTACCTTTACCTTTATTTCCAATGGAGAAATGTTGGAAGGTATGGAGTTATCTGACCCCGGAGCCATCTGAAGAAGAAGAAGAGTTTGGATTTGATATCCCACTTTATCACTACCCTAAGGAGTCTCAAAGTTGCTAACAATCTCCTTTCCCTTCCTCCCCCACAACAAACACTCTGTGAGGTGAGTGGGGCTGAGAGACTTCAGAGAAGTGTGACTGGCCCAAGGTCACCCAGCAGCTGCATGTGGAGGAGCAGAGACGTGAACCCGGCTCCCCAGATTACAAGTCCACTGCTCTTAACCACTACACCACAATGGCTCTCCAGAAGGCAATTCTGTATAGGGATTTTTTAAAATATGATAATAATGTATTGTTTAAAAAACGTTTAATGTTTTACAGTGGAACCTCGGAAGCTGAACACTTTTGAACTCGAATGTTTCGGCTTCCGAACAATCGAAAACTGGAAGTGATTCTTCTGGTTTTTGAATTATTTTCGGAAGCCGAGCGTCCGGCACTCCTGCAGCCAATCAGATGCTCTTGCAGCCAATCAGAAGCTGTTCCTTGGTTTTCAAACTGTTCTGGGAGTTGAACAGACTCCTGGAACAGATTAAATTTGAAAACTAAGGTACGACTGTATTATGTTTTTATATATGTTGGAAGCCACTCAGAGTGGTGGGAATAACCCAATAAGATGTGTGTGATATACATAGTAAAATTATCATTATGGAATGGGACGTCCCTATTTTCATCGGAGAAATGTTGGAGGGTATGATTCCTCAGTTCAGAGATGGGGAAGCTTTTTCGTCCTGAGGGCCACATTCCCTTCTAGTCAACCTTCCAGGGGCCACAGGGTAGGCCAGAGGTAAAAGCGGGTAGAGCAACAGATGCAAATGTTACCTTTCTCCATTTCCCCACCCAGACAAGAAAGAAGCATTGTTATCAGAGCTCCAGGAGGCACTCCAGCCAGGAGAAATGGAGCCTCAAAGAGGGTGCAAAGAAGGGTCGGACGGGGAGGCGGGGGGCATCCAGAGAGCCCCAGGGGCCACTTATAGCAGTTTGGAGGGCCACATTTGCCCCTTTGCCTAAGGTTCCCCATCCTTGCCTTAAACACTCAACGCTTTTTGGATGTAATCCCAACTAATCCCAGCTAATCCTTTTGACAAATTGATAAATTGTAGGGATGTCATGGCAGCATTATTCCAATACAGCAAGTGGCTTAGATAGTGGTGTCCTCAGGGCTGATCTTGGCATTTTGCAATCATCACAGCAGAGTTTCGCCATCTTGTTTTTAATGAGAGGAATCTGTTGACAGCCTGCTGTTAAGGCACTATGTGGAGGAGGAGGAGGCCTAGCCCATTATCATCTGTTTTCCCAGCCAAAATGGGGCTCTCCAAAGCAAGTGCCTTGGAGCGAAAGGGACCACCCAGCTCAGTATTGTCTACACTGACTGGCAGCAGCAGGGTTTCCACAAAGGCATCTTTCCCATCCTTAAGATTGAAGCTGGGACCTCTAGCAGACAGGAAACATGTGTTGTGTGGGGCTGCCCTTGTCGGTGGTCCAGGAACTTCAGCTGGTGCAGAACACAGCAGCCAAGGTGCTCATAGGAACAAGTTGCTGGCCGTATGTTACTCTCTTCAGGAAGAAAATAATTCAGGGCCTCCTGTCATTTTTACTCAGTGTGGCTGATTGGGTTAGATTGATCCTACAATGGTGGGTCCCTCAACCCACCAAGCATATAGTCTAGATAGGTAGGGAGATGGACTTGACCGCTCCAGCATGAATAGTGGCAACAAGGTTTGTGGGGATATAGATAGGGGGGATGGGGAAACACAATGCCTAAACCCTAGAAATTAATAAATGGTAGGATTTTATTTGGGGTATGAAGGGAGAATACAAACTGCAGTGGAATTCCTGGGCTAGCTTATGCCAAATGACCTGGCCAAGCTAGGACCACTGAGAAACAATACAGGGCTATAGAGATCCTTTGGCAATACAAGAGGACTGTCCTCCCTTAGGGTTGCCATGTGTCTGTTTTCCAGGACGTGTCCTTTTTTTCAGGAGTAAATTTTCTCTCCGTGTGGATCTTTAATATTTGCCAAAATGTCTCTGGCTATACTTTCTGGATGAGACATAGACATAACTGATGGTTGAAGACTTGCCTTCCTCTTCTCCTGCCCCTCTCAGCAATATATCACAGCTTCTATAGCCTACATGTAGTAGAGGTATTTAAAATGAGAGTCGTCACAGCGTCCTCTTTTTCTGCTCTTCAAAATATGGCAACCCTAACCTCCCCACCCTTTGTGCTGAGGTTGTGAACAGAGACTGGGGGCTTGGAAGGTTGCTAGAGTAACTGGAAGTGAGGTGACAGGAAAGGAGAGGTTTTAGCAAGGTATGCTGGGAAGAAGAAGGGGAGAGAAGAAAGACTGGGATCCATCTTGGGCAGGCTGGCTGAAGGCCGGCTGGGAGAGATCCTTGGACTCCAGGGCTGCACTGCTGTGGGGGACAAGCCTCTCTGGAAATGACCATGCTTTAAGATCTGGACTTCCTCCATGCAGACTGAAGGTGCAAATAGGTGAACGAACCATATTTCTTAAAGCCACGACAATCTCCGCCATATCTCAATTCTCCCAAGGAACACAGACCCTGGGTGAGTGCCTGGAACCCCATGGACTCTTGCCACTGCTCGGCAGAGAGTGGGGTTGGCGCATGACTTTTGTAACAATACATTATGAAAGCTGAAAAGTAATCCTGTTGCAATTCAAGGATAACAGTATAAACAAAGAATATGATTTCAGCTGAGTGTCACGTCAAAGTGCCTGTTCCCAGTCAGCAATGAAGGGAGAGAGAAGCTCAGATTCCTCCTTTTAGTCGCTTTCAGACCCCAAAGCCATCATTCATGCATCATGTGGGGAACTTTTATGGCTCCAGGAACCGGATCTATATCAGGCCCCAGCCTGTGGGACAACTTTGATAAATGGGCAGGCGCTTGTCAATCACACGGCATTATTATGGCATCACAGGTTGATAGGTGGGTTGTCATGCCCATTTCAAAATCCTTTGCATGGGCTTCGCTATGCTTCTCCTTTCTGTCACCAAAGCCAAAGGTAGAAAGGGGAGGATGATGCTCATCTCACCTCTCCCCCACTGCCTACTGCCTGCTCTCTGTGGTGTTTAAAGAGAAAGGGGACAACTGCATCAAAGAGCACTTTTGCAAAGGGCTTCAAAACACCCTCTGCACTCCCATTTGAGGCTCTGGAGGCTCAGACAGGAGCACGGGGGCTGTCTTAAAGCCCTTTGCAAAAGCAATACAGTATTTGAAGCAGCCCAGAACTTCTTTAAGTGAGCTACCCACAACCTTACCCCTTTAAAGAAGACATGTAGAGCTGCTTCCGAGAGTGCTTTTGCAAAGGGCTTTAACCCCACTCAGCAACCGAAGAGTAGGGATTACACCCTGCTGCCTCGGCTGCACAATCACGTACCCTGCTGGGAAGAAGGCAAGCAGCCAATGCAGGGTTAAACCCTGCCATGCCAGCCATTGACTGACATCACCAATGGTTTGAAGAAAATGGGCCTACTGTCCAATCTTGGCCTGTGGGCTAGAAGTTCCCCACCCCTGCTATGTTTGTTAATGCCAAGCATTCTGCTTTCACAAAAGCACCACCGCATGCCAGATCCCTTGTCTTGTCACAACCTGACCCCTCTCGTGTACACCAGTGTTTGTATCTCCTGATATTTAAGATTTGCCAAGCTCCCCAAACCGAGGGTTGCATACAGTGTTAGTCCTTCTCAAAGTAGACATGACTAATGTGGATTCAGTGATTTCAAAGTGTCTACTCTGTGTAGAACTTAGTTGGATACCACTCTTGACGCTTCAAAACATTCACCTGATGTCTTAACTAGAAACCACAAGCTGCTGCACGTGTACCTCGTATTCCTCTTCCTCTCTGTCCAGCTACTCCCAGCTCTTTTAATAGAAAAACATGCCTTGCCCTCTGTGGCATCATGCTGATTTTGGTAACTTATAATAGTAGTCCTTTCGGCAAGCTTTGAAGAGATTCCCATGCAGTAGAGTGATTGATATCTTTGCCAGGTGAGCCCATATGAATCACTTCCAGCTGGGTGAGAGGGAGAGCTGCACTGGAGGCCGACTTGTGCTTAGATCACATTCCAACGACTGTAGCCAACTACGTCCTACTTAGAGTAAAGCCAATGAAAGTAAAGAACCTGTTTATTTCAATGGGTCTACTCGTATTTACGGGACCGCCTCTCCTGGTATGCCCCGCAGAGGACCTTAAGGTCCACGAATAACCATAGTTTAGAGGTCCCAGGCCCTAAGGAAGTCAGACTATCCTCTACCAGGGCCAGGGCCTTTTCAGTGATGGCTCCAACCTGGTGGAATGCTCTGTCCCATGAGCCTAGGGCCCTTTAGGATTTAATCTCCTTCCGTTGGGCCTGTAAGACAGAGCTATTCCACCTGGCCTTTAATTTGAATTCAGCCTGATCTTCTGTTTCCCTTTTCTTCCCTTCCCTTCCCCTTTTATGAAGATTACCCGCTCTCAGACCCCACAGCTAATTCTCCCTGGCCTCCTTGCTGGCCCAAGTAGGACTAATTCAGCCAGCTAGCCCTGGTGATTATCTAATGCTTATTAGATGGATTTCCCCTAAATTGACTTCTGAACTTTGAATTTTATTGTTATCCATGTTTTTATACTGTATTTTATGCTGCTTTTACAATTGTGTTTTAAATTTGTTGTTAGTCGCCCTGAGCCCGGTTTTTGAACCGGGAAGGGCGGGGTATAAATAAAAAATTATTATTATTATTATTATTATTATTATTATTATTATTCTGAGGACTACTCACTATATGCAACCTAAAGGCAACAAATTTATCCACTATTTTTCAACAATTTCTCAACAACTTTAAGAGTGTCTTGGTTTTTACTTTTTGTAAATATGTCAACCCTACTTCCATGCATCTATATAAACTACAGATTTCATAGAATCATAGGACTGGAAGGGACATCAGGGGCCATCTAGTCCACCCCCCTGTAATGCAGGAATCCCAGCCATCCAAGCTCCATTTAGAAACTTCCAACGAAGGAGAGTCCACCACCTTCTGAGGTCGTCCATTCCACAGCTGAACACCTCTTACCATCAGAAAACTCCTCTTACTTTTTAGTCAGAATCTTCTTCCGTGTAATTTCGTGAATCCATTAGTTCAGAGGCATCCTGTGGCAGTGAGTTCCATACATTATCTGTGCATCATGTGAAGCCCCTCTCTTTTCTATCCTGAACTGACTGTCCATCGATTCCAGCGGGCAGCACTAAGGACTAATATTACTAAACAGGGGAAAGCATTTCTCTCTATCCAGTTTCTCTACCCCATGCATTAATCGTGTGTGTAAACTTCACCAGGTCTCATCTGAGTAGGACTAGCACCAGATACAACAACAAAATTCGGGTGCTAATTCACAAAGCCCAAAACGACTTGGGACCAGGGGACTTTACGGGTTGCCTAATTCCTTACCATCCAGATCGTTGGATGCCGTTTCCTCCATCCCCTGAGATCTGGCAGGCCTTTATCAGAGTGTAGCAGGCCCAGCCCTGTGGAACTCCTTGCTACCAGAGCCCGGCAGCCGCTGTGTCTGGTTTCTTTCAGACATCTTTTAAAACTATTTTTCAGGCAGTCCTTTGGCATATGAAATTCGCTTTGCCTGCTGGTTTTTACTGGTGCATTACTGAAGTTTTCAATATTGCATATTTTCCCCAGCTACATTCCTTGTTATATTTCCGGTGAGAGTGCAGTTTAAGTAAAGGTAAAGGGACCCCTGACCATTAGGTCCAGTCATGACCGACTCTGGGGTTGCGGCCGCTCATCTCGCTTTACTGGCTGAGGGAGCCGGCATACAGCTTCCGGGTCATGTGGCCAGCATGACTAAGCCTCTTCTGGTGAACCAGAGCAGCGCATGAAAACACCATTTACCTTCCCACCAGAGTGGTACCTATTTATCTACTTGCACTTTGATGTGCTTTTGAACTGCTAGGTTGGCAGGAGCAGGGACCAAGCAACGGGAGCTCACCCCGTCATGGGGATTCGAACTGCCAACCTTCTGATCGGCAAGTCCTAGGCTCTGTGGTTTAACCCACAACGCCACCCGCGTATAAGAGTGCAGCTCAAATAAAATAAAACCATCCATAGCCATAGGCTCCCCTCTCTCCCCACTGCTGCCTCAAACCCTGGCAGGTCGCTGCCTGTCCATGTAAACAATACTGAGCTAGATGGACTAATTGTCTGATTCTGTATAAGGCAACTTCCTGCGCTGTTTCCCACTGTTTCCCACTGACAAGGGAGAGGACGATTGAGGTGCCTGATATTTCCCCTTGGCTCTGCCATTCCTCCCTTGAAACTCATGGCCTCTGAGGCTGCTTTTCATATTTTTGTACGCGGGGAAGCCTTGGGAGACATCAGGAGCATAATATCTGGTTTGGCTTTTGGGTTGACCAGCAAGTTCGTGGCTTAGCTGGAATGTTAAGTGGGGACTTCCTGGTTTGTAGCCAAGGCTTTTCGGCACAGCCGAGATCATCGTTATTGTCTAATTATTATTTATTGTGTTTCTGACCCGCCCTTCACTAGAAGGGCTCAGCGCATGTTACCACATATAAAAACAAGTAAAGCAACAAGAAGAAGGAAAAAGTCAGCAGCAACACAACCCCATCCATCATCTCAAGTCCTTAAAACCAGCTGCCTTATTTGTCAAATATTTGCAAATATTTTTCCTGGCATTTATCTCCAGCTAATAAAATACCCATTGTTATGATGGCAGTGAGAAGTAGGTTAGAGGTTATAAAAGCTGCCTTTTGCTCTCCCTCTCGACAGGATAGAGAGATGCATTACAGGCGCTCCTTACTTATGCTTGGGTTTCGATCCGGAGCCCTGCACACTTAATTGAAATTGTGAAAAGTGGGAAGCACCCTCTAAATGCCCTCTTCGATCCATACCAAAAATACTGTATCCAAAAATATCCACAACTAGAATTGATGCTCTGGGGCTGGCAGGAGGCAGGAGGATGCGCTACCCCACAAACCAGCTGTTAGTCGGGGAGGCGGAGCAGCTTAAACAAAGCCCTCTGGTCTCTTCGCGGCTTCCTCTGGCCTGACGTCATTTTTGGGCTCAGGAGAGGGTCTCCTTGTGAGCCACAAGAACTCTCAAGCTCTCTCCTGCCATTTCTGGGTATGAATCGAATTAATTACCCAGCACAACGCATATACAAAGCCACATGCGAGCAGAAAACTTGTAAGTGGGGGGGGGGGTGCCTGTAGATGTACTTTTGTGTAAAAATGCAACTGTCTGCTAGTCACAGATGATGCTCCGCCCATTTTTTCTTCCGGACCCACCCTCCAGAAATGTGGCCCCTAGAAAGTTCCCTAAGAGGAAATGTGGTTCTCAGGTGAGAAAATCCCCCCCAACCCCGATTCCAATGGTTGCTTGGGAGCCAAAGGAAAGAGGAGACTTCACACAGGTGCGTGAGGAGGGTGGATCTCTCCATCCATTCTCTGCTTCAGCCAACACACTTGGCTTCTGTGCCTGGCACAGAGGAAGGGAAGTCATCCCACCAAGGCCTCCTACTTAGTAGAACCTATTTTTAAACAACCTGCTAAAATGCTCTTAGCCAGTGTTTCTATGTAGGCTGCAGAGGAGGAGGCTAGAATTTTGGGGCAGGGGTGATAAACTTTTATGGGTTTCTTATTCAAGCTCTGGATGAAGAATGGCAATGAGGAAGAAATCAGATGCAGTTTGCATTTAAAGGAAAGCCAACCAAATTTACAATACAGAAACTGAAATACTTTCAGAATTCACACTTCTCACAGGTCTCCAGCCGAATAATGTCAGATAAATGTACATACCAGGGTAAAGTGTGCATATATTAGCAAAAATAATATGCAGAAATGCATTATACAGTGGTACCTCGGGTTACATATGCTTCAGGTTACACACTCTGCTAACCCAGAAATAGTGCTTCAGGTTAAGTACTTTGCTTCAGGATAAGAACAGAAATAGGGCTCTGGTGGCACGGTGGCAGCAGGAGGCCCCATTAGCTAAAGTGGTGCTTCAGGTTAAGAACAGTTTCAAGTTAAGTACAGACCTCCAGAACGAATTAAGTACTTAACCCGAAGTACCACTGTATATGGGGAAATCACTTAACAAAAAAAGTGTTTATTTGATAAAATTGCATGCAAAAAGAGAAAAGTGCACTAAAATGCCAATGAATTTTCATGAGGACTTCCTGGGCTGTATCCAATGTTAGTCCTACTCAGAGTAGAACCATTGCAGTTAATAAGCATGACTAACTTAGGTTCAGTTGGATAACACCCTACAAAATAAATAAATCACAAACAGAGGTGGAAATGTGGAGAAATACGCTTACAATGGTTGGGATGGGGGGATTAGAAACTGACAATGACAGATTCGACCCTTCCTAATTAAGGGGCCAATGGCTCCGTGAACTTCTGGGTCATGCCCTGAAAGGGAAGGGAGGAAACAAAACAAAGCAAAACAAAACACAAATCCACACAGATGTATCCAGAAATAGGTCTATTCATAAAATACTCTTGGAAAGTAAGAAAATAGAAAATCTAGGCTACACGTAGACAGTCTACAAAGGTGTTGTGGGTGACGGAGGTTCTTCCCCCACTCAGTGCACTGACTGGACATAGGCCTTGCGCTCCACCTGGGCACAGTACTTCTCGGGGAGGCCAGCGGCTCTGCAAAGAAGAAAGAGAAGAAGGAAACCCTGGTCACTAGAGGGCACGCAGTCCATCCTCGCGTCAGTGCTGTGCAAGAACACCAACCAGATGAGTGTAAATTGGTCTCTGCCTGTGCAGTACATTTGAATCTTACGTGGAGGTTCAGTTCCAAGTGTTCCATGTATACATGAAAATCGTGTATACCGAAACTCTTGGGTCCACTCATGTGCTTGACAGGTGAGGGAGGGGAGAGGGAGAGACAGACAGAGAGACAGAGATGTCCCTGCACTCCCAGAGCCCAGATGCTGACCACCAAGCAAAGCACATAGTTTAACAGGGGTCAGCAAACTTTTTCAGCAGGAGGCTGGTCCACTGTCCCTCACACCTTGCGGGAGGCCGGACTATATTTTGAAAAAAATAAATAAATGAACCAATTCCTAAGGTAAAGGTAAAGGTACCCCTGCCCGTACGGGCCAGTCTTGACAGACTCTGGGGTTGTGCGCCCATCTCACTCAAGAGGCCAGGGGCCAGCGCTGTCCGGAGACACTTCCGGGTCACGTGGCCAGCGTGACATCGCTGCTCTGGCGAGCCAGAGCCGCACACGGAAACGCCATTTACCTTCCCGCTGGTAAGCGGTCCCTATTTATCTACTTGCACCCGGAGGTGCTTTCGAACTGCTAGGTTGGCAGGCGCTGGGACCGAGCAGCGGGAGCGCACCCCGCCGCAGGGATTCGAACCGCCGACCTTTCGATTGGCAAGTCCTAGGCGCTGAGGCTTTAACCCACAGCGCCACCTGCGTCTCTGAACCAATTCCTATCCCCCACAAATAACCCAGAGATGCATTTTAAATAACAGGACACATTCTACTCATGTAAAAACATGCTGATTCCCAGACTGTCCGCGGGCTGGATTGAGAAGGTGATTGGGCCACATCCGGCCCCCGGGCCTTAATTTGCCTACCCATGGTATAAAAGCTATTTGGGTAACCCCAGCAGACCAGACGCAAAAAGAGCTTTTAAGCCCTTCACTTTGCTAGGATTTAACTTGAGCAATTACAACCAGCAACCACGTACGGTTGAAATTGCACCTCGTGCATGATGTAATCATAGCAGGGGTGGAGAGGGGGAGAGTGTGAGCTGAGGGAACCAGACTTTGCTGCCATGGATTCAGAGATTCAGACAATGAGTCACAGGGTCGTCACGCAGCCTCACCGGAGCTCGTCGAGCTTCTTGCGCTTGATCTCGTTGAGGCGCTCGCTGCGCCGACGGGCTTCTTCCTTGAGTCTCTTGCCCTCCTCGAAGATGGCGATGCGCTCCTGGACCTGCTTCTGCTGGTGCTCGCGCACCTGGCGCCGGATCTCGTCCGCGTGGGTCTGCTGAAGAGCCACACGCTTCTCGTGCTCTTTCCGCTCCTTCTCAATCTGTTCCTGTTGGATTCTGGGGCAGGGGAGGCAACAACATGAGTTAGTGAGTGTGCTTGACTAAGTCTGGAAGCATTTAACCCGGCCAATTGCAGGGGTTAGTATGTGGCAAACACCCCCATCAAAAAAAAGAGAAAAAGATTGCATTGATTTCTGGAGGTGGGCAAATTTCGAGAATGTGTGTTGGGGGTGTGTGATTTTATCTTAAAATCAGATATTGCTACCGTCCAATACCTGCCATCTTAAGCCTGAATTGAAGGAGGCAGCGCAAAAGATGTTTCTTTGTAGGTTCAGTGTGAGCCATAATAATAGTGATAGTTATTATTTGTACCCTGCCATGCCCACCAGTAAATTTTGTTTTGTTTTGGCTCACCTGACATCATTGTGATGTCAGGTGACTGGCAGGTGGGAGGCTGCATCCACCTGTCAAAATGGCCTGCAGGAGGGTCTGCCTGCTGGTTGGATCCTATTCCCCAGCTCTGTCTTAAAACTGGGAATTCTGGCAGCAGGATTCAGGCACCTTGCGGGAAGAGGGAGCTGCTGTCCTGATCCTGGCTGTGTTGCAGTGCAACCATCTGCAGAAGGCCAGAGCAGGGATGGGGAAGCTTGTGATGCAAGCACTGTCCACATTGACTACACAAGATAATCTTGCAAACAGGAATATAGGAAGCTGCCTTAAAACAAGAAAGACCCTATAAAGTATAATTGTTTAATTGCACACTGAAAAAGAGAAATACTTGTATGTATATTGCTAAGAGTTTAATATTGAAAAATTCCATTGAAGCATACTGAAGCTCTCTGAGCTCTAACAGGTTGATAATTAGCTGCTGGCGTTCTCTGGTCTTTCACGTGAGTGTTTAACCTTAGATCATGTGAGTAACGTATTTAGTTGAAAATCTCCATCTTGATGGGTGTTTGTTGCCTGTTAGTTATTCTCTGGAAACCACAGAGAACAAAGGATGTGATAATGATGCCTCTCCAGGAGCAAATAGCCTTAAGCTGGATGCAGGCTAATGCAGGCTAGGAGTGAAACAGAGCTTTGATTTTTGTTCTGATTGTAATTATGTTCTGTTTTGAAGAAGAAACCCATGCTTGAATATGCATATGCTTTATACAACCTTCTGGATGTATCATTGATTGCCTTGCACCTCTTTTGAAGAAGTTCTGGTTAGTAAAGCTTTGAATTGTATTCATGGGTCTGGAAAGTTATTATTCCAAAAGGCGTCTGTTTTGTATGCCTCCTATCACAGCAGGGCCTCTACCCCTGCGCCACGGCCCTTCCACGCACTGCCAAGCAGCCCGCTTCCCTACCTGACGATCCTCTCAAACTCGGCCCGGTCCCGCTGCACCTGGACAGCCAAGGTGTGCTCCTTGTGGGCCACCTGCTCCAAGCGGCTCTGTTTCAGCATGGCTTCCGTCTGGGCCTTCTTATGTGCCGCGTCCTTCTCCTTCCGGCGCCACTCCCGCTCGGTGGCCTCCTGGTTACGCTTGGCCCTCAGGGCGTCCTGGAGGGGATGGAAGGGAAGCAGGGGGCGTTGGCTGGGCCGTGAGGTGCTGTGTGTGGCGATGCCTGGGAGAGACTCTTATCATATTTCAGAAGAGAGACAGGGAGAGGAGCACTGTGCTTCCCTGTAATATATTACTACAGTGGTACCTCAGGTTACAGACGCTTCAGGTTATAGACTCCGCTAACCCAGAAATAGTACCCCGGGTTAAGAACTTTACCTCAGTATGAGAACAGAAATCGCGTGGCAGCAGTGGGAGGCCCCATTAGCTAAAGTGGTACCTCAGGTTAAGAGCAGTTTCAGGTTAAGAACGTACCTCCAGAACAAATTAAGTTCTTAACCCGAGGTACCACTGTATTTATTATTGTTATCGTTAGAATCAAGGGTCATCCATTCAAACCCCCTGCAATGCAGGAATCACAGCTAAAGAATCCCTGACAACTGGCCATCCAACCTCTGTTTGAAAAGCTCCACCGAAGGAGAGTTCGCCACCTTCTGAGGCAGTTCACTGTCAAACAGCCAAACGGAATTCCCACCTCTGCTCTAACCACCATGCTGCCACTGGTATCGATACTTCAGAATGAACAGGTGAATAAATGAACAGCATCGTCTAACTGTGGGCTGTCCACTTTATCCATTCACTGGTCGAAAGAGCTAGGGAAGTTTAGCCAGGAAAGGAGGAGACAGAAAGGAGATACAACAGCCGTCTTTAAATCTCTAAAGAGCTGTCACATGGAAGAGGGAGCAAGCTTGTTTTCTCTTACTCTGGAAGGTAGGACTCGAACTAGTGGCTTCAAATTACAAGAAAGGAGATTCTGACTAAACATCAGCTTTCTGACAAGTAAGAGTTGTTTGACAGTCTCCCTTGGTAGGTTGTGGACTCTCCTTCCTTGGAGGTTTTTAAGCAGAGGTTGGACGGCCACCTGTCACGGATGCTTTAGATGAGATTCCTGCATCGCAGAGGGTTGGCTTGGATGACCCTTGGGGTCCCTTCTAATGCTACGATTCTATGACCTGCACTCCTGGCCCCGTTCCGTGCTTTAAGAATGCACCCCTGAGCCACACCTGCTCTGCTTGGTGATCCTGGGCTTTCTCCTGCAGCGCCCTTAGCCGGGCCGTCTCCATCTCCTTTTCCCGGCGGATTTTCTCCTGCTCAGCCTCAAACTCGGCCTCCCGTTCCTGGCGGGGTACAATTAAAAAAAAAAAGTAAATTTTCACAAAGTTTTAAAAATATATTTAAACAAAGTCACAGGTCGGTGCAAGCAGACTTATGAACTTATGAACACACGCGAAACTGAGCCAGACTGATCTGCCCATCCCTAGCCAAGAGGAGGCCAAGGCGGGAAGGAGTTGGCTCTGGGAAGGTTTTCCGCTGTACCCGAAATTTGCCCAGGCACTTTTTCTTCCCCAGCGGTGCCCTCTCCCTGGCCCACATGCCCTGCCACCACCACATACCATCTTCTTCCTCTGGTACTCCAGCACCCGCCGGTCGGCCATCTTCTCCTGCTCCAACATTTCCTGTTTGCGCTTCTCATTCTCGTCGTTGACGCGCCTGATCTCGGCCTGCAAACGCAGCTGCTCCCTCCTCCTGCGCTCCATTTCCTGGAGGAGAGCCGGAAGAGTCATTAAGCATCCTCTTTAATCGTGGGTTTGGTCCAGCTACGTCAGGCCACGTCCGTGATTCCTGAGGGGTCCGCTGGAAGCAAACTGGAAGCTGGACAAAACGTGGGCCTGAAATACCGCCAGTTCCTTCTGCTCTCCTCAGTCACAGAGATCATCTGACTGAGGCACTTTTGGTGGTTCCCCCATGCTTCTGAGGTCTGCCTTTCTCAACCTTCGGTTCCGAGATGCCGTTGGACTACAACTCCCATCATTCCTAGCCAAGATGGCCAGGGATGATGGGAGTTGTAGTTCAAGAACATCTGGGGACCCAAGGTAGAGAAAGACTGGTCTACAATGTGGCTCTTCCGCAAAGGCACCTGCTCCTGGGGGCTGAGGCAATATAGGCCCTTAATATTCAGAGGGCCCAGCACACAATGTCAGGATAATAATAATAATAATAATAATAATAATAATAATAATAATTTTTTATACCCTACCCATCTGGCTGGGTTTCCCCAGCCGCTCTGGGTGGCTCCCAACAGAATAATAAAAACACGATAAAACATCAACCATTAAAAACTTCCCTGCCTTCAGATGTCTTCTAAAAATCAGATAGCTGTTTTTATTTCCTTGACATCTGATGGGAGGGTGTTCCACAGGGTGGGCACCACTACCGAGAAAGCCCTCTGTCTGGTTCCCTGTAACCTCACTTCTCACAGGGAGGGAACTGCCAGAAGGCCCTTGGAGCTGGGCCTCAGTGTCCGGGCAGAACGATGGGGGTGGAGGCGCTCCTTCAGGTATACTGGACTGAGGCCGTTTAGGGCTCTAAAGGTCAGCACCAACACTTTGAATTGTGCTAGGAAACCTACTGGGAAACACTGTGCATGTGGGGCCCCCTCAATCGTATGGAGAAGCTGGCACTTCTGTTCTCCAGGGTTTGGGGCAGAGGGCATTCCCATCCCTACCTGGAGATCTGGGGCCTTCTGCATGCAAAGCAGGTGCTCTACCTATGGGCTCCTCCAAATGTGTAACTCCCCAGTTCTTACCAGAAGGACTGCTGCCCTGTCCCAAGCTCTTTGCCCAACTAGCTCAACGTTGTCTGCACAGACTCGCAGCAGCTTCCCAGGATCTCAGACAGAAATAATCTCACTATTCTGCGCTGACTGATCCTTTTTGTTAAACTGGAGGTGCTGCTGGGGACTGAACTGCGAGTCTTCTGCATTCGGTGCAGATGTTCTGCCCCTCAGCTACGGTCCTGCCCCTTACCCTCTCGTCTTCAAACTGCAGCCTCTCCAAGTATTCCAGCATCTCCTGCGCCTCTTGGTCTCGCTGCTCAGACTTCACGGAACGCATCTCTTCGTTCTTCTGTATCTGCTCAAGGAGGTGACGCTTCCCCCTGAGAATCAGGTGAAGGAGGAATTTTCCTTTGGAGCAAATGGGTTCTGACGGCATAGAGAGGCCTAATGAATGGTATTCCTCTGTGCAGGGAACCAGTTGTGGCCAAGGTTCCCAATCTTAGGTAGTTGTGGTATCACGTTAATCTGTTGACGTATTTCTTGTTGAAGCCAGATACGATTTCCCAGGCATGCAAGAAATTGGCCGCAATTGAAGGAACCTTTGTTAAAGTTCTTTCAATTGTTTCCTTATTTCGTTCCTTCAATGTTGTTTCCTTATTGTGTAGGTCACGGATAGAAGCTGAGGGTGGCAATATTTTGAGTGGTAAGACCCTCTGACCTTGGATATGACATTATCAACGTGCAATGGAACTGTTTGTGCACAAAGAAACCTTTGAAATCTGTCTCTGCCAGGATAAGAGAGACCTCACTAAATTTCTTCTTAGGTGGCATTTCATGCCAGTGAGATTCTCCCACATCTCAAGTGACTCTGATTCTAGTTGTTGGCAGGATTGCAGGCTTAAAGGAACCTTCTTCCATATATGGTGACACTGCAGACAACTTTCAGACCAGTGTCTTTAGAGAAGTAGGTCTCCTTTTTTCATTTACTTACTTACTTACTTATTTTTATTACAGATTTCTTGGTTTACAAAAGTATGTGCAATGTCTCTTTTTCCAAGTTACATTTTCTACAGATCAGTTTCATTTGTTGAGACATTAGTGTCACATTAGGAAGGGAAAAAGGGGAAAGAGGTGGATGGGGGAATCATGAGTTGGGGGTGGGGGTCGGGTGGTGATGTTTCTATTTTACTTAATGTATGTGTGGGGTTTTGTGTCAGCGTCGCTTGTGCCTAAGGCGATGTAGCAACTTCACAGCAGAGGTGAAACCCAAACCAGGGACTTCCTGACTCACAGCTCAGTGGCCTCCTATACAGTTTGAGAAGGAGGTTCTGATTCTCCAGGGGTGTGCCCCTTTTAACTCATGCTGCTGCACACATGCATATTGTACCTGCGGTGCAGGGAAGGCAACACTGCAATGATGCTCCACCACTGAGCTACAACGAAACCCCTTGGCCAGAAGCCGCACAGAAGTCTGGGCTCTCACCTGTACTTCTCCTCCTTCCTCTTCCGTTCCAGCTCATCCTGCATCATGCCGACCTTCTGCCTCTCCGCCTCCATCATCTTGGCCAGCCGCATCTCCTCCTCGTTCATCTCCTTCTCGATCTGCCTCTTCTCCAGGATCTGGGCATCGCGGATGGCGTGGCATTTGGCCTCCAGGATGATCTGCAAAGAGCGGAAGGGAGCTGCTGCCGTGGGCCGAAATGCACATGCGGGGCTTCATCTGGAGCTGAGCTCCAGCACCTCTTTTTGCCCAGATCCCAGCAGTTCCACCTTGGAAGGTGCAGAAGCCAGCGGTTAAATAAATCCATTCTTGGAAGAGAACCTGAGCGCAACAGTATTTTCTCCAACCGCAATTATCAGCAACCAATATGCAGCCGCAGACAGCAGAGGCAGAATATAGCTGTTCTGGCTAGTAGCTATCGACAGCCTCCATGAATTTGCCCTGTCCTCCATCTACCATATTTTTCGCTCTATAAGATGCACTTTCCCCCCTCCAAAAACTAAGGGGAAATGTGTGTGTGTCTTATGGAGCGAATGCAGGCTTCGTGGCTTCAGCGAAAGCAATGCAAAGCCTCTGAAGCGCAGTGGGAGCGCTCCCCCTGCGCTCCGGAGGCTTCGCGTTGCTCTCGCTGAAGCCAGGAGAGCAAGACTCTCCTGGCTTCAGGGATAGCCGCCGACCCCTCTCGCTCTCCAGGCTTCAGGGATAGCAGCCTGAAGCCTCCGGAGTGCAGCGGGAGTTCCCGCTGTGCTCTGGAGGCTTCACGTTGCTTTTGCTGAAGCCTGGAGAGCAAGAGGGATTCATGTACACCAATCCCTCTTGCTCTCCTGGCTTCGCTTCGCTGGAGAGGCGCTGCGCAGCTTTCCCTCTCTGCGCAGCGCCCCTTCAGCGAAGCGGGAGGATAAATGGAAGGGGCTCTGTTTCTCCTGCCGCTTCGCTGAAGGGGCGCTGAGCAGAGAGGGGGAGAATTTTTTCTTTCTTGTTCTCCCCCTCTAAAACTAGGTGCGTCCTATGGTCGGGTGCGTCCTATAGAGCGAAAAATACGGTAAGTTGAAGCCATCCAACTTGGTGGCCATCACTTCCTGTGGGAAGTAGAACATAGTCATCATGGCTGGTAGACACTGGCAGCCCTTTCCTCCATGAAGGAGGGGCAGAGGGGCCCCATATGCCTCTGCTTCACTCCCCTACATGGAATTCCTGTCCCCCTGTGCCAACAGGGAGAGATGTGAAATAGGAGGCTGCTTTTCTTTTGGGAATTATAGGGACAAAGCTACCTAAATTGTATAGAAATTTATTTATGTAAGCTACTACAGCAGCAGCAAGAATGCTACTCGCCCCCCCCCCCAAATGGAAAGAAGCGGAAGTCCCAGCAAAGGAAGAATGGATACAAAAACCTATGGAATATGCAGAAATGGCAAAACTTACCGGAAGCATAAGAAATCAAGATAACAAACTTTTTATAAAAGAATGGAAATGGTTTATTGAATATTAACAGATAAATTGCAAACGGATAAAAACATCGGCAGGATTATTGTAACAACCTACAGTTTGATAAGAGTATATTTTTAAAGTAGATAATGAGCAAATTGAATGAATTTGGATATGCAGAAGATATTTGAAAATAAATTTAAGGAACTGCAGAAAGAGGGGGAAGGTAGTCAAGCTTTGAAATGTTAAAATGATTGTAAATTAATGAAATGTATAAACCTGAAAAGTATAAATAAAAATTTAAAAATAAAACAAAATAAATATGAGGCTGCCCTAAGGGGAACCGCCACTTCTCGCTCCCTCACCTCGCCAAGAGCTTTGATCTCATCTTCCTGCTCCATGCGCATGTTGGCGGCTCGCTGCAGCAGGTACTGGGCCCTCTCCTTGGCCTCCTCTTCCAGGTCGTTCAGCTTTTCATTCTTCTTCCGCAAGATCTCCTTTAGCTTCATGGATTTCTTCCGCTCGTTCACGGCAACCTGGGGGAAGGGAAGATGAGAGGGAGATGCAGACGGGGTGCGTCTTGGCCCCCAGGGTTGGGGGCAGGCCACTCTGGGGCTGTAAATGGTTCTCTCTTTATTTATTTACTTACTTACTTAGGTTAACACGGCGGGGGCGGAGTAGCTGAGTGGGCCAGGACTATATCTCCTCCCACCCAACTTTGACAGGTGGGAGGGGCCACCCACTCACCAATCCTCTGGTATCATCATGGTTCCACAGGGAATGTGCTAGCAAGACAGCGCCTGGAAGTACTGAACCCCCAGGCCCACCTGTCAATCAGCTGACATCACCAGAGGATGTCAGGAGATTGACAGATGGGCATGGTTTGAGAGAAACAGCCTTGCGGGCCAAACTAGACCCCCTGGCTGGCCAAGATTGCACCACAGCCTGGAGGTTCCACCCCCATGGCTTAAAGATTTATACACTGCCTGTCAATAAAATCTTTACAGGGTGGCTTACAAAGTAATCGCAAACATAGTCATTTCTCATGTCTTTGTTTTATGCCACAAATAAAAAGAGGAATCAGCAATGTTTTAGCTTTTCAATACCAGGCCAGGATATTTTTTTGCTCTTCCAGGCTTTTGGTTTTTAAATAGAGATTTATTTATTATCTTATCCTGGTATCCATCCTTTAGTATGGTGGGGGAAGGATATGTGTATTTCTTTACTATGTTTTCAGAGGATGAAGAACTTTTAGTGATGCTATTTTTCTGGAAAAAGAGGTGCCAGAACTCACCATGAACGTCTCCCTTATTCTCTTATAATGGCAATGGCGCCCACCTGAGATTTCCGGCTGGGAAAAAGCTTTTACTATGATGTATGAATGATTTTTGTATTTTAAACCTTTGTAAGGTGCTCTGAGTCCCTTTTGTAAAAAGCGATGAATGTTTTTAATTAACAAATAAGTCAAATCCACTTTGGCTGATATGTCAGTTACATCTGCAGTACCTACCTACATTCCACTTAAGAGTGGATCCATTGATATTAATGGACCCAAGGTACTCCTGCTGATGAATTTCAGTGGGCCTACTCTGAGTAGGACCAACAGTGGAGACAACCAAGAGACCTGGGCAGTGACCCCCTTGCACCGGTGACTTCCTAATTAGACTACTGCAGCAAACCTTTGTGGGACTGCCCCCCCCCCCCGAGACTGTTCAGAACCTTGAGGGAGCATAGAATGTCACTGCTGATTTGTTACAGAAGTCTGTCGGATGATGATCTGAGGCCAGGACGGGAACAGCTGCGTTAAGGGGGCAGATGTGTTTACTCTGGGGGCAGAAGGAGCGTGGTGAAATGGTTCAGAGCACTGAGGAGATCCAGGTTCAAATCTTAACTCAGCCGGGAAGCTTTACGGAGTGCACTTGGGTCAGTCGCTCTCTAACACATATAGCATTATCTGCTTCACAGGACTTTCAATTTATTTATTTAACAAATTTTATATACCGCTTGATTGCGACGAAACCGCTAAGCGGTGCTGTGAGAATAAAACGGGGAGCTTAACGTGTACTGCTCTGAGCTCCCTAGAAGAAAGACCAGAGATAAATGCAATTAAAAAACAACAACATTCTCTGCCATGACGAGGACAGCCTTACGTACAATGGTGGCTTCTCGCTCTGCCTTGAGGGCTGCTTTCTGAGCTTCGCGCTCCTCCTTGGTGAAGACACGGGATGAGTCTTTGATGCGCTGGAAGTCCTCGGGGCTTATGATCAGGGACTCTCCAGACGGGTCGAGTTTGGGCACACTGGGCATGTGAGAGAGAGAAAGGAAGAAGATGGTGACTTCATCTCTCCATTCGGGAGGGTGATCGCAAGCTGGTCTAGGCCAGGATTCCACAGAACTGCCAAATCTGATACCGGGGAAATAATTTCATCTTTCATTTTAAAAAAGGAAAAGGGGGAGGAGCTCTTAGCCTCACCCCAAGCACCCTTTGGTCAATAATAATAATAATAATAATAATAATAATAATAATAATAATTTTGGTTCCCCTCCCATCTGACTGGGCTGCCCCACCCACTTCAGGCTGATTCCAACAGAATATACAAAGACACAATAGAACATCAGACGTTAAAAACTTCCTGATACAGGAGTGCCTTCAGATGTCTACTGAAGGTCATATAATTCTTTATTTCCTTGACATCTGATGGGTGTTCCACAGGAGGGTGCCACCACAGAGAAGATCCTCTGCCTGGTTCCCTGTAACTTCACTTCTCGCAGTGAGGGAACCGCCAGAAGGCCCTTGGAGCTGGACCTCAGTGTCCAGGCTGAACGATGGGGGTGGAAACACTCCTTCAGGTACACCTGAAAACCTACCCAGACATTTCATAACAAAGAACCTCAGGTCTTGGGGGACAGAGAAGAGCCACCTCTGTGACACATCCCTCACAGGCCCTGCTTTATGCCACTGAAGGCTGGTCCGTTAGGGCCAACAGGACACTGCCCCACCAACCTGTCT
This sequence comes from Podarcis gaigeae, assembly GCF_964106915.1. Classification (NCBI taxonomy): domain Eukaryota; kingdom Metazoa; phylum Chordata; class Lepidosauria; order Squamata; family Lacertidae; genus Podarcis; species Podarcis gaigeae. Next base: position 13,747,963 of record NC_139693.1, on the reverse strand, counting down.
GCTCTCAACCTGTCTGACTTACAACCAATCAGGGAGTGGCTCTGCCTATTACTAACTCTGGCTCCACCCGCTGCTGATCTCCCTGCCTTCCACCCTACCAGTGTATTTGTTTATTCAACGTATATCCCATCCTTCCTCCCAAAGGATCCCAGGGCAGCAAAGAAAAGGTCTTTGAAATAACATTTTAAAAATGATTCCAATACAGATGCAGGCTGGGGAAAAACTCTACATCAAAGGCTTGTTTGAAGAGAAAGGTCTTCAGCAGGTACTGGAAATACAGTAGAGATGGCACCCCATGTGATATTTAGTGAATTCCCGGAAACCGCAGTTCAGAGGGGCAGTGCCTTCAACTGTGGAGGGGAGTGCCTAGCCATAGTTCTAGAGAGCTTACATGAGGTCCCGGATGAGGTCCCGAGTGATGAGACGGATCGTCTCCGGCTTGTGGCCCCAGCCCAGGGACTTCCTGGCCGAGTCCACATCTCGAAGGACCACGATGGGGCTGCCAGTGCGGGACAGGTTAACATTCTGCAAGAAGGAAGGTGGCATCAGAAATGTTCACGGATGCTTGGCAGGAATTCTACCAGCCTCCCTCTCCCTCCCACTTTGGCTTCCCTCTTCTGGCGGTGCTTGGACAATCGTAATCCATCTTCAAAGCCGAGATATGGATGAACCTTTTAGCAGCCACTGAGTTCCTTCCATCATGAGCAAACCAACCATTAAGTCTTCCTTTATTTGATTTTATTTAAAATATTTATAAACCACCTTCAGGGTAACCACAAGGCAGATTCCACACATGAAAATATAGAAAACCCCAATAACTACAAGATCATATTTCTCAAAATCCTCCAGTAAATATTGGATACAGGTACACTGAGTGGTATTCCATGTTTGTCCTCCTCAGAGTAGACTCACTGGAGTTAAGGGACATATCTAACTTAGGTTCATTAATTTCAGTGGGTTTACTTTGAGTAGGATTCAGCTGAATACAACTCACTGTTCGTTCCACTCAAAGTAGACCTACTGAAATTGATGGCACTAAGCTGGGGTTGTCCATTAATTTCAATGCTACTCTGAGTAGTGCCAACACTGGATATGACCCATTGTGATGCTTTGTATGCTACTGTTCCCACTTTGTGTTGGCACTGTTCCCTTTTCTATGGCTGATTGCTACTGTTTTATACAAGGTTGTTTTGCTTAAGCTGCTAGGGGAGATTTCAGAGCAAGAAGAGCATCATTCAGGATTTTAAAAAGGAGAGATTTTGCAGAGAACAAAGAAGCTGCCTTTTAACAAGTCAGACCATTGGTCTATCTAGCTCAGAATTATCTACATCAGCAGTAAACAACACGGTGCCTTCTGTACGTCTTGGCCTACAATTCCCACCAGCCCCAGCCAACATGGCCAGTAGTGAGGGATGATGGAAGCTGTTGTCCAGCAACCTCTGAAGAGCAACACACTGGCTATCCCTGGTGAAATATACTCAGAGTCGAGAGTGGATTTCATGCTCTTTATTCAGCTCATAGTGGTGAGGAGGAATTGAAGTCCCCTCAAAGTATCTGCTTTATATACATTATTTACACAATGGGCTGCACATGATTGGCTAATTCCGGAATTCTCCTGTAGGCCAATAAGGTTGTGGATTCACTTCTATCTGGAGCTGGATTGGGTGGCTCCTGCAGACCAATCAGACTGCTGCATTCTGAACCCTATTGTTCTAGGACCAATCAGACTGCTGCATTTTGGATCCTATTCAACTCAGTACATAACACCTGGTCTACACAGATTGGAAGCAGCTCCAGAGATTCTGGAGATGAAACCTAGAGCATCTGCAGGCTAAACAGGTGCTTTATTTTTTTCCCAAAGTGTTATTTCAGTCCTCCTGGTTCTAAACACAGGTCTGATTTAAAGAGGAACACCGGAATCTGCCTTCTACCCAGTCAGACCATTAGTTCAGTATAGTGGCAGCAGCTTTCCAGTGTTTCAGGCTGGGGTATTCCCAGCCCTAAATGGAGGTGTCAGAGATTGAAGGTCTGGGATCTTCTGCATGCCAGGCCTATGCTCTTAGCCCAAAGCAGCCACTGCTCCCTTCTGTCCTCACCTTGGCAAGCCCAAAGAGGCTCTCATCCACTTCTGAGCTGGCAGCCTTGGTTCTGTAGCGGGTGTGGGAGCGCGAGCGGGACCGGCCCGAGGAGCTGGTGGAGGTAGCACCCAAGGAGCATACACTGCCCGGCTGCAGGAAGGAAAGAGAGGCAGATTTTTGGAGTTATACGTGATGGGGAGCTGAAAGGAAAGATGCAAGGGATCTGTGTGTGATGATTTGCAGGCCTTTCCCATTCAGGAAGATCATTCTTAAGAAACTGCGAGATCCTAAACTGAATTTAGCTGGCCAAAAATGTAGGGCTGCCTCTGTAGATGGTTTGGAAACTTCAGCTGGTGCAGACATAATCTGAGGGCCTTTTTCATGCGCCTCTTCCACAAGAGATCCAGAGGGCGGCAACACAAGAACGGGCCTTTTCGGTGGTGGCTCCCCATTTGTGGAATGCTCTCCCCAGGGAGGCTTGCCTGGCACCTTCATAGAATACTTTTAGGCACCAGGCAAAAGCTTTCCTCTTCAACCAGGCCTCTGGCTGTTGGACATCCGATGCCCTTTTAAATGTGTTGGGAAAGGGGGGATTTTTTGTTTTCTTTTTGTTTTTATCATGTACTTGATTTTGTCTTTTCATTTTGTATTTTTTATGTTGTGAACTGCTCTCTGATCTTTGGATGAAGGGCAGTATAGTACTACTACTACTACTACTACTGGTACTAATAATAATAATGATAATAATTTCCTCCAACTGTGGTGGGCAGAGCCACAGCCCGTCTGGCTAGTCGCTTATATTTTTAAATTTATTTATTTATCACTTGGTGATGATGATGATGATGATTAATGTATTGCCTTCCACCTATACGTCTCAAGGTGATGTACACAACACAATCAAACCCGTTAAAAACAGCATGGAAAATAAAAGCAAATGTCTTGGAAAAACAGTAAAAGGATATACCCTCTGCAGACACCTAAACATCCAGCAAACTATATTAGTTTGCTTAAGTGAGATATATTTCTATATTCATAAAAACCATTTCAACTGGGGTTTTTTATTTTTTAAAAACCCAGATAAACTTCCTTAAGCAGCCAGGACACTGCTGTTGCATTATTTGCCGTGTAAATAAACTAGCCTTAATAAAAGTATTTTAAAACCCCTCCAACGAGGCCTCTCTAGAGCAACAGGCATCTCCCCCCTCCGCCTCCCGATGAAGTGGCCACGCTGACATAACCTTAGGGGGCTTAGGGCTTCCCTGCGCCCTGGCACCCTTTTTGGGTCAGATTCAGCCCCGCGCTCACCATCTCGCCCTCCGCTGCCGGCTCCGGGAAGCTCCGCCTCCTGTTTACCCGTCGCCATGGAAACAGCCGAACCCTCCTCCTCTTCCTTCCCCCGCCCGCCACGTCTCACCTTGGCAACGGGAACGTCGTCAAGGGAGGAGCGCGGGGTTCCCCGGGGCGGGGAAGTGACGTCACGAGCGCCGGCTCAGAAGTCAGCCCCGGCTAAGCGGGCTGGGGGGGGGGGCTTTTCCAGGGGTCGTTTTACTTAATGCAATGTACCTACTTAACGAGGAACGCAGGCAAACGACTTACCCCTGAATCAGACCCATTATTTACCTCAGCATTGTCCGCACTGACTGGCAGCTGCTCTGCAGGATCACATTCCCTGTCCTGCCCGGAGTTGCCCCATCGGGGATTTGAACCCGGGACCTTCTGCCTGCAAAGCAGGCCCTGGTCCTATGGCACTGCGGAGGTGGCGTTTGCGGACGCCGCCTGCCGGTGGTGTCCTTGAGCTTCGGCTTTTCCTAAAGAAGAGTCAGCAGAAATATGCTGTGGAGTAGGAAGGGAATTGCGGGATTCCAATTCCCATCATACCCAAGCCAGCAAGGCCATTTGTGATGGGAGTCTAGTGACGCCTAGAGGCCAGTCAGAGATGCCCATGCCATCGGAGGAAAGCATGTGTAGTGGGCCTTTTGTATTGTGCAGAGCCTTTGGGATGGCATGATATCTATAACTATACTCAGTGCTTTTCTTTTCTAAAAAAAATGTTTAGGGGTACTCTCATTTTCCTAATCACATTGAAATACTGCCCCTCAACGAGGCCAAACTTAGATTCACAAAATGTTTAGGGGTATGTGTACCCCTGTGTCCCCCCAGAAAAAACCCTGTCTATACCTATACAGGAAATAAATATGAAATAATAAAAATACTCTGACAATGTCGAATGCTTAATTAATAATACCGGGTATAGGGTGGTTTATAAATTCAATAAATAAGCGGGTATAGGGTGGTTTATAAATTCAATAAATAACAGAAAATAACAGAAAATTAAAATAGCAATCCATTAATAATACAGTCTGTTTGAAGGCTAAAGTACGTTTCCCATTATTCTTGCTGGGGTGGTAGTGCTTTAAATGTATGGTGTGTATGCAGCCTAGGCTAAGTATCTATGTTTTCAGTGTGTGTGTGTGTGTGTGTGTGTGTGTGTGTGTGGCCTCATTCACATACGGAATGTGGCCCCTGACAGCTTTCCACCAGGGTAATGTGGCCCCCAGCCCCAAAAAGGTTTCCCTTACAGGATAACTAGTCAATGCATGTGACAGGCTTTCAAACTCTCAAAAACGCTATACCAATTATTATTCTCCTGCTCCCATATGCAGTGACCACAAGGTGGCACATGGACACCACAACCCAGCACAAATACCTTAGCAGTACAGTACTTTTTAATGAAGAGCACATACCTAAAGGTTTTGGGGAGGAGAAACGGTGTTTGTATGAAGGATATTATTCTTCCTCTACCTGTCAAAATATTCCAACCCCCTGCTCACCATGTAGACCCGGGCTGTCGAATCACTGACGTGGCCTTACTAAGTTTTCCTCAGCGTATCCAGTGCCAGGAAGTTGGAATGCATGAAACTGCTGGATGAGGGTTTGGTGAGCAGCTGCTGGGGGGTGAAAAGCAATGGTAATATCCTCCATCCCCATTGCAATAGTCTGGACCCTTTCCTGACATGTTCAGCAGTTTCTGAAGGCAGTGTGGGTAGCTGGATACAGGAGGCACCAAAGCAGTGTGGCCAAACTTTGGAGAGTGCTCTTAACTTGTATTTTTATCATCACCATCATCATCATACCAGCAGCCTTGTACCACAGTTAATAAGGAAATCTAAGAAATGAAAAAAATCATTGCTGTTTTGAAAGCAGCGGTCAAATTCTGTGCCGTTTTGACAAGTTCTTGATTCTTGATTCATCATGGCGCCTCATTGTATCCAAGCATAGACATAAAGCCTGTTGGTTTGATCTCAAGAACCACCCTGCAAAATTTGGTAGCAACATCTTCAGAAAGGTCCAAATGCACTGCAAACAAACAGCTTTCTAAAACACGTGGAAGATTATTAATTTTTTTACCAGCAATATATATATATCCGTTCTGGAGGTCCATTCTTAACCTGAGGTACCACTTTAGCTAATGGGGCCTCCTGCTGCCACCGCACCACCAGAGCACAATTTCTGTTCTCATCCTGAAGCAAAGTTCTTAACCTGAGGTACTATTTCTGGGTTAGCGGAGTCTGTAACTCGAGGTACCACTGTAACATGTAAATGGAAACCAAACAGAACAACATAGAGGTCTACATGATGCCTTCTGTATAGATAATAATTTTGCAATAAAAGAAGGTTGAAAAAATTCTGCCTCGGTGCACAGTGGCCCCTTGAGTCCAACCATAACTTTTGAGTTATGGTTTGGGGTCTTCTTTCTTGCCCATGCAAGTTTATCAATTGAATAAATGGACACAAGATAATAGGAAATATGTCTGTGCAACTGGGAGCCTTCTTAACAAAATTTGTACGCTTTTCGGACAGCGCTATGTAGTTCACACTCAATTATATCGGAAGTAGTCTTGCAGATCTGTGATTTCCTGTATAGTAAATTCATGTTTGGAGCAGCACCCATTCTATAGCTGAGGGGCAGCCAACCTTTGTGGACCTGTGGATACATTTGGAAATTTGAAAAATTGATGAGGGCACCAGTCACAAAATGGCAGCCATAAGGTCTTTGGCATAACAAAATGACAAGCACAGAGGCATGGCATAGCCCAATATGGCCATGACGTTTGAGAGAAAGAGAAAGGGGCACAAAATGGTGCTGGCCTGCCCCCTCACACCAAGGGAAGAAAAAGTGCCTACACCAGTCTTTGCTGCATTTGCTGACAGAGAGAAGTTCTTTGTGTGTCTCCTCTGTTCAGAACTGGAGGGAGGGAGGGGGAGGTCCAATCCTGACACCCAGTGAAATGTGGGCAATGTTTAAAGGCTTCCGTTTCACGGTGAAGCTGAGCCAGCGTGAACAGGGACTGAGCAGGAGGAGCAAACAGTCGCTTCTGCACTGTCAATTTTTGAGGGGATATTTACAGGGACCTTTCGCGGGCGCCATAGGAGTTCCTGGAGAGCCCCCTGGCGCCCATGGGTGGCGGGTTGGCAAACGCTGGCAGCTGAAATGGAATCGGAACGACGAGAACAGCAACACAGAACTGGTTAGAAAACTGCAGGGTAGGCCTGAAAGCTGAAAAAGAAAGCAGGGCTATTTGTTTCTTAAGCGACTTCAATTGAGAGTTCAATGAGGTCACAGAAAGTTTATTTTTTACATCATTTTTTTTTAACGTAAGGCCCAGCTTGTTCTTGCCACAGTTCTGACCATTGCTATGCACGTGGCACAGTGCCCAGCTAGCCAGGAGAGGGAGAGGCTGCCGGCCGAATCCGCCACAAAAGCTAGACAGATGTAGCCCCCCTGGCCTGCTACTACTGAACATTGTTTTTGGGAGCCCTGCCAAACAAATCAGTTATGCCACCACCCGCTTCCCTGCTTCCCGCCCTCCTAGGGTCAGGCCTCTCCATTGTGAAGCTGCAAGGAGCGGTTAGAAAAGAAATCAGAAGTGGGGGGGGGGGTGCAACTCTCTAGCTACGGCAACAACACAATTGAGCGCAAAGGATAGTTGAGAGATTATGAAACCATAGCAGCCTTGTCTGGCACAGCTGCCTGCCACATTCCTCTTGGGTTCTCACAGCAGTGGCTCACAGCTGCTGTTCCCCAGGAGCTGAAGGAGGCATCTGCGGGAAATTCCTCCCCACCAAGGAAACCATTTCCCCCTCGGGGATGGGGGTGAGGGAGAATAAAAGTCTTGCAGGGGCTGGCGGGTGGATTAACTTGAACCCTAGAATCTTTGTCCAGAGTTCCAAGGCTCAGTCTGTGGGAGCATGTACCCAAAAGACAAAAGAGCATCATAGAACATGTGCAGAGTGCTTTTTGTCACCAAGTCGTTGCAATCCTTCTTTTGCAGTGCTAGCCTTAGGAGGGACAGACACATCATTGCATCAGAGGGAGTTATCTAGAAAGGTGAAGTGCCAGTTCTTTCTCGTTGGCACAGCCTTCACTAACCGTTTCAGACTACAACTCCCATCATGCTGGTTGGAGCTGATGGGAGTTTTAGTCCTGAACATCCGGAGGGCACCAGGTTTTAGGCTGCTTCAGCAACTGAACACTTGGGTGGGTTAAATTTGCTCTTTCATATCTGCAGTGGAGATCCCAAATAAGAAGTGGAAAAGCAACTTTCATGTCAACTTGTCACAGTTTTGCCAGATATTTTACAGCTGCTTGGGACAGCAAGCCAAGTCCAGCTCCATAGCCTGCTTCGAGGGGGGCTGAAAGCTCAGCTTCTTGTTTTCTTTCTGGGCTGAAGGGCGTTCTTTTGGCACTGGAACAGAAAAGGGAAAGTTGCCAGGTCAACAGGGATAAGAAGGAGCTGCCAGTCAAATGCACCAAACACAGGTGATCAGCTGTGTGAACAAGCACACCCTTTTAACTGGTCAGCAGGCCTAAAACAAAGAGGCAGGTTTTGCAAGAAGAAACCAAATCACAAAGAACCAGTGGACTGCTCTATATCTTGCCACTGGAGCCTCCACTGGGAGCCAGTGTGATGTAGTGGTTAAGAGCAGTGGACTCGTAATCTGGTGAACTGGGTTCGATTCCCTGCTCCTCCACATGCAGCTGCTGGGTGACCTTGGGCTAGTCACACTTCTCTGAAGTCTCTCAGCCCCACTCACCTCACGAGTGTTTTTTGTGGGGGAGGAAGAGAAAGGAGAATGTTAGCCGCTTTGAGACTCCTTGGGGTAGTGATAAAACGGGATATCAAATCCAAACTCTTCTTCTACTTCTCTTGCTGCTTGAGGAAGTATGAGATTGCAGTACAGTTAAGAGATACAAACCAGAGGCAGGGAACCTCAGGCCTGGGGGCTGAATATGGACCTCCAGTCCTCTATTTTTGGCCCTCAAAGCTCTCCCCAGACCTCCCCTTCAGCCCTGTTTTGCACCTTAATTTTTTTTGCCTGTCCTGAATATGGACTTGAATGCTGATTAATGTCTTGTGCTTGCTAAGTTGGATGGTAGAGAGGGGTGCTTGAGTGTCTGTAGAAATTTGTCTATACACAAGCATAAAATCTGCATCCATTGCTCCGCCCATTTTAGCCTCTGGCCCCGCCTATCATGTGGCTCCCAGAAGATCACCCATAAAGGAATGTGGCCCTTGGGTCCCCCCCCCCCCAAAAAAGCAAAGCTTTTCATAACCTCTCTTCTAAAAACAAAACAAAATTTGGGTTAAATCATGACTTCTAACAAATCCAGACTGGGCTCTAGCCTAGTGAGAAACTGGGAGGAAAATGCTCTGAGGTTCTGACTGGGCAATTTCTAAAAAGTCCACCTCATATTCCCCCTTCCTTTCACTTACCCTGAGAATACCAGAAGCGAGTGAAATTTAGCCAGCATGTCCAATTTCTCACACTTTTCCAGCAATGCAGCATTTTCTCAGCAAAGCAGCCCCTCTTTCTCATCCCGCCCCCCATCATATCCCCCCCTCCCTGCTGCCTTGTGATTTTCCACTATACAAATGGCGGGAAGTGACTCATTTAGAGGCTCTGCACTGGCGCCCCTGCCAATCTCCTTTTCTGGTGGTGTGTGACAGCCATCTTGGCCTCGAGCCACTGGGCTGCTGGATTCTCCATTAAGCTAACGAGCGTTTCCTTTGATGTACTTGACAGAGAGAGGGGAAAACACAGAGGCTAAAGCAACATCCTCCGGCAGGATGACAACACCGCCCCCCGCCTCCCCCGAATGTCAGGAGTGTGGGGTGAGGTGAGGAAAAAGCTCACCGCACATGCTCAGTGGTACTATCACCCTTCCTTTGGCTCAACAACAAAGCATCTGCTTTGCATGCAGAAGCTTCCGGGCTCAATCCCTGGCAACGTCCCTAGATAGGGCTGGAAAAAAGCCTCAGCCTGGAGAGCCACTGCCAGCCTGTGTAGACAGTACTGAATTAGATGGTCCTCAGCTGCATGGAGGAAGTGATTTATATCAACCCCCTGGTATCAGTGGGACTGGGAGCGGGGGGCTGAATAAAAGCCTGGGGGTCAAAAAGGGCCTAGGGGTGGAAAATAGATTTATGGGGTATAGTGTGGAATTTTTAATTTGGAACTATGATCCTCAAAAATAAAGAGCATGGGCATGGACAGAGTACACCTCCCTTGCCTCTGCATGATATCATAATTATTTTCACTTGTAAACCTTACTTTTTTATATATTTTATGCTTCCTAATAATGGATCAAATGTTGATGACATATTCATATTTCATTTGCATTCTTAAGAATTTGAATTGAGGTCAACAGTTTTGAGGAAACCTGGTGTACCGGCAGTACAGAGCAAGACGGAGGAACGGCGGTCAGACTCAGTTTAAGGTGGCTTACACCCCAAAAGCAGATTGTGAGATTCCGGGAAGTTCCAGGCACTTACCCAGGGTCTGTATTTACCTTTGGGCATTGAGGCACAGCGGAGACTGTGGTGTCTTTATGACATATGATTTCTTTAGACTTATGTACAACCTCAGCTTACGATGGATGGGCTCCCAGCATTACGCTCCAAGAGGGTTCCGTTTATCCTATTCCTGCAGCCTCTGGTTCCAACTGCCAGCTCACATTGTGCTCTGATGCCCCTCACCAGCTTGCCGCATTTAACAAACTGCAACCTCTTTTTTCCTAGGTCATATCGTGCCCATTGCAATCCTAAACTCAACTCTGCTTTTTCTCTGCTAACCATCTCTCAGTGGAAGGAGGGACGCCACCTGCTTACTGTTTGGTACAGCCTATACCTTCTTAATGGCTTTTCTCCTCTTTTAATGGTCTTCTCCCAGATGATTTCCTGATCACAGAAGAACTGGTCTGGCCTGTATTTCAGCACTTTGCTAAATCCAGTGTCTGGCAGCCCCATTCCAAAACTCCAAGCACTGATTTAACTCCAACACTCACCAGACCCAGGAATTCAGGAGAGTCAAAGCACCCACAAACTCTTAACAACTGCCAAGCTCTGCAGGAATGAGAAGCTGGGCAGAGACTGCAGCTCAGCAGGAGAGCAGAGGGTTCCAGCTTCAATCCCTGGCATCTCCAGTTAAAAGGATCAGGAATCAAGTTGTAGGAAAGACCCCTTTTCTGCATGAGACCCTGGAGAGCTCAAATCAGTCAAAATAGATAAACCTGTCATAATACAACTCCTGAATTCCTAGGAACAAGGGACTTGTGACCCTTCAGTTATAGTTGTTGGACTACAACTCCTATCATCCCCACTGACCATTTGCCATGCTGGCTGGGGTTGATAGGAGGCAGAAGAAATCCAGCAACATAGAATCATAGAGTTGGAAGAGACCACAAGGGCCATCGAGTCCAACCCCCTGCCAAGCATCTAGAGCAGGGTTTCCCAACTCAGCTGTGGTTTTTTTTTTTAAGGACTACAATTCCCACTATCCCTGACCACTTGTCCTGTTAGCCAGGGATGATGGGAGTTGTAGTCCTAAAACAGCTGGAAACCTGAGTTTGGGAAACCCTGATCTAGAGGCCCAGATGTTCTCTAACCATGAGCTAGAAGTATCAGATTATGCAAAAGGTTTTTCTTCACCTACCCACCACCTTGGGGCAGCGGAAGAGGAGTATGGGTACAGCACTCCCCTGCCCCAGGGCAGGAGCAATGACGTCATGTGCCAGGGCAGCAGTAGAAATGACAGACCTCGCCTTTGCTCCAGCATGTGGATGAGGCAATAACAAGGCTTTCAAGTTTGCTTGTAAAATTTACATTCATTTTCTTTTGCCCACTTTTGCCTCTGGCTCTGCCTGCCACTGGAATGTGGCCCAGAAGGAAACATGGCCCTCGGTGTTAATTTCCAGGACCCACCCTATCCCTGTGACTGCAACTTTATTTTATCTGGTTTTAATACTTGAATTGCTATAACCTGCCCTGGGACCTACTGGTGAAGAGAGAGTAATAAACGGAATTATAATAATTTATCCTAATATGCACTTCAGCAAGCCCCCAACTTACTGTACATTTAACTTGTGCACATTCAGCTTCACATGTTTGGCGCACACACACACACACACACACACACACACACACACACGCAATTTGGGCTTTAGGATCAATCCCTGGAATGTAACTCCCACTTACGTTTCAGGCTTAATGTATGCAATGTTGCCTAACTGAATGTATTTTGCCTGTTGTTTTCATTGATCTGTGCATATGCTCAACTTAACACAGTAGATACATTTTTGTACACAGTACTTGAGAACTGCATTGCAAAATTCAGAGAAGTGCAAATTTTGAAGCATAGCTGTGCTTTGGTTTGCTTATTGCTTTGGAATGTGTGAATTAATAATAATAATAACAGCAAAGTTAATTATTTATTCTTAATGGCATTTAGTAAAAGTAAAGGGACCCCTGACAGTTAAGTCCAGTTGCGAACGACTCTGGGGTTGCGGCGCTCATCTTGCTTTACAGATTGAGGGAGCAGATGTTCGTCCAGACAGTTTTTGCAGGTCATGTGGCCAGCAAGACTAAACCGCTTCTGGCGAACCAGAGCAGTGCATGGAAATGCCGTTTACCTTCCCGCTGGAGCAGTACCTATTTATCTACTTGCACTGCGTGTTTTCGAACTGCTAGTTTGGCAGGAGCAGGGACTGAGCAATGGGAGCTCACCCCGTTGCGGGGATTTGAACCACCAACCTTCTGATCGGCAAGCCCTAGGCTCAGTGGTTTAACCCGCAGCACCACCCACATCCCTAATGACATTTATATCCCACCTTTTTATCTGAGCTTAAGGTGGCATACATTGTTCTTCTCCTCAAACAACCCTGAGAGGTAGTTTAGGCTGAGAGGGCACTGGCCCTAGGTCACCCCATGAGTTTCATGGCCCAGTGGGGATTTGAACCCTTTCCTCCTGGGTCCTCGTCTGACACACTAACCACCACACCGCAGTGGCTCTTTAAATGCAGACGGACTCGAATTTCTCCTCCACCTCCAGTCCCCAAGTCTAAAAATTACCTGACTGTGCCATTGGTTCAACGGCTGAAACTTTGGCTGAGGACTAGGGCCCAGGAAGCAACAGTCTCTTTGGAATGCATGGAAGACGACAGAAATAAGGGTGTACGCCCCACATTTAAACATAGGAGCCTGGGTCTCGCTGCAAGTACAGAGGCCCAGCCCAGCTGACACACACACACGTATACACAGACTAAGAGCAAATACCGACACACCCTTAGGGGGCAGACACACACACACACGGCAACGTGGAAGTAGCACAAGTGTCAGGTGGGCGTAAGCGTAATGCTCCACTTGGAATTGCTAGGAGCTGCTTTCACCCTCCTCGAAACAGTTCTTTCTTTTTCTCCCCTTCAGGGCTGGCCCTAAACGATTTGGCAAAGGACAAGGTGGCGCCCCTGCCCATTCCATGTAGAGAAGGCATAAAGGTAAAGGGACCCCTGACTGTTAGGTCCAGTCGTGGCTGACTCTGGAGTTGCGGCGCTCATCTCACTTTATTGGCCAAGGGAGCCTGCGTACAGCTTCCAGGCCACGTGGCCAGCATGACTAAGCCGCTTCTGGCGAACCAGAGCAGCGCACGGAAACGCCGTTTACCTTCCCGCTGGAGCGGTACCTATTCATCTACTTGCACTTTGACGTGCTTTTGAACTGCTAGGTTGACAGGAGCTGGGACCGAGCAATGGGAGCTCACTCTGTCACGGGGATTCGAACCGCTGACCTTCTGATCAGCAAGTCCTAGGCTCTGGTTTAACCCACAGCGCCACCCGCATCCCAGAGATGGCATAGTGGCAGCCAAATTTTTGGCCCGATCTGCACCTTGCATTTAAAGCAGTATTGCGTCACTTTGTCATGGCTTCTCCGCAAAGAAGCCTGGGAACTGTGGTTTGTAAAGGCGGCGAGTGATGTTAGGAGACCCCCTATTTTCCGCACCAAGCTACAATTCCCAGAGTTCCCTGGGAAGAGAGACTGACTGCTAAAACTGCAGTTTGCATCCAACCAAGTTATACTCAAAAGTAGACTTACACTGCGTGAACTCCCACAAAAAAGGCATTTTCAACCTGATCCCCAGGGATCAGGGGTGCCAACTTGAATATAATATGGGGGATGGGGGATAGGTAAGCCCCACCCTCGAAGCACACCATTTGAATAGCAATGCCCATCGGCTTTGGGGGCCCCCTGCCACCATCAAATATTTTATTGGGCAGGTGGCAAATAGACCTCAGTTTAGGAGTTGGCTCCTGTGTCTGGGACAAAAGCTGTTGACTTGTTACCGGAACTTAATGTTACCTGCATTTAACGAGGGCTGAGCATGCTCTGTGGAGGCAAAAAAATGCTGGCTGGCTTTTGGGTGGGGAGAATGGAAAATTAGGAAGGAGTCGGCGTGGGCTGTTATGGAGAAATGCATGGCTGACTCAGACAGTAAACAGGAAGGCTACACCTCGCAACGCTGCGGCAGGTCCCGCTTCTAACTTTAGCAGGGCACCCTAGACGTCGCTTTCTCAACGATAAGGCTAATAAGTGGCAGATAAGCTTCCTTGGGAAGAAACAGGATTCCCACGTGATGTAGGAAACCTCTGTGCGCCCTTGCGCTGTGCACTCCCTGGATGACTGGCAAAACGGTCCCAGTTTGGGCTTCACAAGAACCAGAGGTGTGCACATTACCCAGAACCCTCTTTGTGGGGCAGGCAAGTTTCCATGATAAAGACACACTTGGGTGGAAAAGGTTTGCCCTGTGGGCAAAAAGTTTGGCATGAAATAAGTGGCGATTTCTCCGTGGACTTTTGGCAGAGAGGAGAGCCCGCTTGATAACAAAAGATCTCTGTTGCCAAGGAAACAGCGGCCGGAGTTATGCTAACAGAAATTAACCTCTGGTTCCTGGTTGAGGAGGACAGAGTTTCTTGGAACAGCCCAGAAGCTGGAATCGTGCCCTGGCTGCTGCTTGGGTCCACTCAGGCAGAATTTCTCAAGATCCGCTGAGGGTGGGCAGGAGTGGGGAGGTGCAGACTATGAATACTTCTTTTCTACACAGCCTAGTTTAAAAATCCATGGCATTGTCCAACCTGGTACCACACTCCCTCCCAAAACACATCATGTCTTTGAACCTGAAGATCTCCCCTGCAGCGCTTTTCATGTTCTGCTCCCGTTTTATAACCAGGTGGGGAACAGGACAAAAGGCCCTAGAGATGGACTAAAACAGTTGTGGGGAGCCTGTGGCCCCGCAAGGCTAATCAGTCCTGTCAGGCCTCCCCATTTTGACCCATGAGACTGCTTTGGTCAAGCAGCCGCCTGCTCACCTGTGTACAAGATCTTAGGTGTGGGGCAGATGGAGACACAGCTGGGCTACAAACAAGTTTTCAGGCACTGCCAAGTGGCCCATCAGCAGAACCTGGAAATGGACAGCTGCAAAGGTCAATGTGCGGCTCTTTTGCAAGACTTAGAACATCACGGGATCATCGGGGCTTGCAGAGAAGCTTGCAGAGAAGTTTCCTGCTTGGCAGGGGGTTGGACTCGATGGCCCTTGTGGTCTCTTCCAACTCTATGATTCTATGATTCTAAGTGTGTGCGGCCCTTCGAAGCCCCGGCAAACCGCTGTCGGGCTGCAGCACAGGTAGAGAGGCTTTGTGACAGCTGGGTCTTCCTGATCCAGTTGTGCTTGCTAAAAAGCTCTACCCCCTCAAGAAACAAAACAAAACGCCCCGCCCTTTCCACCCATCCCAACCCAGATAAGAAATAGGCAGGGGTTATAAACAAAGGACTGAGCAATGTTTATTCCTTATCAGTGATCTTGAGGCAGAGTACATTCCACAGTTAAGAATGCCACACAGTTTTAAGAGTTCAGACTCAGCCCTGTGCCTTTTTGCCCTGGAGAAGAGGCAAATTTGGAATGGCAAGACAGCTCTGACCAGGCCCCCCCCCACCCGAAGTAAAAAAAAAGAAAAAGAAACAAAGCCTGGCAGGCAAGCAGGAGCACCCAAATGGGTAGGAATTAGCAGCAGAGAATGAGGTTTTCCACTGCAAGACAAAAATGAGAGGATTTCCAGGGTGGGGAGAGACTGGCTGAAAAGTTAAAAATCCCCCCTTTGCCCCCTTAAAAGCACCCCAAATGAAACAGCTACCCAGGAATGTAGTTGTAGAGAATCTGAACCCAGCACCAGGAATGGTCACCTTGTGATCTCTGGAGGTTGTGCCAGCCAAAGAGATCCTCCTACACTGTGGGTGTGAGTGTTATTTGCCAGGTAGACACCATAGGAAGAGGTTAGCTGCCCTGCTCCCATCAAACGCGCACCAAGGGGGGAAAAAAGACATTGCTGTGCAGAGTGCTGAGATTCTAGATATTATCCAGGACTGCTTTGCTGGCAAGTTGCTGAGTTAAGACTGCCAAAAACAGTGTCCAAAAAAGAAACGGGCATTTATTTACTTTTTGTTTTGGTCCAGATAAGTGTAAAAGGAAAGCGGGGTTTAAGGGGCCAGATTCTGGAATGTGAATAGTGAGTTTAATAAAAATAATAATAAAAAAATGTTGCAGTAGGAGGGGCATTTGGCCACTAGAAAAACCACATTGGCATTATGACGGGTGGTGGGGAGAAAAAGGAGACACACACCTTTTTTTTTTTTTGGTCCCTGTATTCTTCAGATGAGTGGTTGGTTGGCCCCAGCATTATATTTAGGGGGGGGGGAGAGGGGAGGTGTTGTATGGAGGACACCCCCCCCCTCCGGAGGGGGGTTGAAGAGCTCTTGAGAAATGAGATCAAGAGTAGGAGAAGGAAAGAAAGTGTACTCACTCCAGTCGTGTGTGCTTAAGAGGAAAAATATGGGTAAAAAAAGGGGGGCAGTAAAAAAGAGAGGAGGTTACAGACCAGGGCTGGCACAGGGGGAAAGTGGGCACCATAAGGCCCCTCTTCTCCTGGTCTGCCTTTAAGGCTTCTCGTGGTAGCACAATTTGGAGAGAGACAGAGAGAGAGATATTCTTAGGGATATGAGGTGTCGGGAAGAAAGGAGCCATCGCTTGGTGGGGCAGCCCAGCTCAAAGGATCTGGCGTGGCATGCCATAGCCCGTCATGCCCGCTTGCGATGCTCCCCGGTTGGTGCCCATCTGCAGACCGATGACGCTCTGCCCTTCCTTGAGCTTGTCCTCTGGGAAGGCACGGCGGTTCTCCTGGGACTTCCTATCGGGGGGCGAGGGGGAAGGCAGGAAGTGAGGGGTAGAAAGAAACAAGCACACACATCATTGCAGAGGACATAGCCTAGGAAGTTTTGTTTTTTTAAAACAGGATATTCTTAAAAATTATAACTCAGTCCATTCGTATTGCTTATCTTTGTTTGGCTTAGAACAGGGTTTCCCAAATTTGGGTCTCCAGCCGCTTTGGGACTACAACTCCCATCATTCCTAGTTAGCAGGACAAGTGTTCATGGATGATGGGAATTGTAGTCCAGAAACAGCAGGAGACCCAAGTTTGGGAAACCGTGGCTTAGAGGATCTAGATAGCTAAAGCACCACCGGATCACATATGAACCTGCTTTACGCTGAATCAGACCATTAGTCTCTCTGGGGTTGGATAAAGGCGTCTCTCTCAGCTCTCCCTCCCTGCAGATCCTGAGGACTGAACCCCAGTGGGCTTTCTTCCAGCAACAATTTTTTGAGCACCAGATTTCAAAAACACGCAACTGTTTTCTCCAGACCTTTCCGCTCAAGAAAATTAACACAGTTTTATGACCATTTGGAAAGTCCATTCCGACTTTTGTTTTTACCCTGCTTTTACCCTGAATTGTTTATTTGTAATTTTTCTGCAAGCCAAGCTTACAGAAACTGAAAAGGTGACATTACAGTAATATCTACATTCCTCTCCTCACTAGGTCCTCAAGGAAGACAAAAGGCTGTATCATAGGACCTAATTTTCTTGTAAAATAGTGGTTTTGCCTGAGTCTTTCATTATGGAGCAATTTCATTCTTGGCTACCAGGTGTTTTATGGTTATTCAATAGCATATGAAAATTGATAATAGTTAAAACACACCCCTGTAATCCCCCGCCGTCCAAATTCGGTTGTGATCCAGCATTGCAGCGTGTGCCTGGGGAGGGGGGAAATCTGACCTGTCAGACCGCCCCCCCCAATGTTTCTGGTCTGTACCTCCCAGCATCCCCTACCACTGGCCATGCTGGCCGAGTCCAACAATATCCAGAGCAGGGATGGCCAATGTGGTGCTCTCTGCATTTTGGGGACTACAAATCCCATCATACCCAATCATTCGCCACAGAGGCTGGGAGCTAGGAGTTAAAACTGGAAGGCATAGGGCCAGATATGCTGTGGTCTAGAGGACCACAAGGTCATCACCTGTGCAGCAGCAGACTCCGAGCCGCCAGCTGAAGTGCAATGGATAAATGACGTTATGCAGCCATGTTTTGAGAAGTTTTAAAATGTTTTGAATGTGCAGCAGCAGCCTCTCATCTCCTGCCATTGTCACTCAACCTTCCTCTTCTCACAGTAGCTAAATGGGAATAATACTGGCTTACCCAACAAGGTTGTCCCAGTGATGACTGAATACAGTGGTACCTTGGTTGTCGAATGGCTTGGATCCTGAACAAATTGGTTCCCAAACGCCACAAACCTGGAAGTAAGTGTTCCGGTTTGTGAACGTTTTTCGGAAGCCGAACATCCGACGCGGCTTCTGATTGAGTGCAGGAAGCTCCTGCAGCCAATCGGAAGCCATGCCTTGGTTTTCGGGAGTCAAATGGACTCCTGGAACGGATTAACTTCAACAACCAAGGTACCACTGTAATGTTACAGAGTGCTTTTTGGAAGCATTATAATGCAACTACTTCTGGGATTGTTACAGAACAACCCTACGGTGAACAGTGATTTTCTTCCCTTATTCCATGCCTTACAAATTTGAACCCAATATGGAGTTAGTACACACACACACACACACACACACACACACACACACACACCCTCTTGCCACAGCACTTACTTAGGAAACCAGTTGGGGTCCCCAACGAAGAGGCCGTCTCCTTTAGAGACCGCCAAGCCTCCCAGGTTCATCAAGGTTCTCTGCACGCTGGCCATGTGTTTAGCTGTGGGTTGAAAGAATTCAGAAGTTGATCAAATATATGCACCATGTCCAACCTTAACACCATTCTCAAGATCAAGCAGGAGCACTGTGCTCTTTTACAGTCTGGCAGAGACCCTAAAGTGCTGAAGCCAAGGACTGCAAAAGGCCACTCCCTTTTACCAGTTAGGCAAGGCGATCTTGCATCGTTTCCCCACAATTTTTTCCTGTTTCGGCTCACCATCACCAGGAAGCAGCAACAATTACACGAAAAGCTGCTTTGCAAGAAGGGTGAAACCACCAAGTCCAGCGCAGTCTGCTCAGCACAGACTGGCAGCAGCTCTCTAGGGCAGGGAGAGTTTTTCCACACTACTTTCTACCCAAGGCCCTTTTGATTGGAGATGGCTGGGAATTAATCCTGGGTAAAGAAAGAGTCTGGGACGTGGGTGGCGCTGTGGGTTAAACCACAGAGCCTAGGACTTGCTGATCAGAAGGTCGGCGGTTCAAATCCCCGTGACGGGATGAGCTCCCGTTGCTTGGTTCCTGCTCCTGCCAACCTAGCAGTTTGAAAGCACGTCAAAGTGCAAGTAGATCAATAGGTACCGCTCTGGCGGGAAGGTAAACGGTGTTTCTGTGCGCTGCTCTGGTTCGCCAGAAGCGGCTTAGTCATGCTGGCCACATGACCCGGAAGCTGTACACCGGCTCCCTTGGCCAATAAAGTGAGATGAGCACTGCAACCCCAGAGTCGGTCACGACTGGACCTAATGGTCAGGGGTCCCTTTACCTTTACCTAAAGCAAGAGGCAGTGTAATGTAGTGGCTAGAGTTTTGGACTAGGCAGACCCGGGTTCAAATCCCCACTTAGCGAAGAAGTTCACTGGGAGACCTCTTAGTCTCACAGCCTACCTCACAGGGTTATTGTGAGGATAAAATGGAGGGGGGAACAATCTACACAACCTTGAGCTCCTTGGAGGAAAGGTGAGATAGAAATGTTGCTAAGTAAAAGCACTCTACCAAACACCAAACAGGCCATTAAGAATCCACCCTCATCCCGCAATGCAGGTTAGGTAAAAATGGAAGCTCTGATCTTAACTTCTCCAAACGGCCAGGAGCTTATTTTATAAAGTGGACCGATTTGGCAGAGATCTGCGCTGTTTTTAAAAGTTGTGCCAAAAGAGACACTTCCTTGGCCTTGCTCCTGTTTTTCTGCCCTCGACCCTTTAGAAATGGAGAATTCAATGATCCAGATACCAGCTCAAATCAGAAATGCCAGCCCCCCAAGTCAAAGTGGTGAGGCGACTTCATGCCTGCCATTTAATTGCTGAAAAAAGCAATCTAGGTTTCTTTTCCTTTCCATCCCTAATTGCCAAGAGGGAATGGGGAGACTTTCCTGGAGACTGCAGCTGTGGGAGGGAGCATTAACACTGCAGAGCCCTGATGTGCTCTTCTGGAAGACTGCCGCCCCATAGCAGGCAGGCTTTGAGGGACAGCCTTCAACCCTAACTGCAGTCAGGGAGGAATTGGGCAAGGCTAGGCTTGGGGAGGCTGGGAGCCAGGTGGGGGGGCCTATGGACTCCCCACACCTGCCTTAGATCACACGTGGTTTCCCCTCAGAGATGCTCCCTCTGCCCTCCCTCCTTCTCCCTGCCCTCCGCCGCAAATACTTTGTACCTTCCCAGAGGTCCACCGTCTGGAATATGTCTGTGGCCTGGATGCCATACTGCTCGGCTGCACGCAGGAACTGAGAAATCTGCTCCATCTGCTTGAAAGCCATACTAGAACTCTGGATCTTCGCCACCAGCTTCTGTCCCTTGGGGCAAAGGCTGTTGATGAGGTGGCATAACACCTAATCAGGGGCCAGGAAGAAAATGGAGTCTGTTATAATAAATAATAATAATAATAATAATAATAATAATAATAATAATTTATTTATACCATGTCCATCTGGCTGGGTTTCCCCAGCCACTCTGGGCAGTTCCCAACAGAATATTAGAAACACGATAAAACATCAAACATTAAAAACTCTCCCTTCAGACGTTTTCTAAAAGTCAGGTCGTAGTTTATTTCCTTGACATCTGATGGGAGGGCGTTCCACAGGGCAGGAGCCACCACTGAGAAGGCCCTCTGCCCGATTCCCTGTAACCTCACTTCTCGCAGTGAGGGAACCACCAGAAGGCCCTCGCCGCTGGACCTCAGTGTCCAGGCTGAATGATGGGGGTAGAGTTGCTCCTTCAGGTATACTGGACCGCGGCTGTTTAGGGCTTCAAAGGTCTAACACTCTGAGTCAGTGTTAGAAACTCGGATAAATAAGCTAGGCACCAAATGGTTCCTTAAACCAGGGTTACTGCTGCCAAAACGAAATGTTCAGCTGTCATTTTTGGGGGCCAGGAAGCTCGGAAGTTGTATTTTTCAGTACGACCTTTCGGTTCCTGAAATTCATTCTGATTGTGTGCAGATAAAATATATCAGGCAGAATTCTAAAGGGCATGTTGCGAGTGTCGTGAAAGCAGTCAAGATCCAAGGATCCCCAGGCAGGCACCTCCAGATGGTGGAGCCGTCAGACGCCATCCTGGCACCGCTTGGCCGCAAGTAGCCAATAGTTAGATGAAAATGTGCCTGGCGAATTTCGAACGCTGCTCTGAGCAGCAGCACTAGGCTCCAGTTAGTAGATCTTGTACGAAATGGAATAGATCAGGCTTGCCTGCTCTAGCCCATGGGAGCCCACACCAATGAATACCTGCAGCCTCTCCTTAAAGGCACTGCATGACTTAGATTGCCTTAGATTAGAGGGACCCCAAACCTTCTAGGCTGAACGAAGCCACACCAAACTCCTTACCGTTCCATCTTTCAGCCACTCTTGGAAGTTCTTCTTGCCTGGCTGGGGCTGCCCGACTTCCGGCCCACACTGGGCAACGATCCACTGGATTAAAATCTGCTCCAGTTCGTCGTCATACTGCTTGTCGATCTTGTTCTGAACCTCCCTGCTGAGTCCGTAAGCGGGGCCTCTGTTTGCCATGGCGGCTGTGTGGGGGTTTGGTGTACCTCGGAAGGCTAGATAGAGCAAAGACACACAGACCTAAAGAAAGAGAATCATAGAATCATAGATCTGTAGTGCTGGAAGGGAACATGAGGGAGGAGCATCAGCCTGGCTCTCCAGGAAACCTCAGGAGCACATCCTGAATTTGAACTCCCAAAAATACCATGGGTACCATGTTGCTGCTTCCTTTTTTTGTTGACATTTTAACATTACAGAGAAATGCATATGCTGAAGGTTCTTACAAATCGCTTGGTTTGTTTGAAGTGCTTTTTTTGGCAGACAGCTAACTTCTACTTAAGAGTAGACCCACTGAAATTAATGAGCCCAGGTTGGTCACGTTGATTAATTCCAGTGGGTTTACTCTGAGTAAGATTAACATCAGGGTACAACTTATAGTACTCATTTTTCTCTAGACTTTAAGAGGTTTTTAGAAAAAAATTATAAAGACAAAAGCGAAAGCTTGAAATAAAAATGGTTTCTTTAAAAAGAAAAAAAATCAAAACTATTTTATTAAACGTCAAGGCAATATAATCCTATCATAACCAGAAAAATAGAGACTTTTCTGAAATAACATAAACGCAACAGACAAAAAGTCAGGGGAGAATCTTTCTCTTATGAAACTGGCACTAACCCTCTAATGTCTCAGCCAAGGACCTGCTTTCAGTTGGAGAAGACCGTGATCTCATATCTGTATCTGAGCTGCAGTCCCATGCAATAAATTGGAGTGGGGGTGTGTGTGTGTGTGCTGCTTTTCACTTCCAGAACGCTTGCATGTAAATGCCTGCCTGCAATGAGCCCTGGACACATTCTGTGGTGTACGGCTTGTGCTAATTACCCATTATAGGTGGTTTTTAGAAACTGCCCTTCCCAGGAACACGCTGCACCAGCAGAGGAGCAAGTAGGATGGGCTGCTGCAGAACAAGCAGAGCAGGCAGTAGTGAGCATTTAGCAAACTACACGGGAATTCTCAGGCCGTGTTCCTCGGCCCAGAGATGGTTAGGTGGAGACAAAAGAGTGGTGGCCCTTCCCAAACGCATCCTAGCACAGCTCCTGTTCCAGCAGTTCTTTTTAACACTGACACAAGCCAGCTAAGTCTTCAACCCAATGGCGTAGCGTGGGGGGTGCAGGGGGGGCGGCCGCGCTGGGTGCAACATCTGGGGGTTAGGGGGCGCAAATCCACGGGTTAGGAGGCACAAATCCACGGGTTAGGGGGCACAAATCCACGGGTTAGGGGGCGCAAATCCACGGGTTAGGGGGCGCAAATTACTTGGCTTGCCCCGGGTGCTGACAACCCACGCTACGCCACTGCTTCAACCAACCCCGGTTGACTCTTATCATTCTGGTAAGGCAAATCAGGTAGGTTGGTTTAAAAAAACACACACACACACACACACAAGAAGAATGTGGCTTTACAAGAACCTTAAGCATCCCTAGACAAGGGTTTGCAGGAATGGAATAGAAGACTGCAACAGCCCTGGCACCCACAAGTCGTTGGGTTGCTAGAAAAGCCAGAAAAAGTGTTAAGTATGCCAGACCATGAAAACAACCCACAAAACATAATGATATGTTTGCTGGATCAGACATGTGGCCCATCGAGTCCAGCATCCTTTTCTCGCAGTGGCCCACCAGATGCCCAGGGTGGAAAACCCAAAAGCAGGGAAAACCCAAAAGAGGGCTCTGAGCACAAGAGCCCTCTCTCCCCTCTTGCTGTTTGCAGCAAGGAGCATTCAGAAGCATTGTGACTGTGCAGGCAGAGCGCAGAGCCATCATGCTCAAAACAGGAAGCTCAGGAAGCAAACTGGCACCGGCAGGAAGGAAGGAGGCGGCGGATGACCCAAGTAACTGCAGAGCGGAGAAGCGTTTCCATAGGAAGGGCAAAGGAACCTGCCTTATACCCCTGGGCCTATTGAGCTCAGAAATGCCCACTGAGATTTGCAGCAGCCTCCCAGGATTTCAGACAGAGGATGTCCTTAGCCCTACCTGTGGACACCAAAGATGGAACCGTATGCATGCAAAGCAGGCACTACGACTGAGCTATGGCTCTTCCTTTAAAAATAAAGATTCCATTCCTCATGGCTTTAAATAAAGGCCGGCTTTAAATAGGAACACGGGAATCTGCTTTAAACCAAGCAGTGTTAGGCTCCAATATCTAGTTGCCCTTTTTTCAGCCAGGAGGCTCTAAAGTCTTCTTTTTCAAATGATGGGTTTCTCAGTTAAACATCTGGCTAGTTCAGATGACAGCCATGAGCCTAGGTTAAGAAATTTGAGAACTTAAAGAATGAAAGTCCCTTGATCCAGGACCAGTCCACATATAAATTGGCCTAATCCGACCTCTTTTTCTGAATGGCGACTGCTCCTGCCCAGGCTGCAGAGGCAAAGCATTTTGGTTCCTGAAATTAATTCTGATTGTGCAGATAGAAGTATAACTGGTAGAATTCTATAGGATGTGATATTAGTGTGTGTAAACAGTCCAGATCCAAGGATCCTCAGGCATGCACCTCCAGCTGGTGGAGATGTAAGGCACCACCCTGGCACCTTCACTTGGTCGATAGCCTGGTGCAAAATGCACCTGGCGAATTTTGAACACTGATGCCAAGCCAGATCATTGGTCCATCTAGTTCAGTATTGTCCACACTGATCGGCAGCAGCTCTCCAGGATTTCAGACATGAGTCTCTCCCAGCTGAACCTGGGACTTTTGGTATGCATGGCAGATACTCTATGGTCCACCATTGCGGATTAGCAATGCCAGCTACTGCATACCTCAATAAATCCCTGGAGAGCACACACAGGCCCTTTATAAACCATTACAGCACCCAGCCCAAAGGCTATATTGTTTTGCAAGAGGAGGGGGAGAATGGCAGTTGTATGGGGGCGGAGGCGATTAAATCCCTTCTCCTGGGGCTTTGGAGAGTTCCCTTTCAAGGGATGCTGTTTTACAAGTAGGTGGGGAATCTCTGCTTGCTCAGAGGCCAGGCACACCCCAGTTTGCCTTTGCCTGCAGGGCAGGATCTGTGCCAAGATGCAAAGCAAGGGCAAGGCCTTAGTGGTTAGATCAGGCTTGTAAACAGACAACTCGCCTGGGGTGATCAGAAGTTGCTTTCAAGTGATCAGAGAGAAAGAAAACACACACCAAAACCCCAACCTGCAACTCCCCCTGCCTCCTATTGTGTCACAAATTCCCACGTCTTACCGTTGTTTTTTTATATGCACTATCCAAACTAGGAACAAGGGAAACGGTCTGAGAGAAAGTCCAGCTATTGATCCATCTAGCGTATTATGGTCCACAGTGACTCGCATGGGGATCGAACCCAGAACCTTCTGCATGCAAAGCAAATGCTCTGTGCCTGAGCTACAGCATCTTCTTCCCCATATTCAAGTGATCTGAAGTGCTGCCACACGGATGATGAGAGCAAGCTTGTTTTCTGCTGCTCCAGAGGGGAGGACCCAAACCAACAATTCAGATTACAGTACAGTGGTACCTCGGGTTAAGTACTTAATTTGTTCCAGAGGTCCGTTCTTAACCTGAAACTGTTCTTAACCTGAAGCACCACTTTAGCTAATGGGGCCTCCTGCAGCCGCCACATGGCCGGAGCACGATTTCTGTTCTCATTCTGAAGCAAAGTTCTTAACCTGAAGCACTATTTCTGGGTTAGCCGAGTCTGTAACCTGAAGTGTATGTAACCTGAAGTGTATGTAACCTGAGGTACCACTGTACAAGAAAGGAGATTCCAATTGAGTATCAGCAAGAACTTTCTGACAGTAAAATGGACTGTGGAATGGACTCCCTTGAGAGGCAGCGGACTCTCATTCATTCTGCAGCCAGCTATCCCAACAATTATTATTTTTTAAATAAGAGAGCGTGTGCAGGCCTTTTTGAGTATACGGTAACTGAGCCTGCAAGTTTCGATTCAGGAAAGAGCAAGAACACTTTGAAAAGAACACTGGGCCAGAAGCTTCATTTTGCAAGAAAACCCAAGATCGACCGGGGAGGTGGTAGTCAGAACAGAAGCCTCCTTCCAGGAACAGCGCCCTGAAAATGGGAACGGCTGTTCTGCCAAGGAGCCAGTTTTACACTCCAGCAGATTCTCACAGGCCTCCCTGCCTCAAATCCCCCAGCAATTCTCAAAAGCTTACAGAACCACCCACCGTAGCCCATTGTCCGACCCTCTCCAGACAACACTGCCAGCCATTGTCTCTTGCTCTCTCCAGACCCTCCGTGCCCCCCACCCGCCACAGTCTGGGAAACTGGGGTGGGGGTGGAGAGAAAGGAAGAGAAGGCCCCCCCCCCCCAGCTGCTCCGCAGGAGGCCTGAAATTTGGAGCCAGCCACAAGCTGGCCAAGGAGGAGTGCCTGGGGCCTTCTCAAACCACACTGGGCTGACAGTACATCTTTGGGGCTGCCAAGTTTTTAAACACGTGGAACCTTAGGCCTCTGAGCATGTGCAGTGTGCCCCCCCCAAACCCTCATTTTTAAAAAAGGAGTGGCAAGGTCACTCTCAGTGCTGATTTATTTTATTTTTAAAAAAAGCATCCTCCCTCAAAATAAGAGCATATACAGTGGCACCTCGGTTTTCGAACGTAATCCGTTTCAGAAGACCGTTTGACTTCCGAAATGTTCGAAAACTGAGGTGCAAAGGGCGGTCTGCAAATTTAATTGAGAAAATTGAGAAACACTCAGCAGAAGCCGTTCGACTTCTGAGGAGTGTTCAAAAACAGAAGGATTTACTTCTGGGTTTTTGGCGTCTGAAAACCGAAACGTTCGACTTCTGAGACATTTGAAAACTGAGGTACCGCTGTATATGGCTCATCCCACGCTATCACCCTGTTGCATTTCATCCTCACAATAGCCCTTTGAGGGAGGGACCAAGCTCCAACCCCCAGCGCAAACCACTTTGCTACTGTGGTTCTGAGGTAAGCAGAATTGTGGAGTTGGACGGGGTCAACCCTCTACAATGCATAAATGTTTTTGTATTGGAGGCAGTCTGAAACCAAGTCAGGCCATTTTGCTTGGCACTTTCTGCCTCAGGCCCAAGGACGCAACATGACCCCCAGGGCTTGTCTATCTGACCCAGACAGACCTGCTCTCAAAGCCAGGCCTCTCAGAATTGTCAGGTTGGAATGGGGCACCAAGGATCATCTAGTCCAACCCCCATGTAATGCAGCCTTTGAGTGCTTTGTCTTTGGAACTGTGATAGGGCCTCTTGCTTGCCAGATTGGAGAATCGAGAAGCATGTGTTCCGTGTGTGCAGAATCCTCTTGATTTCTGTTGGGTGGGATCCATGGGCATGTTCACATCACTGCCTTAAGAGTGCTGTGAAGCTGCTGTTTTCTTAGTGTGTTTCACAGGGCTCCCCCTCCCCAGCCCAAGCTGTTCAGATCAGCATAGCTTCAGTAGTGTCAGATTCGCTTCTGCTCGTGTCCACACCAGAAAGCGCTGGGGCGCCTTTACCCCTATTTGCAGAGGTGTCCACACCTGAGCTAGAGCTGAACTAGAAACGGCTTAAGGACTCGAACTGGAGGGAAGATGGTTTGAAAAAACATCTTAAACAGTAGCATTTTACACAGGGTACACAGGCATTTCAGATAACGGTTGTGTGAAGGCGGGATTAAAACCTCAGCACTAGGAATGCAGTAAATGGAGAGTGGACAGGAGACTGAGTCTACAGTCCTAGTCTACTCTTCAAAGAGGTAAGACTCTCATGGAACACAAGGCTAGTGAAGCCAGGTGAAACTAATGGCTATGGGCTACTGCAACAAAATACGGTCCCCCCAAACCCCTTTCACAGAAGACCTGAAGTGGTGGGAGTTAAGAGACAGTGGAGAGTTTTAAATAAGAGGTCGGGTGGCTGTCTGTCAGGGATTCTTTAGTTGTGACTCCTGCACTGCAGGGGGTTGGACTAGAGGACCTTTGGGGGTGCCCTTCCAACACTGCGGTTCCACGATGAGAAAAACACAGAGCAGGCTGCAATTCTATATTAAGGAAGTTTTAAGCAAATTCGCCTCGAGCCCCCAAACTCCACCAGGAGGCAGCGTTCAGGGACCCATCAATTCAGGAAAAAAAGGGGAGGGGAGTTATGAAACAGGATTAAACCGAAAGATCACAGATTCCTCCTCTTCACACACTCAAGACTGAAGCCAGGCTTTCCATACTGATGTGAATCTCTCTCCTTGGCACCTTCTAATGCCCCCAAAGTCTTCTAGGAAATAAAACAACTCTCCCCCACCTCACTCCCCCACTTTTGAACACTGGGGAAGTCTGAGACCTGAACTGATTTCTATTTTTAAAAACAGTTATATAAACAGGAGGGTTGTTTTTTTTTGTAAAAAAAGGAAAACAGGGAGAGGTTGAGTAGTATCACAACAAAAGTTATGTGCAACATCTTAAATCACTGGATTCTCTCATTTTCTCAGAGGCAAAAGCAAAGGGCAAAGAAACGTATATAATTTGCCTTTGCACGACAGGCCAGATTCTGTATACATTCACACAGCCCTTTCTATCCTTTCTTCCCACAAGGAAGAGGCATTATCAGCTTGCAAAGACATATTTCAGCCAGGCGAAAACACTCAAAAGAGGTGCAAAGCAGGGTTTGTGAGGTGTGAAGTTTGTGAGGAGTCCTGAGGGCCACCTTTGGCCCCCAGGCTGAGGTTTCCCCATTCCTGGAATTAAGACTGCTAGAATTTACCCAGAATCCATCAGGGTTTTGCACCATGGATAGATGCACTGAGAGTTAGGTATGATGTGAAGGATCAAAGTGGGACAGGTACAACGCCCTTGCAAGACACCGCCCTTCATCCAAAGATCACAGGGCAGCTCACAACATAAAAATTCTAAAATGAGAACACAAAACACATAATAAAATAAAGGCAAGAACAAACCAATAAACCCCCTTCCAACATTTTAAAGGCCATAGAACAGTCGTGTCCAAAGTCCATTTTGGGGAACTAATCTGGCCTGCTGGCAGTACATATCCTGGGGTAAAACCCTAAAAAAAAACTTCAATCCTAAAAAAAGCTCAACCACCTTTGGGTAAAATTGTAAAAAGGCTCAACAATTTTGATCGGCCCTCACGTATGTTTACTTCATCAAATCTGGCCCTTTTTGAAAAAAGTTTGAGCACCCCCGCCACAGAATGTTCAGCAGCCAAAGGTTATATAGAAACATTTTTGCCTGGCGCCTAAAAAAGATCTGTAATGAAGGTGCCAGGGAAGCTTCCCTGGGGAGAGCATTCCACAAATGGGGAGCCACCGCCGAAATGGCCCGTTCTCGTGTTGCCACCCTTGGAACCTCCTTCAGAAGAGGCACATATGGAGAGAGGTGGTCCGTAGCCAAATAAGGCTTTATGTTGAAGTCAAGAGGGAGGGAGAAAGCAGCAAATCGCAGGTGTTGTGGACAGAGTCTGGATTATTATTCAATTTGTTGCCCACCCTTCACCATGCAGTCCCAGGAATGGAGAGGATAGAGGGGTGCAACTCGGCTTGCAGAAGAGGGCTTTGCATGGTGTTAGACAGAGGTAAAGACTCCCAGGCTGTCCCCGTATCTTTAACTTCAGCTGACCTGTCGTGGTTTAGACTGATACTCAGGTTGCATCCTTTTTTCTTTTCTTTTTTTACAACCTCCTCCTCCTCCCACTTCTATCCTGGACCTCAAAATTAGAGGTTATCTTTAACTATGAGAGAACAAGCATGGCTGCATTGTTCTTCTCCAGACTAGTACTAGAAACCTTTTTTTCTATCCAACTAATGCAGATTGCAGATCCTGGGGACGCAGGTGGCGCTGTGGGTTAAAGCCTCAGCGCCTAGGACTTGCCGATCGAAAGGCCGGCAGTTCGAATCCCTGCGGCGGGGTGCGCTCCCGCTGCTCGGTCCCAGCGCCTGCCAACCTAGCAGTTCAAAAGCACCCCCGGGTGCAAGTAGATAAATAGGGACCGCTTACCAGCGGGAAGGTAAACGGCGTTTCCGTGTGCAGCTCTGGCTCGTCAGAGCAGCGATGTCACGCTGGCCACGTGACCCGGAAGTGTCTCCGGACAGTGCTGGCCCCTGGCCTCTTGAGTGAGATGGGCGCACAACCCCAGAGTCTGTCAAGACTGGCCCGTACGGGCAGGGGTACCTTTACCTTTACCTTAATGCAGATCCTACCACAAACAACAGCATCTCTGTGCATGGTTGCAACAAGTCTACCCTCTAACTAAAATTCACTAGGTTAAATGCTGCTCGCTACCTACTTAAAGGGGTTTCAATAGGGAATTGGACCCTGTGAGCCCATTAGAGGGGGCTTAACCCTTTGCCCTCCACTGTAGCCCCCCCCCCCAGCCTATGCCTGCAATTTGCATTGCCAAAAAGAGTAGATGCATAATGGTTGGGAGTGTGCAAGAGGCAGGTAAGAAATGCACATTTGGCCAAGGCCCTCTTCACAGTCAGATTCCATGTATGCTACTGCCCAGCTCAATTTAACCCTGGCATACATTGTCTAAAGCTCATCTCAGTCCTTGGTGCGCATCTGTGTTCAGGGCATGTACTGTGTGTCTGTTTGGTGCTTCTATTAAGGAAGCCCATGGAGGCTTTCCACTGAACAAGTTCCCAGCCCCAGCCTAGAAGGCAAGGGAAACAAAGCTGAGCAAGAGAGAGAGAGAGAGAGAGAGAGAGAGAGAGGGAGGGCGCTCCCCATCTGATCATCACCTGCAGGCAATTTCCCTTCAGCCCAAGCGATCAGGAAAAAAGTGTCTGGGTGGCGCTGTGGGTTAAACCACAGAGCCTAGGGTTTGCCGATCAGGTCAGCGGTTCAAATCCCCACAACGGGGTAAGCTCCCGTTGCTCGGTCCCAGCTCCTGCCCACCTAGCAGTTCGAAAGCATGTCAAAGTGCAAGTAGATAAATAGGTACCACTCTGGCGGGAAGGTAAACGGCGTTTCCGTGCGCAGCTCTGGTTCGCCAGAAGCGGCTTAGTCATGCTGGCCACATGACCCGGAAGCTGTACGCCGGCTCCCTCGGCCAATAAAGCGAGATGAGCGCCGCAACCCCAGAGTTGGTCACTACTGGACCTCATGGTCAGGGGTCCCTTTACCTTTACCAAGTGCCAGGTTTGCCTGCCCTTTTGCAGCAACCATTTGCCAAGCAGAGGGCAATGCAGGGTCATGCAGCGGAGGAAAAAGAGTGCCAGAATGCTCAAAGATCAGACTCAATCATCTAGAGAGCGCCGAGAGGCCCCACCGGATTTCAGAGCGGAAGCCACCCTAGAAGAGGCAGGCACAGGGCCAAGTTAGCAATCAGGAAGCAAAGGAGGTTTCAGATAGGGACAATTCCTAGAACCGGCAAAGCTTTGCGGGGAGGGAGAGGAGACTTTCAAGGCTTTTCCTGCAGTTAACCTACAGCAGAGACCATTCTGGAGCCAGATCAAGTGTGCGAGCAAGAACAACGTTTAGGAAAGAAACAGGAAACCCTTTCTCCTTCCCAGCCATTAAGAAGGGGAAAGGAGGAAAGGGGGGGGGGTCAACCTGGGGATAGGTCTGTATGCCAAGCAGGCTGTGTTGCTCTAGCCATTATACTGCCCATAGCTCAGGAGTGCAGAACCAGTGGCTCCCAAATGCTGCTGAACTATAACTCCCATCAGCCCTAGCAAGCATGGCCAATGGGAATTGTAGTTCAGCAACATGTGTAGGGCCAGAGGTGGAAGGCCACATTTCACGGCCTGTGCTCCAGCGCTTTTGCAAAAGGTGAAAATGTTTTAGTTGCCCAGGCTTAAAATAAAAAATTGCTACCACTTTCTATTGCTGGTTTAACATCACCACTATACCTCAGGTTACATACGCTTCTGGTTACAGACTTCGCTAACCTAGAAATAGTGCTTCAGGTTAAGAACTTTGCTTCAGGATGAGAACAGAAATCGTGCTCTGGCGGTGCGGCAGCAGCAGGAAACCCCGTTAGCTAAAGTGGTGCTTCAGGTTAAGAACAGTTTCAGGTTAAGAAGGGGCCTCCAGAACAATTTAAGTTCTTAACCCGAGGTACCACTGTACAGTACTTTAAAGGTTTTAGTTAGTGCTTTTTTCTGAAGGGATGCAGGGGTACGCATACCCATGATGGCGGCCTTTTGTCCATTTACTGTATTTCTTTTTCCCAATTTGAACTATAAAGTGGTGATTTTCTTCAGCCAAAATAAACATTTTTTAAAAAGAAAAAAAGCACTGGTTTTAATTTATTCCTGTTCTTTGTTAATGAGATGATGGTGCTAGAGAAACGCTGTAGATATCTGGACCACTTGAGTGACCAGCCAGGCTGTGCAAGGTAGACAAGGATTTGCATGCGCCAGTACTTTTAGGGACGTATCCATAAACCTGCTATAAAGCTACTGTTTGCTTCTGCAGGCAGCCTGCAATCCATGAAGGCAGCTGCCCCATGGAGGCTGGTCCACAAGGGCAAACAGTGTGCTGACCCACCAACCGGTCTGCCTTCTTTCTTACAACCAATCAGGAGCTGCCTCTCTGTCATTGGCTCTGGCTTCTCCTATCCTTGGTCTTCCTCCTGCCTTCTGCCCCACCAGCCAACCTCTGTAGATGCCAGCCCACAACCTCCATACACACTGCCCAGGCTTGCGCCCGGAGAGGTCACTTTGGTGCTGCCAAGACAGCAAAAACAATGCGGGAGGCAGCCGTTACAAGTTACCGGTATCTGCAGCCACAGCAGGCGCCGTGATTCCCCAGCGGTTTGATTTCACTCCTAGAGGCAGACTCCATTGTCTCTTGAGACAGATGGATACCAACAACCGTGAGCCAAGGGGAACAGTTTTGCTCTAGAGCAGAGGGTGGGTGATCTTGATTCTAGGGGCCAAATGCAGCCCCCAGGTATCTCTCTATCTCTTGGGACTTTCTCCAGACTACCCCCCTCTTTACCCCCCACTCTCCTGCCAGGCCACACTGTCCTGCACTGGGTCATTTGGAACACACATCTAAATTTTCTGAAATACAGGGAGTTAACTGTATGCTGGTAAGAGTTAAAGAGCCAATCTAGTGCTTAGAGCGCCAGACAAGGACCAGGCAAGTCTAGGTTTCAAATCCCCACACAACCCTGAAACTCACTGGGTGACTTTGTGCCCCTCACTGTCTCTCAGCCTAAGCTACCTCGAAGGGTTGTTGTGAGGGGAGAACGGTGTGCTGGACTAACTTGAGCTCCTTGGAGGAAACATGGAATATAAGTAGAATAAAGCAAGCTGTCAGAACCCCCTGCCAGGTTCATGTTCAAATGCACAGATTTAGATGTTAAAAAGTCTAATCCAGGGTAGGTCAGCCAAGGAAGAGTCTATTACGAGAGAGAGAGAGAGAGAGAGAGAGAGAGAGAGAGAGAGAGAGAGAACACGAACCTCCTCCCCAAAACCTTTGGGGCATTTGGATGAAGCACAAAGGCTGCAGCTGCTGACGTTTTATTGGGCAGTTACGCTTATGTAGATCCACCATTCAGTCTCAATTGCGGCTGCCTATAAAACTCTCCCAGCCTCCGATCTCTGCCTGTCATTATGGCTCGTAAATAGGTTGCTGCAAGGCCTTCCTTCCTTTTCAAATAGATATTCCAAGCCAGTAAAGCTACAGTTTGGTTCAAGCCTGCTTCATTTCAGCGGCACAGTCCAAGATAATATATAAATATATATTGGCCCCAGAAGCAGCGGAGGAAGGAAAGGTTTGTCCCTGCTCTGGCTCCAGATGGGGTGTCCTGCAGCAGCCACAAGCTGCCCCCCTGCAGTATAATATTGCAACCCCAGTTTTCCCTGCCCTGATACGGTGACACATGAGCGAGGCAGGGATGGATGCATCATGCAGACAGCGTCTCTTCCAGGCGAAAGAGCCCACTGAAAACACCCTGGCAAACCACCTCTCCATTTCAGGTTTTGAAGCCAACAGCCAGCCTCCGCCCCAGCTGTTTATTCCATTCATTCATTTGAATAATAAGGACAGGGTCTTTCTCAGCCCACTCAAAGACTCCGGGACTTGAACCTGGAACCTTCTGAGCACCAAGCACAGGCTAGCAACACCAAGCTACGGGCCTTCAGCCTTGCTTGGAATTTGCTGACCACACTAAACCATCCTTTCCCGTCAGACACCAAGCAAGCCTGGACATGCTAAATCTGAATGATGCCAGGGGCCTCCTAGTCCCAAATTGTTGCTTATTATCTGGCAGCGCCAGCTCTGTAGGAAAAGAAGCTGGGTTTTGTGGGAAGATATGCCAGGTAAGGGAGATTGTGGTAACAGGGAAATAAGTGCAAGAGTCATTTAAGGCTGTGAGTTGTGAGACTCACAACTGTGGGAGGATTCTTTGTGGTGGCACTAGTCCAGGTTTTTAACCAATGAACTGGCGAGGGGTTAAAAAAACCACCTTTGGTTAATATATAGCCACCCTAAGGGCTTCAAGTTACACTGAAAAGCAGCTTATTTTTAAGGTAAACACAGCCCTGTGAACAGCAAGGTGGGGGAGATTTGCTGTTGTGATCTGGTCAGGTCCAGCTTACAGATCCATCTATTAGGCAACTGTTGACTTCTGAGTGTGCCTGTAACCAAAAAGTGTGAACCCTTTGACAAGGCATTTGCCAGCCTCTGTTTTCTCAGCTGTGAAATGGGTGAAAAACTGGGGCCAGTTTAATTGACAGAGCAGAGACACCGCAAAGGAACTCTAACTAAGGCAGGTGATGCCGACAAATCCTGCCATGATGTGCTTTCAAAACAAATGTCCCAGCAGCACTTTAACAATGAAGTCGCTGAATAACAGGCTTCTGAAAGAAAAAGAGGATTTGATGGAAGTCTTATCATAACTTTTCCTTTCCAATATGGATACTTCCCAGCCAGGACAGTTAAACATCTGATGGGAGAGACTTTCTCTGAATTAAAATATCTTATAAAACCAGAAGAAGCTTGGCTTGGGTGTGTGTTTAGTGTGGAAAAAATTATTTTACCCATCCTCTGAGTTACCCAGGAGGAAAGGTTCAGCGTCGGAACATCTGCCTTTGCTTGCAGAAGGCCTTGGGTTCAATCCTTGGCATCTCCAATTCGGGTTGGGAAAGACTTCCTGCAGGAGATGCTGAAGAGACGCTGCCAGTCCGTGTGGGCAATGTCAGTCCTTGGCCTGACTCAGTGCCAGGCAGATCCCTATGTTCCTAAAGCCAGCACAATTTATCACACTAACGCAACAGACAGGCTCCTGAGGAGGACGGCCTTAATTTTAATCTGCACACTAGCATTCCTTTTCCATCCACAAATGTCTCCTGGCACACTGTCTCACGTTCCCGACTCTGCCAGTTTGGGTTTTTCTCCCCGAAGTAAGAAGAGAGCATCTTCTTCCAGCCTCGCCCACGCCTCATTACGTACTCAAAGGCTCTCAAACATCCTGCAAGGTCCACTGACACAAAACCCATTTCACGGGTTCTTAAAAGGATGTAGAGGCCATGGCTGACCCTGGTCACACCAACTGAGAGGCCTTAGACCCAAGGACTATATGTGGCCCTCCATGCTTCTCCATCTGGCCCCTGAGGCTCTCCCCAGCTCACATGTCGTTTCCCCAGGGCAGACCCTTCCCTGCCCCACCTTCGTACATTCCTCAAAGGTTTGGGCCTGGTTGGAAATCTGTCCCTGAACTCAGACAATGGCAGAGGAAAGAGAGACAAACATGTGTGAAAGGCTCAGAACAGGCCTACTGAGGAAATTTTAAATCTGCATTCAGCATCCCACCTGCTTTCGCCTCTGGCCCTGCTCACGACTGTCATGTGGCCCTCGGAAGCAGTGTCAGAAATTAGCCAGGTGCATTTTGCTACTGGTACAGGTCTAAACTGCAACCATGTAGAGATCTCTGGATCCCAGGCTGGTGACCGACGTCTCCATCTCCACTTTTGTGATTTTATTTCTTTAACATATAAAGCAGTATAGAAATGAAATGAAGAATTAAAATAATAGCAAATCTCACTGGAATAAAATAAATGGCGCCTAGACATTCTAAGGAATGCAGGCTGGAGAAAACCCATGGGGCTAGGGCACATTGGAGAACCACAGAGCCAGTGGTTAGAGCACCAGACTAGGACCTGGGAGACCAGGGTTTGAATGCCATGAATCTCACTGGGTGACCTTGGACCAATTTCACTGAGGAAGGGGAAGAATGATGTATGCCACCTTGAGTTCCTTGTAGAAAAAGGTAGGGTGTAAATGCATTAATTATTATTTTTACACTCCAGCCACTCTGGGCAGCTTCCAGCACATATAAGAATGATAAATAAAATTCTGCAATTATTATTTTTTAAGGTGCAGGATTGTGCTTCATTCCTCCGTTGCCACTTAACAGCGCAAGCTTCCCAAAGGATGAAGAGAGGAGATAGCCTGGGGAGTCAGGGGTATTTGAACATTTTATTAGCCTGTGTTTCCTCCTCTTTCTTCCCCCCTTCATGAACCTGGCCTAGCCCCAGATGCCGGAGGAGTAAGAAGATCTCTTTTCGCCCGCATTCCAAGTAACAGCTACTTTTCCCTTTTATGTGCAAGAGGCGAGGGAAGTGGCAGTTCTCAAAAGCGTGATTAAGCACCGCGGCCAACACCCCGGCTCACCCCGTCTCTTGCCTCCTCTTCCAGTACAGCTTTTTCTGAAGCCACAGTAGCCCTTGCCAAAAAAGGCACATTTTCTCTCTCTGCAAAAGTAGGGAGGGCAGTGGAAGATGGCCAAAGTCAGGAGCTGCAGCTTATGGGTCCCGGGTGTGTGTGAAAAAAAAACCAAACACTTTCCTCATATTTATACAAGGCACTGTTGTAGCAATACAAACCTTTCCTTGCACTCTCGGTCCCGTAAGGCCTAATTTGGGTGGAAGAGGCCACAGACAGGCTCAGCCAGTCTCATACAGGCCTATTCCTCCAGCGTCTTTGTGCCCACACGACCCCCACCAGGCCTCAGGCAACCAGCCAGGTGTCTGTGGGAAGTTCACAAGCAGGGCAGCAAGAAAGCAGTGGCCTTCCCCTGCAGCTGCTCTGCATCCAGGGGTAGACTGCTCTTGAGTACAGAGGCTCAGCTGCCGACAGGTCTAATCAGGGGCATCTTAACCTGCCCCCAACCCCCAGATGTTGAACTGCAATTCTAGCCGTCATGGACAGCAGTCAGGCTTGCAGTGTCAGAAACTCAGATAGGTAAGCTAATCGCTAAATGGGTTGATGGGAGTTGTAGTGGAGGAACATCTATCCAGAGGGGACCCAGATTAGCTATTGATGAGATCAGCTACCAAGAATGCTCCTTAGTTTAATCCACCTGGGATCATCATGCAAATCCAGCCTTGCAATCCCCTCGATCAGGGATCTGCCACACAGGGAAGGCTTTCACTGGTGATGTAGATTTCAAGCTTTCATTTTCTTTTTTACAAATGGTCCTTAACCCTCCTAGAAAGGAAGTCATAGGGTAAAACGTACAGGTACTTTCCAAGCGGTTTCCGAAATGAGAGAGTGGTACAAATATCTTGTATATGTTTTTCCTGGTAACGAGGATGCTGGCTGTTGTGTGTGCATGTCTGTAAAATCAATACTGTGAGTTCTCCACAGTCAGGACCAGCAGGATACAGCTGGCACCCCATGGTAAGTGCACAAGGCTGTCGGAAGAAGCTCTCTCTTTTAATCTGCGCTATTTCATGCTCCCCCTCCCCGCCACCATCGCCAACTATTTTGTGACCAATGCCTCTTAGCAATACCTCAAAATTCAAACCCCACAGTAGCACAGCCATCTGCAGGTCTGTCTTGAGTCGCTGGAAGCCCCCCACCCCCCCAAGTTCAGGATGGACAAAATCGTCCAGAGCATGTGCTGGGTAGATGTGCAAGCATGTTCTTCATGCTAGAGATCCAGGGTGCTTCCAGACTGTCTCTATTTTCAGGCGGGGTTCAAATCACACACCAGCAAATTCAAGTTGTGCAAGTAATTGATTTGGCACAACAAAACTGCTTAACCCAACTTTTAAAAACAGACTTTTTTTCAATAAAGGAGACAGGGAAATGCACTGGAAAATGGGACACGAACGAGCAAATTGACGCAACTGAAAGCTCGCCAAGAACAAACCATAATGAATGCTCAATATATAGCCGATATTTACTAACCTCCCCACAAAATTTGCGCAAACAAATCAGAGGGAATGCTCAGCAAACAGGTCACCTGGAAGCAACCCAGTTCTTTACACATGCTCAGGAGCACTGCCTGGGTTTAGAAAAGTTTACTTTGCCCATACTTTGCACACACGTGTACCTAGGAGGCGAGGAATTTATTCCACTTGCCAAAACCTTGAGTAAGGGCTCTGCAGAGGTCATTTCCACCTGTTTAGTTGCTGTTAGAATCTAAAAGGCACCAGATTAAAACCCCACCTTGGCAACAATAACGGAGTGTGGACGGATGGAACTGAGATTCTCTAGGACCTCCACACCCTCCAAGGCAGCAAAGTCAGTTAAACGTTTATTTAAGAAAAGAAAGCCAGGATTTGTGTCTGAGCCACACCTTTTTCCAAAACAAACCAAACCAAACCGCTGATCCTGGAAAGAGGACAGATAACACACACAGAGCTTGTGGCTCCTGGCTTCCTCTGCTGCAGCCAACTTTAATTATTTTAATCAAGCTCTAGTCATATTTTAATTTAGTAGAATTAAAAAAAAATGCTGACCTGCTAGTGACATGGGAAAGGGAGCTTCCCCATTTGCATTGAAGGTAATAAGGAGAGGTGCCTAATAAACATGGGATTCCTGAATTCAGGCCTCTGCCATTTCACAGCAAGGCCTCACAAGGCCTGCTCTCAGCCACCCCTCCCGGCTCCATTTCTGGAGGTGGACTCAGCCGCTCCACCAATTCCAGGAAGTAGCAATCAAGTTAGCTAATTCCCTTCCTCACTCTCCAGAAGCGATAAGCAGAGGCTCAGGTTGTACATTCCAAGGCAGAGGCAAGGAAACCTCAAGCCTCCAATTTTCCTGCCCCTGGAATGCAGGCAAAGTAAAGCTCACACCTGTTGCCCACCCGCCACATGCGTGTCCGCCCCCCCCCCCCCATTTGCTGGCTCTGGTATACCAGGCAGTATGAAATGCTTCACTGCCCCATCAGGTGGGGGTGATGGTGTTAGGGAGCAGTAGTCCTTGTGTACAGACATGCGCATGCACAGATCACTGCACAAAAGGGGGCAAAAACGGTGTTAAAAATAGCGTGAAATGGCAAAAATTATACCTCGCAATCCCAGAAGCCTTTGCACCGACCTTTGAGTCCTGTGGAGAGTTGGGAGTTTGAGCAAGGGGGCTTGGAGGGAGCGACCATGGTGGGATTTGGTGGATCTTTGCTTTTTTTAAATGGTTTTTTTGAGGGTTTCCAGAGGTTTAGAGAGTGTTTGCAGGCTTTTCCAATGGTGTTCCCAATATATGCGATTTCATTTAAAACATACAGTTGTTCAGAAATCAGCCCCCACGTAAATGGGGAGTTGCCAGTTATGTAGAAATCTAACAGCAGAGATAAAGTTCGGCCTCACAGCCTCTCCACCACACAGGAAGTGCTGCCACCATCTGCGGAGGCTGCAATGCAGCTGCAGGTAGCACAGCCCAGCCAGAGATTTACTGCTTGATTGATTTATGCCATCAGCAACTCAGCCTGTCAAGGGCTGTGCTTTTTAGGCTGTGTTCAACACGCCGCCGCCCCAACACACACCTCAACCAGGCAACCGCTAACCACAGCAACATAGGCCAATGTGCAAGACACAGACATACGCACCCATGTTAAAAGGTGAGTTAATAAATCACACACGCACCCAGCTGTGTCAATCATCCGTTTCCATCCTCGTGGTCACCTGTATGGATCACTGGACAGCTGGGTTTGAGTGCCACCTGCCATTTCAAGATTCCCCACAATGCCCTGGGAATAGCACTACTACCTAGCAGGGCATTGTGGGTATCCAAGCTCATTGCCAACCACCAAGACCCTCAACAGGGAAGTCCACCTAGGGAAGAGCCCTCTGCCCACCCGAGACGCTCTGCCAAAGGCCTCTTCAGACCCAAAGCCAGCCTTGATCTGCATGACTACAAGTGATTTTAGATGAAGCTCAGGCGCCAGAACCTGAAGGAAAACACGTGAAGGGAAGCCACAACCCAGCCTTGAAGCAAGAAGCATTATCAGGCACATTCCAGCCAGCAAAAATATTCAGGGCCTTGTGAGGGGCATGGCCTGGGGAGAATGCCAAGGGCTGGATAGAGAGGCTTTGAGGGCCACCATTGGCCCCTCGGCCCAAGGCTCCCCACCCCTGGTTTATGACTTCCTGGGCCCAAGGCTCCCATTGCAGAATTGACCCAAGTCTAACAAAGGAAGCTGTGTGTGTACTGGAGGAGAGAAGGCAGGCAAGAAAGAGGGCGGTTTCCTTTTGCTTAAAATTAAAACGGGTCCTATCCCTTATTATCAGGGTGTTCCACACCCATTTCAAACAATGAAGCATCAATTACCAGCTCTATATGTGTGCCAATTGCTTGCATAGGTTTGGGAGACAATGGGGGTGTAGCTGAAAGCAGGCAGCTTCCAGGTCATGGAGGTTTATGGTGTAAGTTAGCCCAGAGCTTATTTTGGGGTGCAGGGGTGTGCCAACTCCAGCTCCTTATTCAGGCTGCACAAAACAAGGAGCCCACTTCAGCCTCAATGTCAGCATATCAAAGACTACAAAAGTCAGGGCACCTAGGACATTCAATATGCATCTGGAGTTTTATAACTCTCTTCCAGCACCCAAAGCAATTCTGACCTGTCTTATCAGGTTGTCAGCAGTATCCACATTACAGACACAAAAACCAGGTTTGCTTCCCAGGTGAGACACAGAGCTGTAGCTGTTCCCAAGTGAAAATATACCGGGGGAGTTCTACACGGGTCTGCTGCATCCACACATTACTTTTGCCTTTTAACATCTGAAAGTGTGCCAAGGGCCTTGCAAGTTTTTAAGGCAGAGGCAAGCCCTGAACATTTTTTGAAATGTTGTTAATCAGATCAAGGTTCCACCTAACTTCTCCCTTATTATCTGCTGCTGATCTGTGAAAAAGACATGTCAGAATTCAAAACTGGGGTCATCCGCAAGCAAAACAGGAGAGTCACCTTTGGGCCACACCCCCATCCTGCTTACCCTGTATTTGGGAGGGTCACAGAATCATAGAGTTGGGAGGGACCCCTAGGATCATCTAGTCCAACCCCCTGCAATGCAGGAATCTCAACTAAGGCATCCATGACAGCAGCCAACATGTAACTGTTGCTGGACTCCGTGGTTCCTCTTAGCCCTGACCATTGGCCCTGCTAGCTGGGGCTGATGAGAGTTGAAATCAGATAACTTCCAGAGGGGCACAGCCTCCCCATGATATGAAAGGTTCATGAGTTAGGGCCTATGCCAGTGCCTAGCAATCCAGGATACACTGGGCCTTGTAATGGAGGCTCTATTGTGGGTCAAAACCCATGAAAACAATATTCATGGACAAGGCTGGGCTTCAATTGTATGAAAGATACTTCACTCTCCTAAAACCACCTAGTGAGCATGGGGCAAAGAGAGAGTTTTGAAAAGGCAAGGTTCCCTGATCTCAAGCTCATCCTCAGCCACAGTGCTATACCAATGCCATAACCGAGCAGCTGCCGCCGCCGTTGCTCTCTCCTGTGGCAAGGAGTTCCACAAGGTAAGAACGGAACCCACACATGCCTTTCTGCCCACCTTGTTATCTCCCACTAGAAAAGTAACTAGACTTCTTCCGTTTCGTGACCACAGCCCTGGGGCGGCTGAAATCCTTCCCTAAGGAGTCATCATCAGGGCAACTCAGTCCTTTCTTGCGTAGACTGGAAGCGGGCTCCGAAGAAAACGTCTCTGCCCCCCGCCGCCCGCCCCACCAGTTTCGTCATCCCTACATTCCGACCTCCGTCAGAGATCAGTCGAGGACGTGCCTCAGTTGAAAGAAGCAAAAGACAGTCTGCAAGGAGACATTGCCAAATTGTCTCATTTCCAGGAGAGGGTCTGCTCAGGGATGCGGTTCAAATTCCTCTCTCTCCCCCCCCTCCTCCCCCCCCCTGCATAAATAGAGACAATTACTCATTCAGACCTCATTGCTCAAAAGCAGTTGCACAGAGTTAGGAAACCACATTCCCCCTCCGCCTGCTCTATCCCATTGATAACAGATTTTGGCGCGGGTGAGGCAGGCCCCACTGAAAAACCCAGTAGAGAGAGATACCCAAAATTGGAAGGGAGATGTAGCAAATTGGGCTGGCGGGGGGGGGGGGGAGTTGCAAAGAAGCGCCAAAGAGGGGTGAAAGTACGCTCAGGAGAAACTTTATCCAACAAGTTAAAAACTCCAAAATAAAATCGTACACGCAGTCCTACATACAGTCAGTAGCAAGCCCTGTTGCTTTCAATGGGGCTGGCTCCCAAGTTCGGGCACCGATCCCAGCCATGCCTACTCACAAGTTAAGTCCCACTGAATTCAAATGGGGTTGCTCCCAGGCAGGAAGAGTTAAGGCTGCAGTTTAAGTGTGCCTAGGATTTAAGTGTAGCTTAGTCTGGATGAACACTCTTGTCCTAAACATATTTCTTTTGGATTAAATTTTGTCACGTGTACACACACACGCACACACAAACACGTGTGTAGGAGTAATCTAAAGACACGTACAGCTGCAAAGCTCAGTAGGTAGAGCACGAGGCTCACAATCTCAGGGTTCTGGGTTCGAGTACTGCATTGGGCAAAATATCCCTGCATTGCAGGGGGCTGGACTAGATGACCCAAGGGGTTCCTTCCCACTCTACAATTCTATGACATCACTTTCAAGCAAGTAGACTAAGGGTCACAGCCACCTAGTTTCTGGTGTTATATGGCAGTGAATACCTATAATCCGGTTGATGAAGCAAAGGAGCCTAGCGGAGGTGACATCATCCCGCAACGCACATGTTCGCACAGGCCGGCGTTTAGATGCGGGGCAAGGCAAATCAAAGCGCCTTGAAAGATGCCTTAGATGCTGCCCACCTAGCTCAGTATTGTCTACACTGACTGGCAGCAGCGCTCTAGGACTAGAGACAGGAGTCACTCCTATCGGGGAAATAGAGCTTTCTGAAAGCAAAGCAAATATTCCGCCACTGAGCTTTGGCCGTTCCCCAAACAGAACAGGGAGACTGGGCGGGGAGGGGAAAAAATACATCGTTTACACAGGGTCCCCTTAAACCGGAGCGCCGTTTACCATAAAACTTCGGAAAACGCACCCAGACTGTTTACTTTCAGACCAGACCTCCCCTGTAGCAGAAAGGGTGGCGATCGATTTGAAAAGACCACACATAATTAGGGGAAATAGCTCGATATCAACCCTCTTTTTCCCCACACGAAAAGGGGGCTCCAAGTCCCCCCTTTTTTTTGTTCTCCCAAAGCACCCACCCCTGACCCGTCCCACGCCTTAAACCGGGATGGGAACTATTTGGGTGCCGCGGTAAATGAACCACAATTAACTGCACCGCATAGTATATATCCCCTCCAGTCCTCTGGCTCTGAAATCAGGACCGGGGCCTCTCTTGGAAACTCAGGCACGGAACAGACCACGCTGAGAGAGAGAAAAGAGTTCACCAGCACATGTGCAGAGCGCGGCGGCTTAGACCACTGCTCCCCGACGGAGCGAGCGCAGCTTAAGGCTGAGCCCCGGCCCCTCTCTGCCGCGGCGTCCCCTTACCTTCCCACCACCGGGGCGTCGCAAGCGCTGTTGGGAGCGAGACACCGGGTCGATCAAGCCGCGTCTTGCGTTGCGCCTCCACGCCCAAAGCTGGGACTTTTAAGGCTGATGTCAGCGCTAATGAGGGGCGGGGAGGCGGTGCCACCCCCGGCGGAGGGAAAGCGGAGGGGGGAAGACGGGGAGAGG
Organism: Podarcis gaigeae; assembly: GCF_964106915.1. Classification (NCBI taxonomy): domain Eukaryota; kingdom Metazoa; phylum Chordata; class Lepidosauria; order Squamata; family Lacertidae; genus Podarcis; species Podarcis gaigeae. The sequence continues at coordinate 13,704,543 of NC_139693.1, read as the reverse complement.
TCTTAAAGGCGCAGGGCGGCGGTTGGGAGCCTGGCAAGGGGTTTACTCGGGAGCAAGCCCCGTGGGGGATCCACTGGCGCCCTAAGGACCCCCGCTTTGGGGAGTGAAGCGCTCCTTGATTTCAGTTTGGGAGGACTTCCTTGCAAGTAATTCGCTCGCGGTGGGACAGTCCGGGGAGGCTGCCGGTTTATTCGCGAGTAAGTGGTGTCCTGCTTGCAACGTGCTCCCGTCCCAGTTGCAAGCCCGTCTTAAATCCAGAATGAAAATAATAACCCGAAGTCCAAACGGGGCTTATTCCCGAGTAAACGTGCACCACGCACAGAATCACACACTCATTACATACCCCGCGGACTTCCTGAGATCTGCACCTCGCACACGCGTGCTTGCTCGCGAGTAGGCTGCGGTGAATGCGGGTGGGGTTTTGCAGCGGCAGGACTCGATCCTAGACAAGTTCTCGGGTGCGTTCAATGGAGCCGATTCCGATCCAAGGAAAAATTGCAGAGGCAGCCAGCCCTGTCTCTGGACGGCTGCGATCCCATGCACGCTTACTCCTGAGCAAACGCCATGAAGCGGGACCTTTTCCCGGCCGCGCAAGTTCAGGCCACTGGAACTTAACCAGAATCAGTTCCATGAGGACTAGCTGCTATATATAGTTTAATTTCAGTGGCGCTTACTCTCAAGTAAGCGCACTTAGCGAACTCTATTGCGCTCAGTCGGTACTTACTTTTGGGTGAAAGCTACTAGGGCCCCGAATTAGATAACGAGGCTAGATTGGGTTTTTTATCTGTTTTATAAAGTGGGGTGCCCCCCAGGCCTCTCCAGCTGGCCCCGGGAACTCCCCGCCCCCAGACCGCACTAGTCCTTGTTTCACACCTTGTGCATTTGCCTATCTGGGAATGGGTCCAGATGCTTGGCTGGATGAAGGAGAGAGAAGATTGTGTGTGTGTAGTTGCTGCTATGGGCAGGGACATGCTTGTTCCCACATCCCTTCCCGGCACTTGCAGAATTTGGCATCCTGAAATGCACACATGCCACCTCATTTAAACAAAGCATCACGTTGCTAGTCCTCAAGGCTGCACAGACAGGCGCCCCCCCCCCCGCAAGTCTCCAAAGAGATGGTTGGGGTGCTGAGAAGGAATGGCTTATTGGTCTACTCTGGGCATTATTCCCCCCCCCCCCCTTTGGTTGCAAGAGGTCTCAGACATCAGGGGAAAGTGGGGACATATTTGTAGAAATATGGGAAGTGGCCTTATGCAGACTCCAACCCTTGGTCCATCTAACTTAGCATTGCCAACACTGACTGGCACCACCTCTCCGAGTTTCAGGCAGGGTTCTTTCCCCCGCTATAACTAGAGATGCCCTTGGGGTCTGAACCTGGGGCCTTCTGCACCCAAATCAGATGTAGGGGATAGCAGCTTAGTCAGTAGAGCATGAGACTCTTAATCTCGGGGTTGTGGGTTCAAGTCCCACATTGGGCAAAAGATTTCCTGCATTGCAAGAGGGTTGGGGTAACTACAATTCGATGATTCTATGACAAACCTATTTAAAACAATTAAAAACACTGGGCTCTTATACTGGGCTACGGCCCCTCCCTTGCCCTCCAAAAATGGGCATGTCGTGGCTCTGTGGCAAAGCAGGTGCTTGGCATACAGAATGTCCCAGCCTGGTTAGAAGGATCAGGTAGCTAGCAGAAAAACGCTTTCCCTGCCTGAGGCCTCCTGAGAGCTGTTACCATTCTGGGCTTTATGGACCAGCAATGCGACTGAGCATAAGGCAGGTTCAAAATATCTATAAGTGGTCAGCCAGCTCTAGAACCCAGCATTTCTCAGTAAGGGAATTTCTGAATCTTGGGTTGTGCATTCCCATGTTGGAAAACAAAAGCCGTTTTTGTAGTCAAGGGAAAGCAGTCTGTTGTTGCTTTTTAACTGGAGGGTGGTGCTTGCCTGATGGGGGGAGAGCATTAGAAAGGTTAAATGCACCTGGAAGCTCTCCTTGCCTATACAACATATGGCAAAGGGAAGCTGGAAGAAAGCGACTTGCCTGTGGCTGTTTCGCGAGTCTGCGGCAGAGGTGAGAGTTGAACTGAGGACTCCCAGGTTTGTCGGCTTGCCACCACGGTCCTTCTGCAGCTCCCAGATAGCTGTGGAACCTGATGCCCTCCAGATGTTGCCGGACTCCAGTGCCCATCATCCTCAGCCAGCACGGCGAGTGGGGAGGGATGATGGGAGTTCAAATCCAACAACATCGGGAGGGCCGCAGGTTCCCTATCCCTGAGCTAGACTGGCAGCAGTGCCTTCCCAGTCCTACCTGGAGATGCAAGGGATTAACCTAGGACCTTCTACATTTAAAGCAGTTGTTCTGTCACTGAGCTATGCTCCTTCCTATGTTAGTGGTGTTTTTTAAATCCTACCTTGATTGAAATAATTTGGGAAACCTCTCAGAGCCTGGACAAAGTTGTCTTGATGTTTGCATCTGGCCCAGGCAAGCTGCTGGTTATTACACTATGAAAGAACAGTTAACAGAACTGGTTGAGGAACAGAGCCAGTGTGGTGTAGTGGTTAGAGTGTCAGGCTAAGACCTGGGAGACCAGGGTTCAAATCCCTATTGGGCTGTGAAGCTCACTGGGTGAACTTCTCTCTCAGCTTAATCAACCTCATGGGGCTTTTCCAGGGATTAAATGAGGATACCATGTGCACTATCTTCAGCTCCTTGGAGAAAGTGTTGGGATATATATATATATATAAATGCAACAAACAAACAAATAAACGGTGTTCAACAGGGCTGCAATATTCTGTGAACTGACTGGAAACAAAACAAATTGATTGGCTGTCCTGCATGTATTGGCACAGAAATGGAAACAAGAACTACCGACAAGAAGAATGGCAGATGAAATTAATGGACTGTGCAGAATTAGATAAGATGACAGGAAGGATTCGAAACCTGCAATCAGAGATTCTCAGAGGACTGGAGTATGTGAATTATTTGAAAAGCAATTGTAATCAACAGATTACGCTAGTAGGATTGCAAGAAGTTTTGTAAGGAGGGCTATGCGAAACATTGCAGAGAAAAGTATGAAGAGAATTATTAGTGAAGGATTATTAAAAGTAATAGTGAAACTAATGAAATGCAGATTAAGTGATGGGAGTTGGAGTCTAATAACATCCACAGGGTGCCACATCACCTAAGGTGATGCTAACTAATGCAGATCTGAGCAATCAATTGCAATATGATTCATCAACTTAAGGTTTCCCTTACTGGGCAGCAACACTAGTGCTAGGGGCTTTCTAGGCTGTCACCATTTTCACATGAAATTCAACCATACCAGCAAATTCAGGTTGCACAATTAAAAATCCTTTTGCGCTCTTGCACAACAAACCATGTTCCCTCTTGAAAACAGACTTTTTGCAATAAGGAAAGTGACAAAGTGAGGGGTGGCGATGACTTAATGCAGCTGTTGTCTGACCTCCCCACAAGCAAATCAGGCTGAATGCCCCCAAAAAGCAGGATGTCTAGAAGTTGGGACAGGAGAGAGATTTGATTCTGTTTGAGTTTAAAGGCAAATCTACCTACTATCCACTTCCTGAAACAACATGCAAACTGAAACATGGTCGTCCTTCGAAAGTCACACTTCTCTGAATTTTGCAGTGCTGTTTTCCAACCAAGTAATGGGTGCAAAAATGCACGTACTGGTTGAAATGTGCACAAAAACACAGCGAGTGCACAAGGATCGCTTGCTAAAATGTGTATACAGCACGCAAAATGTGCATTTTAAAGATTCTCACAATGCTGACAAATTTTCATGGGGACTTAAAAAAGAATTTGCAAACTGATGTAGAAACGTGGAGGGCTGGACTTAACAATGTAAGAAGAAATGGAAAGGAAACCAGAATGGGAGAGATTTGCCCATCCCTAGCTGCCTTGGAATAATTCACCGGCTTTGCTCCCTTGGTTCATCGTAAGCAGAACGCCCTGCGCACACAATCGTCTGTCTCCCTGCTCCTTCCTGCTTGCATTACTGTGCCTGTTGCTGCCCTTCCCTCCAACTGCGTTCCTGCAGGGACTCTTCCCTAGAATTCAGCCCCTTGGGGCCATGTGACTTGCAAGAGAAAGGCCAAATTTGGGAAAAAAGGAAGCTCGTGAGGATTTTTTCAGCACAGGGTCATCAACCTCCTTTTTAACCCTGGATGGTCTGTGGGGAAGCCACTCTGAACAGAAGCTCAACAACTGTAATTGCAGGGAACCGGGATGCGGAATCTGATTGGGGTAGGGCCCACCAGGAAGGACGGCCCTTTTGGCACACTCTGCGCTTGGGGCGTGAGTGTATGTTGCATCCAGCCCACGAGCAATCTCCGAAGCGATCTGGACTGCCCAACTAGTTCATTCTTCTGAAAGACCTCCTAGTGGTTTTTCCCCCCGTTTCTTGCTTTTCTTCCTTGCTTGTTCAACACTCCAAGTAGCTTCGCGAAACCGGATGTAACTCGACCCTAGGCAGCGCATCACAGTTCTCTGCTTTGGAGACAGGCGTCAACATTCAAAGTCGCTTCCTGAAGACCTGGTCAGTGAGCATGCATCTGAATCTGTTTGCTCAAAGGCTATTATGGTAAGGTTAGGCTACAGAGGCACTTCTAGACGGTAATGCACAGGACTGGCTCCAGGTTTCTTTTTTTCGTGGTTTTTGGACAACTATCACTGAGATCTCCCTTTGAGATTATTTTAAAGCCCAGGTTCCTCCCAACACCCCGCCCAAATTGACTCTGATGAGCAAAGTAGTGGACTGCTGCCCGAATGCAATGCTGCTGACGTCAATAAAGTTTCCCTTTTAGAACACCGAAGGTTCAGAACGACCTGGCCTACCTGTTGCACTTCCATGCACTTTGCTATTCTAGGTGTCCCTCTCTGAATGAAAGGAGCTGAGAGCTGTGCAGAGACCAGGCAGCCGCCCCTTGGAGGACGGGTCATCCTGCTGCTTCTTTGCATAGGGAGCAGTGGACAACTCCCGTCCTATCCAAGGTTAAAGCAGATATGGGGCAATGGGGAGATAAGAACAACATATGGTGGGCAGCTCTTTCTGTGGCTATATGTTTTACAGGCTCCTGCAAGCGCACTGATGAAATGGATTTATTTCCGAAGATACAGCGGCAGCTAGACTGGTGACTGGGAGTGGCTGCCGGGACCACATAACACCGATCCTGAGAGATCTGCATTGGCTCCCAGTACGTTTCCGAGCACAATTCAAAGTGTTGGTGCTGACCTTTAAAGCCCTAAACGGCCTCGGTCTTGTATACCTGAAGGAGCGTCTCCACCCCCATCGTTCAGCCCAGACACTGAGATCCAGCGCCGAGGGCCTTCTGGCGGTTCCCTCATTGCGAGAAGTGAGGTTACAGGGAACCAGACAGAGGGCCTTCTCGGTAGTGGCGCCTGCCCTGTTGAACGCCCTCCCTTCAGATGTGAAGGAAATAAGCAGCTATCTTCTTTTTAAAAGACATCTGAAGGCAGCCCTGTTTAGGGAAGTTTTTAATATTTAATGCTGTATTGTATTTAACACTTGATTGGAAGCCGCCCAGAGTGGCTGGGGAAACTCAGCCAGATGGGCGGGGTATAAATAAATTAATAATAATAATAATTTATTTATACCCAGCCCATCTGGCTGAGTTTCCCCATTATTCCCCATTATTATTATTATTATTATTATTATTATTATTATTATTATTATTATTATTATATTGAATGTCAAGGAAACATTTTTTTCTCTCCAGCTTAAATTGGGTACCCTCACATGCAGTGTAATGGGGGGTGGGGGTGGAGAGGACTTCTGGGTCTTGCAACAAATTGTTGCAGCATGGAGTGCTGCAGTTTAGTGGTCCGGGTAGCCAGTCATGCCTTTTTTTTCAAGCTATTCCATTCCATCCTCCTCTACATCCTGGTTTTCCCGTTCCTTCCCATAACAGCATTCCATGGCAATTGAGCAGGCTGAGTCCTCGCTGGGCTATTTTTGGCGACTTCCAGCCCAACCTCCTTAGGGATTCCTCCCCCCCCCCCGCTATTTTTCTTGTACTTCTGCCAACCTTGGGGCTCCTTTAAGCTTACCCTCCTGTGTTTGGATGGTGCAGTCTTGGCTACATAACAGTTCGACACTCATGACACCAGACTCAGTTCAATTTCGTTTTTTCTTTTCAAAGTCCCGTTTTACAAAACAGCACCCCCCCCCCAAATTCCACCCCACCCCAGCATCAGCTTTAAAATAAATCAAAACACCAGTAGTTTTAACATATCGTCTCCCAGCAGGGTTAAGAAGGTCCCTATGTCAGCCTCAAGGCTTCCCCTTCATGTCTTTGGAGCTAGTAGCTGTTCCGCGCAGGATGTAGTTCCCTTGGTTAGCTCTAGAGGGCACTGTCTCTCGACAGGAGCGTGGTGAAAATGGAGACACCATCCCCCTCACGCCATGCGTGTCGGGGGGCAATGTGGCCAGCTTAGGCTGTTGGGGAGCCCCCTCACAACAAGGTGGCCTGCTCAAACCGCTCGTCCCCCGGCTTCCGGCCAGAGCCCAGCTTCTGGCGGCGTTGCTGAGTAGCCTCCCGACGCCGGCGGTAAGCCAGAAATTCTTCGCGCAGGGCGGCACAGCGCTCCTCAGGGCTGGGCAAGGGCACCGGGGAGCTGGACCCATCTAAGGCACCCACTGACTGGGAGTTCGAGGGCGAGCCGCTGCTTTCGCTGGAGGTCTTTGAGCCTGCGGAAAGAAGGGGGTGGGAGAGCGGTCAGAGGGTGCAAGGCAAGAACAAGCCCTCTCCCAGCGGGACGGGTATATGGCAGGGGAATGAACCTTAAACAATATAAACACACCCCAAGTTACCAGTCGTAGTGGATCTGCTGTGTGTATTCGGAAGGCCCCGGGTTCAATCCATGACACCTCCAGTTAAGAGCCCCCACCCTGGGCTGAGATTTTGGACAGGCGCTGCCAGTTAGTGTTGCCAATGCTGAGCTAGATGGACCAATGGGTTTGACTCAGCAGAAGGCAGCTTCCTATGTTCCTACTCTGTTAATGGAGAAGGGCCGTAGCTCAGTGGCAGAGCACCTGCTTTACATGCAGAAGCATCTCCAGGTAGGGCTGGGAATGCCCACCCCCTGAAACCCTGCAAAGATGGTGCCAGTCTTTGCTGACAACATGTAAAGCACCTGGCTTCCTACTAAGAATTCTGGGAACTGTAGTTTACCCCTCACTGAGATGCAATTCCTATGATGCTGAAACCCCGCCCCCACAGTTGACAGGATTCTATTGGGGAAAATGTGTGATTTAAAAGTATGTTGTGTGGATAATACAGTGGTACCTCAGGTTACAAACACTTCAGGCTACAGACTCCACTAACCCTGAAGTAGGAAGGACCTCGAGTTAAGAACTTTACCTCAGGATGAGAACAGAAAACATGCACCGGTGGCGCCATGGCATCAGGAGGCCCCATTAGCTAAAGTGGTACCTCAGGTTAAGAACGGTTTCAGGTTAAGAACGGACCTCCGGAACGAATTAAGTTCTTAACCCGAGGTACCACTGTACTCCTTTCCTGTCCAAGAGGATCCAATGGTCCGTCCAGAGCCAGAGGGACATCAGAAAGAAGCTGCCACTTGGCAGTTAAGTGGTTTGCCACATGGGGCAGCTGTCCACAAATCACTCACTCTCGACAGAAATCTCTCCTTCTGGCACTGAGGGCTAGTAACCTGGCTGTGTTTTAATGAAGGTTGGGGTGCTGAGGAGGCCTGGTAATGTGTGTTGTACACCTTTGCATACTTAGCATAAGCCTCCCTGTGGGCTCTGATGAGCCACCATGAAACAAGGACATATTTATATATATATATTTCTGCTTCTGCTCATCTGTGGCCTCCTTCCCCACAACTCCCCCCCATCCCCAATGCTTACTCTGCTTCTCCAACTCCTGTGCCGCGATGGTGGAGACTGGCCTTTTGGGGTTCCCACTCCGATAAAGCTGCAGCGCATCCAGCAGGTCTGACTCCAGGGCGAACTCAGAGTCCCATTCGTAGTTCTCGTCCACAGATGTGTTCCTCCTGGAAGCGATAAAAGGGGAGTTAGATATGGGCGTGTGTGCGAGAGAGGAAACATGGAGGCTGAAAAGGCTAAGAGGGAGAGAGGGTGGGATCCTCTCCACCAGGCTGTTTGCAGTGCTGTCCATTTGGACTGGTGGGATGGAAAGCAGGGAGTCCAACCGAAAGCGGAGACAGAGCCAATGGCAGGCAGAACCAGCTCAAGTCTAGTTCCATCCCCCCCCCCCCTTGTCTGTTGAATTCTATAAAGGCAACACTGAGGATGGCAGTGACAGCCACTGGACAGACTGCTAAAAGTAAAAAAGACAGGCAGATGGCAGAGGGCAGAGTGAGGTCGGTGGGGCAGTGCCTGCCCCATTCTATAAATTTACGTACTCATATATTGCGTTTTCCGCAAGTAAATCTGTGCTCCAAGCAATGCACACTAAAATAGTAGTACAGCCACAATACATTGTAAGACATGTAACATTACTGCAACGTAGCACTAAATAAGAAGTAATCAACAATTAACAGTTCATTTAACATACACAAACATTTACGTAAACATACAGCTTACCGATAGGACAAGTTAAAAGTATCCATAAGCAATGCTTCCAAATCGATCCCCCTCCACTGCCTGTTTAGGTCTTTTTTTCTTTTATATTTTATTTATTGATTCCCCCCCCCCAAAAAAAACAACCTTTACAGATTTTAACATAGACCATAAATTACTTTATTCATTGACTTACCATCTGCTACTTCCATGGTTTCCAGATTTACCCTTAAATGATTCATATTTCACGTATGACATTCAATATATCCATCTTGACATTATTTATTTTAATGATTAATGCTTTTGCTCCTATTTCACGTCTTGCTGTTCTAGTTTGTTTGGATCTTTTTCTGCTTCCACAGCTTACCAGCGTCTGTTTAAAGGAGCATCTCCTCCCACCCCACTTCACGGACAGAATGGCAGAGATATGGGGGTAGGCTTGTATATTGCAAAGATCCATGGAATACGGGTGAACTCAAGACAGTGCACAGAGCAGCCCCCATTATGACAGGAGAGCGGGCACAGGGTTGGGGAACCCCAGGTCTTGAGGCAAAATGTGGCCCCCCAGGCCTCTCTATCTGGCCCTCAGAACTCTCCCCATGCCGCTTCCTTCACCGGCTTTGCTTTGCACCCTCCTTGGGTGCTTTTGCCTGGACGCATTGTCCTTGAACTCCAATAATGCCTCTTGCTGGTTTGGATGCAGGGCAAAGACGAGTGTGCAAGCATGTGCAGAAAGGTAATCGAAAAGAAACTGGCTACAAATGTAAATTCTGCACCTGTTGCTCCGTTCCCCCTCCCCTCTGGCTTCACCCAATCCAGGCATGTGGCCCTAGGAAAGGTGCTTAGAAGGGAATGCAACTCTTGGACTGAAACAGGTTCCCCAACCCTGTAATACCAGGCGAGTCCAATTCTCCAGATGGCCCTGGACTGGCACAGCTGCTCTCCAGGGTCTCAGGTACAGGTAATGGCAAAGACTCTGATTTTCTGATTTTCTTAACCTGTTGCCTTCTGCATGCCAAGCAGGTGCTCCACCACTGAGCTACGTTCTCCCTTAGAACACAGGAAGGTGTCTTGTTCCAGCTCAGATTCTTTGCTCCTGTAACCCAGGATTGTTTACTCTGACTGGCTGTTTCTCAAATTACCTGCTGCTCCTTGAACCTTTGTAATCAGATATAGCAGGGATTGAACTGGGGACCTTCTGCCTGCAGAGTATGGGTGCTCCACCACCAAGGCATGGGCCCTCCCCCCTCCCCTGTATTGCAAAGGACCTTTGGGTGGAACAATGTGTCCCTGCGTGGAGACGTCTTGCACCCTGACCAACCTCCAGGTTTCAAACGGTTGGGCTCAATTACGAAAAGTTAAATTTAAAAGAATGCACAACTTGGGAAATACTTTGGAAGCTTTAAAAAAAGCAAAATTAACACGGAAAGGATGTTTAGAAGGGAGGCTCCATCCTGTGGACACTGAGAGTATGGCAGGCGTGTGTCCTGCCTCCTCACATCCTGTTCTGCTTGCCTGCTAAAGCTGGAGAGCCTAAGAAGATAGGAAGCTGCCCTATACCAAGTCTCAGTATTGTCTACACTGATTGGCAGCAGCTCTCTGGGGTTGGAGACAGGAGCTGAAGAACCTAGGGGTTGAAGCTGGAGCCTTCTGCCTGCAAGGCAGATGTCCTACCAGTTAGCAGCGTCCTTTCTCCACCAGCAGCTTTTTCACTGGGGTCAGAATTTTGTTTGCATTGGGCTCCTGTTATGATTTTTTTTGCAGTCTCTGTGCCCACTTAGGGTTGCAGAATTAAGACCCCGAGAGGGCTCTAAGTGTGGAAAGGAAGGGAAAATTCCTATCACGGCTGCTTTCTCATGTGGGGTTTGTTGCATTAGTTTTACTGGTTATAACCTCTTGAAATCCCATTTATTCCTCACTCCAGCTTTTGCAATTTCATCTGGCTTCCAGGTCTCGATGCACAGTCGTAACGGCTAGAAACTTTTAAATTTGTTAGACATGTTTCACCCTGGCTCATCCTTTGCGAGGTGCTTACTTGAGGCCCCCAAGCACTCTTCCAACCCACCAGAGCCTCCAGGGAAAACTGCAGGCCTAGTTCACCTCCGCTCCCTTGCCTGCCCTCTTGGTCTCACCTTTTACTGATGGCAACCACCGAAGGGTCCTTTCTGAGCCTGCATTCTTCTCCTGTGGAGCTGCTTTGCCAGCCGGTCATTTCTGCAAAGGGGGAACTGAGGTAGCTGCCCGCCAGCGACGGCGCCAGCGAGGGAGGTCTCAGGAAGGACACGCTGCCTCGGCCGCTGCTCTGGCTGGTTAGACTGCCCCTTGGCAGTTTCTCGGCGGGCGGCCCTGCCAGGGCAACGGCGACGGGCGACTTGTGTCTCTCGGGGGGCAGAGACTCTGGGAGCTCCTCCGCTGCGTGGAGCCAGTGAGGCTCTGAGGGGATGGCTGTGTAGGCAAGCTCTGCCTGCCTGCTGTCCATGGGGGACTGAGGGGGCGACAGCACCTCCAACCAAGGCCCTGGTTCCTTGGGCAAGGGCGTTTCTGAAAAGGAACTGAGGTAACCCGGGCAAACCGAGGTCCTGGGAAAGGCAGCCTTAGCTGGGCCTGTGTTGGAGTGAGGGAGCCTGAGGAGAGATTTGGCCAAGGCCTGTACCTGAGCAGGGTCTAGATTGGCTTGCGTGTCCATGTAGGCTGGACACACGGTTTTGTCCTCATCCCCCAACCCAGTGAGTTCAGTGCTGCCCAGAGCCTCATGGAGGGCTGGTTTGGAGGGTTGCTCCTCTTCCTCTTCTTCTTCTTCTTCCTCCTCCTCCTCCTCTTCCTCTGGAGGCCAGTCACCATCCACATTCATCTCCTTGAAAAAGGGGAGACTCAAGTACTGCAGAATCCCACTTTGGGCTGAGGTATTTGCATGGGCTTGGCTGATCGGGGGCTTACAGCAGGTTGGCGAGGAAGGGGGTGGCGAGGAAGATGAGGCGGCAGTGGTGGGCCCATCCACGTGCCCCTCGGGGCTCTGGGTGGTGGTCTGGGTGCGCTGCTTGGTAGCCCCGTACGGCATGGTCGCCACTGGGCTGATGTTGACAATGCACAAGGGCTCGGCCTCCTCCGTTGGGCTGCTGCTGCTGTAGTCGAAGTAGCGTCCCTGGCGGTAGCCGGAGGCCTTGGCTTCGCGGCGGGAGCGGCTGGCGCTCTTGGGCCTCAGGGGGACGCTTTTCTGCCAGACGGGCTCTTCAGGCCTAGGGGGGGAGTAGACCTGCAGGTAAGGCTCCAGCTGGCCCAGGCTGCTCTCCGAAGAAGCCAAGGACAGGGAATAGCGTTCCAGCATGGCCGCCAAGCGTTCCTGAGGCGGCGCTTCGCTCTGCACCACAAAGCGGCCGTCGGGCCCGCGGCAGATGCGCTCCAGGGGTAGCGGCTCCCCGACGTGGCTCTCGTAGAGGGTGTATCTGGAGTTGTTCCTCGCATTGCCGCTGGTGATGTTGAGGCCTAAGCTGGTGCTGGCTTTCTCCCCCCACAGCAGGGAGCGGCGAAGGCTCTGATACGGGGAGGCCTGGAATTTCATCTTCACAACGCTGTCTGGGCTAGCAGTGCCTGTAGAATTTCTGGAGCGGGGAGAAGCCCCAAAATATATTTATATTGGTCAGCTGGCAAGAGATTAGGCCCAGTTTCCCACCAACCCCAGCCCCAGGGTTCCCTAAAAGCTGTCAAGAACAGACACCACCCTGCCCAAGAGGGAGGACGGCCAGCCTTGCAGAGATTCAGCTGCGCAAGGCAGAAGGCACGCTGCGGCAAGCAACAGGACTTGTGGCCAAAAAGGTGCTCAAGGTGAGAGCCAAAACACAAACTCAGGATCACCATGTGGTCGGCTGTACCACTTTTTGTAGCTGCACTGAGAAAACTAGCATGCTAAAGGAAGATGAGGCTCTATAACTTCTCCCTGACAAGGCAGGTATGACTTAAAAAAAAAAAATTAAAAAAGCAGAAAGTGTATTTCAATAAGTGATTGTTTATTCCAGCTCCCCAAATGCATGTGACCATACAAACTTCTAAGGGCCTTTCATCAATTTCACCCGGATAAAAATGTCTTTCTTGATCCCAAATATGGCAATTGGACAGAGTTTGAAAGGGAGCTTGAGAAACCTCTGGTGATAACTCGTGGGGTGAGTGAGGGACTCTACACTTGGCATCAGACATGGACAAAATGCTATTGCTGCAGATGATTCTATAAGCCAAAAAAGCATTTAGGCCTATGCTCATGTGGTACCAGGTGCAACATTCAGCTTACTGAGAATCGGTGTTCTCAATTATTATTATTTTTAAGACGGGTTTCAAGTCCGTAGCATTGCTAAGTCTGTGTGTGGGGAAATGCCTGGCAAAATTTTGGAACCCAGATTGCCATTTTGTGCTTTGCACAGCAACCTCGCTATGACCAGCAAATAAGTCCAAATCATGCAGATTTTTTTTTTAATGACAGAATTTTGCAAAATGCGTACTTATCCAGTTCCTACAGGCCACAGGATTCGGCTTTGAAGGTCACATAACTTCTGTGCTTTTGCATTTGTGAGTGTTGGGATTCACAGAACATACACGCAGTGTGTATATGACTAGGATTGTGGTTAAGAAGATTCCCAACAAAGGCAGCTGCACCATGCGCTTTCACAGTTCAGATTACAGTGTCGGGACTAGATAATAGTAATGATCAGACATATTGCAGCTCATCTGGTGGCTATGGAATGTGGACAAAAATTTAAACTGATGCAACTGGACTCTTAATAATTTGTTTTTATTATTTTGATTGGTTTGTTATCAGTTCTGTTTCAACCTGAATACCAGTCACCGTAAACAACAGTGGGAGAAGACTATGGCATTCACGTCTGGCTTGCCTAATGTTGGAAACTGCTTTATGTTGAGTCAGAATATTGGCCATCAGAATCACTCTTGTCTACATGGACTGGCAGTGGCTCTCCAGGTTTTCAAATGGGGAGTTTCTCCCAGCCCTACCTGGAGATGCCAGGGATTGAACCTGGGACTTTGTACCCGCAAGGCGGATGCTCCACCACCGGGTTATAAGCCTTGCCTGTTGTGGGACTCTGTTTTTGCCGTCCTGTGGAGCCCTGCTGTAGCATTTCCCTTTCCCACCCCACTAGACGCTTCCTCCCTCTCCCCCTGGCTGTGGCCTGCAAAACACAGGGCGGGCTGAGCAGAAGCAACAGGGGAAGGAGCTGCAGGGTTGGCATGAGTGGGAGCAGGAAGTGATGTCATGCGATGGCGTGACTTACTGTGAAGGCAGAAGCTTCTTGTTGGGGGAGAAGACGGTTGGTGGATCTGGAAGGTCACGAGAACATAAAGGGGAAATCACACGGAGAGCAACTCAAAAACAAAAAAGAAGTGACAATGAAAGGGGACGGGACGACTGCCACGTCACGGCCAACAGACAGATGCACGCACACACATGCCCGCGTCAGCCTCAAACTTGCCCTGACCCCCACTCCCTTCCAGCTTCGGTTACAAGGACCACCTCCCTGTCCAGCTCAGAAAACAAGCAGGATTTTCTTTTTTCCTCCTTCTTCTTCTTTTAAATGCAGTCTCTTGCAGCCTGCAAGCAACTCTAGTCACGCAGCGGCACAAATTGTGAGAGGGGAGAACTGCACATCTTCTGTGGTCACAGACATCAGCATCGGGCATAGAATTCAACCCTCTTGAGGATCCCAGCTGTTACTTAAGACACCAAGTTTCTAGTCTTTAAGGATGCAAAGTCTGAAAGGGTGTGTGTGTGGCACCCCCCCCCCCTCGGATGCTGATAAGGGATTTAATGTGGCCAGGAGTGGGTTTAGATGTTGCATGTGTTACTCCTCTCCCCACTGTCCCCCTTGGAAAAACAGCAGACTGCATTACCTAGGAAAGAAAGCCAATGAAGGCAATTTGCTTAACAGAGAACAGAGCGGAGAATCTACCTCCTCTTTTAGAATTTAAGTTACCTTGATGGTAAATTTTGCCCCCACCCTGGACAGGGTATTCTGTCCTAGCTAAAAGGTTAGAACAGAAATGTGGACCATCTTGCAAACTCTCCTGCAGCCTCTCCACCTCTGCATTTGCCTTGTTTCCTTGAGTTTTTGTCTGGCTGGAGTGTGTCCTTTACCTCTGATAATGCCTCTTGCGTGTCTGGATAGATGAGAGATGAGCAAGCAAGCAAAAACACACACACACACACACACACACACACACCTTCTGCCCAAAGGTAAAATTGACATTTGTGGCTTTGTCCATTTTTTGCATCTGGTGCTGCCCCTGCCCCTGCCGCCCCCCCCCCCCCCCGGTGTGTAGTGCCTGAAAAGTTGTCCAGAATGGATTGGAGCCATCAGGCTGAAGAAGGTTCCTCACCTCTGGGGCAGACCCATGTGGAGAGAAGTAAGTAAGTGGACTCATGCAATAGGCTGAGAAAAACGTGCCACCTTGTCTCAGAACTTCCAAGGACAGCACAGTGAAAACTGGCTGGTGGCAGGTTCTGGATATTATCCAACGACAAAGTGTGTCTATGCAAAGCGGAATTAACCTCTGCAACTCATTGCCGCGAGGCAGAAAACTTTGAAGAAAGAATTTTAGATTCATTCATGGAGGAGGAAGAGGTCTTTCAATGGCTTTCGGACATGACGTGTACATGGACCTTCCATGTTTGGAGGTGAGAAGATGACAAATATCAGACACTGGGGGCGAACAACTGGGGAGTGCTTTTGCAGCCACGTCCCACTTGGGGACTTCCAGGACACTTCCAGCTGATTTGGGGAGGTGCAGAATGCAACTGGTGTAGCTCAGACTTGGGTTTGCTTCCTTCGATCGCTTCACTCTGATCTTGTGCCTTTTTCACTGGCAACCAGTTTGTGTCCAAGCCCAATTAGAAATGCTGTGTTTGGCCTTTGCAGTCTGATGGTGGGAACCTATGGCCCTCCAGACGTTGTAGACTACAACTCCCATGATCCCTGAGAATTGGCAGTGCTGGCTGGGGCTGATGGGAGTTGGAGTACAGTTGGAAGGGATAGAGATTGCTCAGCTGTGCCTCAAAAGGTTTTTGGATGCAAGCTATCACCTCCCATGGAAAGCTACCTATGCACAGGTCCTCAGTGGTGGCCCTGTAGAATATCTCATCACCCTCTAAGCTGCAGCAATTGGGCACACAAGATGGGGCCTTTTTGGTGGTGGCACCCCGGCTTTGGAACTCTGCCCCTGGAGGTCCTTCTGGCCATCTCTCTGCCTTCAAGTGTTAGCTTCAAGTTCCCCTCATGAGCTTTTGACCTGGGATATGACTCTTAGCTCTACAGTAAGCTTTTGGTGGACCATTGCTGCGGTTGTTTCCATCTGCAGCTTAAAAAAATAAAATCCATTGTATTCTTGTTTCTTATTGGTTGTATTTTTATATAAAAAATCCCCATATTGCTAATGATTGCATACGATTGCTAACTGCTTTGGGGGTCCCATGTGCAAACATAAAAAGTTGGGAGAGAAGGAAAAAATATTTTGATAAATAAATGTTTAAAAGCTAGATCAGGTGAATTCCACCTCCAAGGTAATGAAAAAAGAAGCTGAAGGAGGACCTTAGCAACTGCTCTCAGGTGGGACAGGAAGGGGAGCTTGAATTGATTCTGTTTGGGATCTTGCTTAGTCTGCTTTTGCTGCTACATCTTGTAACAAGGGCTGCCAACATGGCACCCATGGGTGCAGTGATGCCCTTGAGGTCTTTCCCAGCTGCCTACACAGCTTCTGAACCCCTCCTGCTCACTGACAAGCTTGGTCATGAAGTGATGAGAATGCTAGGGTTCCCCCCACTGTGAAAAGTATGCTTTGTCTCTTTCTGTTTTGGGAGCTGATCTGGGAAAAATTGCAGAGAGCTGCAGCAGGAAGTTGGAAGAGTGGTGCTCTGTTCCACTTGCTATTTCGGCTCTATGCGCTTTTATTTGGAAAAGCACAACCTGCATGAATGTGCTTTCTCTTTTTCTGTCTCTCAAGGGTGTGCCAATCTGGGGAAGGGGGAGAGAAGTGAATGGAAGGGCATGCACTCAAAAATCCAAATGTGCCCACAAAGTTAAAAAAAAGGGTGGTGACCTCTATCCTATGAGTTGCTTTCCAGGCTTTAAAATAAATAAATGAAGAGATATTATTTATGCCACACTTTAAAGAAATAATATTTTTTTAAAAAAGAAAATTCTCAGTAGATAGCAAACCAGGGTATCCCCAATGATAACTGCTAAAAGCAAACTCAAATGTGCCAAAACATAGCAGCTCTTTAAAAAATTAAGCCAGATACTGTTGCCTGAATTGATTGTGCGAATCTGTGCACACTTTCTTATTCTGTATATTAAAAATGTCTCCTATAAATGCAATGGTGGGATCCTCAGAAGGCTGGATTCTGCACCAGACACCATTTTCTGCAACCACAGGGTCTTGACTGTTTGCCTCACAAAATCATCGGGTGGTACTCAACGCTAGTCCTACTCAGAGTAGACCCACTGAAGCTAATGGCCATGACTAACTTAGGCCTGTTCATTTCAGTGGTCAACTTTGAGTAGAACTTAGTTGAATGCAGCCTATGGAGTTGGGACAGTGGAGGTTGTGTAGACCAACCTTGTCCAGCTCATTGCAGGATCTGCAAAGCAGGATCCAATGACAGCATCCCTGACAAATGGCTGCTTGGCCTGCTGTCACCACCTGAGGCAGCCTGGCCCACCATTGAGTTTTATTGTAATGTCCAGTTAAAATCTGTGCCCTGCAATTTCTACCCACTAGCTCAGGGGTGGGGAATCTTTTCTGGCCAGTGGGCCCAATCCTTACCTCCCCACCCTTGCAGAGATGCAGCTGACCTGCCAATCACTTAGCATTGCTATGACATCAGATGTGCTTTGAAGCCCCGATTATCAGGACTTCAAAGCGCAGTGTGGAGCTGTTTAAAAGCCCTTTTGCAAACAGCCCCACATTGCCCTTTAAAACTTCAGAAAACAGGTTTTCAAAGGTTCAAGGAGCAGCACTGGGAGGGAGAAGTGGTTTCAATGGGACCAGCACAGAAATGATCAAAAGTTCACTTTAAGCTCCCAATTGTTCCTTTGACAGCAGGCGCAAAACAGACGGATGTAACTTGCCCCAAATGGTGCGGGAGACTAAGTTTGGCTTGCGGGCTGGAAGTTCCTTATCTCTCTTATTAGGTCTGGTCTCGCCCTCTGGGGTGACAGAAGGACATGTCTGCTCAAACTTTCTGCACAACAGCTCCTTACCTTGCCTGCGTTTGCGGAGACGGGCAGCTCGCCTCTGGTTCATGATGCAAGCCGCCATTGTGCTGAAGATGACAGCTGTGCTGAGAAAGCAGACCCCGCCAATCACTCCTGCCAACACTGGCTGGGGCAGGAGCTCAGGGAGCTGGGTGCGAGAGGGATACACCTCCATGCCTGGTGGGAAGAGGGGGAATTTCACACTATCACAACGGCAAGGGTAGGAAGAAACCTCAACATGGAGGAAGAATCGCTGTAGGAGCACTGTTGCATCAGAACATAAGGACTTTTCTTTTTTAATTGCAAATTGACATGGAAATACTGGGAAAATGAGAAACCAAGAGATTCGCTCATCCCTTCTATTAATAAGAGTGACAATTTAAAGGAGCTTTGAACAGCTCCAGTGGCCTCCCGCAAAGTGAGCTAATCCTGAGAATCTGCAGGTTTTGCTGCCCCCCTTCTGGCCCTTACCTATTGTGGAGACATTGACCGTGTTGCTGGGGTCACTGATGTAGCTGCCAGCAAAGGCCACCAGGCGGAACTCATAGAAGGCGTCCTACAATGCGGCGGAGGGTGGGTAGGAGAGAAAGCAGGGGCACACTGTGAAAACCCTCTTATGGTCACTGTGGTCGTACTGTAAACCCTTCTCCCACTTAACAGCATCAGAAGGGGCATCATTTTGCTTAACTAGTTCCACTTTTTGACAGTCCCAAGGAAAGGCAGGGAGCTATGCAGTGCCCTGAAGTCAATGGAAATCTCGCCCAACCCGATCCCAGATTTTGATATTTTGACACTTTTAAGAAGCACATGTTCTACTCATGTAAAAACACCAGGCAGGCCCCAGAGATGCATTTTAAACAAAAGGACACATTCTACTCATGTAAAAACACACAGATTCCCGGACTGTCCATGGGCCGGATTTAGAAGGTCATTGGGCTGGATCCGGCCCCTGAGCCTTAGTTTGCTTAAAGATAAAGGGACCCCTGACCATTAGGTCCAGTTGTGGCCGACTCTGGGGTTGCGGCACTCATCTCGCTTTATTGGCCGAAGGAGCCGGCATACAGCTTCCAAGTCATGTGGCCAGCATGGCGAACCAGAGCAGTGCACAGAAACGCCATTTACCTTCCCGCCAGAGCGGTACCTATTTATCTACTTGCACTTCGACGTGCTTTCAAACTGCTAGGTTGGCAGGAGCAGGGACCGAGCTATGGGAGCTCACCCCATCACGGTGATTTGAACCGGCGACCTTCTGATCAGCAAGTCCTAGGCTCTGTGGTTTAACCCACAGCGCCACCCGCTGCACTAACCTTTCAAAACTGTATCTCTGACACCCTTCTGAACCCACCTTGATTAGCCCAGGCACCAGGAGCTGCGTCTCAGAGCTGGAAATGGATCCGTCGAGAACCTCCCAGCCCCCCTGGTCTTGTCGCAGCTCCAGGGTGTAGCCTGTTAGAGCCACAGAGAATTGGAACGGGGGCTCCCACAGGAGGAGGACCCCCCGCGTTGTCTCGTTGGCCATCAGGGATTGAGGTGGGGATAGAAAAATCTGTGAGGTCGTAGATGAGGGGTTGGGCGGCATGGTGTTTGTTGGGAAACCTGAGGAGGAGGAGAAGGAGAAGGAGAAGGAGAAGGAGAAGAAGAGAGAACGGGTGTTGAAACTGTGCATTGTTCTTTTAAGGGAATGGGAGTGACACATTGCTGATCAGAAGGAAAGAAGTCCTGTGCCTCTCACCTAGTGGCACAGTGGTGACGATCTCACTGAAGGGACCACTACCCAGCTTGTTCTGGGCCAAAACGCTGAACTGGTAGCCGGTATCTGGCTGGAGATTCTCCACCAGGACGTGGGAGGCCCCAACAGGCACAGGCAGTGAAACCCAGTCGTGGTGAGGGCGATTGAAGCGTTTCAACCTGTGTGGGACACAGAAATAGAGGAGAGGCTGCAGTCACTAAGAATCCAAATCAGAGACAGAAAAACCCCTGTGGTTTCGAGCAGAAGGAACTTGTGAGCTCCTGGAAGAAGCATTCCAGTAACGTTTATATTTATTTAATTAATCTATTCACTCAGTTTATCAGGCACCCGATAAATTACAAAAGTTGTCTGGGCAACGTATAAAAGCAAAAGCGACCTAGAAACCCATTGCAATAAAAGAAAATGGGAAAGCACCAATTGAGACAACCATAAAAATTAGCACTTTTTTAAAAAAAAAAACCAACAACAACGAGAAATCAAGCAATCATAGCACTGACAAAACTGATCTGTTGGAAGAGAGAGTAAATAAATGTTTCATGGAGCTATAACAACTATATTAATTCCACATCATAAATGTAATTTAAAAGGCTTGGCTGTTGTTTTTTTAAGTCTTTGTTTGGTATGCAAAAGACATTCAAACAGGGATCACTGCCCAATACTGTCAGTGTGCCTGGCATGATCTCCTATGGTACCCATGGAAGGTTTCAGTAAATATTCCCTGAAAAACTACACAGTATATGAGGGGCAGTTTGTTGTTCCTGCTCCTGCACTGGCTTAGCCTCTCCTACACTGAACACAAACAAACTAAACTTGCTCACATTTCTTTGGGTGCCAGGACAGGATGCCCTCTTTTTGGCTCTGAACAGAGGGGAGGTGGAAAGAGCATATATTTGTGAGGAAGTGTAACTGTGATTGATATAGGTGCCTTTCCCCCCACTGAGAAAGCAGCAGATGGAGAGGGGGAATACTTGCCCCCATCCTCTCTCTCTCTCCCCCCAGGACTTTTGGGCACAGCAGCCATTTGGGGCCTAGGGCCCACAGCCTCCATTCCAAAATCCTAACCGAGGACTCACAGCGGCGTATACCAGATGCTGAACCTCTGGAAGTAGCCCCCGTCAAAGCCTGGCTCCCAGGTGATGTTGACAGCCTGTTGGAGAGGCAGCACCGAGACGTTGGCCACTGTGTGGGGGCTGGTGCCTAGAGTTCACGAGAGGGAACGAAAAGCAGAACTGAATTAGCTTGACAGGATTAGGATGAGGCTCAACGGGGTTTTGTGGGTGGTAAAATCCACAGCAGCAGCAGTTTTATCAACTAGCGTCCCCGCCAGCCCCTCCAACATTTGTTTTTGAGGATTAAACTAGGTGCACAGAAAGCTTCCTCATGGTATTTCGTCCATCAAGCCCGGTAATGTCTGCT
The DNA here is from genome assembly GCF_964106915.1 of Podarcis gaigeae. Taxonomy (NCBI): domain Eukaryota; kingdom Metazoa; phylum Chordata; class Lepidosauria; order Squamata; family Lacertidae; genus Podarcis; species Podarcis gaigeae. Next base: position 13,683,542 of record NC_139693.1, on the reverse strand, counting down.
CTAGCAGGTGGGGAAGGGTTTTTCCTATCACTTCTGACCCACTCCCTTTTTAACTGGAGATGTCCAGGATTGAATCTGGACTCTTCTACATGCTCTACCACTAAGTTATAGTCCCTCCAGTATAGGAAACTGCTGATTATGCTACATCTTGCCGAGTACTAGCTGCTCCGAGTGGCAGAAGCTCTCAAAGGTCTTGAGCAGACATCTTTACTCATTGCCTGCTACCCGGTCTACCTGAGACACCACAAATTTAACCAAGGACCGGCTTGTGATCTACCACAGAGTTATGGCAGTTTTCCCACCCTGCTCCAGATACTTGCCGAGCAAACCATAGTTAGAACAAGACAAGGTTTGTAAGGCAAGAACAAACTATGGGTTATGACCATTGTTTGTTGGAACAAACCATGGTTAAGCTGCTGGTCAAAGAAACCATGGTTAAGCCATACAAACCTTAGTACCAACAGGCAAACCAGGCCAATATGTGTATGCATACACACTGCCCTCACATGAAAGTTGCAGCACACATCCCTTTTGGCTCAAAATAGTTCTTCAATGCATTTCTGTACAGTTTGCTCAATTCTGTTGTGCTCTGAATGAAGTACTCACCCAATACATAGACAGTGGTTGCAGTGCTGATGCGGGCCACACCGTTGTTGGCGGCGCATTCCCATAAGCCGTGCTGCTCCTTGGTCAGTGGGCGCAGGACCAAGCTGTTGTTCTTGTCTACCTGGGCATTGGCTAAGCCCTTGCTGCCCATCTGTGGCGGGGGGGGGGGGGAGATACCAGAGAGATGTTAGTAAGCTCTTCAAGACTCCAGGGGAAATTGGGGCCCTGCTAACTATACTATGGCTGAAGTCAATTTAAATTGAAATGTTGCCACTTACTTTTAAATTTCCTTCAAGTTCTCAAATATATTGCAAGGGGTTGAACTAGAAGATTCTTTGGGTCCCCTTAGAACTCTATGATTCTATATACTAGTAGGTATAAACCAGGGGTCAGCAACCTTTTTCAGCAGGGGGCTGGTCCACCATCCCCCAGACCATGTGGTAGGCCAAACTATATTTTTGGGGGGCGGGGAATGAACAAATTCCTATGCCCCACAAATAACCCAGAGATGCATTTTAAACAAAAGGACACATTCTAACTCATGTAAAAACATTCTGATTCCTGGACCGCCCACAGGCCAGATTGAGAAGGCAACTGGGCTGCACCCGGCCCCCAGGCCTTAGGCTGCCTACCCCTGAGAAAGAATTCGAGCCTAGCTAAAAGGTGGAGCTCTGAGTAAACCAGCCAGACTTAACAGGGAAGCCTCTCAGCCTGCTTGTCGGCTCCTTCAGTCTCAGTGTCACCTCAGCAGAGGAGGAGGAGGATGGGGACAAAACTAGAATAAAGTTGTCTCCGCCTCTCACTGGCTCTGGCTCCGCCTCCTGTTGGCCTCCTACCTGGCCGGTCCCAATGGGCAGCAGCCACCACTGCTGGACAGCCTATCTAGGATCTACCTCTTGTTTATGCAAAGAGCCACCTCACCTTTGTCCAAGAGATGACGGGCAGGGGGTCACCTCTGGCAGCGCAAGGGATGAGCAGTTCCCGTCCCACCTCCTGAAAATACTCCTCCTTGGGGCGCAGGCTGAACACAGGAGGGTCCTAGGCCGTAAAACACAACACATATTTGACATCTGAAACAGGCAAGGGTCGGCCACACTGAACACAGGATGCTTGACTTGATGACCCAGCAGTCAAGTCTCTTCTTATGCTCTAACACATACACACACAGCAGTCTCTGCTACTCACCTTCAGGAGAACGCGCGTAGGTGCCGAGGAGCCAGCACTGCCGTAACTGTTGTATGGGGTGCAGGTGTAAACACCCACGGCATTGTCATTGCTTGTGGCAATGACAATGGCACCATCGGGAGTCGTGGACCAACCTGGGAGCTAGGAGAGGGAGAGAGTGTTCTGTTCAGAAGAGAGTTATCCCCAAAGGCCTATGAGCCCAAGAAGGTGTGGTGGACGCTTCTGCCAAGTACCTTGCCTAACTCCAGCGGCTGCCCGTCTTTGGTCCAGTTGATGAAAAGCAGCGGAGGATTGGCCTTGTTGGGGCACCTGATGGTGCCTTGCATCCCTATTGGCAGGAGAGTCTCAGGGGGCATGTCGATGACTTGTGCTGGGTCTGCGGAAGGCAGGGAAGACACAGCTTCAGACAGTGGGATGGCTAGTGGGGGAAAGCTAGAGGAGAGATGGGGCACAGCCAGGGCTGGGTTGCTTCTCCAATCAACTGCTGGAATGTCCCACCAGGAAGGCAACCCACACCTTGCACCCTGCAAAATAACAGGATGTGGATAATGCTGCAAGACGATTCTTTCTATGGAGGCTGATCTGAGCTGAGGGGCAGGCGGAGCTGACAATTCTGGTTTCTTTCGGTTTCTCATTTTTCCGATCTTATAATCGGTTCTCCACATTTCCATATCAGAGCATGATTATTATTTTTTAAATCGCCAGAATTTTAGTGCACATTTTCCCCCATAACATATGCACTTTTGCCTTTCACACACACTTTCACCAAAGCAATTTCCCCAAATATAATGCATGCTTGTATGTTGATTTCACTAATGTACGCATTTATGCACACTTAACATGCACTTCTGTACACATTACTTGGCTGGAGAACCGTGCTGCAAAATTTGAGGGAGTGCAGATTTTGAAGGATGGCTGCATTTCAATCCACATATTGTTTCAGAAAGTGCAAGGTCAGTAGGTTTGCCTTTAAATGCCATCAGAATTGCATTTCTGCCCCATCCCTGTCTGAGCCCCACCCAGCAGGTTGAACACTGAAGGTGCGTGTTTTCACACTGTCTGCTTTTCCCACCACCCTTAGACTGTGTCTACCAGTTGGAGGTCTAGAATGATGGGAAGGTGCCATGCTTACACAGAACTGTGAGAAACGCTGAGGCAGAAGGTGGTCTCCTTAGCCCATTGCTAGGAACACAGGTATATTGCCCCGAATCCTCTGGGACAGTTTTCTGTACCAAGAGGCTCCCGTCCACCAAGACACGAATCCGGGACTGGAGATGGCTGAAGGAGGGGAAGGAAAGAGAACTTGAAGAGAGGGGGAACGAAAAAAGTGCAACAGCATTGTATTTAAGCACTTGCTTGGCTAACATGGGCAACTGGGAGTTCTATGTATCTTATATATAGATAAGGATACCGTATTTTTCGCCCTATGGGATGCACTTTTTCCCCTCCAAAAATGAAGGGGAAATGTGTGTGCGTCCTATGGGGCGAATGCAGGCTTTCACTGAAGCCTGGAGAGCGAGAGGCGTCGGTGCGCACTGACCCCTCTCGCTCTCCAGGCTTCAGGAAGCTATCCGCAAGCCTTGCAAGCCCGGCGGGAGTTCCCGCGGGCTCGCAAGGCTTGCCGGCAACAGCCTGCAGCCCACAAGCTCGGGGGACAGCAGGGAGGCGGAGCACCGCCATCCCGCTGTTCCCCGACCTGGTTTGGATTCCCAGACCTGGTTTTGGGGGGGAAATAAAGGGGGGAATTCCTTTATCTCCCCCCCAAAAAACTAGGTGCGTCCTATGGGCCGGTGCGCCCTACGGGACGAAAAATACGATATATCTATATCTATGAATGAGAGAGAATGGAGCCAAATACAGTGGTACCTCGGGTTAAGTACTTAATTCATTCTGGAGGTCTGTTCTTAACCTGAAGCACCACTTTAGCTAATGGGGTCTCCTGCTACTGCCGCACCGCTGGAGCATAATTTCTGTTCTCAACCTGAAGCAAAGTTCTTAACCCGAGGTACTATTTCTGGGTTAGCAGAGACTGTAACCTGAAGCGTTTGTAACCTGAGGTACCACTGTACATAGTATCTGAGTTCAAAGAAGAACACCAAGTCTAATCAAGTGTACAAACAAATGTAACTGCAGCAATTATTACATATTTCCCCAAACAAATTCACATTGAGAAAATATAAATGAGTCTGAAAATGTCGATTCACATGTAACAAAACTTTCCACCACACTGCTGCTTAGTCTTCTGGGTTCTGCTTGTTCTTTTTAGGTGCATAAATGATGAGTGAGTTTCTCACAAATTGCCATAAATAATGCTTTTTTTTGTACCAGTTCTCTGAAGTAACTGATGAAACATCCTTGTGAAATGACTAGGCGTACTGCCAACTGTCAAACAAATAATTAGGGATTTCCAAACAAAACCAGCATTTTATCATAGAACAAACATAACTTGCAACGCAAGACCACTCTGTCTCCCGGGATGGCGTTCATCTCTACTTGCTCCCAAAGAGGACAAGCTTTAATTTAAGCCCTATGCTGTGCTCCCTTTCATTTTGCTGCCTGGAGCACCCTTGGGGAGGGAATTATTACATAAATAAAGGTAAGAATAGACCACCATTTGCGGAAGAGCCCAGTGAGCAATTCTGCTCCCCGCTCTCGCAAAACACTCACACCTGGAGTTTCCTACCTGAGGTGAAAAACATTTGTGTCCCCCTGGAACCAGCTATACGTGAGGTTGGCAGGGTAGGCCTCGGCTTGGCAGGCCAAGAAGGCATCTTGGGTGATGTTGACAGTGACGTTCTGTGGGGGCACCACAATTACCGGAGGCCCTGCGAGGAAGAAAGTGCCTGGAATGAGTGGCTAAGGCAGGGGCAAGGAACCTTTTCCATTTCCTTCTGCAAAACCTTGCTGGGGGGCGGCGGGGGGAGGCACATGCCAGTTGTGGGTACCACCAGAGGTAAGCATGGAGAGGTAATCAAATTTACATTTTGCCTTTGTACAGTAGGCTAGTTTCTACACCAAACACACACACAAAAATCACACACCAGAGGTTCAAGGACACATCCCAAACATTCAAAAATCCAAGGCTGGTGAGGGAATGTGGCTGGGGGAAAGTGCCAAGGGCCAGAAAGAGGGGCCAAGGGAGCTACATTGAGCGCCTCTCCCTGAGTCTGAGGTTCCCCAAATCTAAGGACAGAAAGGCACTCCTCTCCCCCAAACCCTGCCAGTGAAAAAATGTGGAACTATTGACTCTGAAGTTATGCCAAGATTCCCTTTGGAAATCAGAGACATGCTTGACTCCCATAGCTGTGCACTTGTATCTGCCAGAAAGTCTGGATGGTAAACTGGGGGAGTGATCGTAGCTCGGTGGTAAAGCACATGCTTAGCACACACCAAGTTTCTGCTTTAATCCCTGGCATATCCAGTTAAATGAAGGATCAGATAGCAGGGTTGTGGGAAAGGCTTCTGCCAGGGTCTTTGAAATGGGGAGGGGTGGGGAGACAGGGACTGCCAGGCTGGAGAATGCAGTCCTGGGCTAGCTCAGCAAATTTTGGCAAGGCACAAACTTCCTGTGCTCTGGGGAGGGAGAGCCCAGCTCAGTGGCAGAGTGCAGGACTGTGAACATGCAGAGAAGGTTCCAGGCTTCATCCCTGGCATCTCCAATTTAAAGGATACAGTTGAAGGTGATGCGAAAGGTTCTTTTTCTGCATGGCACGCTTGGGAGTTGCTGCCAGCGAGAGCAGGACAATTTTGAGCTAGGTCAGGGGTGGGGAACCATTTTTCAACCCACTTATGAGTAACCTTCTAGGGGCCAGGAATACACCCCCATCTCCATCCTGGCAAGAAAATAGCATGCATACACTCCAGCCAGGTAAAGATAACTGGAGGAGGCTGCAGAGGAGGACCAGCCAGGGGTGTTGCCTGGGAATGGGAGGAGCTTGGGAAGAGTCTCCAGAGGGCTGCATTTGGCTCCCAGGACTGAGTTTCCCCTCCCCACCCCCCCATGGGCTCTATGGACAGATAAGCTTGTACAGCAGCATCCTGTGTTAAAATGCTGCTTAACCCAGTTTGGGAAAGATGCTGTCCCTTCTCCTGTTTACCTTGCACCAACAGGCGGGTTGTGTGGGTGATGGCGCCCTCTTCGCTGGTGGCGTGGCAGGTGTAGGCCCCAGCGCTGGCCCGCTCCACACCGGCAAAGACAAGGCTCCCATTCTTCACCTGGTGGGAAGCACATCATTTAGGAAAGGCTTGGAGCAAGCAAGAAAAAACCCCTCCAGCATCTCCTCACCAAGAAATTGTACGGCCAACCAGGTGGTAAAGAAGACCAGGAAAATCAATTCCTCAAGGAGTTTCTGTCAATTCCCTCAACTAGGGATGGGCAAATGTCTTCTCTCTGTTTTCCAGTCTTCAGTTCTCTAGATTTCCAGTATAGTTCATGATTTTTTAAAAAAAGTCCTCATAAAAATTCATCACCATTTCAGCATGAATTTCTCTAAATATACCATATTTTTTGCACCATAACACTCACTTTTTTCCTCCTAGAAAGTAAGGGGAAATGTCTGTGCGTGTTATGGAGGGAATGCCTATGGGTGGCATGCCTACGGATTTTCCTCCTCTAAAAACTACGTGCGTGTTATGGTCGGGTGCGTGTTATAGAGCGAAAAATACGGTATCACCATCATTACTAATTTGACTTCATACCCACAGCAGGTTACATCAATTTAAACTTCAATACTGAAAACAGTTTAAATGAAACTGCACTCACAGAAATAGGGTATGCCCTGAAAATATAGACCATAGGTCTCATAGGCCAAGATAAGGAGCAGTGTCTTTGGCATACGCATTCATATATGCAATTTTACCTAATATACACCTTTTGCAAAGCTTATTTTCCCTAACATTTATATTTCCTCAATATAATGCAGTTTTGTATGTTATCTTCCCAGATATATGAATTTCGACACATACTTTACTCAAGTATATGCATTGGTTTTTTACACAATACTTAGCTGGAGAACTGGATTGCAAAAGTTGAGAAGGGCAAAATTCAAAGGATGGCTGTGCTTCAGAAAGTGTGACTTAAGCAGGTATGTCTTTAAATGAGAACAAAATCAAATTTCTCCCCATCCCTCTTATTAACTTGAGAACAGCAAGGACTAAGTATGTGAGCTTGTTCAGATCTCACCTGAGTTCACAGTGTGACTCTAGGAAAAAACACTGTCCTCTTGGTCTCAGCATTCTCACCTGAAATACGGGTTTTATACAGGGGTGCAAAGCTTCTTTTTTGCATGAGGGTCCAACTCCCATTTGGCTAATATCCTCCAGGGCTGCATGTCAGTGGGGGGCATGGATCAGTCTAAGTGGGATTTCCCACCCCCCACCCCCCAAAAAAACAACTGGGATATATTGGAAAAGGTCAGGGCTTGCTAGCACTCCAAACAGTAGCATACCACACTGCAAGGCTTTCTTGAAGAGAGCAAGTCAAATGCTTGTTTCCTTTGAGTGGCCAGCAGGGGTCAGCCAGACCTTAGGTATATTTGTTAGAGAACGGTCCTAAAATGAGCTTGACAATTAATTCAGTGCCTATGCGCCCACTAGGAAATCCATCCCTTAGGGTTTCTGAAACTAATTATTGGTTTTTTATTTCTCTGGGTGGGGAAGGCATGAAACTCCTCTTCAGAATAAACAGCACTGGAGAGTAAACTTAGACAGGGAAGTCCTCAACCAGCCGCAAAGGCTCACTAGTTGACCCTAAACAAATCACACAAAACAGCTTCCCATTCCGAGGCGGTGAAAGCTGGGGTGGGGTAGCTCAACCATTTTCAGGAGGGGACAGATTAAAGGGGGTTGGCAAACAGGTTTAACTGGCCTGCACTTCCTCAATGAGAAGGAACAAACAAGGGCAGGGAAATAAACTTGGGTGTTAATTACACCAGTGGTGGACCATAAACTAAGTAAGCAAAGAAGTATAATAGCAAAGGTGCCCCATGATGAAAAAAAAATTCTAGCACAAGGAAGCTTGCGCCCTCCGGGTGTTGCTGACCTATAGTTCCCATCAGTCCCAGCAGGCTGATGGCCAAGACCCAGGGATGATAGGAGTTGCAGTTCAAAGGTTCTTCACACCTGCTCTGAAAGCTTCACCAGGCACACTGACGTAAGGGAGATGATGGGTTTCAGGAGACACATGGGACTCACAGAGGAGGATGTTTTACGGATGGCAGTAACACAAATACTAGTACAGTGGTACCTTGGTTTGCAAACCATGCACTTTGGATTACAAACACATCAAACCCGGAGGTGCGTGTCCCAATTTGCAAACTTTTTTTGCATTGCAACCCTTGGGGGGGGGATTATGAACAAATTTTTTTTGGAGGCCCCATTGATGAAAGCGTGCCTTGGTTTACAACCTGTTTTGGTTTACAAACGGACCTCTGGAACTGATTATGATTGTAAACCATAATCCACTGTAATTGTCATGGACTGGCTGGATGCAGAGGAATGACGGGAGGTACCAGCTGGGGAACCCCCAAGGGAACCTCCAGGGTAAGAAGGCTCAGAGCCAGGGGGTGGTGGGACAATGCTGAGTGGTCAGAGGGAGCAGACTGGGAGGAGAAGGTGTCAGCAACTGAAGAGGCAACAGGGTTTAGTGAGCAGGAAGAGGCTGCGGCAGAGGGCAGTCCTGATTCAGAGGCAGAAGCGGAGGGGAGGTCAAGAAGCAGAGCAGAGGCAGAGGGCTGAAGAAGCCAGGGAATCTCCCCCTCCTGCAACCGGCTCCCCTTCCTCCTGGTCGGGTCCTTGGAGAGCAGTGGGAAGGTGGGGGCCTTAGGTCCCCGAAAATCCCTCACTGGTACAAGCACTGCTGGGAAAAGGTGCTGTGATCACCAGGCGTGTGCTGGGTTTCTGGAATAAAGTGTTAACATCACTGATACCAGTGTTTTTTTAAAATTGTTGACCTACTCCTGACTCTGGCTCCTGACAATAATGTTCTCTTAAATACCTGGATTTGTTAAAACCCTAAGTTGTGAACCACAGAAACTGCTCATGTAGGGGAGGGAATCTGCCACCATTTCCAGCTCTCTGTAAGACCAGAAAACACTGGAGGTATTCTGAAAATGCATTTATTTAAACACCTTTTTAATTTTGTGCGTATGGAGCTGGGGGAAATCTCACCAAATCCAATAAATGTGAACACATTCATTTATTGCTGACATGTTATATCCTGCCCTTCAATGTTAATGGCATTTCCAGGGAGGCTAACTGAGAATGAATACACTATTAAACAACCATAAAACGAAAATGAAAACAGCATATTCTCATTTGAGATTTGTAATCTGCACATTTTGAGGAGGGTTTTAAAGCAGAGTATTGGCTAAAATGGCTTAGGATGATGGGAGTGGAAGCCCAACAACACCTGAAGAGCCAGGTGTGAAGGAAGGGAGAAGGCACTATGCAGGGCATCTGAAAGTATGTTCCAGGCAAACAGGGGAGGAAAGAGAGAATTGAAAATCATTTAAAACAGGAGTCAAGAATGGGGCACTTCCAGAATATGCTTGATTACCATGAGGTCTAGAAACATACTCCCGCCCCCTTTAAAAATAAAACAATCACACTATTTCCAGTTCAAAGGCCAGGTTCCCAGCTTGTAAGATGATTGTGTCTACACACATTTCTAGACTAGGGGTTGGAGACTTATGGTCCTCCAGATGTTGTTTGACGGTCACTCTCATTCTCCCTGACCACTGGGCCATGCCAGCTGGGACTCTTGCAGGCCAACAACGTTTGGGGGGACCACAGGTTCCCCACTCCTTTTCTTGACCAGAGTTCTTCAACTTTGGGTCTACAGTTGTTGGCTTACAACTTACATCATTGCTAACCAATGGTTCAACCAGGCTGGGGGTTGTGGGAATTGTAGTCTAGACTGGCATCCCCAACCTGTGGCCCTCCAGATGTTTTGGCCTGCAACTCCCATGATCCCTAGCTAACAGGACCAGTGGTCAGGGATGATGGGAGTTGTAGTCCAAAACATCTGGAGGGCCGAAGGTTGGGGGTGCCTGGTCTAGACCCTTGGTTCCTGGGCTACATGCACATGCCTTACCTGAACCTTGTCTCCACTTTCTATGGCTTGGTTGTCCCTCTTCCAAGTGACTACTGGTTGGGGGTTTCCCGCTGCAGAGCAGGTCAGCGTGAGAGACTTTTGGTCTTGCACTTCTATGAAAGCTGGCGGGGTCTCCTGGAAGGTGGGGGGAACTGCAAGACAGATCTTATGAGAACAGCACCCGAATAATCAGAAATGTTATTCTAAGATCACCACATGAGCCCTGGCTAGATCAGGCTGAAGGCCTATCTAGTCCAGCATACTGTTCTCACTGTAGCTGACCAAATGCCGATGGCAGTGGTTTTTAACCAGTGTGCTGTGGCACCCTGCGGTGCCCTGAATGATGGTCAGGGCAACACTGGCCCCCGTCCCTCTTTCCTTCCCTCCCTTCCGCTGATGCCCTCTTGCATCTCTGCCTCCCATAGGCTTGCACAGCTGTTTCTTGCAACAGTCCTGGCTACAAGTTCCCCCGGCGAATGGTACCTTTGGGGCTGGCCAGGGGGTGCTTCTCAGGCCTCTGTGAGACAATGGGAGGAGGCACCTCTCTTTGGGGCGGGGGGGGGGGCAGCTCAGAGACCAGGGGCGGCAGCCCAGAAGACTCCCAAGGAGAGGGGAGGAGAGGAGGCTGAGGGAACACTTCACAAGGGAGGGTGTTTGAAATGGGGTGAGAGGCTGCTGGCTCTGCAGGCAAGGGGTGTGACATAACTGGGCTCCTGAGCCCCACAGGGGTAATGCAGAAGAAATGTAGTTGGTCAAGGGAGCCGTGGACCCAAAAAGGTTGAAAACCTCTGGCCTATCAGATCCCCACAAGCAGCACCTGAGTACAACAGCAACCTACTGATGTGCGGATTAAATGAAAGAACCATGTACACCAATTTGACCTCTTTGGATGAAAGATCAAATGTCAAAATATGTTTAAAAGGTGCAGATTTTGGTATAAAAAAACACTTGCTAGCACATTTTAAAAAGAAATATATATCCTCACTTAGGGATGGGCAAAACAAGTCAATTCTGGTTTCTCTCTGTTTCTTACTTTTCCAGTCATAATTTCAGTTCTCCACATTTCCACAACAGTTTGAGATTTTTTTAAAGAGACATTTTATCAGCATTCTAGTGTGATCTTCTCCTAATATACACTTTTCTTTTTTACACAATTTTGCCTAACATACATGGGTTTTTTGCAAATAAATCTCACCTAATGTTGTATTTTGGTGCACATTGCTTGGTTGGAAACCTGCATTTTAGAATTTGGGTAAGTGTGAATTGGGGATAGCTCAGCTGGTACAGCATGAGGCTCTTAATTTCAGAGTTGAGGGTTTGAGCCCCACATAGTACAAAAGAATCCCGCATCGCAGGGGCCTGGACTAAATGACTCTTGTGATCTCCCTTCCAACTCTACGATTCTAAGGATGCCCTCCAGCCAAGGATTACAGGGCAGTTTATAGTATAAAAACACAAAAATATGTAACATAATGACAAACAAAACAATACCTCTACCAGCCCCAACAATTTAAAATGTGATAAATTGTTTAATTGGCTAAAGGCCTGGGAGAAAAGGGATGTTTTATAAATCTTTGTGAAAATTAATCAGCATTTTTGTGCAAAACTCTCCCAATATATGCACTTTTGTGTGGAATTTTGCCTAAATTACACATTCTTGCAAGCAATTTCCCTGAATGTAATATATGTTTGAATTTTATTTTCACGATTATATGCATATTTATGCATTTTTTAATGCACTTTTGTACACGTTACTTGGCTGGCAAACCACCTTGGAAAACTGCACATTCCAAAATGCATTTCTGTTTGCATATTGGTTCTGGAAGTGCAAATTATATAGGTTTGCCTTTAAATGTCAGATGAATCAAATTCCTCTCCCATGCCTATCCTCCCCTGGTACCCCAGGTCTTATCCCCTTAACAAATGCCCACCCCTCCCTTTTTAATGTCTCAGCTGCAAGTAGGGGCTGGTCATCTGTTCAAGGATAATAGCAATTGATTAGGCAGCAGAGCAGGGATGAGTAGCTGGGGAGACAGAAGCTGGGAGAGGGCAGGATTACAGACTGGGATGAGGGTCTGGAAGAAGAGCTAAGCAGATGGGAGACAAAAGGGGATCTGATGCTGAGACAACCAGCATGCGAAGGACAGGGGATGGGCCCAAATGAGGACATTTAGGTCACATCCACACCATGCATCCTGGGAACTGTAGTCTGTTAAGGCTGATGGGAAGGGTCTCCTAACAGCTCTCAGCACCCTTAACAAACTACAGTTCCCAGGATTCTTTGGAGGAAGCCCTGACTGTTAAACCGGCATTAGAGTGCTTTAAATGCACGGTGTGCAACCCTCCTTATATCATTGTGCATACTGCTTTAAAAAAATACAAGTGGACAGGATCCTGCACCAAGGGGTACCCAATTTCCATAATCCACACTGGCTGGGGCAGATGAGAATCCAGCCATATCTGTTGTGCCACAGGGTTCCCCATTCCACTTCAGCGCATTTCCAAACAAAATTCAAACATCCTTTGAAATTGGCAGTTTCCTGAGCTTGCAAAGCAGTTCTCCAGCCAAGAAATATGTGGAAAAAAGCACATTCTGAGGTAAAGCATGCATAAAAATGTGTATATTAGTGACAACAATATACAAAAATGCTTCGTAGTATGGGAAATTGCTCTGCAAAGGTGTGCACATTAGGAGAAATCCACACTAGACACTGATTAATTTTCATGAAGACTTTTTCAAAAAAATAAATAAAATAAATTGCACACTGATGTGGAAATATAGAGTCCTGAGTTTAAGGTTGGAAAAATGATAAACAAAGAGAAACCAAAATTGCCAAAGTTGCCCATCCCTATGTCATCTCAATTGTTGTTATAAGCAAGGGGGGAAATATCGTTCTTTTCCTCCATCATGCACCGTTAATAACTGTATAAGCCTCTTTTATCCTAGCTTCCTGAATCCTTAAAAAATAAGTTTTTGCTCTATGGAAAGAGACAAGATAGAAATTGAAAACAATCAATCAATCTAATGTGGAGCCCTTCAGATCTTGTTGAATCCAACACCCACCATTGCTGGGAGGGGGTAGGATTAGATGACCCTTTGGGTCCCTTCCAAGTCTGTTCTTTGATTCCTTGATTCTATGGCCATTGGCCAGGCAGGTTGGGGCTGATGGGAGTTGTGGTCCCAAACATGTAGAAGGAACGGCATTGAGCAACCCTGAAGTAAATTAAAAAAGCTGGAGATGTGGGAGCAAAAATACGAACTTAATACATACCGTATTTTTCGCCCCATAGGACGCACCGGCCCATAGGACGCACCAGGTTTTTTGGGGGGGAAATAAAGAGAAAAAAAATTATTTCCCCCCCAGGCGCTTGTGGGGCCGGCAGCGGGGAGAAGCGCTCTTCTCCCCGCAGCCCGCCTGCAGATCAGGTCCGGGGACAGAGGGAGGACACGCTGCGCCTCCCAACTGTCCCTGGAGCCTGTGGGGCAGGCAGCGGGGAGAAGCGCTCTTCTCCCCGCCGCCCGCCTGCAGATCAGGTCCGGGGACAGAGGGAGGACGCGCTGCGCCTCCCAGCTGTCCCCGGAGCTTGCTGTTCCCCCCCCCAGGTGCGCTGCGCTAAGCCCAAGCTTGGGGCGTGCGGAGCTCAGCGCGCCCCAAGCTTCTGGGTGCCGGCAAGGTCTCCGCTAGCTGTGGGAGGCCACATGGCTCTCCCACGGCTAGCGGAGCGCTGCGCTAATCCCGAAGCTTGGGGCGCGCGGAGCTCAGTGCGCCCCAAGCTTCTGGGTGCTGGCAAGGTCTCCGCTAGCCCTGGGAGAGCCACGCGGCTCTCCCATGGCTAGCGGAGCGCTGCGCTAATCCCGAAGCTTGGGGCGTGCTGAGCTCAGCGCGCCCCAAGCTTCTGGGTGCCGGCAAGGTCTCCGCTAGCCTTGGGAGAGCTGGGTCTCCCACGGCTAGTGGATAGCTTCCTGAAGCCTGGAGAGCGAGAGGGGTCGGTGCGCACCGACACCCCTCGCTCTCCAGGCTTCAGGGAAAGCCTGCATTCGCCCCATAGGACGCACACACATTTCCCCTTCATTTTTGGAGGGGAAAAAGTGCGTCTTATAGGGCGAAAAATACGGTATGTTGATTAACTGCCCGATGAGAAGATCATTTTGGTGCGAGGTGAGGATATTTATAGCGAGAGTAATAAAAAGAAATTGTTTTTTAAGGGAAATGAATTTAATTCTAAATTATATTCCGGAAACGTGGGAAATTTCAAGGGGTCAAAAAAAATGGATGTACTATATTAGAAGCAAAAAAACCCTTGTTTTGATGAATTGGAAGAGCTGCAAAAAGATTCCATTGAGCACATGGATTGATAATATGGACAGATTAGCTACATACGAATGAATTGCATGTCGATGCAAAATAAGAATGGATAAATATGAAGAAATCTGGAGCGAATATTTAAGCGATAAGGCGGATAGTGGTGGGAAGTAGTGGGAGGAGAGAGAGGTGGGAAAATATTGTTAAAAAAGGTGTAGTCGTAGGTATATCAGCGTACTCCAATATGAATTGTCAAATTGTGTTGTTATTGTTGTTATGGTTTTTGTTGTATATGTCTTTTGTGGTTGATGTTTGTATAAAAAAAATGATTAAGCAAATAATAATTCTACAAAAGTAAATTAAAAAACAACAACACCCAGAGCATACAATTGACAGTGAGGTGGATCCAGGTGCCGTTTTGGAACTCGTCGTCACTGTTGGGTCGGTCGAGAAAGAGCACCCGGCACTCGTACCAGCCCTGGTCCTCGGCACGCAGCTGCTCAATCCAGAGAGAGGCGCCCTCTTGGATCCGCACACGACCTGCATTGCAGACAAAAAACCACAGAAGAACATGCAGGGGGTTATGGAAGCAACAACAGCATCACAGGAAGCTGTGATTCCTGCACTGCAGTGCAGGAGGTCAGACTGGGGGTACTTTCTAACCCTATGATTATATGATTTTAAGACCTCAACCCAGCCCAGCAATTTTTCTTCCCCTGAAATGGAACCAATACACTGGAGGATTGGGCATGCTCAGCAGGTGCAGAATGCTGAATGACTATGGAGGGGGAATGGAGTGTCCTGGAAAAGGGCATGGCTCTCTGCCTTGAACTCTGAACAGGACACTTCATGCTGCAAGGTTTTGTTAAAGGCCCAACTTGCATTTGGAAGTCCCAAGAACCGGTAAAGGAATAGAGTGCTTTATGAAAATCCAGAATAAGGGGGCCCACCAAATACAAATAAAGCAGATGTGGCAGCATACCCATTGGCTGTAGCCAGTACACTCTGCCTTACGTGCCTACCTAAAGCAGTCCTTTATTTACAACCATGAGGACTGGAACACTACTTTATTTTAGTAGAAGAACCACAGCTCAGTGGTAGAGCATTTCCCTGCATGCGTAGGTTCCCTGTTGTCCTCCAGGTAAGGCTGGGAAAAGCTGCCAGAAATCCCGCAGAGCTGCTGCCAGTCAGAGCAGGAGACACTGAGTTAGATGCACCAACGGTCTGAATCCGTTCCCTGCTTCTAAAGGTAAAGGTAAAGGTACCCCTGCCCGTACGGGCCAGTCTTGACAAACTCTGGGGTTGTGCGCCCATCTCACTCAAGAGGCCAGGGGCCAGCGCTGTCCGGAGACACTTCCGGGTCACGTGGCCAGCGTGACAAAGCTGCATCTGGCGAGCCAGAGCCGCACACGGAAACGCCGTTTACCTTCCCGCTGGTAAGCGGTCCCTATTTATCTACTTGCACCCGGAGGTGCTTTCGAACTGCTAGGTTGGCAGGCGCTGGGACCGAGCAGCGGGAGCGCACCCCGCCGCAGGGATTCGAACCGCCGACCTTTCGATCGGCAAGTCCTAGGCGCTGAGGCTTTAACCCACAGCGCCACCTGCGTCCCATTCTTCTAAGTTAGAAGTCCCTGCTTCTAAGTTACTTTAAATGTGATTTTAACCACCACTCGCAGACACAAGTCAAAAAGCAGCCATGGGGAGTAGCCAGCGGTGACGCTATCCTCCTTTATCCATGCTGTTTTCCTGAGGAAATCCCTCCCCTCTAGTTACAGCTTCCAGGGAGGGAGTGTAGTGGGAATACCAGTTGCTGGGAATCACAAGTGCGGAGAATTGTATACTGGACTAGATGGGCCACATTGGGCTATTCTTATTTTCTAATAAAGGGTAAAGGGGACCCCTGACCATTAGGTCCAGTCGTGGACGACTCTGGGGTTGCGGCGCTCATCTCGCTTTATTGGCCAAGGGAGCCGGCATACAGCTTCCGGGTCATGTGGCCAGCATGACTAAGCCGCTTCTGGCGAACCAGAGCAGCACACGGACACGCTGTTTACCTTCCCGCCAGGGAAGTGCTTTCGAACTGCTAGGTTGGCAGGAGCAGGGACTGAGCAACGGGAGCTCACCCCATTGCGGGGATTTGAACCGCTGACCTTCTGATCGGCAAGCCCTAGGCTCTGGTTTAACCCACAACACCACCCGCATCCCCTTATTTTCTTATAGGATTAGACAAATTCAGAAAGGTAAAAGTTGCTGGGCTGACAATGGCTACAAGCCACAGTGGCTATGCTCTCCCTCCACTGTTGGAAGTCTGTAGGCTCCTGAATACCACAGGAATCGCAAGTGGGCTCTTGCACCCAGGTCCTGCTTGTGGGGCTTCCTGTAGTCATCTGGTTGGCCTCTCTGAATACAGAATGCTGGACTATGACTAGGCCGATCCACCAACCGGTCCAGTCAGCTTCCGCACGTGGCCCTTCACGTCCTTTGCCTCAGGCAGCAAAATGTCTTGGGCCAGCACAGGCTTGAGAGCCTACTTCCCGCTCTCTCGGGGAGTCCTGAGAAGACCACCCTTGCTGATGCCCCCTTCCCCTCTCTCTCTCTCTCTCCCTGCCCAGCTGGGACCATGACGCTGGGAAGGAACCGTTTGCTTTTGTGGGAACCGCCATGGAAAACAAAAGCCGGAGTCCAGGCCCGGGCAGCGACGCCGGGTCAGGGGTCAATTCAACAGACATTAAGTGTTACACAGTGTCTCCCCCCCCCCAATGGGCAGGAGGGATGGGGAGCTGGAAAAAGGAGGCCAGCGAGAGTGCCATGCCGAGGGGAGGGGGTTGGATATGTGCCCCATGGACTCCCCACCCCCACCCCAACACTTCAAAAGGGCTTTGTTCCTTAAGGAGAAACCAAGTGGGTCTCTTTTTTTTTCATGCCATTGCCCCATCTCCTCCAAACTGCTTCCCTCCTTCGAGCCTCAAAGAGGCAATGGTAGGCTGTATGCAACATCAGTCGTCCTCAGAACAGATCCATTGGAATTAAAGGACATAACTAATTTAGGCTTATTAATTTCAACGGGTTGCATCCAACATTAGTCCAAGTAGATCCATTGCAAAAGAATGGACATAGAGAGTCAGCTCTGAGTAGCACTTAGTTGGATGCAAATGAATCTGTTGTCTGCTCAGAGGAAAACTTCCTGATGCTATGAGATGCTAGGCATTAAAACAGGCTGCCTTGGAAAGTGGTGAACTCCCCATCATTAGAAGTTTTCAAGAAGAAATTGGAGGGGCACACGTCAGGGGTGCTGGAGCAGCAGATCACCTATGAGGCAGTGTGGTGGAGTGGTTAGAGAGTTGGACTAGGACCTGGGAGACAAGGGTTGAAATCAACACTCGGCCATTAAGCTCTCAGTGTGACTTTGGGCTATACAACAGCTCTCAGCCTAACCCACAGGGTTGTTGGGCAAATAATACAGGGGGAGGGAGAACCATGAACTGTGCCTTGAGCTCCTTGGAGGAATGGTGGGAATATCTATGTAGCCAGTTCAGTGCCCATTGCAGCCAAGACCAGCTGGAACTGGATGGTTCCAACCATACTGATTTGCAATGAGACAGAGCAAGTTTTAAAGAGCTAATTTTGCCACTAGGAAACAGGCCTTCAATTAAGAAAAAAAATCAATTAACGTACTGAAATTGGGAGAGAAGCCAATGCAAAGCAAAACATATCAAAGCCAGTCACCCAGAGAGTCTGTTTTTGCAACAATGTGTTGCAACCAACTAAATTATACTCAGATTAGAGCCACAGAAGTTAATGGACCTAAATTAGGCATGTCCATTGTTTTCAATGGGTCTGAACTGTGTAGGACTCACAATGGATACAGCCAACGCCTTCCCCTGCAGGGCTGGCCACAGGGAGGCCTGTGGGACAGCGAAGGGGAAGCTGAACAGCTGAGAGTCAAGAGCCACTGGGTTTTTAGTTTAATGCTTGTTCTGAACCAATGATGGTAATTTTTAATTCGGCACACATACAAACCCCGATTGGAAGGAAAAGAAATCACAGAGTGCAGCATAGCAGCTAAAATGCCAGGGCATTTGCCCCCAAAACTCCGTCCTTGCAAAGGTGATGGTGAATAAAGAAATTTTCAGCCCCCCAATTCCCCCCTTCTGACCTGTTCTTTATTTTGCCTGACTGAAGGTGGCAACCCTATCAGTAACACATCTCGCTTCTGAGATCTCAGCACCTCCCTGTACCTCAGCGGCTAGGAACTTGTTCCTTTTACAACACCCACCCCAACCCCAGGAGGAAAAAGGCAAAAAACAAACCCACCCCAGTGTTTTATTTTTAATATAATAAAACAAAAGCAGATATGAAGGTATATATTGTCCTAGTGCTTGCTATTCCTAAACATGAAAAACAAAATCTGCCTATCGATGCACTTAATCAGCAGCTGCAATAAATTAGCTAAGATAATAATGCGATTACCATAATTTCATCACATCCACAACACCTTATAGAATGGCATTAACAAAAGAGACGGGTCCCTGCCCCAAAGACTATACTATTCAAGATACAAAGTGGGAAGAAAACCTAGGGGGATGTGGAAATTATTGGGCTGGGGGGAGGTTAGTTTTACATTGCAGCTTTTATAAGGTAAAGTGTATTACTTCACTAGCTTCAAATTGTGGTAAGTGATCCTCTTCAAATTGTGGTAAGCGATCCTCTAATGCCGTTGGGGGGCCCTTATTCTACTCAGAGGGGCGCCTACCCTGAGACACCCTGAGAAATGATCGCTGGAGCTGAGGGAGGAAAAAACACATAAGTTTAGGTGGTTACTGTCAAGAACAGGATTAAGGGCTCTGGAGTCAAAGGCCAGAAAGAAAGAAAAAGCAGGCCTCAAGGAGGGATAAAAGGTAGGCCTTTAGAAAAGAGTGGAAGGCAAAGTCTTTGAGGGTTCTGTCAACAATTTTAAAAACATGTTTTAAATCTTTGGCTTCTTATATTTTTCTGTCATGGCCTTCTGCAATTTGTGGTTTTATAAAGACCCCCCCCCCTGTAATATTTAATATACGTTGACTTATTTTCAGGATTAGGAAAAAGAAAAGCAGCTGCAGACTGTTGTTGTGCTTTGGATCATTGTAAGCCGCTTGGCCTGAAAAAGAGACAAGAGACGCTTTCAAATCTAAACTAATCAGAAACTTGCAGATATGAGTAATGAGGACAAAATCACCCCTGCAGTTTCCCCAAATGGGTTTGGCAGTAGTAGCTCACCAGGCCACCTTTGTATATCAGCAGTGGTTCTGGATGACAAACTTTGCAGGGGAAAGTTGGCTTAGGAGACAGTCTAAAGTAGATGATGGAACATGACTGGGCATTTGGGAACTTCGTGGGAATTGCAATTTGACTTCCCTATTCCACCAGTAAGTGGTACAGCCACAAGGGACAGGGCGAGAGGGGTTTCCTGGCTAAGAACTGGGCATAGCTTGTTTTGACGATGGAGCGGGGAGGATAAGAAACTTAAGGAAGCAGTGACCACAACCGGCCTAATCCTGCCCCAGGGCTATTATCAGACCTGTAATCGGCTCAGCAACCCTGCAGGCATTTGGCACAGACCCAACACACACAATGACAGTGCAGGCATCATGCACTATGCCCCTAGGAGCCCCCAAGAGTTGGCCAGCCTGACCCCCTGCCACAGACTTGATAACCTGGATGTAAAGGGTCTGCAACGGATGACCACCCAAACGCTGAAAGAAATCATTCCAAGGACATCATCCCATGTCCTCATATTAAAGTTTACCAGGCCAATCACAGCCCCCCTGATTTTGGACACCATTCCAATCCAGGGCATTGTGTATGTACGTGCATGAAGAAACAGCAGTCCTAATTGGCAGCTGCCACCTTCTTTTCCCACAATGCTCCAGACCTGCACGACATACAGGTAAAAACAAAATGGCAGCCGTTATGGAAATGGCTAGAGCCTAAGGTAAGGTTACCAGATTTTTTTCAATGAATCCAGGGAAACTTTTCAACTTCAATGGATTTTGTGTGGGGACTGATTTGTAAATCCGGGGACATCTGGTAACCTTAGCCTAAGGGCCCTTCCAGGCTGGTAGATTTTTCCATAGGTGAGTTTTGTACTGGACATCATTCTGCCTTCTAAGTTGTTCAGTTGCGCTTCCCTAACAAACCCAGAACATTTGCATTGCAGGATTTTAGCAGGAAGTTACAGGACATGCAAATTGGAAACAAAGCCGTATGTCTGCCTCAGAGATTTTGCAGGCACAAACAACACTGAAAGTGGGATTGCGTATACCACAATAAGCACAAATTGTTATGAATACACAATCTGGAGGGGCCCTAACTCTTCTACAGGAGACTGGAGGCAGGCATCAGAGCTAGGTGGGCACTTCTGGGGTACCAGGATCTGTCCAAGGGGACCGTGAGCAGATGCTGGGCCTGAGTCTCTCCTAGAGTGAAGTGTGTCTCAATTCCAATTCAGAAAAAAGGGCACCCAAGTGTTCAAAGTGTAAGGTAAAGGTAAAGGGACCCCTGACCATTAGGTCCAGTCGTGACCGACTCTGGGGTTGCGGTGCTCATCTCGCTTTATTGGCCAAGGGAGCCGGCATACAGCTTCCGGGTCATGTGGCCAGCATGACTAAGCCGCTTCTGGCGAACCAGAGCAGCGCACGGAAACGCCGTTTACCTTCCCACCGGAGCGGTACCTATTTATCTACTTGCACTTTGACGTGCTTTCGACCTGCTAGGTTGGCAGGAGCAGGGACCGAGCAATGGGAGCTCACCCTGTCACGGGGAATTCGAACTGCCAACCTTCTGATCGGCAAGTCCTAGGATCTGTGGTTTAACCCACAGTGCCACCCGCATCCCTGTACGAAACACCAAAATGGGTGGTGGTGGTGGTTGGGACAGAGACTGGCTGACTAACTGCTGATGGATCTCATCTCTGATCCAGAATGGAAATCCTTATTTTTTAATTCCTTCCTGGAAGCAATACCAGTTTCCACATGGTTGACTTTGCACCGGTTAAGGCATTAGTTAAAGGCAGCTGCTCCAAGCTTCCCAATGCCTGGCAATGGGGAGAACCCAGGTGGAAGGATGCCCAAGGAAGTGTCTTGCTTCCAGGCTTCCCATAGGTTTTTGGCTCTCCCCTGTGAGAATGGGATGTTGGACTAGATGGGCCCTTGGCCTGATCCAGCAGGACTTCCCTTAGGTTCTCACTGCTTGGATTCCCAGATCCCGATCCTACTCCACCCAAGGGAATGGCCTTCTCCCCTCTGAACAAAAATGCCTTTGGAACAATAGATGGAGTTTAATTAGGAGGGTGCCGTCCCAGCCCCCTACATCCCTCTCTCTGAAGCCAGCCAGCCAGGCTGCCTGCCTTGCCCAGCTCCCCTCCCCTCCCTTCAATCACCAGAGGGTCTTTGGCAGTTAACGAAAACCCATCAAGTGGCCTTAGCAACCGGCAACCTCCCATTGCTTAGCAACGGCCCTTTCAAAAGGCATACAAAGGTAGAATGGGCTGCCCTCCACCCCACTATGCTTAGCCACTGCCGGGCTGCACAGGAGGTGTGGAAGGCGCTGGGAAGAAGGGTGGTGCTTAGGGGTGGGGGGCAGAGAAATGAGTGGTTGGGGAAAGGGGGGTGGAGAGAAGTTTTGGGAAAGACTGCACCTGCAAGGTAACAGATGCTCTTCAGCAATGGTGGGGCCATGGGAGCATTTCTCCAATCAACTAATCACTGTGCCTAACTGAGTGGCTGGGGAAATATTTGGCATTTGAAGGTCGCATCCAAACTTGCGGGCGCAGGGGGCAGGAAACACTTCCACTTCCTCTGAATAGCAGATTCTATGGGCCCATATTTTTCACTGTAGTGAGTTAGAATCATAGAATTGTAGAGCTGGAAGAGTGCCCAGCTAAAAGCTCTCCTATTCCAGCAGCGGCTTCCATGAGGGCTAGCTAGCTAGCTATTTATTTATTTATTTATAAAACTATCATCATCATATTTCATTTATGAATCATTTCCCATGAGGCATCCTGAAACAATTTACAATAACAATACAGTAAAAAACATATATAAAACAATTGCTTATATAAAAACAAAACAATTATATGCATGCCAAAACAGTTTAAAACGACAACAGCACATACATAAAATCAATTCAAATCCAGTTCAGATACCCACCCAGTGGCATGGCTCCTGCTTTTTGTACAGAAGGTCCCAGGGTTCAATCCCTGGCAGTATCCCTGGCAAGCTGCTGCCTGTCAGTGCAGAGAGCACTGCGCCAGATGGAACAAGGGTCTGACTCATAGGGCTATGCCCATTTCCATACGCAGTACAGGTAACTTGCATCTTACATGGAGGTTGGCCATTGTGCGCTGAAGCCAACTTGTGAAAAGCCAGAACGACCCCAGAAAACCATATAAAAACCATATTTTTAAAAATCACTGCACCTAATGGTGAGGGGCGATTGCAGCTCTTAAGTCTTCCTCCTCCTCTCCCTCACTAGATGGTGCTACACATGATAATGAGGAGCGGGGCAGGAGGTACTGATTGGTAGCCGGAAGAAGTGCTTGGTTGTGGTTCAGGTCCAGAGGTGGGTTGCCTGGGCACATCTGCTGCTGGTGGTTTCTTTGTGAGAGTTATGGTGATTGGCAGCAGCTGCTGCTGCTGCTGATGTCCCATGGCTCATCAAACATTTCCCTCTACGGTCTTCTCAGAGCATCTGTAATTCCACGGACGACATTGAGACTGTGTTCCATGGGAGGGTCAAACTCTGCAATCTGATCATTTGCCTGCTTTATGACTTGGAAGAGTTGAGGGGAAAAAATCATAAGGGCCCACCCTCATATTCTGAACTTGATCTGACCAGTTCCTCCAGCTCTCCCACTTTCTCCTGGATAAACAAAGCCATAATCACCCACTTGCCTGGCCAACCACACAACGTCCTCCAACCTGCAATGCTGGGAAATCCCTTGAAATCGTGCATGCATTCCTTCCACAAGTTCCACCAGCATGCATTTGCTGTCTGAAGCTTGATTGCATCCACTGCCTGTTTGAAGCAGGTGATGGGATGGGCAACGTTGAAGGACTTCCTGCATGCTGCAAGGTCAAGATCCGGATCAGCATCCATCACATTGATCGCCCAGGAGAAGGTGAGCCATGTGTAAGCAGCCTCCAGGAATAGGGCGGTGTATAAATTGAATAAATAATAATAATAATTTTTAAAAGTCACACCTTGACCCAGGGGCTGGATGAGGGAAGTCATTTTGCAGAGGGAGGAAGACAACCTCTACCTTGCCATGTGCAAAGCAGAGTCCCTTGGGGTACTCAGGAACACCATCCACAACCAGCAGCACTTTAACTGCAGCTGTTTCTCCTCAAGGTCATGCCTCACCTCTGGAATGAACAGTTGTAGAACCATTCCAGATATTATGAAGAAGTCACCCAGCAGATTCTTTTTCATCCCTTTTAGGGCACGGGCGTGCTGGGACCAGTACAACAAGCCAGGCTTTATTAAGTGTCCAGCCGCAATGCTACAGAGCAGCACAGTCACTTAAACCTTTGCGTCACTGAAGCCAAGGGCTTGGCTTTTCAGCTCTGGCAATGTAAGTCTGCTTGGACATTTTCTCCAGAAAAGCCTCGCCTGCACTGAAGACTTGCTCTGGAAGCTATACTTCGTCGTCCAACAGCCGCTTTAGCCCTGCAATTTTACAGCCTCTTTGTTTGCAGATGCAGTCTCCCCTGTCCGTCAGACATTCTTCAGGTGGAAGTGGATCTTAAAGCTGTTAAGCCAACGTGGGCCAGTTTTAAATTTCTTGACAGGTTGGTCCCCATCTGTAGTGAAAGGTCTAACGTGGTCATAGGGGCTCAGAGCCTTTTGGTGCAAGCTGCTGCCATCCATAGGAACATGTTTCTGGTCCGTGTCTTCCAGCCACAAGTTTAGGGCCTTCTCCATCTTCACCAAAGCCTTACCCCACACCTGACTGGTCATCTTTGCAGTCAGTGGTACGCTTGCTGCCATAGCCCTGCAAATCTCCTCGTGCAACCTGATAGCATAGATGTTGGACTCGTTCTGGACGAATTTGTGTGCCACAGCACATGCAGACATGCCATCCCCCAAGCAGTCTAGAACTGCTAACCTCTTCCAGCGTGGGAACCAAACTCCTCTTCAGTTTCTCAGCAGCTGATGATGACAATGCCTTGTGTTTTGGGGCTGTTATGAAATCTAAACCACCTCCTCTGCACTCCAAAGCCCTCCATTGTCTCCCCAAACCTTTCCACAAGCCTCTGTGGCCTCCTCTGACCACGCTCTCCAACCGCCACTTCTGCTCACAAAGATTGCTGGGATTGCAAGCTGTTTTCCCCCGCAAGCCTGCCCGATTTTCCTCCACATGTACCATTTTCATGCCATTTCCTCCCCCCCCCCCCGCAGTTTGCACAATTTCATTTATTTATTTTTAGATTATTTTCTGGCAACATGTGTAAAGCTGTGAACACGTATGCTAAATAAGTGTAAGATCAAAGTTACCTGTACCAGATTTTGTATACTCCAACTATCCATGTTGACAGGGATGCTGTTGACCATCGCCTTGTAGGGAGGTGTTGAAGGAGCACCTTTTAAACAGTTTTAGAAACTGAGATAGAAAAGCTAGGAGCCAAATGCCACCTTAAACCTGGATTTCAGTCGCTACAACTAAATGCCTAGCTGATTTTTGCTGTGACATGGTATCAAAAGAAAAGCTTTCCCTGTCCGGAAAAGACAGGGGAGGAATCAGTTGATCCAAACAAAAAGTGCTTTGAACACAGGAGTCTCTAGGGTCAACATTGGCTCAAGGGGGACACACATACCCCTCTCCAAGCAATGCACCCTCTCCTTCATTTCGAACTTGGGACAGGAGAACAAACAAACAAATAATACCAATCAAACGAAGAAAAGAATCAGCTAAACTGCCTCAGCAGAAGAATGTACAGCACATTCCAGCAAGCTCCTTGGCTCAAACAAACTAGTCAGATTCCCACAAGTGGCTGTTAAACAAGGAGGGGATCAAAAGGGTGGCCAGACAGTCGGGCTGAGAAGCCTCTCTTAAAAGCCGGTGACCCGGAAAAAAGGAAGAAGAAAGAGAAGGAGGAAGAAAAGGGGAAAGAGACAGGCAGATATTTGTCACAGTAACCACCCCACAAGAGGTTCAGCTCAGGCCTCAGACTGCAAAGCAAGCTTCTCCCATCAGCTCCACATTCATACCACACAGCATCGCTGAGCTCAGATCAGGACAGCTCTGACCCCATCACAGCCAAGTCCAGAGTTCAGGTGCCTCTAGACTGCCAGCATTTTGTGGAAAGGATTTGAGTGCACACTGAGAAATGTAGCTTTGTGCAATTAAAGTGGATCGAAGCCTTCTGTTGCCTTGGTGCAACAAATCCACTTTCAACAAAGAAACTGACTTTTTTATTTACTTGCATTTATGTATATATCAAATATCACAATACAGTACAGAACAGAACAGCACAGTAAAAACAATTAAGAGAACAACGCTGGTTGGCAAAGGATCTCAGGTTCTGCCTAAGATATCTAAAAGCAAACAAGGATGATTTCTGCTGAACCACTATTGCCAAGGTTTTCCGCAGGGGGTAGGGATGGGGGTCTGCCACACTAAAGGCTCGTCCCCTGGTAAATGAAACCTGAAATTCAGGGGTGTGTGGGATCACAAAAAGTACCCCATCCAAAGACCTTGGCAATGGAGATGGTCCATAAGGAATCAGGCATTTTGGGGCCAAGTTGTTTTAAGGCTTTGAAAATTAACACACTAACCCTGAACTTCACCCAGCAGCAAATTGACAACAAGTGCTGACTTTCTGCAGTTTGGAAAGTGATGGGGAAATGCATTGAAAAGTGTAGGATGACTAACGACTAACAGGAAGACATATGGGTGAATGCAGGATAATATAACCTCCCTGCAAGCAGATCAGAGTGAATGCTCAATAAAGGCAGGATATAGCCTAAGCATTTGACAGAGGTGCCTGGCGTTCTCTGGTCCATGGGGTCACGAAGAGTCGGACACGACTAAACGACTAAACAACAACATAGCCTAAGCACAGCATAAGCTTTGTGCAAGCAAACCAGGTTGTCTGGAGGAGCACCTATGTCCCAAGACCTCAGCCAACGCCCTGAATCATCTCCAAAACACATGAATGTGTTAAGAAGCTGCAAACCACTTTTTGGCTCGATAGCATCTTTACCTGCTCCACAACTGACAGTTCACAGGTCAGGGACTCCGCATTGCTGTGATGGGAAAGACATGTTGCTGCCAGAGACCCTGGAGAACTGCTGTCAGTCAAAGCAGACAGTAATGAGCTAGACGGACAAATATTCTGACCTTGGTATTAAAACAGTTGCCTAGGTTTTCTTGCTTTCAAGGAGATTAAGTACTGCCCAATTAAGAAGTCAGTTCTGACAATGAAGAAGTCAACCCCCAAGTTTATTTCAGTACCAGCTAGAAAGCATGTTGCACTGGTCTTGGGAATGATGATTTGAATGTGGTGGGTTTGGTATAGCATTGAGCACTCCCATCCCCTCTGAGGGAAGGCAATCAAGTTCAGGGGTGGAAGACATGCTCTGCATGCAGAAGGACCCAGACTGAAACTCCATTTACTAAGCCGGCAGGGTTGGGGAAGGTACTTCTCTCCTTAAGAATTTGCAGAGCTGCTACCCTCTATGGATGAATGATTTGGCTCAGTGTAAAGGCGGCTTCGTATCTCTGCATCTTTCCTTTTCTTTTAGCAAACATTATGCATGTTTATGAAAGGGCTATCCAAGACATCTAGCTGCTGGAGATGTAATAGGGGCAATGCAGCTTAAAAACATACAACGTTTTCTTACAATGTCCTATAGGGGCAAATTTTTAGTAGAGGGATCAACACAACTGTATGGGGGAAAATCTTAAATTTGCAGAGGAAAATATCGTTCTGAATTATACACCTAACAAAGGAACAATATGAAGGGAATCTCCATGCCCTTAACTATAGCAAAAAGACTGGTATTGATGAACTGGAAGAACAAAAATGGGGCTCCTTTTAACGAATGGATAGAAGATATGTAGAATCTGGCATCACATTAACAAGTTGTGTACAAACGTAGACTTGCCATGGGCAAATTTAGTGATATTTTGATGGGCAAACCTGTCAATAGCAGTCCCTCTCTAGCTTTTATTTTTCGTCCTAAGTTCAGTTCTCACATTTACACATCAGTTTGTGATTTTTTTAAAGTCCTCATAGTGTGGCTGTCTCCTCATATGCACAACTTTGTGTAAATTAATGTGCACATTTTTGCAAAGCTGCTTCCTCTTATATAATGTACCTTTGCATGCCATTTTCACTCACATATGCATTTTCCCAGACAGTTCACCCTAGCGTATGCATTTTCCCACATGTTACTTGGCTGGAGAATTGCACTGCAAAGTTCAGAGAAGGGCAGATTTCAAAAGGATGGCTATGTTTTGGTTCACAATTGTTTTGGGAACTGCAAATTAGGTTAAGTTTGCCTTTCGATGAGAACTGAATCAAATTTTTCCATTGTCCCTACTGAGCAGCAGGGGCAGACTGAAGTTCTCAATAAAGCAGTCTGAGAAAATGCAGAGAGAAGCTCAGATTTTTGCATGGCCAATGCCTTGCTATCTCCAATGTCAGCAGCCAGGTGCGCCCACTGGGAGCCCCTTACCCAAGACTCTCCAAAAACCTGGAGCCTGCAGGGAAGAGGGTGGGGGATGGAGTCAAGAGATCTCTAGGTTGCTTCACACGGCATAAACAAATAGGCCAGCCGGCCTCACTGCCATAAAGCCACGACTGTCAATATTACCACCCATAAAAAGAAGACCATGGACCCAACCCCACCCGTAATTACAACCTCCAACAGGAAGAAAAGTAAACAGAGAAAAAGTCTGGTTTTCAAAAGCTCTCCATTTGCTCTCTGAAAATAAACACAGTGTGAAAGAAATGCAGCCAGTAGTAACTTTGACTGCGCTATTTGCATGTGTGTGCATGTGTCTATGTTAAACGGTGCTCCTAGGACTGTGGAAAAGGCCTGTATGAAGCTGGAAGATTCAGGACAGACAACAGGAGGTACTTCTTCACATGGCGCTTAGCGAAACTCACTCCCACAAGATGCATTGACAGTCACCAAGCTTTAGACAAATTCATGGAGGACGAGGCCTTTAGCCACAGTGGCTATGTTTTCCCTCCACTGTTGGAGGCAGCATGCCACTGCACTCAGGTCTTGCTTGTGGGCTTCCCATAGGCATCTAGTTTGGCTGCTTTGAAGAAAAGATGCTAGACAAGATGGGTCCCTGGCCTGATCCAGCAGGGCTCCTTTTCTTACGCTCTTGCATTTCAGTCAGGGTGAATTACACCCTGGATTGCAACAGCTTGGAGTCAAAGGCAGCAGAGTGGGCTGTACTGCTTCTCACTACAGGTAGGTAATTGATGTTCACAAATATTCCCAAGATTCTAGCCCTGCCTGCTCCTTTTCTACCTGCAAGGACGTCTTTTAACCAGGGGAGTGAGCTTCCTCACACCTGTGGTTCAGAGTGACGACAGACCATTCTACCACAGCGAGCGTTTGCCACTGGTGGGGGTGGCTGTTCCAAACCAGAATGTGAGCTTGTGAACAGTTTGCTGTATTCAGAATTGCAGCCCATCCCAACCGAAGCTAATTTCCTGCCCTTCAAATGAACTTATTAAATGAGTTTTACAATCTGGGGTAGGGCCAATCCCAAGTCAAGTGCCCAAGCAGTAGCAAACATATTACTGCAATGGAAATCGGAGGGTGGAACTCAACACTGAGCTAAGGAAACAAAGATTTCTGCTTGCCAGGCAGAATGATCTTCTCTCCCCTCAACCACCCTGTTCTGGGGGTTCTTCCACCACCCCCAGAGCCGAATTGGGGGATGGCACAAGAGGGTGGGAAGCCCTCATTGCGTTAGCATTGTGACTAGTCCCACTAGCACAGCTATTTACTTGAATCCAGCCCAGAGTATCCCCTAGGACAGGCACAATCAACTCCCAAGAGACTGAGATCTACTCCCTGTGTAAAAAAACTGGCAGTGATCTACCCAATGTCATTGGAGGGAGGGGCGTGTGTGGGTGGGTGGAAGCGGAGGAAATTGACCTTAACTGTCGAGCTTTTCTTGTGGAGGGTTGCCCACAGTTGTTGAGCTTTTGGGGGGGGTGTCGGGTTCTTAAGGTTTTCTTTGGGGGGGGGGAATGCCAAACATTGATCACCAGCCTGCCCTACACTGCCCCTCGCATGAGTCACGCTTACTTGCAATTGCTGCCTCGCCAAGCTCTCCTTGCTGCTGCTGTGGCAGCGGAGGGATCTGGCGCCGGGGGGCAGGGGGCAGGGACATTCCTTGCCCACTTTATTTCCTCCTGTGATCAACCACAATCACCCATGATCTACCAGGATCACCCTGGGGATCTACGTATCGATCGTGGTCGACCGGTTGGACATGTCTGCCCTAGGAGAGTGGGAGTTTTGTAGACCAAGGGTCATCTGGCCCAACCCCCTGCAATGCAGTAATCACAGCTCAAGAAACTTCTTTTTAAAAACCTCCAATGAAGGAGAGCCCACCACCATCTCCAACTCCTCCTGCCATTTGCCTAATCCACTTATAAAGCCATCTAAGCCAGCAGCCATCAACCCATCTTGCGGCATAGTGTTCCGTAAGTTAAACTTATGGAACTGTCTCTCCACCCCCACCCCCACCCCGTTCTGCATTTGTTACCAATCAACTTTACTGTGGCCACTGCAAGCTCTAGTGTTATGAGAGAGGGCAGAGGAAAAATTATCTACACCATTCTTCACCTCACTTCACCACCGTTTTAATGATTGCTTTCTTTCAACACTGCAACAACATCACATTGATATTTTATGAGCGCTCTTTCTCTCTGTGTATGTATATGAGAATATATACATACATATACATGCACACCACATGCACACTTATAAACAATAATAAACTTTTTATAAAATGCAGCAGCCACTCATGTTCAATGCTGGCTCAAGGCCTCCTAGGGCCTCTCTTGCCAACAGACTCCTCAGGCTCCTGCAAAGGGCCACCTGGGAACCATGGCAACACAGTTTGAAATCCTTTCGGCTGACCTTGACAGTTCAAAAGGAAAAAGAAAAGAGAGAAGGGCTGCTGTTCCACTCAGCAGACCCACCCACCTCTTTCACTCTCGCAGGCCCCAGCTGTGGGCCTCTCCTTCACCTCCAAGCCCACCCACCCACCCACCCCAAACCACGAGGGAGTGCTGAAGACGGACAGCCTGCTGTCATGGGAACCGTCTAGAACACCATCCCGCCCCCTGAGCTTCCCACACCACAGGCCCTGCCAGCTTTTGGAAGAAGGGCGTTTGGGAGAGATTGAAGGATCGCCCCCCCACTCCACACACAGAGTGAACCCTCCGAGATGCTTTTGGCTTCCCTACTCCCATTGGCCACAGCCGGCATTGGCCAAGGCTGGGAGTTGCAGGGCAACATCAGGAGGGCGACAGGTTGGCTACCCCGATCCCACGTGAGGTGCCAGGGCTTGGTTGGCCTCCCTGCTCTGGAGAATTAAAGCAGCATTTCTCAAGTTGCGTGTTTGCATGTTAACAGTTTTACGTGTCTTTTGACCAATAGAGAGGGGTTTAGGAACCCCCTGGCATTGCAGAAAGGAAGGAATGGCGATTCTGTTGGATGCTACAGCTGTGCCAGGCCCACAAGACCATCTTGAAATGGTGGAAAGATGTTAAGGGTGTGAAAGCAGTCCTGCTGCCTCAGGCCAGCGGCCCATCTAGTCCGGCATCCTGTTCTTACAGTGGCCAATAATATGTCTCTGGGAAGCCCACAAATGGAACCTAAGCACAAAGTCCTTTTTTCCGATTCCCAGCAACTGGTATTCAGGGACATACTGTCTCCAACACTGGAGTAGAACACAGCCCTTGTGGCTAGTAGCCACTGGCAGCCTTATCCCTATCAGTCTCCAGTCAGATGGGTGGGGTATAAGTAATAATTTTATGATGTTGATAATGAAGGTATTTTGGGGGACAAGGATGACAGGAACACAAAAGAATTCTCCTCACTTCACTCCCCACCAGGAGTCTTTACATATGCAATCCAAGGTGCTCACTTATTGGTGTTCAAAAGCGCTAAATCACATGTTAATCAGTGGAGATGGGGCCATTAGTTCCCATATGGGAATCTGCCCCACTGACCTCATTCTGCTCCTAGGCAGTCTCCACCTGCCTGCTTTTGCATCCACTGCCTGCCAGCTGCTTCCTCCTCAGTCTCAGGGTTGCCACTATAGGACTCAGTAAGGGGGAAAACTAGGACCAGTTGGCTCTGCTTGCCATTGGCTCTGGCTCCAACTACTGTGGGGCTCCTGCGCTGCCTGCCTCAATAGGCACCGTCCACCACTTGTGTTAGTAAGCAAGTAAATAAACATTGTTATTTATATGCCGCCCATCTGACTGGGTTGACCCAGCCACTCTGGGCAGCTCCCAACAAAGTGTTAAAAGCGCAATGAAACATCAACCGTAAAAAACTTCTCTAAACAGGGCTGCTTTCAGGTGTCTATAGGAAGTCATATAATCATTTATCTCCTCGACATCTGATAGGAGCGGGTTCCATAGGGCGGGCGCCACTGCCGAGAAGACCCTCTGCCCGGTTCCCTGTAGCTTCCCATCTTGCAGTGAGGGAACTCCCAGAAGGCCTTTGGAGCTGGACCTCGATGTCCAGACTGGAAGATCTGCCACCTTCAGAAGTGCAGGGGATGGAGGGCCTGGAGAGGATTAGAGGCTGGATAGCTCAGCTGGTTAGAGTGTGTGGTGCTGATAACACCAAGGTCGCAGGTTCGATCCCCATAAGCGACAGCTGCATATTCCTCAATTGCATGGGGTTGGGCAAGATGATCCTCAGGTTCCTTCCAACTGTATGATTCTTTGATAATATGGGCTTCCTCTGTGGCAGCCCATAAACTGCGGAACTCCCTCCTAACAGAAGAGCATCCAGCATCTATGCTGAAGACGCACCTCTTCACCCTGGCCTTTGACAGTTAAAGGGATTTTGTTTTTAGGGACCCACCTCTTCTGCTGAATTTACACCATTCTGTTCCATCTTACTTGTTTTTCTTATATATTATTGTTGTCACCAACTTTGACACCTTACAGTGAAGGTGAGATAAGAAACCTTATTGATATGTAATAATTATAACACCCAGGCAGCCAGCACGAAACATCGCTCCTTCTTCTAATTAAAGAGCAGGAGATCCTGTGGCCCACGCAGCCACTTTTATTAAGTCTGACGGGCTTCCCAGGGGAATCTGCCAGTGGCCCACTTTAAATACCCAATAGGAGAACATCCCCCTCCTACGCCACGGCTGCTGCTGATGCAGCCCCATCTCCAAATCCCCAGTGCCGCCAATTAATAGCTAGGCTGAAAATCCCCTCCCAGAGAACAACCTTGGAATGACCCACCAGCACGGAGGCTGAACATTACAGCATGCAAAAGGCAGAACACACTTTTGCACACACAATTACAATTATCCAGGCCCTGTGCTCCAATGACCCTTTGGAACCTATCAACTAGAAAAACTATGCTTTGGTGGGGGGGAGTTGCTAGCCCACAGCATACCAAAAAAATATGAGTTTTTTAAAAGTAAATTGAGGACTAGAAACTTAAAGCATTAGGTTTTTTCCCCAGTTTTGGAGTGAAGCAGGGTGATGCTTAGAGTCCCAAGAAGTAGCATTGTTCAGATAATACACAAACACAGTTCAGTAAATCCATAGTTGCTATTCCACAGAGAGAGAGAGGGGGGGGGGACGACACTAATATCAAAGCTGGACAAATAATGAAGCCTGCAAGATACAGTGGGTTTTTAATTCATTTTTAAAAGTATCTTGAGGACTAGCACCTTGCTCTTTTGAAAGCAGAGCTTTTCAGAGCCTTTGGAAGGAAGCAGGTGGTGCACAAAAGCTGCTTCAGTATGAACATAGCAGCTGAGATCCAAAGGGCCACAGTGCTGTCTTAGAGCACATTGCTTTCCATGCAGAAGATCACAGGTTCAATCCCTGGAACCTTCACTTAAAAGGATCACATAGCAGGGTGGCGGGAAAGACATTCTCTCCAGAGATTGCACTTGGCACCTTGTGTGTGCAAATCACAGCACACAGCTCACATTGTGCAGATGACACACATCAGGGAAGGTTCACCAATCAGTGGTAGAGCTCATGCTTTGTGAATAAAAGATTCCAGGTTCAAGGAGACCCTGGAGGGCTGCGGCCATGTCAGTGTAGACGAAACTGAGTGAGATGGACCAATAGTCTGGTTAACAAAAATCAGCCCTCAATTCTGATCTTTAAGGACTGGAGTTGTTATTTTTAAAAGGAGAGCCACGTCATACAGGAAGTACCAGGTTCAATCCCTGACATCTCCAGACGAGAGCTATTGCCAGACCAAAAATGCTAAGCTAGATTGTGAGACGACTGATTCTACCTAAAGCAGCTGCCTGTGTACTTTCTACTTTTCTTTGCAGTGCCACTTGCCACCTCACAGCACAGGCCGAACACCCAAACCAAAGGTCTCCTTCCAAAAACCTCTTTTCATCCGACGTGAGGGCTCTGTGCGCCTTAGCAGAAGACCTGTCTAGGTAGGAAAGCTCCCAAAACAACACTGGTGTGGTTGGGCAGAGATGCTTATGGGTAGTCAGAATGCATGCATGTGTACAAACAAACGCACTAACACACCTCCCCCTCAGGGCCTGCTTTCCATTCCCAGAGAGACCCCCAACCCCCTGCTCCATCTCTCACTCCATCCTCGCTTCCCCACCCAGCAGGAGCTGCCAAGCAGCCAAGGCTTCCAGGCAGGATTAGGAGATTAGAAAGAAACAAAGGGGCCTGCAAGCAGCATCCATCTGACCTTTGTGCCCCCACCAAGAAAAGGGCCTTTGTGCAGGCCCAGGCCCCAGCCCCTTCTCTTTCCCAGCCCATCAACAGAGCCGCTCCTTCCGTCTCCTTGCTCGCATCCTCTTGCTCTGCAGCCCCTCGCGGGAGCATCGCAGGGCACCGGTTGCTCATATAATCGCCGTCTGTGGGGTTAGGGGGAGTTCGGAAGCTGCTTTGATAGGAGGTCAGGCTAGTCTTTTGTAAGTTGCCTTGGGAGGGCTTTGCCACAAATGGCAGGGTACAAGTACCTTAAATAAAACAAACCGTTGCGTCTGTTCGGCTAGTGCACGGAACCTGTGGCAATCCAGATGTTACTGAACTGCGACTCCCATCACCCTTGGCCATAGGCCATGCTTGCCAGGGCTGATGGGAGCTGCAGTTCAGCAAGATAGAGCATGAGACTCTTGATCTCAGGGTCGTGGGTTCGAGTCCCACACTGGGCAAAAGATTCCTGCATTGCAGAGGGTTGGACTAGATGTCCCTTTCAACTCTACAATTCTATGATTCTGTGAGAAGATCTGAAGGCCCAGAGGTTCCCTACACCTGTGTTAATGGCTCTCTGACAGAGCAAAGACTTCCCATCCCCTTGGAAAGGCCAAGGATTGAACCTGGGACCTTCTGAATGCAAAACAGGTGTTCTGCCGCTGAGCTGTTGTGCCAGGCATGGTGGCAGTGGTCAGTAAGGTCAGGCCAGGCCCTGGACTGAGGACCTTAGGAACTGAAAAGGTCCCTCACTGGCCCAGCTGTATCACTATTCCCAGTCTCTCCTGTGGGACAGACCAAATGCTTAATGTTTGTTAAGGGTGCTGGGATTTATAGTTCTTCAACAAACTACAGTTCCCAGCATTCTTTGAGAGTGGCCATGACTCTTAAAAGAGGTATAAGAGTGCTTTAAATGGTGAACTATTCACCAGGCTTAAGTCTTGGGCTGCTCTTTCATGTGAGAGAAAGTGACAGGTAACCTCTCCGAACCTGGTGCCCTCCAGAACTTTTGTATTACAACAGGTCAGGGCTTATGGGAGTTGTAGCTCAAAAAGGCACCAGGTTGGGGAAAGCTGTGATAGATGAAATACAATTCCTCCCCATCTGGCCCCCTTCAGGATAGTCCAGGCTCCTTCCCTGAATATTCTGGTTTTCTATTAAAAAGTAAGCCTCTAGTCCTCTTACTTGCAGATGCAATGAAAATATTTCCAGCGTTATTGTACAGTTAAGTAGTACAGCTCAGTAAGTTGTAATACAATTAAATGATTATAAACACATTAGGCTACCTGTAGTTACGTTATATCTGTTCTGCAAGACTACATGGCCTGCTAGGCCCCTCACTCTAGGGTTGCCATATTTCAAACAAATTGTTGACTTTTTTTTTTAGAAAATTCCCAAAGTTGTTCAGTTTTTTGCTTGCTTGTTTGTTTGTTTGTTTTGCAACCCATCCCAACTCCCATAAGCCCTAGCCAGTGGTCAGGAGATGATGGGACTTGTAGTCCGGCAACTAACTAACTAACTTCGTTCGTTCCTTCCTTCCTTTCTCTCTCTCTCTCTCTCCCCCCCCCCCCCACACGTACACACAGGGGCAATTCTGTATCTTTATATGCCTCACCATGCCTAGTTTGTCCCTCAGCCAGTATATACTCCAGAACAAACACCTAATGGCCCCCCCAAACCATTTGTCCAGGCCAATGCCTTACCCCAAAAGACCCAAGCAAATGCACTGAAACAGATCACAGAAATTGCAAGCATTTTCAATACGAATAGCTCTTCCTAGTTTCTCTGTCTCTCTCGCACACAGGGATTGAAGCGGTGCCTGCTCCCGAGCCCAGGGGGTGCGAAGCAAAAGCGTGCCCAGCCCTTCATCTCCTCATCCCCCAACTCACCACCACCAGCCCGTCAATAAAGGGGTGGGTGGTGGGCAGACTGTGCTTTGGGCATTTCCTGCCTTGCTTCAGCAGGCACCCACTGATGCATGCAAAACCCCTTTCCCTTGGGGAGCTAGCACCCCCCGCCCGCCCGCCCCACTGCAGGCTCAGTAGCGCAGACCTCTCTGCAGCCCAGGGTGATGGGGGCTGCTTGGATCTGCACGCTGTCTCTGATCAAATCAGACAGTGTAGGGTGGGTAACTCATGACAAGGGAACCCCACCTGTCACTCTGCGTGGCCAGCCAAGCATCCCTCCCGAGTAACTTGTGTTAGACGCATACTAGCTCCACGCCACCGAATTATGCATGGTGCGGAAGAAGTTGATAGGAAAGAAAGGGTGAAAACTTTCCTCTAACACTGGAACTCAGGGAACACCCGATGAAGCTGAATGTTGCAAGATTCCAGGACAGGCAAAAGACAGAACTTCTTCACACGGCACATAGTAAAACTACAGGTTTTTACTTCCAGTGGAGGCTGTGACAGCCACCAACCTGGACAGCTTTAAAGCAGGATTAAAGAACAGCATGGGGGGGGGGGGGAATGGCTACTGGCTACAATGGCTTGTCCTCCCTCCATGCTGGAAACAACAGGTTGGGAGAGTGGCTGCTGCATTCAGCAGTTCCTGCTTTTGGTTTCCCCAAAGGCCTCTAAGCTGGCCATTGTGAGATCAGGGTGCTGGATTAGATGAGCCACTGGCCAGCCTCTCCTTATGTCCTCATTTTCTTACAGGTAATTCCCACCTGGACCAATGGGAGTGTGAGCATTGCGGACAAATGCCGGCTCCCTCGGCCTGAAGCGAGATAAGCGCCGCACCCCATAGTCGCCTTTGACTGGACTTAACCGTCCAGGGGTCCTTTACCTTTTTATTAAGCATATGACAAAATCTTTTACTAGTTAACAAAAATGTATGGGTTGTTTTGTTTTGTTTTAACCAGATCACATTTCTTATTTGTTCAAGTTTGCAGCTCTGGCTGAGAGTGTGTGTCACAATTTGGTTTGATGTGCACAAAAACAAGATGAGAAACTCATCAAATGCCAAAAAACCAACAAGAGTCTAGATTTGAGGTCCTGGACCCTATCCGCTGACTGGTCCTGCCTCCTTCTGTTCCCCTTTGGTTTCTTCTATCAATCAAAATATAAAACCCTACTAAAGCTCTTCAGGACAAACTTGCTCTGTAAAATCACCTTGACGTACGTGAAAACAGAGTCACAAATTAATAAATAATAATGATTTTTTTTAAAGTCCAGTACATTGTGAGTAGGGAACCTGTGGCCCTCCAAATGTTGTTGGACTTCAACTCCCATCAGCCACAGCCAGCATGGGAAGAGATCAGGGATGATGGGAGCTGTAGTTCAGCAACATCTGAAGAACCAGAAGTTCTGCGTCCCTACTACATTCCTTTTTTGGAGAGGAGGAGGAGGAGGAAACAGAACCTAGTTATTTCTGCCATGGCCCGGTTATTATCAGACTGTGATAATATGGAAGCAGGCTTTTAAACTGGTGGTACCAGTGCTGTGGAATGCCCACCATACTGAAAGACAAGAGGCCCCATCAGTAGTACTGGCAGGCTGCCAACCCTTGGAGACCCACCTGTTTAGGCAAGCATTCCTCTGAACTTGAAGCTCCAGATGTAATTGTTTTTAACTGTTTTAATTTTTACACTTTTAATCTGGTTTTTTTATTGCATATTTTCACTGCAGGTGTTTTCAATGCTTTGTGGAAATTATCTTAATGCATATTAAAGAATACACAATGTTACATTCCATATGATTTCTTTTAGTATTTTAAACTTGTAAACTTATCTTGGCCACCTTGGCAGAAAAATGCAATAAATAAATAAATTCATATTTCAATTAATGTATGGATTGTACAATTGATTTTTTTCACTTGAAAACACCCTTAGAAGCCATTTTGTCATGTAAGTGGCGTATAAAGTTAATAGTCAATAATAATAAAAGGAAGGGTAGGCAGCAAAGCCAACTCACCTACGTACTCCGGATCCACACGTGGGGAATAGAGGCCAAATTTGATAAAGATGGGGAGGAGGAAGCCAAAACGCACCCACTCAATAACATAGAGGGGAGGAGTCGCTTCGTCTGGCTTCAGTAGGTCGCAGCCCAAAATTGCGCTCTCTCCCGTCCGGCCAATCACAGCACGGGGCTCTGCTTCACGGGTACCTGCTGGTAGTAAAGTCAGAAGCACATTTTATTTTATTTTTTCTATTTATTCCATGGAATTTATATACCACTTGATTGTAAGGGGGGGGAACCCTCAAAGTGGTTTACAAAAAAGGCAAACAAAAGCTTTCTGTGCAGCCTTGAAAAAAAAGGCTTCCAAAAGTTTTAAAAGTTCTAGTCCAGAGGCCGGCATCCCTTGGGGGGCCCGTAGGCACACCTGGATTTTTGAGTAACTGCTGTCACAAAATGGCTGCCATAAGGGGTTTCGCACACACACAAAATGGCTGCCACATCGAAAAGGAAAAAAGAGAGGCTGGAACACACAATGACACCCAGAATCCCTTTGCCTCTCCAATAGGGGAGAAATCACCTATATCAACCAACACCACATTTGGTTAAAGAGAAGCTCTTTGCACCTTTCCTCTGTTTGGATGGGGCTGGGAGTCCAAGTCTAGTACAGTATTCAATTAAATGTTTACACGTTCAGTGTAGGTGAGGCTGAAACAGCGTGAAAAAGAACTAAACAAGAACACCAAATTGTGTTCAATTCTTCACGCATTGTGTAGTTTTGAGAGAATATTGTCCCGCCTAGCTCTGACCTGGTACCAGACATCCCCAAGGCTGAGGACCTCAAGCAGCAAGCGGGGACCCCTGAATCCAATGCTGAAGATCCCCCTTGAGTGGCCCTCTGGCTTGATACCTGGAACTGTCATGAGGAGGAGGAAGAGATGGGGCAGCCTCCCCAGTCCTCAAGAGCAACAGGTATAAGTCCAGGCCACACTATGCACCCACAGACTGACAGTCATTGGTCTACTGGTGAGTAAGAGGCTTATCTGCGAGTAAGCAATCCCCACTACTCCATCACAGCTAGCAGCTGTGGTTAGAGTATGGTTTAGGAGGCAAGAATATGGAAACCAAGCCTTATGAGGAACCGTTGAGGGAGAGACTGAGAGACGATATAACAGCTATCATCAAATATCTAAAGGGCTGTAACATGGAAGATGGAGAACAATGGATTCAAATGACAAAAAAGGAGATTCTGACTAAGCATCAGGAGAAACTTTCTGACAGGAAGAGCTGTTCGACCATGGAACCAACTCCCTTGGTAGGTTGTGGACTCTCCTTCCTTGGAAGTTTTTAAGCAGAGGTTGGATGGCCATCTGTCATGGATGCTTTAGTTGAGATTCCTGCACTGGAGGGGTTGGATTAGGTTCCTTCAAATTCTACAGTTCTGTGGTTTAAGACCTCCCTCGAGTCATCTAGTTGCTGTGAACAAGAAAAGTCTCTGGCTCTCAAGCTCTGGATTCTAATTTTTTGTGCTATAATTTGCCTGAGACTAAGGTTGGACTTCTGCCTGGTTTTGGATCTGGCTCACGGTGAGACCAAAACTGATTCTCCACACTTGAACTTGGCTTGTTTGGACTGCGCTACATCTGCAACCCTGCCTTCATTGGTGACATCTTTGGTCAAGGCTGATATAACCTGTACCGAAGGTCACAGTCCCACTAAGCAGGGATGTTGTGGTCTTTCTGGTCCCTTCAACCAACTTGCAGGCAGAGCTGGATTTTCTGCATGATGGGCTCCATCTGCAGCCCCTAATGCTATGCTCTTTGCGCTTTCCCTCATTCACTCAACGTGCTCTATTGCCAAAAAAGTGGCACTCTTGATCCACACCCCAGATCAAAAGTGCCACTTTCCCCCTCCCTAATAGTGTTCCTGTGCCTTTCCAAACAGCAGCAGGACAGGCAGAAATACAGTGTATTTTTTTTCAGCACGCAAGTGCAGTAAAGCTTCACCTGCTAAAAGCCAACCTATCACGGGGCTGGGAAGCAAGTTGGCCACACTAATTTGTGAATTACTGCCGCACGGAAAGGCAGCTTCTTAATTGAGCAGAGGGAAATCAACAGGCAGAAAGTTAAGTTGCAGAAATCCCAGGGAATTTGGCTGGCTATGTAGACTTGAGTCTGCAAGAAAGTTACATTTGTAGACTCCTTCTACTGACAAATGCGGCCTGCTTGCTAATTCTTTCGGCTCCTAAAGTTCCCATTATAAGCAAAAAATGGATGATTCAAATTTGTCTGTATGCTATGACTCCGAATAATGAAACGAATAATGAAAACCAAGTTTCTAATTCCCTAGGCTTAGAAAGACCAGTTCCATAGGGTTATATTAACTTGCACCTCACTTAATAAGAATGTGTTTTATATACTTTATACTGTTGTAAGTTGTGGTGCAAGTAAGGGAACATAAGTTTTCATAATGTATTTTTGGTGGTCTCCAAGGAAAGAAACAAAAAACCCCAAAACAAAACAAACCCCCCAAAGATTTATTTAAGGAATGGGGAACCTCAGGCCTAGGGGATAAACGCAGCCTGGAGATTTCCAAGCGCCAGACAGAGAGACCTAGAGGGCCGTGGACCAGAGGTGCTGCACCTCTGGGCAATACAGTCTTCAGTCACCAACTCCACCCACTTTGGGCTTTGGCTCCGCCCACCACCAGCTGCAGGCCCCCCCCCCATGACATTACCCCAGGGTCAGCGGCCCTTCATAGCCTATTGGAAAGACTAAATGCACTGTCAGCATCGTCCTCCAAAAGAGAGACCAACGAAAAACCTTTGCCCACCTTCAGCGAAGCTGCTGCAGACCAGGGCAAGGCGGACAATCCATAAACGCCAATTCATAGCACAGCTGCCCCCACCAGACACCTCGCAGCACCGCCAAAACCGCCCACTTGCCGAAACACCGAGCCGGCAAGCTGACCAGCTGCACGTCTGAGGAAAGAGGTGGGAGAACAGAGGGTCAGGCTGCCCCTTGCAGCTCAGGAGACACCATCGGATGATCCCCGGGGAACCTGGTGATGGAGCCTTGCAGCCTGTATGCCGTTTCTCATCCCCACAAAGCCCTTCGGAGCAGCACCGATTTCTGCCGCTCTAGCGAACTAGCGAGGAAGTCTCAAGACTTCAGAGCTTTCTGTCGAACTCTGCACCTCAGCATAGACCAAACCCTGTGGGAGCAAAAGATCCAGAAAGGGAAAATTAATTCAGATTTGTTTATCTTTGTTTAAACGTACATAATAAAAGGTTATTTAGCTGAAGTATTCATGCAATACAGTACTGCGGCGCACATCGATACATACAATAGTATACAAAATGCCACAAAGCGGTACAAAAAGTTGTGACTGGCTGATAAAAAATAAAATAAAAGGGGTTTCATTTTATTCCATCAAATCCCCACTCGGCTGTGAAACTCACCTTGGGCCAGTCATGGTCTCTTAGCCTAACCTACCTCACAGGGTCGCTGTGGGGATTAAAATAAGGAGTGGAAGAAACGTGAAAATAATGAAATGTCTTCAAGAGATACCTGGAAATCAAAAAATGAGGGTCTCCCAACCACATCTGGAGGGCCACAGGCTCCTCAATCTTGTTCTTACTCGTTCTTGTGAATCTGCTCTTACGGACCAGACATTATGCCTAACCGAAATCTACTCTTCTGCAATTCCAGTTCATGGGCTCCAATACCAGCAACAGAGAACAAGCCTGTCTCTACTGCGGCCCGTTTTTTGTTAGCCCCAAAATGGAAAATGAGCAATGTCCCAACCAAAGAAGATTGGCAACTTAAGTTGACAGAATATGCACAACTTGCAGACTTAACATATAGAATATTAAAGGTTGGAAAACGTTTATTGAATATATGGTAAATAATTGTGTACAGCTGAAAATGCTGGCAGCATTAAGATAAAATTGACAGTGTAAATAAGTTTGGATGGATGCAATAATGGAATACTGACTGGTATATTTTTTGCAAAATATGCAGGGATTTAAGATCTGTAAAATGAACCATGGAAAGAGAAGAAGGGAAGGCACTGATATCTTAAGGATGCAACATGAGCATTTGAAATTGTAAAACAGAAAATTTAATTATTATTATTATTATTATTATTATTATTTTAAAAAATGTATGACTCTCATTCCCCGAGCCCTTGAAATAGCTTAGAATTGTAAAGGGGGATACAGAAGGGTGTGTCACTGTGTATAGAAACTAGCCTACTGTGTGCAAAGGTAAAATTCACAGGTAATTTCCCTGCTCACCAGTCACAGGGACTTTTGAAGGTTGCCCAGAAGGTAACATGGTCCTTGGACATAGAAAAAGTTTCCTGTTCCCTTTTACAGAAGCAAGAAAGCTGATGGACTGACACATTCAACTCTGCAAAAATCTCCTATTCTACCTCCTTCCCTTCCTCAGCCCTCATCTCCATCTCCTTCCTCTTTCCTCTCTCCATCTCCTTAGCCTCATCTCTCTCTTCTGCCTTTAGGGGGGGAAAGTGAGGTCTAGAGGTAATTTTCCTTCCCCAACTTTGCTCATAAGGAACCTCCGCTTTCCACCTTTCCAGCAGACAGAATTTTATAGATTCTGCCCAAAGCCCACCCATATCTATTTCTGCGTTTAAAACACCCTGGGAAAAAGGGGGAGGGGAAGGGTGTGCCTTTCATTCCCCGCTCTCCCTAATATTCTCTCTCCTCCTCTTGTCATTTCAAATCTTCGCAACTCTTCTAAATTAAAAACACACACGTCTTGGCCAGCAAGTAACTCCAGGCAGACTCCGACTCACACAGGCTCAAGAGTTGTTTGGCCCACTTCACGCTTTCTGATACGATCTGTGCAAAACTCGCTGATGGATGGGCTCTGGGGAAGGCTGCGATTTGATTTTTATTTTAAAAAGCATTGGCTCGAAACTGAAGGCATGCAGGCCAATTCAGGTTAAATCAGGAGAATGGGGCCCTGGAAGTGTACAAATGCCAGCTCACAAAGGAGGCAGAATTCCCCCCACCCCCCCAAAAAAAGATATTTATTTTGCTGCACAAAGTGTCTTGGAGATCGGTTTATTTTTGTTGGTGGTTGGGTTTAAGAATGCCATGGCTGGGACAGTTCCAGAAAACTAGGCCGCATTCACACCAACACGTTTAAAGCTCTATTATATCACTTTAACAGCCATGGCTTCCCTCATGTTGTGGGGGCAAAACAGAGATACCTTTTCCTATATCAGGGTAGACCAACCTCAAAAGCCAAATGTGGCCCTCCAGGCCTCTCTGCTCGGCCCTTGGGACCCCCAGGCCACACCCCTCACTGGCCATACACCATGCCCTGTCCTTTTCATGTGAACTGAATGTTTTCTTAAGCTGTGTTAATGGCTGCACACTGCGCTGGATACTCAGATACATAAGATAGGCACCAAATGGCTCAAACCAGGGTTTTATTTGCCAAAACGGAATGCCTAGTTGCCCGTTTTTTGGCCAGGCGGCTCAAAAGTCCTATTTTTCAATATGAATCTTTGGTTCCTGAAATTCATCCTGATTGTGCAAATAAAATATAACAGATAGAATTTACAGGATGGGGTATTAGTGTGTGAAAAAAGTCAAGATCCAAGGATCCCCAGGCATGCACCGTGAGATGGTGGAAACGCCCGGTGCCAACCTGGCACCTGGACACCTTCACTTGGTTGCAAGTGGTCGATAGCCAGGTGCAAAATGCACCTGGCAAATTTCAGACACTGGCTGAACACCCATCATAGAGGAATTGAACTGGAAAAGTGGAATATTAACACGCATTATTAAATACAGACAAACC
The DNA here is from genome assembly GCF_964106915.1 of Podarcis gaigeae. NCBI lineage: Eukaryota > Metazoa > Chordata > Lepidosauria > Squamata > Lacertidae > Podarcis > Podarcis gaigeae. The sequence continues at coordinate 13,639,658 of NC_139693.1, read as the reverse complement.
AAAATTATGCCCCTGGCATTCAGCTGGTACACAGGCAGCATGGTCCCTTGCTGCTACTGTGGACTACAGTTCCGCAGGCAGAACAGGTGCTGTATAACAAAGCTCAGCTCCTCTTCCCTTTAACCCACACCTAACACTCAGCTTGCCAATCCTTGCTCAATATTAGGGGGTCAGGGTCTTTATCCTAGCATCCCAGAAAGGTTACATTTCCTCATCAAGTGTGTCTGCATTCACCTTTGGAAGAGTTTACAACATGATTCCACCCAGTTCAGCATCCTGCAAATCTTAGTGCACCTTACTCTACTCTCTTTAAAATGAACAAGTTTCTAGTCCTCATGGGCTGAAAATTGGCTTCAAAGTATGTGGGCAATACATTGTAAATTCTCAAGTAGGAGTCACGGGTCTCTTTCTACTCTGCCTAAAGCAGGGCACCAGGATACAAGGGCACTTCTAAAAGAGGCCGTGTGAAATATACACATAAAATTATCTAGGCATCAGTTTGTTTTGTTTCTCGCTCTCTAACCAGACGATCAATGACCAGGGTTGGCACTTCTGTGCCTGTAGCTCACTGCCGTTCCCCATGATTACTGAAGCAGAAATGAATTTATGTGAACTAATGAGATGTGTGCCAATTTTCATGATTTACACAGGTTGCAGAATTCCTCTTTTCTCCTGCACATTCCTTCTCATCACACTGATGAAGTTTAGACTGTAAGCGCCTCGAGGCCAGAGCCTGTACATGACTGCACCACAGCAGACATGAGAGGCTACTGTGCGTGCAATTTCACTTTCGAGTCTATCAATTTACTGAACCTGCACTTTTATACGAGAAAAATCCATCTTGGGTTGGGGGAGGCATACATTTTCTAAAAACAATGTGCACCTATGTTGCAGCAGGTCTTAAAAGAGGCATTCGGCATTCTTGCTCTCAAACAGGAAAGAATACGTCTTCTAAGATGGTTCCTGCTGTCTGCAGTTTTAGTAAGTATATTTCTTTTAAAAATATTTAACATTTCCTCCAATGAACATGAGAAGAGCCCGCTGGATCAGGCCAATGGCTCATCTAGTCCAGCATTTTGTTCTCATAGTGGTCACCTAGATGCCTGTGGGAAACCTTCAAGCAAGACTCAAGCAGCAGAGTTCAAGGCACCACACTTCATCTTCACAATACCCCTGTAGGGTAGGGCAAGCTGGGACAAAGTGAATAGCCCAGGGTCACCACATAAGCTTCATGGCCAATTGGAGGATCAGAACTTAGGTCTCCCTTAGAGACTCTTAACTACTTGACCGGCCAATGCCTCTCCAGACATTCGGAATAATATTAAAGATAGGCTTCACTGTGTGTGGTGAAGTTTCTGCAGCCATTTGGCCAAAGTTGAGTACGATTTCTGCCTTGGTGGATAGCTGACGACAAGCTATTCTCATCCTTGTCTGTCACTCCAACCACACCAGCACGCAAAAATAATAACTGGCTGTCCAACTAACTGAGGGCATTATTACAGCTGATCAATTTTTTTTTAAGCCAATTAATTAATCAACTTAACCATGCAGCCATAACAACCACTCCCACAAAGACTGGACTGGTTGGGGGGGGGGGGAGTTCTACCCCTAATTCTCCACACCCTGATTTTGTTGTCATTGTTGGCCTACACAATTTTGGTTTCTCCTAGGGCTGCCTTATGTCTGGATTTTCCCGGATATATCTGGGCGGAAATTGGGCCAATGTCAGGGAAAATCCGAGCGTATGGCAGCCCATGTTGGCAGTGCCCTTTTTGCAGGTTTTTTCTTTCTTTCAAAGATGGCATATTTTCAGCGATCTTGGCCAAAAACTTTGGCAAAAAAAGAAGAGCTCAACAACTTTTCTGTTTGAAATATGGCAACCCTAGTTTCTCCCTTATCCTGCTGTCCCTCCATCTTGTTTCTTGGTGACACTGCTTTGGTTACTATTCTGCCGCCCACCACAGAGTTCGCTATTAGAAAGAGCTGCCGTTCCCCACCCTGGTGTGCTGAAAGCCGCTCGCCCGCTCCGGAGCTTTCGGCTGATTTTTTTGGGAGTGCATTTTATATTGTTTCGTTAGCTACTTTGACTTTAAGGGAAGCTGGGGTACAAATGCTTTAAATGAACACAAAAAGGAACACAGTGCAATTTCCCCCTCCTCCATCCAATAATCAGGACTGGACAGGGATGCATGGAAAGGCAATCTCAGAAAGCTTTTATGCATGGTGGCTGGATCAGGCCAAAAGGCCCATCTAGTTCAGGATTCTGTTCTGACAAATGGCCAACCTACATTTAAAAGCAGGGGAATTAGAGAGAGGAAAAAGCAATTTTCTGGAAAGAGAGGAGCCGGCTAATACACTTATGACAAAATTAGAGTTGCTCAGTTACTCTGTCTTCTAGGGGAAAGTTTCTGGCTCAAGTTATTTATGAGAACAGCAAACCAAGAGTAGCAAAATCTCCTACAGATTGCACCCCAATTCCAGGTGAGTAAATCCAGGCATGCAGGCCAATTCCAGGTGAGTAAATCCAACCCATCACACCTCCACTTTGGAAGATCCCTCTATACCTCTGCCCCACTGCCAAGCGACCAAATACACCGGCAGCCTTGCTGCTTTCTAATGAATAGATTTCCACTTTTCAAAGTAAAATAAGAACTCCTCTCAGCTCCGTAAGGAAAACAGACAGGGAGAAGGAGGATACTGTGCTTTTGCATGAGGAAAAGTGCTAAAATAGTTATTACTGATGATAATCGGTATCGATTGTGATAGTATGTGGGCCAAGCTCCCATTTGCCAAATCTCTTGCTGAACTGTTCAAACAGTCTTCTAGCCTGAGCCCCCAATCGCAAAGGGAGATCGGCCTCCATTTCCACCCCCAATAAATTTCTGGAGGAAGCGCTGGAACAAACAGCCAGTGCTGCGTCTGGGATATATGCTCATGATGATCCGGGGTAAACGCAATAAAGCGCCTTGGGATATTTTGTATTAATTTGAATCCACAGCCAGGCGCCACCTTTCGGATTCACTTCCAAAGGTTCCAAAGCATTCCAAAAACTGTCCACCAGGCTGGATACAGTATTTTAAACAAAGGGGAGGGGGTATTGTTGAAACGAACCGTCTTTATGTTGAAGCCTGGAACCTGCAGTCGGTCACAGTCTCATAAGTTGGAAACCCTCCATATTTGGCTTTACACACTTTGATCCCCCACGCCAGGAGTTTCCAGCTCAAAGACACAAGACTTCCAAACTGCCTTGTTCCTGAGTGTGAAAAACCCAGAAGTCCTGCCTGCTCAGCCCCCACCTCTTCGAGCTGGGGGGACGACGACCCAGGCACCCTGAGAATCCTTCTAGGCCAGAGATGGTGAGTATCAAACCCAGGGGCCAAATATGTCCCTCCAGTCCGGCCCTTGAGACTCCCCCAGGGCAACATCTCATCCTGGTCCTGGCTCTACCTGGGTGGAATTTGCCCCTGAACTCCAAACCCTCTGCACAAAAGGAAACCGTGCATTCACTCTTCCTGCCCACTTGGAGGCCGATCACATACATGCATGTGGGCCAGGGAAGAGTGTCTAGAAGGGAATGTGGCCCTTGGGCTGAAACGGGTTCCTCCCCCCTTGCTCTAGAACAGACTCTCCAAGACCACCCAGTTCTTCTCCCTGGCGGGGATGGAAGCGGAGGCTCTTACTTCCTAGCGACAAGCGCCTCCTCCGAGCAGAGCCCCCGAGGCTGCTTCCGACTCTCCACCGCAAACCACTAGACTTCTCTTCCCTCTCGCTTCAAAGCTGGACATGGAAAACCGCGATTCTGTGGATGGGCAAACCTCTCCCCCTATGCGCGCGGCAGCAGAGGTGCAGGTCCAAACTGCTGTTCCAGACTCCCCTCCCTCTGGGGAGACAACCCAGGCGTCCTGGCTCTCCCAGATCCGCCTCCCCAGCCCCCTGCCCGGCCCCGCTGGAGTTGGGAGGGGGGAGCAAGAGGAGGATCGCCGACCCACCAAACCCCCAAACTCTCTTCTGAACAGTTGGGGGCTCATTCGCCACAAAAGCTTCAGCTCCTGCCAATTGCGCAGCCTCTCGAGACTAGGGGGAAAGCGCACGCTTTATTAGATCCGCGCTCAAGGCGAGGGACCCCATCGCCCTCCTGTTTCCGACGCACAGAGGGTTTGTTTTTTTTACCTGCGCACTGGCGCCGCTTGGCTGTGCCCCCTCCCAGGAAGGGCTTTTCCGTCCCGGCCAGCCTCTGAGCTCCGGCAGCCGGCTCCATCAACAAGTCCCCAGCCAGCAAGCCGCGGCGCTCCCAGGCAGCTCTCACCGCTTGGGCGCAAACATTGCGCGCAGGATCGGCGCTTGGAGCGGGGATGTGCACGCGCCCCTTTAAATTTCGGAATACCCCCTTTTTTCCTGCGATCAAAATTTTAAGTACTGTATTTTCGCCTTTCAGTGTTCTCGCATCCCTCCACCCGCCTTGCAAGACACCGGATTCCCCTCAAGCGCAAAATAAGAAGGCGCGCGCGCAATCCGCCTGCGCTGAAATATAAGCGCTCCGATCTCAACTCGCTTCTCTTTAACTCCCCCAGCCAAGCTTTCGGCAAGAAAAACTCGCAGCACAATGGAGGGGCGGGTCCCCTGGCCCCCTCCCTTCCCCAAGCCGCTTTGTTGCCACAGGAACAGCCAATCCCGCGCCCAGAAACGCCTCTTGCGCCTTCCAAACTCACTAATCAGAAAAGCGGAAAGGCAGGACTTGAGAGCTTTTAAAAGAGGGGGCGGGCGAGGCTATGTGTGGATTTATAGCCATCAATGTCCGTTTCGTTTGCAAAGGCTTGTGGGAGATGTAGTTCACCCCCCCGTGGGCCAAGGGCTCCTCTATTGATGCGGAGTGCCTCCTAGTGGAATGGGCTGATGAGCCTGTTGCAAAGGATGGTGATCTCTCTTCCCTCCCCATTTTACAAATGATTGCCCCCCCCCACCCTCAGAGCCAAAGCCTGTCTTTCTAAATCTGTTTTGATAATGCTGTTTTACTGGTTTTTATGTTGTCTCTCCATTCTGTTTTATTATATATTTATTACATTTAGTGGTTGCTTTTTAACCAAGATAACTCAACATGACACACAAACAAAGAAACACATACATTGAAAAGGGAAAACGAATAAAATCCTATTTTTCAAAGGCAGGATTAAAACATTCTATCCACGGGTAATTAAGAGCCAAAGACCTGGTGAAAAATAAATATTTTTGCTTGGAGTCAGGTGATGATTACAGGGCCCGGGTCGTTTCATATGGGGAGAGGCAGACCATGAGGTGTTAGGGTCCTGAGCCATTTAAGGCTTTATAGGTCAAAACCAGCACTTTGAATTGGGCCTGAAAACCAATGAGCTGTCAGCAACTTGGCCACCAAATTCTGCACCAAGTCACCTTTAAAGGCAGTCCCACACATAATGCATTGCAGTAATCTAACCTAGAAGCTAACCCAGAGCATAGACAACAGAAGTTCAAATGTTTCATTTTTTGAACACCACTTAAAGATTTTTACTGAGCAGTGTATAAATGTTTTAAAATGAATGAACTCCCTGAATGAACTTTGGCTATGCAAAGTCCAATCCTAAACCCTCCAGGTGTCCTTTTCATTCTGCATTCAGGTGTATTCCGCAACCTGTCATTGACACAATAATAGTGTATTGGTGGCGGATTTCGAGTGGACTGTCCACTCATCATTCCACATTATTAGCTGCTCTGCAGTGCTTCTCTGTTATTGCCGTCTGGAGGGGCACAGCATAATAAAAACTTAAACCTGAACAGTTGTGCTATGAAATATTACAGAATTTCAGCAGGGAGTTGCAAGGCATGCACTGACTGGGAATTGAGCAGCATGCCCCCCACGAAACATTTGCAGGCGCAAATAGTGTAACTGCCCTGATAATGTCATGAGCACAAATAATCACGAAAAGGGCATTACGGAGATTTCCAGTGAGTTCAGAAGAGCAGCAACCTCTTCAAGTAAATCCAAGACACATTCTACTTTCCCGATGCTTTTTGGACAGGCTCTGAGATGCACAGGTGCATGATCAAATGTGACTCAACACGCCGCAGTGGGGAGCCCGGTCTCTTGCTGCGGCTTCTAAATTGCCACTCAAACCCAAACTCCCCTTCCATTCTCCACTTCCCCCTGGGCACAAAGCACACACTCCTGTGACTGCACACACATCAGAGCCAGGCAAGGCAGCAGGTGTGTGACGGAGGGATTATTTTCCTCTCTCTAATCACTACCTCAGAGGGGCTGAAACAAGAGATATTGTTTGAAGTTCTCTTTAATCTAATCCTGGTCTGGGCGCAGGAGACATCTGATCTCTCGCTGCGGCGGCTGAGCTGGAAATACCTGTCTGGGCTCAAATCCATCCAGGCCTCCCCCCCTTTATTTTGTCAAAGTTTTAAAATATATTTCCCGGCCAAGGAATGCGTTGGAACAAGGCTCAAATTCCATTCACCCAGCCCCTCTAAGCCTTCGCAAGTAGGAGCTGCTCTAGGAACCTGCATTTTACCAAATCAGACCAGGGTGCGTCTCTCTCAGTATCATCTAACACAAGAGGTTCCCAACCTTTATTTTTTATTTTTTTTACACACCTGTAGGGTCACTTGAAAGTTGCTGAGGATTTTGGTGGATCACTCAATTATTATTATTATTATTATTATTTGCTTTCTGTTTTACAACAGAAAGCAAAAATAATAACAACTGAATGATCCACCAAAATCCTCAGCAGAGAATTGTAATGTGCTGTGCTGGGGTTTCTTTTATTTGATATATACAGTGTATTTTATTGTATAGGATTCAAATTGCATAGGGATCGCTCAGTCAACAGAAGCATGAGGCTCTTAATCTCAGGGTCAGGGGTTTGAGCCCCACGTTGGGCAAAATATTCCTGTGTTGCAAGGGGTTGAACTAGATGACCCCCCCCCCCCCAGGATCCCTTCCAACTCTGCAGTTCTACGATTTCAAATTGTGATACAATAGAATGCAATATAGGAAATGAAATAAGCAATAAGCATACAATCAAAATTCAACAGGAGGTACATGCCATCTCCTGCCTTCAGCCACAAACCCACAGACATGCCATGGACCAGCTCCATGAAATCCCCAAACTCCTGGTGGTCTGCAGGCTACGGTTTGCAAACCCCTGGTCTACAAAGACTAGGAGTGGCTCTCCAGGCTTTCAGACAGGGCCTTTTCCAGTCCCATCGATAGATGCAGGGGATTAAACCAGTGACATTCTACATGCAATGCAGATTGTTTACCTCTCTTTTAACCATGAATATTGCTGTATATTGAGTCAAATTTTTGTACTATAGCATTACTCTGCCTTTCCTCCAAGGTGTAGCAGCTTTGTCCTCATGACAACAACAATGCTGCAAGGGAGGAGGGGCTGGCAGAAAGAGAGAGGAAGGCTGGATCCAGGCACATCAAATAAGCGATTCAGTTAAACGCGTTGTAAACTCATACAGTACAGGGAAATCCGGTAGGGAAAGACAGGACTCCACAGTGCCATCTGGTGTCACAGTGTTGTATTGCATATACAACACATCTAAAATGCTTTTCCTTTACCAATCTAGCTGAGTCCAGAGAGAGAGAGAATGTTACTAGTTTATGGGAACCCAACGAGCTTCATGGCTGAACAGCGAAGCCATTCTGCCCAGGCGAGCTCTGCTGGGTGACTACCTAGTCCTAGTCCACCATCCTGTGTCCTCCCCTGTCCAACCAGATGCCTCTTGGGGAGCCCACAAGCAGGGCACAGGGACAACCCCACTGGGGTTCACCAGCAACTGGAATTCAAGTGGCACCCTGCCTCAGGTCATGGAGGTAAGACATAACTAATGGGATGTAATGGGACCAGTTGGATACAGAGGAATGGTAGGAGGAACCAACTGGGGAGCCACCAAGGGAAGAGGCTCAGAGCCCGGGGAGTGGTGGTGGGACCATGATTAGTGGTTATAGAGAGAAGAGGAAGGGGTGTCAGAAGCTGAAGTGATAACAGAGCTTAGTGACAGGGGAGTCTCTGGCAGAAAGAAGACCAGAATGAGAGGCAGAAACAGAAGCCAGGGGGGAGGGAGGCCAAGAGGCAGAGATACGTCAGGAGGGTGTCTTCCCCTCCTGCTATGACAAGCATCCCTCGCTCCTGTCTTCCAGAACCAGAAGAGGGCTGAAAGGGGCAGAGCAGTGACAGGCTTCGCACAGACGCAGTCTCTGATTGCTTGGGAAGAGTCCTGGAGAGGAGGGGACTTTGATGGCTGTGGGGAGGTGGGGGCTCAGCAACTGATTTATGAGGCAAGACCTACTGGAGATGAACTGCTGTGCTCATTAGGCATATAATGTCCCTGCTCCCTGATCTGCACTGATTGCGATTTGCTACCAGGCCAAGTTCAAGGAGTTACTATTAGCATATAAAGCCTGTCACAGCCTGGGATCAGTTTACTTGTGGAATTGCTTTGCCTCATATGTACCCACTTGACAGCTTCGATCGGCAGAACTGGCGCTGTTACAGGGGCCCCATAATACCCCTTCTGCGCTTGTAAGAAATCGATCAGCATCTACACTTTGGAACTCCCTGCCTAGTGACAGAAGGCAGGAACAATCACTGTACTCTTATTGGAGTACATTTTTGTTCAGGCAAGCCTGTTCAGAAACGTAGATGCAACCCAGTCAGATGGGCAGCATAGAATTATCAACACCATCATCTCTTGTTAGCTTTTGATGATTTTAATAATCTTTTAACTGTTTTTGAACACCTGTCTTTAACTGCTTTTTATTGATAATTTTAACCTTTTGCATTTTTGTAAACCGCTTAGAGCTCCTCTTATGATCCAGCGCTATATAGATTTTGTCAGTGCTTTTTTTTTAAAGAAAAAAAGGTGGTAGTACTCAATATGAAGTTGTTACAGTTAGTGCCACTTTCAACATTTTTGGGGAGTGGGGGGAAAGATGCCAGTACTGCGCACCCTTGAGTACCCCCAGAAAAACGCCCTGGATTTTGTTAAATAAATAAAAATAAATACATTTAAATAACAAGAAAATCAGACCAAGGCTGCAGTGTTTATTTGCTGTAGGTTCCCATTCAAATCAGTGGGTCTCAGCGTAAGCACTGTGTTTTTATACCCTCAGGTTCATGACTGGACTGAGATCTAGGGGGCTTCTTGGTCCATAAAGGCAGTGACCCTGTTTCCAGGCCAGGCTTTGGGCAGTCAGCGCCCCTCCAACTTTTGGCAGTGGGCGGAAAAGCCTACGTCACGCAGCCTCTGCCAGGCACCCTCTTAGCTGTGAGCTTGCTGAGGACACGGCTAAAGGTAAGAGGAGTTTAAGAGTAAATAATATTGCAGCTAAGCTGCTTTCATGTATCTCCCACAACAGTCTCAATCAATCCCTTGCAGTTTGGCAGAAGAATCTCGTGGTTCGGAGGGGAGCCAGCCTCTTTTCCTCTCCCCACAGCGGCCCCATTTGCAATAAGTCTCATCTCTCTTTCTCTCTCTGGCTCCTTCTGTGTGTTGCTCCCAGAGCTGGCGTTTTTACAAGCCTGAGCTGTCAAAATGGCAGGTAGCTGGTAATTAGCCTCCGAAAACATAGCAAATCAGATGGCCACCGTCTGCCGGGTTCTGACAGGCTCTCTGCCCGTAAACCTGCTGGTTTTTTTTTTGCCCTGGCTCTGCCCCCAAAATAGGGATGGGGAAGAAATTCAATCCAGTTCGCATTTAAAGGCACGTCCCGAAACAATAAATGAACCGAAAAACAGCCATCCATTGAAATTTGCAATTCTCCAGATTTTGCGACTCAGATCTCCAGGCAAGTAATGTATACAGAAATGCATATACAGGACTAGGGAAAGATGTGCATGAATGCATATGCAAGTAAGAAAGAACAAAAATGCATTACAGTATGGAACTTATGTGTGTGCATGTAAATATATGATTTGTTTGTGACAGGACTCACTAGTGCAGGATACTGGCATCTCTCTCTTTTTTTTTTTTTTGCTCCACATGGCAGCCATTTTGTGCTGGCACCCATGGCAGGTTTTTTTTAAAAAAATTCTTTTTATTGCGTTCTTTTTAAAACAAGAACATAAAGAGTAAAAGAACAAAAACGTACAAACCAAGAGAAAGCAAACAAAACAACACATACAAAGAAAAAACATACGCAAAACAAACCAACATTGACTCATAATATAGCATTGATTGACTTCCCTCCATCTCGGTTTTGGACTATGTAACCACCATACCTTTCTGCAGTATCGTTTTACAACATCTGTACATTGCAGGTTTTATATTACACCTACTGTGATTTTAATATTTCCTAAATTTGCTTCTATGTATGTTATAAATTTATTCCAATCTTTATTAAATTTTACACCTTTTTGATACCTGATTTTTTTGTGTCATCTTTGCTAATTCTATATACTCGAAGAGTTTGGTTTGCCATTCTCTGACAGTTGGGATATTAGGGGTTTTCCAATTTTGCGCTAACAGAATCCTGGCGGCTACCGTTGCATATTGGAAGATTTTTTGGTCTTCTTTCTTGATCTTTCTTTCTTGATCTTGACCCACGGCAGTTTTAGCATTGTACTTTGACTATATCATAAGCATAAATGTCTCCAATAAACATTAACTTACTAGGTTGCCATACAGACAAGTTGGTGTCACTCTTTCTGCTGATTAGGGTTGCCAACTTACTAAAAAAAATGTTTAAAAGTACAAGATGAATTTTAATCATGACACTGGAACCTCATTTTTTTTTTTTTACCTTTATCTCTGCACGTATATAAACACTGTATACATAAATAAACCATGTTTTGTCAGATAAGTAGTTTGGGAGTGTGAAAACTTCCAAAAATGATTATGCTCCACCTATGGCCTACCTCATCCTCCTAGGTGGCTCTCATAACACATCAGGCTCCAATCCTGACACAAACCCTGTTTCATCCTGTTCCATTTTGGCTCTGCCCCATAGTCATCAAGTTCTACTTCAATTCCACCTTCCTTCTGCCAAAATCTTTTCTGGCTCCCCCCCTCAGCCATCAAGCTCCACCCTCATCCCATACCTGCCCTGCTTCTCTCCCGAGTCTTCAGTTTCCATTCTGTCTCTGCCCTTGTTCTGTGAGTTTGCATTCGGGCTTTGCCCAGTATGACTTCTATGGCCCAGTACGACCCAGGAACCGGTAATGTAGAAATCACGGTTGGCAACCCTACCTAGCACTCAAAAGGGACCCCAGAGTTTCGCTCTGGTTCATATTTAAGCTCTATGCGTGCAAAGATTCCCTTTCCTCCAAGCCGCTTAAATGCACAACAACCCTGCAAGGGATCAGGCTGAGAGGTAATGATTTGCTTGTGGGGCATCAGGTGGGTTTAACAGCTGAACAGAACTTCACCTTAGCTCCCAAATCTGCAACTGTCACCGTTATCTGTAGAGTGGGCAACTGTCTGGACCCCCAACAGTTATTTTTGTTGGCACAGAATTCACAAGGCCGTTTCCAGCTCCCACGGCTTCTGGAATCGGAACTCAGGTCTCAAAGTCACTTGCCTACTTTTGCAAAACTGGCCCCCAGGGCCTCGAGGCGAAGCAGGACAGAACGGAAAGGGAGGCAACGCAAAGCTTTCCAGTTTTGTGAAGGTTTCTTTAGTGGGCAAGAGTTACCTGTCGGTTTGCGTTAGCTCACTGAAAGCGAGAGGTGTACAGTGATGACAGCTGGTTGATCGCTTTGACAAGCCAGCGAGCCCAACGCCCGAGACCCTGGGGCAGCGCAGGTGGAGCAGCACTTTGGCCAAGCCACGCTGGGATAGCATCTGTGGTTAGAGGAACCTGATTCCAGACTTGCTGGTATTCTCAGTTGCTGCTGAAACCATTTGTAAAGCCAGACAGATCATTTGGAGAAACCCTCCCGAAAGTCCCACAGTTATCTTGTATTCATTTAGTTTCTTCTTTACTTGTTTAAGAAGTATTTTTTAAATTAAAAAACTAGCAGCCTCATGCCCAGCAAAACAAAACTATTGCAGTTCTGAAAGCAGTGGGTAGAATCAGGGCGGTTATGGAAGGCCCAGTCCGCCATGTTGATTCAAAATGGCGCCCAACTTTAGATAAAGCTTGTCAACTTTAGATAAACCTGTTCCTTCATCTCATGAGAATCTCCCTTGCGTCAAGAAGGTCCTCAAATGAATCCCCGGCATCTCTGGGTGACTGCTGCCAGTCAGAGTAGGAAATGCTGAGCTCTATGGACCACTGGTCTGCCTTAGTATAAGGCAGTTTCCTGTGTTCTTGAAAGCCCTGCAAATTGACTAGATATTTGAAACCAGTCAACCCTGGTTTTCCCAACCTCCCCTGAGACGCCTGTAGCGGGAAACTGTTCACTGAGTGGGCCTATGGAGGCAGAGGATCACCAAGCAACCAATATAATAGGCAGCTTAATAGGTTCAGGAATCATTTACAGGTAAAGGCTTAGGTTTTTTCAGTTAGCTCTGTGCATTTGTCCTCAAAGGCTGGAATACCAGAAGATGGGGGCAAGTTAATTAATATAATAATAATAATAATAATAATAATAATAATAATAATATGATGCCCCAGCCACTCTGGGCAGCTTCCAACCAATTAAAACATCAAACACAGTAAAAAAAAATCAAACCGCACTGAGTGGTTTGATAAAGTGGTATATAAATTTTATGAAGTAAAAAAAAAAATGAAGTTAGTGAGCAGCCTAATACAAACAGCCTGCACCCTTTTTGTTCTATTGCATTTTTAAAAAAGGACTGGACACTTTTAAGAGCAAAAAACTGAAATTTCATGAAAGAGGCAAGTTGGAATATTGGGGGGAGGGGGGGCTAGACTCCAAAAGCCTCAGAAACTCAGTCCCCATAGCTCTCATTTTGGCCCTTCTATGTTCCTCTGCACCGTCTCCTTCTCTTTATGCTCTCAGATCCCTCCCTATTGCTATTTCTTCTTTCTCCTCCCATGGTTATTCTCAAGTTTGCTCGGTGCTATTTTTTTCAAGAAAAAGAGGTGGCAGAACTCACCATGAACTTGTCCCCTTATAATGGCAACGGTGGCCCATCTGAGAGCTGCCGGAACTGAGTTTCGGCTGAAAAAAAAGCCCTGAATTTGCTAATGCTCCCTGCATTAATGCTCCAGGCCCTTCTGTGTCACCACCCCTCTCTGGGAATAGAGCTGTGGGGCCAAGAGCCTCCAGACACACTTAGGCCTGCTCTGTCCTTCTGTGACGTAAGAGGAGCTCAGCCAATCAGTGCCAAAGGCTCCAGCTTCACAGCCTCATTGGGCATATTACGGCCTCAACTGTTTGTGTCCTGCTATCGTGCTGAGAACGAACATGAAGCGCTCAGGCGGCATGTCTTAAAAATTCCCGTGGGATCACTTTCCTGTGCCCATGCGTTCTCTCTAACCCCCCCCCCCCCCCCCCGCAATCCAAGTTAAAAGCCAGCCTGGTGCACCTCTTATAAAATACGGGAGCAGTTGTGTAACCATCTCAGAGGGAGTTCTACAAAGTCTTCTGCGAGAGAAGAGCTCCTTGCTTCACAGCGTGAGCTTTCTGGAATGGGATCTGAAATTTCAGCCCAGCCTTCCCCCCCCCTCCACTGTCTCTGTGGGTTTAAAAGGACAGAAAACCTGAGAGAGAATGTTCTGGAAGAAAGCAGCAGCAACAGCAGCAGCAGCAGGAAGAGGAGAAATGGCCCAGAGCTATTCCTCCCCACGGACTGCCTCCCCAAGTCATTGTGGCCATTGATAGCTGCCTTCTCTGTGAATTTGCCTAAAGGTAAAGGTAAAGGGACCCCTGACCATGAGGTCCAGTCGTGACCGACTCTGGGGTTGCAGCGCTCATCTCGCTTTATTGGCCGAGGGAGCCGGCGTACAGCTTCCGGGTCATGTGGCCAGCATGACTAAGCCGCTTCTGGCGAACCAGAGCAGCACACGGATACGCCGTTTACCTTCCCGCCGGAGTGGTACCTATTTATCTATTTGCACTTTGATGTGCTTTGAACTGCTAGGTTGGCAGGAGCAGGGACTGAGCAACGGGAGCTCACCCCGTCACGGAGATTCAAACCGCCGACCTTCTGATCGGCAAGTCATAGGCTCTGTCGTTTAGACCACAGTGCCACCCGCATCCCTCGTGAATTTGCCTAAACCTCTTTTAAAGACATCCACATTGCTGACTATCGCTGCCTCCTGCAGGAGAGTTCCACAGTTGCTAACTATGCGCCATGCAAAGTACAATCTTTGTCCTGCATCACCCAATGTGATCAATTCCAATGGATTTTGGAAGCCCGCAAGCAGGAACCGAGGGCAACTTTCCTCGTTTGCGATTCCCAGCAAATGGAGGGAGAATATAGCCAGTGTGACTCGTAGGCCTTGATGGCCTGAACCGCCCCTCCAACCTTCCTCTCCAGTGTCCCCTCCTCCTATCCTCCACCCACCTGTGTAAGGAATGTGTGAAGCAGATGGGAAGAGTAATCAGGAGTTATTAATAATAATAAGAAACAGGTTCCAATTAGGGACAATGTTTTGTCTAAAGAGAAAAGGCAACACACAAGCTCCCCCTTCTGGTAGCTTCTAGCCAAAGCACTTCAGAGTGGAGAAACCTTGCTTGGTGTGCTATTTTCCCTTTAGAGATAAAGGTAAAGGGACCCCTGACCATGAGGTCCAGTCGTGACCGACTCTGGGGTTGCGGCGCTCATCTCGCTTTATTGGCCGAGGGAGTCGGCGTACAGCTTCCGGGTCATGTGGCCAGCATGACTAAGCCGCTTCTGGCGAACCAGAGCAGCACACGGAAACACCATTTACCTTGCACTATGATTTTCCTTATTGTAAATGAAATGCAAAGGTGTGCCCTGGATGGAGGCATGCATGGCTATTGGTTTTAGTATCCCTGAATTTTACAAACGCTAACTGGGTTCTATTCATTGCTATATAATAACAATCTTATTCAATCAATTATATTATTTTTTAAAAACGTTTTGTAGACTAAAGTGACAACCCCCTCCTCCATTTAATCACCTCTCCACCCCTGCTGGCATGTGGCCCCCAGAAGGTTTCCCAGAAAGTTATGTGGCCCTTGAGCTGAAAAAATGATTCCGTAGCCCTGTGGTGAAATGGTCAGAGTGCTAGACTAGGACCTGGGAGACCAGGGTTCAAATCCCCACTCAGCATGAAGCTCACTGGGTGACGTTGGGTCAGTCACTGTCTCTCAACCTGGCCTACCTCATAGGGTTGCTGTGGGGATAAAAAATGGAGAAGGGGGAACCATGTACAACTCCTCAGAGGAAGTACTGGGGTGCGAATGTAAGAATAAATAATACAGAATAAAATGAACCGAAAGTGAATATGTACAGTTGTCACCTTTGATCGCCTTTATTTCTGGGCGGTGAAGTGTCAAGACAGGAGAATCTGCTGGCTTGTGACAGAAAAGATCACCCCATGACACTCCTTAAATGTACAGACAGTTTGTAAAATGTCTCCTGACTGCCCATGCTGGCTGTTTCTTCCAGGGTGAAAGGGAAAACTCATTGCTTGCTGCCAACCCTTGCAATGGGGTCCTGTTCCCTGAGTATCTGAAACTCCCACAAAAAAAATATCAGTCTGTGCCCCAAACCAGAAGCCCCCACTAAAGAACTCAAAGCATCTCTTTAAAGCATGTGCAGGGAAACATTCGCCCTCCAGATGTCACTGAACTACAACTCCCATAAGCCTTGGCAAGCAGGGCCAAGAGCCAGGGGTGATGGGAGTTGTAGTTCAGCAACTCTGGAGGGCCACAGACTGCCTACACCTGCTTCAAACAAGAAAACCAACCAATCAACAAATCGACCGGCCTCTCCATTTGGCAGCCAGATAACTCTCCCCCAGCAACAGGGGTTACGGTAAAGTTAAAATCCCCCGTGGAGTCAACTCAGCAGCCAACGGGTTCCTACTACCCATCCTCATCTCTTCCTCTGGCTATTTGATACGGTGGTAGAACTGGACAACGGCCTTCTCCTGGTCGTGGGTCTCGATGGAGCCTGGCCGCAGCTTGCGGATCTCGTGGATGGCGTCGACACCAGTGATCTTCTGGGTCTTGGCGAGGTAACAGGCCAACATGGTTCCGGTTCTGCCAAATCCCAGCATACAATGCACTGCCACAGCCTGGTGAAGAGAGGGAAAGCCGCAGCGTGAAAGGGCCCCTCCGGCCCGTGAGGAAATTAACATTTGTGAAATTAAAGAGCTCCTGGCACGTCTGCACTCTACTGTCGCATGCTACCCCGACCTCCGAGCGGTGCGAGATTCCAGGAGATCCAGGCACTTACCCAAGGTTCGTGTTTCCTTCGGAATGAGGCACAGCGGAGACTGTGGTGTATTTATAATATAGGGTTTATTTACATGTATATACAACCTGAGCCTGCATTCACACCCCAAGAGGGCATTATTTCCTTCATAGCCACAGCCTTGGATTCAAACAGAAATCAAGAATTGCTCTGCCTCTCTCTTGCTTCTAGATCACATCACTGTAGGTTCAACCCTCACCTCTCACCTTTCTAACTACCAGCCAATTGAGGGCCCCCACCCATCTGCCGTCTCACACAGATCCACTTCCTTTGTTCCCTTAATGGCCCATCACCTAGGCCAACTTGGGTCCCCAGCAGTTTTCGGACTACAATTCCCAGCACTTTCCCCCCCTAGAAAAATAGGTGCCGGTAACTTACCATGAAGTTGTTACAGTAGTGGCACATTTTTTAACAACAACAAAAAGAGGTGCCGGTACTGTGTTTGGGCAGGTTGGGGAGAAGTAGACTGTATGCAGAACGCCTTCTAACCCCTGGATCCAGCAAGTGTTAAAATACAGTGGTGCCTCGCAAGACAAAATTAATTTGTTCCGCGAGTCTTTTCGTCTTGCGCGGTTTTTCGTCTTGCGAAGCATGGTCAGTCGCAACTGCACCTCTTCAAGCGGTTTTAAGAAAAAAGGAAACAAACTCGCAAGACGTTTTCGTCTTGCGAAGCAAGCCCATAGGGAAAATCGTCTTGCGAAGCAACTCAAAGAACGAAAAACCCTTTCATCTTGCGCGTTTTTCGTCTTGCGAGGCATTCGTCTTGCGAGGTACCACTGTAGAAGCTTTAAACTTCAGGTATGGATGGGGCGTTGCAGATCAGTGCCATTAGTTTTAAGACCTCTCTCGCACCAGTGCAAGAAATCTGCTTGTTAAAAAAGGTGGGGTGTTGTGTGTTTTTTTGGCAATTAGAGAAGCATCAGGAAAATGCACTCGAACAGGAAGACATCAGAAGCCAGGTGGGGTTTCCATCAGGTGGGTCACTGTTGCTTACCAGGAGGGAGACACAAGGTGTTGGATTGGCTCTGCTGGTGCTTTTGCGCCAGGCCGAACATCTGCCACCTCCCCACCCCCCTACAGCGACCCACTTGCAGTGAGGCTACTGAAGCTACTGAGCTGCTTCTTGAAACTACCTATTTCACGCATTCTGAAACAATGTGCAAATGGGGGGGGGGGAACAGCCACCCATCAAAATCCGTACATCTCTGAATTTTACAAGGTAATTTTCCAGTCAAGGAATGTGTACAAATACACGGACGCACAAAAGAAAGTGTAAAAATGGCACATTACAGTACAGTGGTACCTCGGGTTACATACGCTTCAGGTTACATACGCTTCAGGTTACATACTCCTCTAACCCAGAAATATTACCTCAGGTTAAGAACTTTGCTTCAGGATGAGAACAGAAATTGTGCTCCAACGGTGCGGCAGCAGCAGGAGGCCCCATTAGCTAAAGTGGTGCTTCAGGTTAAGAACAGTTTCAGGTTAAGAACAGGCCTCCAGAATGAATTAAGTACTTAACCCGAGGTACCACTGTACACTAAAAATAACATACGCAAACACATTGTCTTTAATAATAATAATAATAATAATAATAATAATAATAATAATATTTTATTTATACCCCGCCCTCCCCAGCCAAGGCCGGGCTCAGAGCGGCTTACAAGCAATAATAAAAACAAGATGAATGATTACAAACTTAAAAACAAAAATAAAACACAACAATTAAAATAATGGAACATTAAAATATTAAAATGTAGCCTCATCGCAGGAGGAGAAGGAAAAGGGGAAAAAAGAGAGAGAGAGAGAGAGAGAGAGAGAGAGAGAGAGAGGGGGGGGGAGGGAGGGAATCAAACTGGCTCCAAGCCAAAGGCCAGGCAGAACAACTCTGTCTTACAGCCCCTGCGGAAAGAAATCAGATCCTGCAGGGCCCTGGTCTCATGAGGCAGAGCGTTCCACCAGGCCGGAGCCAGAGTTGAAAAGGCCCTGGCTCTGGTCGAAGCCAATCTAACTTCCTTAGGGCCCGGGACCACTAGGGTGTTGTTATTTATGGACCTTGAGGCTCTCCGTGGGGCATACCAGGAGAGGCGGTCCCGGAGGTACGAGGGTCCTAGGCCGTGAAGGGCTTTAAAGGTCAAAAGCAGCACCTTAAATCTGACCCTGTACTCCACCGGGAGCCAGTGCAGCTTGAAAAGCACTGGGTGAATATGCTCCCATGGCAGAGACCCCGTGAGGAGCCTCGCTGCAGCATTCTGGAGTTTCTGGGACAGCTTCAAGGGCAGCCCCGCGTAGAGTGAATTACAGTAGTCAAGCCTGGAGATGACCGTCGCATGGATCACTGTGGCCAAGTCAGGGCGGGAAAGGTAAGGGACCAACTGCTTTATGCAGCGAAGGTGGAAAAATGTCGCCTTGGCTGTTGCTGTAACCTGCGCCTCCATGGAAAGGGAGGCGTCAAGGATTACACCCAAACTCTTAACGGAAGGCAATGGCACTAATTGGGCCCCCGCAAGAGAAGGGAGTTGGTCCCTCATCCCCATGCCATCCCGACCTAGCCATAGGACCTCTGTCTTCGAAGGATTTAGTTTCAATCGGCTCCCACGAAACCATCCAGCCACAGCTTCCAAGCATCTGGTCAATGTGTTTGGGGCCGAGTCGGTGTGGCCATCCATCAGCAGATAGAGCTGAGTGTCATCAGCATATTGGTGACAGCCCAGCCCAAAGCTCCGGATAATCTGGGCAAGGGGGCGCATAAAGATGTTAAAAAGCATCGGGGAGAGAATTGCGGCCTGCGGCACTCCACACACCAAGGAGTGGCGCGACGACATTTCCCTCCCTAGTGCCACCCTCTGTCCCCGACCAGAGATAAAAGAGCACAACCAGTTACGGGCTATGCCCTGTATCCCCACGTATTTGACAAAATTGCTCATAAATTCACACAAAAATTTTCATGGAATTGTTTTTTAAAATCGCAAACTGATGTGGAAATGTGGAGACTTAAGGTTGGAAAAGAAACTCAAGGAGATAAGAATCCGCCCGCTGCTCAAAGTCCAGTTCTCCACCCCAGCATAGACAACACTAGACTAGTTAGAGAAATCGCCTTGATACGGCCGTGTGACAACTGACCTCCCCCTTGGCGTTGGCATCGTCCACAATCTGCAGGAAGCGCTGGATTTGCTCAGGGGAAGGCGGGCAGAAGTCGGTGATACGCAGGCGGTGGAGCTGGATGCCGGGGCAGGTGTCGTGGTACGGCGGGCTGCGCTCCGTGAGCGACACCAGATGTCGAATGCCATGCTCGTGCATGTACCGGTAGTGTGCGGGCAGGCGGGGCATGGCCAGCCCCGCCAGCTGGCCTGGCGCTACCCAGGAGAAATTGGGTGGCTTGTCGGACGCCATGGACCCTGTGAGCGAGAGGGAGAGAAAAACCAAAGCGGAGGTAGTTCACCGAAAGGCAAATCCCTTCTCCCTGCCGTGTTCTCAAAAGGCTGCTGGAGAATTGGGCGTGGTTCCCCAGTGCCACCCTCTGCGGAAAACTTCGCCTTGGTGCGGTTTGGCCGGAGCTGCCCTGAGTGCAGCCCCGGAGGATTCTGGGAACAGAGCCGCCACCGCCTAGCCCTCAAAGCAGCCAAAGGTATTGGGTTGGGATTAAGCGTTCTTAGAACCAAAGCTGGTGTGTGTGTGGAAATCCGCTGCCCGATTTGGAAAAGAAAACAAAACACAGGATGATCGCTGTGCTAACAGAAAAAGGGTGGGGAGGTGCCAGAGAGATCTCCGGCTGTTGTCTTTGCAGGTATTAAAAGCGAACAACGCAGGAAAGGGAACAAAAAGGTATTAAGCAAACATTCGCATAGAGAGGCAGCCTTTCTGTGTGTACCAGCTGCTGGAAGACACACAGAGGAAAGCGCTACTGTCTTCACATCCTCATTTTGGCAGGGCCACACTCCTGTCTGGGCAATCTTCTGAGGGCCACATGTCAGCGATGACCGGGAACAGATGCAGAATTTCCACCAAGGTCACTGCCTACCTCTGTCTAATGGTAGGACTGGCCATGGGCAAATAGCTGGGATGATCCTGAACCAGTAATATTTGCTCGTTTTGCACCTCACTTACCTCATGGGTTATTGTTGTGAGGAGAAGCCCCTTTTGCAGAGGAGGCAAAAGAAAACTGGAGCGCTGCAAGAGAAAGAAGTAAACACAAGAGATTTTTGTTTTAATTATGATCCTCTTGGCGGTGCTGACTAATTTACTCCAGCAACCTTTTGCAGAGGAAAAACAACAGGGTCTTGTGGCACTGTGGAGACCCTGAGCAATTCCTGCTGACCTGTTTATTGAGCATTCATCCAGATTTGCTGGTAGAAAGCTTGTGCGGAGGTTATGCAATGTCCACGCTTGACTGAGCACTGGCCCTGAGGTGTTCACAGGGAGGACAGAGACCGTTTTGTCAATTGAAGGTTAACTCAAGATTTTTGGTGCCTTCCACTAATCACTTTCTTTACTTTCCTTATTTTAAAAAATAAGTTGATATGTTGCACCAGAGGAGCTTTAATTGCACCATCTTAAAGTTCTCAAATATGTGTGAATCCTTCCTGGGGAATACCGGAGGTGTCCTAACATAAAGACTAACTGGCATAAGATTATATGGAGCAAAGTATTAGAGCAATTCATGATGGATAAAGCTCTCAATAGCTATTAGCCACCAGAACTTGGTTCTCCCCGCACTTGTCAACTAAGCTACCAGAAAGAGAGAATATTCACATCAGTTGTTCCATCTGCTTTTGCCTCTAGCCCCGCTGGCCATTGGCATGTGGCCCCCAGAAGGTTGCTAAGAAGGAAATGTGGCCCTCAAGCCCCAAAAGCATCTCCACCCCTGCATAAAGGGTCAAAACAGCACTGTAGATTCTGTAGGTCGTATGAGTAATAAAAATGGCCAGAGTCTCTAAACCTTCTCAGAGGAGTCATCTTGTTCTTGTCTTGTCAAAGGACAAGAAAGGAGATTATTATTTTTTAATCAATTAATTATGATTTATAGAGAAAAAGAAAACGTAATATATTTCCCCTTTTTAAAAACCAAACCAAGACTTTTATCTAGATACAATAAAAAACAAAGGGGGGGCGGAGAGAGAGAAAGAAACAGAGAGAGAGAGAGAGAGAGAGAGAGAGAGAGAGAAGAGAGGGTAGAAAAGAGGTTAAAAGAGAATGATAGAAAGTAAGATTCAGAAAGTAAAGGACTTCCGAGTCTTCATTTGCCCGCTATGTTAATGTTTAATGCTGTATTGTGTTTTTAATATTCGGTTGGAAGCTGCCCAGAGTGGCTGGGGAAACCCAGCCAGATGGGCGGGGTATAAATATTAAATTATTATTGTTTAAATAATAAATTTTTTGTTGTTGTTGTTGTTGTTGTTGTTGTTGTTGTTGTTGTTGTTGTTGTTATTACTATTAAAAAACAATACATTCACTTAGTCCAATCAAATATAACAAGAAAGGAGATTGTGACCAAAAGTTAGGAAGACCTTTCTGAGGGGGAGAGCAGTTGAGACTCCCTCAGAAGGTGGACTCTCCTTCCATGGAGAGCAGAGATTGGCTTGGCCACCTGTCAGGGATTCTTGAGCTGAGATTCTTGCATTTTTTTTGGGGGGGGGGGTGGACTAGATGCCCCTTGTGCCCTTCCCAACTCTACAGTTCTAGGATTCACCAAGGAGCTCCTGACAAGTTTCCAAGGCCCGTCAAGCACAGAGGCATGATGGGAATCTCTGGCGGCGGCCCACCCTTGGTGCTTAAGAGCGATGACTCAGCGCCTCTTCCCACAGATAACAAAAGCAGGGGGGATTATCTCCTCTGAGGTCACCGGAGTCAATGAGAAAACCTGCAGGGAGGCTCTCCGGGTGGGATTATGTAATCTCTCTGGCGGTGGAACTACCCAGACCTGAAGCTTTGCAAGGCAGAAGCCAATGGCTCAGGGTGCCGCCATCTTTGTTGGCCCTCAGCCCAAGCAGATATTCCCTGGGTGGCCTCCCAGGGGAAGGGGCCTTTGCAGACCCTCCAAATGTCCCTATTTTCCAGGGACAGTCCCGGATTTGCAGAAGCCATCCCGGTTTCTCATTTGATGCCAGAATGTCCTGCTTTTCCTTAGAAACATTCCTATTTTCATCGGAGAAATGTTGGAGGGTATGGAGTTATGCAACCCCCGAGCCCAGGAGATAAGTAACTATACAACCTTTAGAAGACATCTGAAGGCAGCCCTGCATAGGGAAGCTTTTTAATGTTTACTGTTTTATTATGTTTTTATATATGTTGGAAGCAGCCCAGAGTGGCTGGGGCAACCCACTCAGATGGGTGGGGTATAATAATAATAATAATAATAATAATAATAATAATAATGGAAAAGGACATCCCTAGTTTCCCCAGAGAAATGTTGGAGGGTATGCCTCCTCTCAGTGACGGAAAATCTGCTTCAATCCCTTGTGGCATCCGTTTTGGAGCTGTGCAAGATCTGGTGGGGACTGTGCTATTGAAGAAATAAGGATAAATATATTTAGGGCTGCAGATGTAAAGGTTCACTAAGTTCAATGGGGCTTACTCCCAGGTAAGTGTGCTTAGGTTCGCAGATGCAGTTTATAATGCCCTCCAAAATGCAACCTTTGGTGTTACAGCGGCCTCTTGTGGCCATCATTGCTCTGTACAGGAGAAGCCAAAATCTCACTTGTGAGCTTCTCAACTAGGCATCTGGTTGACCATTGTGAGGACAGGATCTGGCCCAATCGCCTTCTAAATCTGGCCCACAGACAGTCCGGGAATCAGTGTGTTTTTAGATGAGTAGAATGTGTGCTTTTATTTAAAATGCATCTCTGGGTTATTTGTGGGGCATAGGAATTCGTTCATATTCCCCCCCCCCCCAAAAAAAATATAGTCCGGCCCCCCACAAGGTCTGAGGGACAGTGGACTGGCCCCCTGCTGAAAATGTTTGTTGACCCCTGGACTAGACAGTCTCCCACTGGCTTGATCCAACAGCACTACACTTCTCTCTGCCCCCACCTCCTGCAGCCATGGAAAGATAAATTTCCCTAGTAGTTACAGGGTGAGTGGTGAAGGTGAGTTTAGGTGCTCACCCAGCCAATTTGAGCATATTACAGTTTGAGCATATTACACCGATCCTGGCCTGACTGCCAATTAGTTTCCGGGCCCAATGCAGAGTGCTGGTTGTGACCTATAAAGTATTAAACAGCTCAGGACTGCAATACCTCAAGGACTGCCTTTCTCCATATGAACCAACCCAGACTCTGCAATCATCCTCTGAGGCCCTTCTTCCTGTGCCCCACTCGCAGAGGTCCGGAGGGTGGCAACACGAGAACAGGGCCTTTTCTGCAGTGGCTCCTCATTTGTGGGATGCTCTCCTGAGGGAGGCTTGCCTGGCGTCTTCATTATACACCTTTAGGTGCCAGGCAAAAACGTTCCACTTTAAGCAGGCCTTTCGATTATTAACATCCTATGCTCTTTTAAATGTGCTTTTGAGATGTATTCGTTTGTTTTGTTCTTCTTCTTGTTCATATTATCTTTTTTGTGAATTTCACCTTGTACTCTTATTCTGTAAACCACCCTGAGGTCTATGGAAGAAGGGTGGTATATAGATTCAATCAATAAATAACAATAATAACAACAACCTGAGCCCCAGGAAATCTGCCTCCTCCCCTCCACCCATCAACACTACATATCTGAGGATCCTTGGCTCTCTCCAAGCCAGCTTCCAAGTAGTGCATTTCCAACATTATTATTATTATTTATTAAATTTGTATGCTGTCCTTCTCCCATAGATCTAAGGGCAGTTCACAACATGAAACTGCAATATAAACAACACAAATTACATAATAAAAAACCGGAAAAAATCCAAACCATCGCACCCAAGCATAGGCCTTCTATATATGTCTGTCCATCCTTTGGGAAATCACATACCATCCAAGCAAAATATTAAGAGGTGGGCTTCTTCCAATGACGTACAAATGGAAAATAGTAATTATTATTTGTTTCATATTTTCTGGCATCCCTCTATGGGACAGTCATCCCCAAACCTCTTTCCGAAAGCATTTTATAGGATACACACACACATATATATAATTTTATGTAAGGCAGCTTACACCATGGAAAGAATACGTAAGTACAACATAACAAAAGTAGTCACAAACTCCCTGTGGAATCCCCTCCCTTCAGATGTCAAGGAGATACAAGAACTATACAACTTTTAGAAGACATCTGAAGGTAGCCCTGTATCTGGAAGTTTTTAATGTTTGATGCTTTTATTATGTTTTATATATACTGTAAGCTGCCCAGAGTGGTTGGGGAAACCCAGCCAGATGAGCGGGGTATAAGTAATGAAATTATCATCATCATTACCATCACCATCATCAACAATAAGTAAAACATCAAGAAGTATACAACCAAACTGAAAAACTTCAACATAAATACAGTAATGAGCTCTAAAATAAAGATACGGAAAAATACTAACAGCAACAACCACTCCACCTGCAACAAAAACAATAGCTCAGGCCAAGGCTCTGTTCAGCAGCCTCAACTTTTGTAGTTGGAGTCCGTCAGGCCCTCCCAGGCCAGGTGGAAAAGGCTCACAAGGCAGGGAGAAGGTATTCCAGGACTCACAGCCAAGATGGATAAGATTCTCTCTTTTGTCTAATTTCCCCCTCTTTGAAAGCCTTCAGAAGCTAGCAGTAGATAGGGGTAGGCAGCCTGTTTAAATCTCGGGGGCCACACTCCATTCTGGGAAACCTGTTGGGGGCCACATGCCAGAAATATGTGTATCCCGAGGATAAAGCGGGCAGAACATTACCGGTGTGTCTGTTTCCACACGCATCTCTCTCCACCCTCCAGCCAGGAAAAGCACTGAAGGGGCAGCGGGGGGAGAGGGGGGCAGAGCAGAGCAGGGCCAATAAGGGGTGTGGTTCTGGAGGATGGGAAAAGTCCTGAGGGCCAGGCAGAGAGGCCTGGAGGGCCACATTAGCCTCTGGGCCTGAGGTTCCCCATCCCAGGGCTTGCCCCTTTGACAGAGTGCATGAGAGGCAAACATTGTTCCTTCCTGCTGATCTTAATCTTGTATTTTTATATTGCTGTAAGCCAGAATCATAAAACTGTAGAGTTGGAAGGGAGTGGGATGGTTTCTTGGTTTGTTTTTGTTCTAGTCTGCATTCTCACTTTCTTATTTTTTATGTTGTGAACTGCCCTGTAATCTTCAGATGACAGGTGGTATACAAATTTAATAAAGGAATAAAATATGTAAAACCTTGTTTGTCAACAAGCTTAGGATCTTAGGACTAGTCCACCATCCTACAGTGCAGGAATCACAGCTGGGATCTTTCGAAGGGCAGGTAAGATATCCAAATGCTCCTCCAAACAATACAGTTTTCTCATCACTCTTTTTAAATGTACAGAAAACACTTTGAGGGCAGATTTAAAACCACATACTTCATATACAAGCTGCCTGCTTGTCAGTCTTCGCCCCCCCCCCCTTTTGCTGGACAGCCTAAAAATAACCCTTGGCAAAGAAATCTTGTCCCAGGATGACATTGAGGCTGCCCTCAAACGCCTCTCCCCCCCCCCATATAGTCCTATAGTGAGTCAAATCATTGGTCCATCTCGTTCAGTATTGTCGACACTGACTGGCAGCAGCTCCCAGGGATTTCAAGCGGGGACATTCTCAGCGCGACCGCAAGATGCCAAGCAGTGAACCTGGGACCTTCTACATGCCAAGCAGGTGTTCTATCACACAGCCGGTCCCACCAGTATCCTGTAAAGTCTTCAACTGGTGGGTCGGGGCAAGCGGACCTGATCTAAGGTGGGTCGCAGGAGAAACACTCTCACCCTGCAAATAGACGGGGGAAATTTAAGAAGTGGGTCTCCAAATGCATGTTTGGGTTAAAAGTGGGTCCTGGGTCTGTAAAGATTGGGTGGCTACCAGCTTTGGGGCATCTACAAGGCTCGGCATCCGTGCATGTGGATGGGCAGCGCGCCCTGGAATCAAGACCCCCTGATCTGCTGCCGCTTCCCCCCTTTTTCCGACATTGTTTTGGGTACCCGATTTCCCGCGCAGTACCTGAAACGAAAAGCAGGGTTGCAAAACAGGAGAAAGGAGCCGGCTTGGAAGTCATACCGATGCCAAGGGGCGCACTTCCTGCCCGCACAGTGCAAGCGGAAAGGGAACCTCTGCAAATGCCCGCCCTTTGGAGAGCAGAAGAATGCAAGGGAGCCTCTCCAAATTCCCAACTTTTGCAGCAAGAATCAAGCCGGGCAGAAGGAGCCTGCTTTTACGCACGTGTTTGTTATGGTGCGCCCTGTTTGCCACTTACCTCTGCGAGTTTTGCTGCATCGCCGAACACCCACCCGCCCGCGTGTTTTTTCTTCCTGAGAAGTTGCTGAGTCGCTGTGCGGAGCTGATTCCACGTAGCTGACCCGTGGGGAGGAAAAGGGGAGGCGGACGATCTGGTGCCTCGGGGATCCCTCAAGGGAGATCTGCTGGCCCGCTATCTGCTTGGCCTGCAGAAAGTCCCGGGCTCTGGACTACGCAGAATTAGACAAGCTAACAGGAAGGATCCGAGACCTGTGGGACCAAAGGTTTACCGAAGACTGGACTAAATTTACTGAGATTTACTCAGATTTACTCAGATACTCACTAAATTTACTGAGTATCTGAAAAGTATTTGTGATGATCAGATTACGTTTGTATGACTACAAAAAGTTCTGTGAGGAGTAATTTAAGAAATATTGTAAAAATGGAAAGGGAGAAATGATTTGTTAGAAAATGTAAAGGCAATATTAAGCTAAGAATTGCAGGAGAAATAATCAAGACGGAAGGCTATCAGAGATGCTGAAGGAAGTCCAAACAAGGACATATGTATAATAATTTGTGTGGTATGTCTTTAAAATTTTTGTATGTTAAAATTAATAAAAAATATTTTATATATATAAAAAAGAAAGTCCCGGGCTCAGTCCCCGTAGTCGTCCAAACAGGGTCGGGGAATAGTGGCTCAGTCAATACATTGGTTCATACTGGGACTTGCTGGGACCGGAGAGGAGCTCACAGCCCTGCCGAGCCAAGGGGAGGGTTTCCTGCGTCTGTCGTCTGAACCTGGTCTCCCGATGGCAGGAACCTTGGGCGTAGCCAAGGGGGGGGGAGGCAGGGAGTCAGCTCCCCCACCAGCAAGTAAATCAATAAAAATACTTAACTAACTGAGGTTCTGCCTCTCCTAACATGAAGCCCCCCCCCCAAAATCCTGGCTATGCCCACGTGGGGAACGGCCACTTTGTCTCACACAGCAGAACACCTACTTTGCATGCAGAAGGTCCCAGGTGGGAAAGACCCCCTTCCTGCAATCCTGATCCTGCTGCTGCCAATCAGTGTAGACAACACTAGGAGCAAATGCTGGGTATATCCAAGCAGGTTTGGAGGGGCGGGGAAGCTGCGGGACAAACTGAAGTGTGAAAGAGTCCTTAATGTAATAATGTTTGTATTTTTGTATTTTAAAATTTCTATACCGCTTTATATTTTTAATAAAAAACTCAAAGTGGTTTACAGCATATTAAATCAATAAAACATTAGCTAATAATGAATGCATATAAAATAGGCAGGATCAGAATGCCTAAGAGATGGTTGGGTCACAGAACCTATCTGCTATTAAGCGGGGAGCTCTTTAGGCCCTCCCCCAGTTTGTGTGCCCTTCTGGGGTTCGCGGGGGGCACGTGCCCCTGGGGGTCAAAGTCAGAGGCAGGTGTGGGCCGAGCAAAGAATGGCTTGCTGGGTACAAGCAAATAGGTATTCTGTAGTTGAGATCAGATGTTTAGATGTTGTTGGACTCTCATCTTCCAACATCGCTTAAGGAAGGGGGCGTGAGAGGCTCCTCAGAACATATCTTCCCTCTCCACAACTGTCTTGAAAGTGTTTGTAGAACCATGAGTTAGGAAGAAACCAAACAGACTCTCTGTCGCAGGCGAAAGGTCGGTTTTTTTAATTAAACATTTGGTGCCTAAAAATGCAAGATCTGCAGATTTATTGATTATTTATGTATTACATTTACCGGTATATACCACCTTTATCTTCCAAGGATTTCAAGGTGGTGTACATGGTTCTCCTCCCCATTTCATCCACACAACAACCCTGTGAGGTAGGTTAGGCAGATAATGGTGACTGCCCAAGGTTAGTGGCTGAGTGAGTACTGTATATCCCAACAATGCTTGTTGTTGTTGTTTAGTTGTTTAGTTGTGTCCAACTCTTTGTGACCCCATGGACCAGAGCACTCCAGACACTCCTGTCTTCCACTGCCTCCTGCAGTTTGGTCAAACTCATGTTAGTAGCTTACTCTAAGCTTACGCTAAGCTAAATTGCAAGATGAGACTAAATGGGGAGAAAAAGAGATAAAGCGAAGTCTCTTGTCATCCTCCGGCCAAGGAGATCTCCACCTCTAAGACAAAAGGACCACACATATAGTTTAAAGGAAGTCCGCAACAGAGATCTGATGTGACAAAGCTCTCTTTAGGTGAGGTGTTCAGGCGTAAATGAATTTCCTAAGCTGGAAAAAGGCTTTTGGATCTCGGAAAACAAACTAAGAAGCAAACCCTGAAGTCCACCGGGGAAGTTTCCTTGCCCCTGAGCTATGGCCCTTCCTGTCCCACAAAACCTGGCTAAGAAAACTCTCCAAAAAGGCTCTTGGAATCCAAGGATTGTGAGGAATGGTTTTGAGCTGGAAGGAATTCAAAAGAGAAACCAGTGCTAGTTGAGGTAGTTTTGAAAGTGGGGGGAGGGGAACAGTTTTGTCAATACACTGGGGAAATCCCTAGGAAGTAAGCAACAGGAAGCTCAGCCCACCCAGGTCAGTTCAGATATAAATGCCGAGAAAGTTTGCAAAATTTCACAATAGCAGATTGACTTTGCTGAGAACAGAAGTTCCCAACAGAAATCAAAAGATTCTGGGGCCGCTTTGACCAGTTTGTTCTGCGTCCAGCCAGAATGGAGATCCTTCACCCCTCTCTTGTCATCCTGGCCTGCCTTTTAGGGTCTCTGGCAGAGGAAGGTGAGTGCCGTGTGGAGCTGTACAGATGAAACAGCTGTAGCTCTGGACCAGAGCTAAACAGCTGGATTGTCTGCTGTGGAACCACCAGGGCAGAACTTGGGGGGGGGGGGATCCTGGAGGGCTCCAATCGGTTCTGCAGCGATAGAACTGCTAGCACATTGGAGGGACAGAAAGGGCTCTGGAACCTGGGAAGGGAGCCCACGTAGGACAAGGAAAACGCTGATTCTAAACCTCTACTGCCTTGTGGGATATCTTTGGGAGAAGAAAAGGCATATCCTCTTTCGAGGCTTTTAATGTTGAATAGATTATTGTATTTTAATATTTTGTTGGAAGCCACCCAGAGTGGCTGGGGAAACTTAATATTACTCCAATAAAAGTATTGTCATTAAATTTATTGTATATTAATGATTTTCTTCTGACTTTTGCCCATGGATCATGCTTCCTCAACCTCGGCCCTCCAGATGTTTTGAGACTGCAGTTCCCATCATTGCTGACCACTGGCCCAGCTAGCTAAGGATCATGGGAGTTGTAGGCCCAAAACATCTGGAGGGCCAAGGTTGAGGAAGCCTACCGTGGATTATCTTAACAATGGCATATTGGTGTTTTATGAACGAAGTGATTCATTAACAATACCAGCACAAAACAACTTTTGCATGTGATTCTGCCAGAGTCACAGTCCAGCTGTTGGCTATGACTGTTGGTTTTCTGAGCTCATAATTAAAAACGGTGGTGATCCCACCCAGCCCAGTGTTCAACCCAGTGTGAGACCTGTCTTCTACAGAGGGCATGATTTTCTATCCCCTTGTTGATAAAGGTGGAGAAGCAGGGCCGACCAATGTACCGTATTTTTCGCTCTATAACACGCACCTGACCATAACACGCACATCGTTTTTAGAGGAGGAAAACAAGTGAAAAAACATTCTGAATGAAACAGTAGATGTATCATTTTTGTGCTTCATGCTGTGGCCACAGACATGTGATCTGATGGTGAATTTGGGGTGACCCAATGCAAAGATCCTGAGGATCCATGTAGATACATGCTTTTTAACCACATTTTTGCACCATTGCAGCCCCAGGCAACAGTGGGTGCGTGATTTTGGGGGGGCAGGCTGTAGCCATGGACATGCTATGTGCTCTGATGGTGAATTTGGGCTGACCCAATGCAAAGATCCTGAGGATCCATGTGGATCCATGCTTTGTAACCACGTTTTTGCACCATTGCAGCCCTGTTTTTGCATCAGATCATTGCTATGTGATCTGATGGTGAATTTGGGGTGACCCAATGCAAAGATCCTGAGGATCCATGTGGATCCGTGCTTTGTAACCACGTTTTAAGTGGGGAGGGAAGGAAAAATATAGAAGGGACAAGGAGCACGAGAGGGGTGTGCGGAGAAGCAGCTGGCTAAGAATGCAGGAGAGGAGTTTAAAGGGGGGGGGGAAGGAAGGCAAAAGTCCACCCACCCACTCAAGCCAGCCCTCTCTCTCTCTCTCTCTCATCTGCATGTTTTCTGCTGCCTGCCGAGTCCCCAGACGCAGCAGCAGCAGCAGCACCGGAGCAGGGACGCTCTGCTTTCCTCTCTACTTGCCTGGAGGGGAGGGGATTTCACTGCTCTTTGTTCTGTCTGAGCAAACAGCAACCGAAACAGAACAGGGTGGGCAGTAAGACCCTGAAGCAGAATGCAGGAAAGCAGCAGCCTCTTCTCCTCCGTGAAGGCGCAATATGATTTTTGCCTGATTTTTGCCATGCACTTGGGACAAACGGCCCCAGGGACCACACATTCGCTCTATAACACGCACAGACATTTCCCCTTACTTTTTAGGAGAAAAAATCTGCGTGTTATAGAGGGAAAAATACGGTATTTTGCCACCTGAGGCAAGCTGGAAAATGGTGCTCTCTGCCATGTCTCACTCCTACAGAGGGTTTAATGTCACATGCACCCTCACCAAAACTGCTTCTAAGCTGCAGGGCAGGGCATGAGACAGGGTCAGTTCAATACATTTTGCTGCCTGATGCAATGGACAAGATGGCGCCCTTCCCCAAGGTTCGTACACAAGCCAACTGGACTTAATCTTACTCCAATACTGGTGAAAAATACTGGCGGAAAAGTGGGACATTCCCGGATCAAATCAGAAACCGGGGTGGCTTCTGTAAATCCAGGACTGTTCTTGGAAAATAGGGACACTGAGAGGGTCTGTAACAACAACAACAACAACAACAGGTCTCTAGGGTTGGAGCAAAAGTCAGTGGGCTACAGGATATTAAAGCAATCTCTCAGACAACGTTCAAGTAACACCTGCATGTAGGTGTGAGGAAAAAAAATCTTACTCTCTTCTTTTCCTGCCTCCAGACCTTCAAATGAAGGTATTCATATTCCCAGCGAGTTCAAACACAGCTGCTGTGGTTTTGAATGCCTCGTTCCAGGATCCGTTGACTAGCGTCACCGTCTGCCTGAGAAGCTACACATTGCTGACCCACGCCTACGGCCTCTTCTCTTATGCCACACAGAAAAGCGACAATGAGCTCCTGATCCTCAAGCCCAAACCCAACCAATACGACTTTTATGTGGGTGGCACATTGGTGACCTTCAGGGTTCCGGAAAGAATGACCTCCAGACCTCAGTGGGAGCACATCTGTATGAGCTGGGAGTCTGCCACGGGGTTGGTGGAGTTCTGGTTGGATGGGCAGCCTCTTCCCCGAATGGGCATGAAGAAGGATTACTCTATAGGCACAGGAGGATCCCTTCTCCTGGGGCAAGATCAGGATACCTTGGGGGGTGGCTTTGATATCAACCAGTCCTTTCTAGGAGAGCTTGCGGATGTGTACATGTGGGACCGGGTGCTGACCCCAGATGAGGTGCTTCTTGTCCGCAATGGCGGCACCCTGTCCAAATATATTTTGAACTGGAGATCCCTGAGCTATCAAATTAAGGGGTATGTTGTAGTTAAGCCTCCCCTGATGTCCATCTACTGAACTAGGGAGCTGTCTTAAATGAAGCCCTTGCCTAAAAAGAAATGGAGTTGTCTTAAAATTATCCAGATTTTCTTCAGGGTGTTTCAGTGGTGACGGTGTTGATCTCAACTCTTTCAGCCTGTGAACAAGTTCCAGGAAATGATACATGCAACTTCTCCTATACCATTGCCCTTCTAATAAAAAAAGATTGCATTTTATTTCCTTTTCTTTTTTTAAAAAAATGTTTGTATTGCTGAGGAGAGAATGGGACAGATGTCCAACCAGATGTGGGAATGCTGTGGATACTAGGAGAGGATATATTGATTTAATAGTATCCTTCCTCACTCATGTTTGTGAGTCAGCAGCAGCAGAGTGCATTCCCCAATATATAGCAGGAATCTAGTTGGTAGATTCATTTGAATCCCTTTCCTTAAGCAATCCAATCTGGCTTTGTCCAGATTGGGTTTTGTTCCTGGGAAGTCCCCTTTATCCCTCCTAAAGAGAATAAAGACACAATAGCCTTCTTTATAAGAGGTTTACTTGCATTCAGTTCACAGCTGGGTCCCTGAAGTCAGGCTTTAGCTTAGAGTTACAGAAAAGAATGTGGGTTCATTCCACATGAGGATTTGAGGTGTGAGAGCCAGCAGACAGCAAAATACAACAGTATCAGCAGAAGAACAGCAAAAGACAAAGAATGACCAGCCCTTTTTATGGGGTCTCCCAGGGTCACGCCCATCTACCTGGTCACACTCAGGGGGAAGAAGCCCCAGACCAGGTGTGACAGGAAGTCCTCCTGGCTGGAGTAACATCCCCCTGTGTGTCCACTCTGGGCAAACAGGAAGTGTTGTACTTGATTGCTTATGTTACATCCCACACCAGAATGGTCCAGGCAGGTTTTGGGAGGAAAGTCTTTGTTTTGCTTCTCCCAAAATTTGGAGATGGGGAAGTAGAGTTGTGTGCAAAATGGCCTCTTGGCACCCTCCATCCGGTTTTGGAAGCAGATCACTTTGGGGTTGTTTTTTTGGGGGGGGGATTTCACAAAATTTCTCCAAGGGTAGGAGAAATTCTCAGGGGTGGCCTCACCTGCACCATTAGCAGCGGTAGTAGCGCAGCTACCTTCTGGACTGGAGAAAGGGAATAAAATATTGGTAACTGTTTCCACAGATGCATAAAATTGCTTTTACCCCGGTGGGGATATTTAGTAATTTATAGATCTGTATCAAATGGGAACTTCACAGCCAGAACATTTTGACAGTAAGAGCAGTTTAACAATGAAAACAATTAAGTAGAGCAGTGGTGGGGAACTTTTCTGGCTCCTCCCAGGCCAACATTGACAGTAGGTTAGTTTTTCTGTACACACTCACAAGCCGTCCTGTCTTGCATCCATGCAAGTAAAAGACATCATCACACTTCAAGGACTCATTCTGGCCAAGCAAAGACACTCAAGGGGGGTGCAGAGCGTATTGCAGATGTTAATATTGCACAGCTTGAAGCAGTAGGATAAATAAAAACTCTTGGAATAAAAATGGCCCAGACCCATCAATATAATTCGAAAGCTTTACTCGAACTGTCTTCAAACAGACTTAAAACAATAATGAGACATCCAAGTGGTTGCATAATTTAAATGCTTGTCCAAGCATAGGTTCAGCTACTTTAAAACATAATGCAACTCCAAACAGACCAGAAACCAACAGTCTTCCTCTCCACACCAGACTCTGGAGTTGTTTTCTCCCCAGGCAAGACCTGATTACTACATATTTCTACTTGGGTGGTTTTTGGACCCACACAAAATTGTGATTTGCAACCCTCCTGTATATGTCTCTCGTTGCCAGAGAATTGAAAGGGATGGGGATTCAGCCCTTTGCAACAGACCACCAACCCTCAGAGTGCTTCACTCCTGTTCCAGAATATTCCGCGTCTCATGCTAAGCCTACAGATGACCTTTTTTTGAAGTAGCAAAGAAGACAATGCACAGTGTGATAAGTCAAGCTCCCTGCTCAGGTGGTGGCCACTGGGGGAATTTCCTGACATCCAGCAGTTTTTCAGAGGGCTTTATAAAGAAGAAACACATCTTTGTTTCAGGTAACAGGCACCCTTTGTTTCCAATAAGGGACGTTGTTTTGGCCAAGGAGAGCTCTGACAGCGTGGAATCTTGTTGAGACCTCATGTTTCCCCGTCGCCGAATCATGGCTCTGAGATCAGGAGAGGACTTGAACTCCCTCCTCTCTGCTTTTGTCCTTTAATGTAAGGTTACCAGATTTTTTTCAATGAATCCGGGGACACTTTTCAACTTCAATGGATTTTGTATGGGGACTGATTTGTAAATCTGGGGACTGTTCCTGGGAAACGGGGACGTCTGGTAACCTTACATGGAGTTTTGTTTTCAACACAACTGGAGACCAAACAACCTACAACTGATAATTTAGTCTAGGAATGGTGGAAGAAATTTGATTTCATTCACCTTTAAAGGCAAAAACAATGAATGCAGCGCTTTCCAAAGCAATACGTAAACTGAAACACAGTTTCTGAATTTTGCAGTGCCATTCTATGGCCAAGTAATGTGTACAAGAATGCACACCCTTGGATAGGAGTGGGCATAAACATGTGTATATTAGTAAATAACATACAAAAATGCATTACATTTGAAAAAAATGCTGTGCAGAACATTGTATGTTACCCAAAATCTTATATAAATGATGGGAAATGGAAAGGGACAGATTTGCCCCTCCCCAACACCTCCACACTGATAAGCAAGAGGCATCATTATAGATCACGGATATATTCTAGTCAGGTGGGAGACCAGGATAAGCATGGTGAGAAGATTAAAATAATTCACACGAAAAAGTATCAAATGAAGCAGAGCTGCACACCGGCAAGTCACCAGATATCTCTGTTTCTCAAAGAATGACGTATTTTTGCAATGAAATTTCCCCTAAAATAACGCATTCCTGTATTTATTTATTTTTAACTAATAAATGCATTTACATGCAGACTTTACCCTAGAGCAGGTGTGGGGAAACTTTGGCCTTTCACTTGGTTCTGAACTACAATTTCCATTATCCTTAGCAAATATGGCCAATGGCTAGGCATGATGGGAGCCGTAGTTCAGCAACATCTGGAGGGCCAAAGGTTCCCCCCCCCACCTTAGTACATGCCACACAGTACATGGCAGGATAACTGCATTGCAAAATTCAGAGTACAAATTTTGAAGGATGTCTGGGTTTGGGTTCACATATAGTTTAGGAAAGCGGAAATTAATTAAGTTTGTCTTTCAATGTGAACTGAATTGGATTTCTGTCCCTTTGCTAAGTTGGAGGGTGAATGTAGGGAGCCTCCCACAGTCTTGGAGGCTTCCTGCACATTTCAGGTTTTCCAGAGAGGCAAAGCCACCTGGTTTGCTCAGAAGGAAGGTGTTAAACCAAGCAAAGGTCCAGTGAAGACTACGAAACTTGCCTGGGGAGAATCCAAGGGCCAGATAGAGATTCCTGGGGGCCACATCTGGTCCTTGGGCCTGAGACTTCCCACCCCTGCCCTAGCTTCCAAAGGGCAGAACATCAACATAAAAGCACAGAAGTAAATGCCAGAGGTGCTCTTGTGGATTAAAGGTAAAGGTAAAGGGACCCCTGTGTTGGGAGACATTCTGCACAGAAACATGTTTGTACCTTTAAGAACAGTTTTTGTGAGCTCTGGGCTAATTGGTTGCAGCGGGCTATGGCTACAAAAGGAGAAAAGCTGCAGTTTGAACCTTGCCTGCAGGAAAAACACCCACAAGCGTTTCTGTTTGTTGTTTTGAAATAAAGTCTTTATTTAATTTGGTTTTACACCAGTCTCATGGTGTCACAGTCTTCTGTCATCTGCCACCAGTGGAAAATCCCCCTCTAACACCCTGACCATTAGGTCCAGTCGTGACCGACTCTGGAGTTGCGGCGCTCATCTTGCTTTATTGGCCAAGGGAGCCGGTGTACAGCTTCCAGGTCATGTGGCCAGCATGACTAAGCCGCTTCTGGCGAACCAGAGCAGCGCACGGAAACACTGTTTACCTTCCTGCCAGAGTGGTACCTATTTATCTACTTGCACTTTGATGTGCTTTCGAACTGCTAGGTTGGCAGGAGCAGGGACCAAGCAACGGGAACTCACCCCATCGCGGGGATTCAACCCGCAGACCTTCTGATCGGCAAGTCCTAGGCTCTGTGGATTAAGGGGGCAGTAATCTTGATTGTTCTGTAAGATTATCCCTATGATAGGAAATACACTTTAATAAACTTGCCTCTAATCTTTTCAGCAGCCTTGGCAGGCATAAAAAGCCACCTGAGAAGCAACATTTACCAGAATGGGATAATAGGCAACCTACCTTCTGGACATGTGCTTCTTAAGAACAGGTGCCAGGTAGAACTCAACAGCCAAGAAGATGGAGTCCCAAGGAGGTTGCCAACAAACACCCTAGAAGGAGACATGAGAGACAAGTGGTGGTGGTCCTATTAAACATATTATTTGTGCTCATATTAAACATAGAAGATTTGTCCAAAACCCCACCTAATTGTGTAACTATGGTGGGTTTGAACTAACATCTAAGAGGGAAGTATCATTCAATCTCCTGGGCATATGGAAAGCTGGGTTCCATGGCTCACCAGCCAAGAACAATGGGGAAATTCTCCCTCCTTGCTCAGAACACCTTGGGTAGGCAAAGCCAATATGTTCACCCAGACCCATTGACCAGGATTCACCAAGATGCACACGACAGGTCCGAAGGACACCCCAAGCTGAAGGCTGTAGAAGGTGGCAGGTTCAAGGCTCAAAACCTGCAAAAAGCTGAAGAAAACAAATTTCAACATTTTGTGCCAAATAGCTCGCAACATATGGGAATAATATAACAATTCAACAAACAGATTCACAAACAATCACACCATATTGATGATAAAAAATGCATCCTTGTAGCCATTAAAAAGCGGAAAGTGTCCGCCCCATTTTTTCAAGCAAAGAACTGAATCACAAAATTCTGAGAGTTCAGATACATTATTTCATTCAGTGTGATTTCTCCAATGAGAAAGACATTTTGAATTTTGCAGAAAACACATTTCTACCTGTAAATTCTGTATCCCACAAGGTTGTCTGGAAAGCCTCCCAATGTTTGTGTGGGCTAAGAGGGATCGTTTTCATACTGGCAGGGTTTTGCTTTTTAAAAAACCCAGCTGACAACTGATACCACGTTTGGGATGGGAAAAATATTTCCATCTATTTCATGGATTATCCCCCTGCAAATCCCTTGCTGTGCACCTATAAATACCAGAGAGACTCTCCAGTAGCTCCAAATCGGTGACCAGCTTCAACCAGGAAGGAAGTCTCCAAGGCAGATCTGACCATTTCGGAGATCCATTTCATCCTCCCTCCAGGCCGCTCCCACCGTGCAGACAGCAGCATGGAGATCTTCCATCCCTTTCTCCTCATCCTTGCTGTCCTGCTGGGATCTCTTGCCCAGGAAGGTGGGTGCTGCGTTGAGCTGTAAAAGCAACCCTGGGGTGTGAGCTGGAAGGCTGGGGCACATTTGTGAAAGTGGCTTTAGAGGAGATAAGACAAATTCATGGAGTAGGATGGGTCTATCAAGGGCTATTAGGCATGACATCTGGAAACAAAATATTGCAGCAAGGAGTGCAGCTTTTCACAGTTCCAACTCCTTCTTTCAACCCATTCCACCGTCCCTTTTAAAAAAAAGCTTTTCTGTTTCTGAGTTGTTCTGTGTTCTTTTCTGCTTCCATCTGTGATTCAGGTTGTGTTCCCCATAATCTTTTACTGGGAATATAAAAGCAACTATCACTCCCCCCCCCCTTTTGACAGAAGCAGATGGAATTTGCAGGTAATCGTTCCAAGCAATACTTTCTACAATTTGAAATACAGTGGTACCTCGGGTTACATACGCTTCAGCTTACAGACTCTGCTAACCCAGAAATATTACCTCGGGTTAAGAACTTTGCTTCAGGATGAGAACA
The DNA here is from genome assembly GCF_964106915.1 of Podarcis gaigeae. NCBI lineage: Eukaryota > Metazoa > Chordata > Lepidosauria > Squamata > Lacertidae > Podarcis > Podarcis gaigeae. The sequence goes on along the minus strand of NC_139693.1, from coordinate 13,601,337 downwards.
GAAATCGTGCAGAGGCGGTGCAGTGGCAGCGGGAGGCCCTATTAGCTAAAGTGGTGCTTCAGGTTAAGAACAGTTTCAGGTTAAGAACAGACCTCCAGAACGAATTAAGTTCTTAACCCGAGGTACCACTGTATAGATGTTTTCAAAACTTGTGCTGTCTCTTAATTGGAATCGGTTTGTCTCCCTTTTCTATGATATTCTCCTGACTGGAGATATTCACACCAGAACAGAAAATCACCACTTACTAACTGTTTTATTTCTTCTTATGACCAAAAAAAGTCATCATATACCTAACTAAACTATGGAGTTTGCTCCCATGAGAAGTAATGATGACTTCCAGCAGCAGCAGCAGTTTTATTATTTATACCCCACCCATCTGACTGGGTTTTCAGGAGGGCTTTAAAAGAGAAGTAGATGAACTCATGGAGAATGGCTATTGTCAGGGGCCGGCCTGAGGAGGAATGGTGGAAACCGAGAAGAGGAGGCAGTGGCGTAGCGTGGGTTGTCAGCACCCGGGGCAAGACAAGTAATTTGTGCCCCCTAACCCATGGATTTGCGCCCCCTAACCCGTGGATTTGCGCCCCCTAACCCTAACCCCCAGATGTTGCGCCCGGTGCGGCCAGCCCCCCCCGCACCCCCCACGCTACACCACTGAGAGGAGGACAGTATAGATTTAGAACGGTGGTTTGCAGAAGGTCATAGTTCAGAGACTGCAGAGGAGAGGAGCTGGGAAATATTGGGAGAGACAGCTAACAGACTCAGTGTCTCTTGAAAGCATTCCTGACCCCCCCTCCCAGAACCAGGTGTGCCTTGAAGGGAGTAGAAAAGAAAGCTCAGAGGCAGAAAGCACAGATAAGCTGGTGCAGGAGTGACGTAGAATAGGAGGGACTGAGGGGGTGGGACTTTACTTGGAGCAACATCATTATCTAAGAGAGATCGCATCCTTTCGTCTCTCTCTGTGAATGTTGAATAAACTACCTGGTAAGAACTCTTCTGGCTTTTCTGCTTCTTGGCATCCCACCGTGAGAGAGATAGGATTCCCTGAACCCTTGACAGCTATCAATGGTTACAAACCATGATGGCTTTGTCCTATCTCCACTGGATTACTGTATTTTAATATTTTGTTGGAAGCTGCCCAGAGTGACTGGGGAAGCCCAGCCAGATGGGCAGGGTATAAATAAATAAATTAATAAATAATAGGAGGTAGTCTGCCTTTGAATGCCAGTTGCTGGGAATCATAAGTAAGGAGAGTGTCGTTGAGCTCATGACATGCGTGTGAGCTTTTCATTGGTTGGCCACTGCAAGTACATGATGCTGAACTGGATAGACGGTGTGGCCAACATCCAGACTTCCTTCAGACGAGCCACACAGAGAAACAGAGCCTAACATAAATAATGGCACCATTTGGTGCCATACTAATCCTTGGGAAAAAATGTCTGCTCCTTTTAAACTGTTCTCTTCCTCCACCCCCCAGATCTTGAAAGGAAGGTCTTTATATTCCCGGAATCATCGGACACCAGCCACGTGGTTTTGAAGGCCACCTCACAGCAGCCTTTGACCAGCTTCACCATCTGCCTGAGATCCTACACGGACATGACCCGGGCTCACACTCTATTCTCTTACGCAACCAAGACGAGTGACAACGAGATCGTGGTCTTCAAATCCAAAACCAACGAGTACAGCCTTTATGTGGGGACTGCAGATGTGATTTTCTTCTTCCCAGAAAAGCTGGTTTCAGAACCTAGCTGGGAGCAGATCTGTATGAGTTGGGAATCTGACACAGGGTTAGTGGAGTTCTGGCTTGATGGGCAACCTTTTCCCCGAAACGGTATGATGAAAGGTCATGTTATAAGTCCAGAGGCATCGATTGTCCTGGGGCAAGATCAGGATACCTTTGGGGGTGGCTTTGATATCAACCAGTCCTTTGTAGGGGAGCTCACAGATGTGTACATGTGGGACCGGGTGCTGTCTGGGGACGAAATGTGCCTTGTCTGGGACAACCATGTTCCTTCCAACCCAATAATTAACTGGAGATCATTAAATTATGTCATGAGAGGCTACACTGTTCTTAAGCCCTACCTGTTTTCCAACTGTAGAGCTGGGTAGGCTTTGCAAACAGACGGAGAATCTTTAAAAAAACACATTACAGGGGGGTGGACTAAATGATCCTTAGGGTCCCTTCCAACTTTATGATTCTATGCTTCTTTGATTGACGCCTCCAACAGGGCTTAAAGTTAGGATTGTGGTGGTAGTCCTTAAAAGATCTAGACTTTTGCATGGCAATAGACACTGTTAGTTGCATTGATTTCAGTTCTTTCTGCTGGAATGAGGAGTTCTGTGAAACCCACAAGCTGTCGTTTCCATCTATTCCTCCAATAAAAGATTAACTCTTACGTCTGATGTATTCTTCAGCAGCGTCTGCCTTCAACAACAACCTTCAGTGGGGAGACTTGAGTTTGTTTCTTCCAAAGTCTGGGGGTGGGGTGGGCTTTTAAAACTGATTCTACCTGATTCACACTTTCCAAAACAATGCCTGAACTGTCACACAGCCATCCTCCAAAATCCACACTGCTCTGAACCTTGCAATGCCATGTCATGTGTACAGCCAACATATGCAGATACTGGGGTGAAGTGTGCATACAAATGTGTGTATTAGTGAAAATCAGCTTACAAAATGCATTATTTCTATTAGGGAAAATTCTTTTTGCCAAATTGTGCATATTAGGCAAAATTGCCTAGCAAAGTGTGTCTATGAGGAGAAATTTGCACTAAAATGCTGATAGATTTGAGTGATAAACCATAATAATAATAATAAAGCAAATGAGCGTGTGAAGAACTGAAGTTAAGAATGGAAAAAGGAGAAAATATGAGAAATCAATACACTGGCAGATTTACCCGTCTCTAGAGACATGAGGCTGTGATGGTGGGGGGTGGGGGTGCTGATTAAACTGGGGGCATTTCATTGCCCTTGTAGTTTGACTCGGGGAAGGGAAACAACAACTCAATTCATCTTATTTGGCCCCAGCACAGAATGGCTATGCATCTCTACCATAAACCACCTGCCATCATTTTATGCGTTCACAAATATTTGGGCAGTAATCTAAAGACTGTAAAACTGGGCCTGCAGGGTTGTCGTCCCATCCTCCCCCCCCCCCAAGAAAGGGAGACCCAGGTGTTAAATCAACCACACCTTTCTTTTAGAGTGTATTTTGTTGATTTTCAAGAAACACATTTCAGCTGCTCTTTCACCGCAAACAAAAAACAAGTGAAAAGGAGTACGGTCTCCTCGTTTGCATAAAGCAATTACAAGTATACATCACGGTTTATATAACACACCTAAATTCTCTCTGTAGCGATTCATGCGTCATCAAAGGTTTTATTCAGGAAGCTGAACTTCCTGGCATAAATAAGAAACATAAACCACGTTGTCTCAAGTTTGAAATCAATGCCTTTCTGAAAATGTTCTTGCTTTTGAACTCCTTTGTGAAAAACGTCCCCCTTTGGACTCCTTTGTGAAAAATTGAAAGCAAGGAAACGCCAGTTGCCAGTTCTGAGGTCATCTTTCCCCAAGAGCGTTTCCCAAAACATTTCCCTTCATGCCCCTCAAGCGCATATTTGGGACAAAGTTTGAAGCTCTCAGTTGAGAACTGATCTCTTGAAGAGCCTGTTATCTTGACACCCTCTCGCCTCTCTTGGTTCTGCAGTCAGGCAAGATGGAGAAGGCCTTCCTCTCCCTTCTTGTCCTCGTGAGGGTCTTGGGGTCTTTTGGCCAGCAAGGTGGGTGACAACCTCAGCTGCATTGGTGTGTGTGTGTGTGTGTGTGAAGAAGTGGGTGGGTGACTTCTGTAGCACAGTCTCACACATACAAAACCTTTTTTTCATATAAAGGGTTTTAGATTTCTGACACAACCTCTTCATTCTTTGTTTATTTTTTTATACATTTTATAGGGTTTTTTTAAACATCTCATTTCCAACAGTCATTTAACATAACTTCTTATCTTATACAACATTTTAGACTTCCGTCAACAACCTCTGATGATTTTCCGTTCTTTATCACTTATTTTGAATTTCTTAATTTCTCTATTACTCTTAATTGTCATTAACTAATAATTCTCCTCATAGTCTTTCTTGCAATATTTCAAATAATCCTCCTCACAGAACTTCTTGCAGTCCTACTAGCGTAATCTGTTCATTACAATTGCTTTTCAAATAGTTCATATATTTACTCCAGTCTTCCAAGAATCTCCGGTCCCGCGGGTTTTGAATCCTTCCTGTTAATTTATCTGATTCTGCGTAGTCCATTAATTTCACCCGCCATTCTTCTTTTGTCGGTAATTCTTCTTGCTTCCATTTTTGTGCCAATAATATTCTTGCTACCATCATTGCATATAAAAACAACTTACAATCCTGTCTATTAATATCATCTCCTACAATGCCAAGTAAAAATGCTTCTGGTTTCTTAATAAATGTATATTTCAACATCTTTTTCATCTCATTATATATAATTTCCCAGAGGTTTTCACTTTCACAGGGGCGATATACCACCTATACATCATTTTCATCACATTTTCTTTCAAAGCATTGCATGCTGTAAATTTTAATCTTTCCCTCCACAGTTTTTCCCAGTCTTTCATTCTTTGTTTATTTAAAGGGGTGGGTTGAATCTAGAAGAGGAGTTTTTGTTTTTTATAAAGGAAGAAATCAGTGGCGGTTGATGCTTCCACTGCAAAATTCTGTTGCTTCAACCATCTTGGGGCCAGGGAGGGAGGAAGCTGCTCAGGCGTCTGGGGGGGGGGAGCCTCCCATAGGGGCGGGGCACACTGCAGGGCCTCTGGAGTCTGCCTGCCTCCTCCCACTCAGCTGCCCTATAGCTGGGGGAGGGGGAAGGCAGCAGGTGGACCATTAGGACAGTGTGGAGCCTGTGGGCACCCAAGCCACCGCATCACTCCCAGGAGAGATGCTTGGCTCAGGCGTGCTGTAAGCCCCATGGTGAGTGCCACCCGGCATTTTGTCACCCCCCTCAGTGGTGACACCCGGGGCGGTCCGCCCCCACCACACACCCCTTCCTCCTCCCCTGCTTGGAGCCCCCTTCCTCACGAAGATGAAGACAAGGAAAGGAGATGAAGACTTCTGCAAAGGAGGCATGGTGGTGTTGGTGGTGATGATGACACTTGCAAGTTTTGGGGGAACTCTTAGGGAAGGCAGCCTCAGAACCTTGCAGAACCTAGAACAGGTGAGATGCAGAGAGAGGCAAGTATCTCATGCTGCCTTTGATGCGAAGGAAGGCAGAAAGTTTTGACAAGAAAGTTGTGACATTTTCTCTCTTTCTCTGTTTGGGACTATTGCAGATTTTAATATTGCACAGCATGCAGCAATTGGATGCATAAAAGCTGGCTCCTTTCGGAATAAAAATTGCCCAGGCTCATAATTAAGATTCAAAGCTTTACTAAGCAGAACTTCTTCAAAAACAGGCACAAAACTATCAACAACACATGTATAAAGTACATGTATATCCAAGCATAGGTTCTTCTTCTTAAATATATAACTTAATTGTGATCAGTGCTTTGCCTCTTCCATAGCCTGCATCCAGCCTAAGGCCAGGCAGCTCCAGGGAAGACCTCTTATCACATCATTCTTTCACTGTGCCAGGGAACAAAAGGCAAAGGCAGCTTCCTTTCGAAATGGCGAATTTGCAATTGAACACTTTAATCTAAGGTTAAACACTCATGTGAAGGATAATGGTTTAATGTCCTGTAATGGAAATGTTTACTTATGTTGGGTTACTGTGTCTTTTTAATATGGGGTTTTTAAATCTGGCAGAGGCTTTCATGTGATTGGCTGACTGTGAGTCACATGAAAGAGGCATTCCATTCTGTTGTGACTGTTATGCCTGAAACTGTCATTTTTATCCGTTTTTCTACTTCTCTCTCTCTCTCTGAGAGAGGCTACTCAGGATACTGCTGTGGGCAGTGTGTGTGCTGGTGTGATCTATCGGAAGTGAAACAGACAGATGAAGATCCCTAAATGTTAATAAGAATAAACATGCACAGGGGCTAGATTGTAAATATATTCTTCTCAGCTATATGTTTATGACAGGAAAGTTGTTTTTGAATATAGAGTCTGGGCACTGTCTTTACAAAGAAGTTTTCAACTACTCAGAATAGTTATTTAGCTTCCTAGCTGTAAGCTACTTTGCATATTATCAAAATTTACACACACACGCACGCACACACACACACACACACACACACAGAGGCTAGCAGAGAACATCAGTAGTTAATTATCAACTGGTTAGAGCTCAGTGAGAACTTCAATATAGTCGTACGTCAGCTCCCGAACACCTTGGGAGCTGAACGTTTCAGCTCCTGAGTGATTGAAAACCAGAAGTAAGTGTTCTGGTTTTTGAACGTTCTTTCAGAAGCTGAACATCTGACGGGGCTTCCAATCAGAAGCTGCACTTTGGTTTTCAAACGTTTTGGAAGTTGAGCGGAGTTCCGGAACGGAATTCTGTTTGACTTCTGAGGTACAACTGTATGCTTCAAAGGAATTTTCCAACGTGAAACCCTTAGCAACATACATACATACAGGCATTCTCCATTTCAGAGTGCAATTAAACAATTATATTTAACATGTGGCACCCTTCATTCTCCTCCTCTCACCTCAGGTTCAGGCCTCGCTGGGAAGCAGCTCGTTTTTCCACAGGCATCAAACTCTGCCCACGTGATTCTGAAGGCCGCCCCAAAGCGGCCCTTGACCAGCTTCACCCTCTGCCTGGCCCACTTCACAGACCTCAACCGCCCCCACACCTTCTTCTCTTACGCCACCCGGGGAAATTTCAACGAGATCATCCTCCTCAAAGAAAGAAACAACGCGTACGGATTTGCAGTAGGGAATGAAGCGGTGACCTTCACGGATCCGGGAAAAAATTCGCTCGGCAGGGAGGTCTTGTGTGCGACTTGGGATTCTGCCACCGGTTTAGCAGAGTTGTGGGTGAATTCGAAGCGCATGCCCCGCAAGGGCCTGAGGAAAGGGTACTCCATAAGTGGGGAGCCATTGATCGTGCTCGGTCAAGAGCAAGACACGATGGGGGGCGGCTTTGACATAAACGATTGCTTTGTGGGGGAGCTCCAGGATGTGAGAATGTGGGACCGGGTGCTCACCAACCCGGAACTGGAGCTCGCTTTCCTCAACCAAGACGTTCCTGGCGATTACGTGTTTGACTGGAAAACAGTCGATTATGAAATCAAGGGTTATGTTATTGTTAACCCCGTGGCCTACTGAGGCAGGGGTTACCTGAAATCCAAGATGCTGGTCTAAGAAAAAGTCTCTGTGTGTGTGACTTTTCTTTACTTAGTGATTCCTGTGTTGATCTCTGAAGCTTGCTGCAGAATTTTTTTTGGGGGGGGATTGTTGCAAAATTCAATGAAATGTGAATTTCAAATGATACCTGCATCTTGGTTCCTGAATTGTTCTGAGAAGTGCAGTTAAGGTAATACAAACCAAACTAAATTTCAGACTCCATCTGAAGTATCCTCTTGAGACAAGAAGGGTGTGGAAGGAGGTTTTGGGGAGGTATTTTCCTGGGAAACATTGCGTAACAATTGGCAGCTGGGGGCGTTTCTAAAATAAACTTGACCGAAACAGAAAAAGGTCGTAAAAATCAGATGTAATCTTTTATGGAGAAAGAAGAATTGACAAGAGGTTCGCACTCCTTATATTATCACTGCACCACCTTTGTGGAGATTGTGGAGATTTCGCAGCCCCTGGACTTCTCCTGAGCATGCTGGGTGCCTCATAAATAAGATGTAGGGGAAAGAATGTGAGATGCGATGCATAAGTAGCAGTCAAGTACAACATTCCTTGTTTTCCTAGAGTGGACATGCGAGGGAATGTTTGGTCCAATTAGTTGAAAACTTCCTGTTTCCTCCTGACTGGGACATACTTACTTTTGCATGTGACTAGAGGTGGGCGTGACCTTACCTGCTCAGGTAACACAAGGGCAAGGCACGCAGCACACTCTCTTCTTCGCCTCTCTTCTCCATCTTGCTTTCATCTTGTGAGCTGGGATTACTCCCCTGCCCCATATGGGGTAGATCCACATGTATATATACTTTGTAACTAAGTCTGCCTTCAGGGATCCAACTGTGAACTGATGGTGAGTAAACGTCTTTGACATACTTTACACAAGATTGTGGTATGCTTAGTCTTTTAAAGGGACTTACCAGGAACCTAATATTGAGAGTCTTAAACAAGCCTGCAACCAGCTATCTGCTGTGCGTTTAAAGGGGAATATAAACTCTGCTAAGGAACTTGCTAGCGCAAGTTAGGAAGGATACTAATAAACAAGATATCCTCTCCTGCCTCCCTGAACATTCCCACAAAGAAATTACAGCTGCCAATGTTCCATTATTTTTCTTGAAGGTGCCCTCAGCTCTGTGGACAGGCAACAGGGCAGGTGTGAGGCGCACTTTGTCTTTGGTCTCTGAATATGGTCATCCCCCACAACAACACTGTGAGGTAGGCCAGGCTCTGAGTGGTTGGCCTGAGGTCACATGGTGAGCTTCATGGCAGAATGGTAGTTTTAACCCTGTTCTCCATCCCACATTCTCGAAAATAAGGCAAGGAAGGGAATAACCTCTGGGAGGGAGATGATATTTCTCCAGAGGTCTGGAAATTTATGGGATCCTTTGTCAACGGTCTTGTGTATTGTGGTTATGAATGGTGCACTTTTGGAAGCAAAATGGATGAATAAAACCAGACTCTTCTTGAAATTAAAAATTGTCCAGTCCAAAAATATGGTTCAAAGGCTTTACTTACAAGAACGTACAAACAAAAACCAAACAATGTTCCATTCAGACAATTGCATAATATGATGTGCTGATCTGATGACAGGTCTGATTATGTCACAACAGGTCATGCCATGTCACAACAAGACAAGGCATGACAAGACAAGAATGTTGAAGTGCAGTTTTCTAGCAAAGTAATGTGTACAAAAATACATATGCTCAGCTGATGCCTGCATTGATTAATGAAAATACAGTATTTTTTCATGTATAACACGCCCCCATGTATATGACGGCCCCTAGTTTGGGGGACTCCAAATTGAGAAAAACGGATTGTATCCGTGTATAAGATGACCCACAATTCTGAACATATTTTTTTAATTAAAAAAACCTAGTCTTAAACAGTGGTACCTCGGGTTAAGTACTTAATTCATTCCCGAGGTCCGTTCCTAACCTGAAACTGTTCTTAACCTGAAGCACCACTTTAGCTAATGGGGCCTCCTGCTGCTGCCGCACCGCTGGAGCACGATTTCTGTTCTCATCCTGAAGCAAAGTTCTTAACCCGAGGTACTATTTCTGGGTGAGCGGAGTCTGTCACCTGAAGCGTCTGTAACCTGAAGCGTCTGTAACCCGAGGTACCACTGTACACGGAAAGGTACAGTAAATTGCAAGAAGGCATTACATTCGGGAAATCATTTTGCAGAAGTGTGTATATCAGATAAAATCGCATACAAAGCACCTATATTCACCCTCAGATGCTGACAAACTTTCACAAGTACTAAGAAAAAAATTGCAATTGCAAACTGAAGCAGAAATGTAGAGAACGGAAGACTGTAAAAACAAGAAATGGAGAGTAACCGAAACTGACAGATCCACCCTCCTTCATCGGAAGAAGATTAGCATAGGGCAGGTGGGGGAGGGGAACCTTTGGACCACCCAGAGGCTGCAGAAACTAGAGCTCCCATCGTTGTTGGCAGTTGTAGTTGAGCAAAATCCAGAGGGCCACCCCTTCCCCCAAATCACACAGAAATCTGAATAGGCTGGAAAGTGATGAGCTCAACAGAGCAGTTCCTTGCTGAGCCAGCAAGAGACCCTCTTTTTAATATATATTTTTTATTAGTTTTCCAATATAAAACTATACAAAACAAACCATCCAATTTATCACCAACATCTTTTTACTTCCATCAACATGTCCGATAATTCTCCATCTTAATCACTTCTTACACATTTCTTAATTTAATATTGCACTACAATAATATCCTAATTTACCTTATTTTTTAAAAACAATATTTATACCATACATTCTCACAGAGCTTCCTGCCAGCAAGAGACTCTCAGAGCGCCACCCTGCTCCAGCAGCAGGGCACCGCTTGCAAAGGGCACCCACAAGCCGCTCGGCTAACTGGCAAGAGGGTGTGCGTGAGAAAGACATTGCCCTTGATCTTGTAAGCCAAGGACCCCCAGTTGATCACGGAGTTGGCCGGGATCCGCTTGTCCCCCACGCGACACATTTCCTGGGGGCTCAAGACCCGTTCCCACATGTAGACGTCGGTGAGCTCGCCTACAAAGGACTGCATCAAGTCGAAGCCGCTCCCCATGGCATCCTGGTCTTGCCCCAGGATGATGGAGGCCTGGGGGGCGACGGCATAGCCTGCCTTCACCGCCTTCCGGGGCAGAGGGTTGCCGTCCAGCCAAAACTGCACCACCCCGCTGGCGGAGTCCCAAGCCAGGCAGATGTGCTCCCACGCCGGCAGTGGGGCCGCCCTCTCTGCGATGTTCAGCTTTACCGCATCCCCCCCAATGTACAGCCTGTACTGGGAGCGGCTCAGTCGGTCGACGGCGATGTCATTGGGCTCGGCCTCAGTGGCGTAAGAGAACAGGGTCTGGGCCCGAGCGACGTCCGTGTAGAGCCTCATGCAAACCGTGAAGCTGCTCAAAGGCCGCTCCAGCCTGGCTTTAACAACCACATGAGCAGTGTTGGTTGGCTGCGGGAAAAGGAAGACCTTCCTCTGGAGATCTGTGGAACCATAGAAGTGTAGAGGTGGAAAGGGAGTCCCCCAAGAGTCATCTATACCTGAAGCAGCATCTCCACCCCCAACATTCAACCCAGACACAGGTCCAGCGCCGAGGGCCTTCTGGCGGTTCCCTCACTGCGAGAAGTGAGGTTACAGGGAATCAGGCAGAGGGCCTTCTTGGTAGTGGCACCTGCCCTGTGGAACCCTTCAGATGTCAAGGAAATAAACAACTATCTGACTTTTAGAAGACATCTGAAGGCTGTTTTGGGAAGTTTTAAATGTTTGATGTTTGTCGTGTTTTTAATACAGTGGTACCTCAGGTTAAGAACTAAATTTGTTCCGGAGGTCCGTTCTTAACCTGAAACTGTTCTTAACCTGAAGCACCATTAATGGGGTCTCCCACTGCTGCCGTGCCGCCGGAGCCCGATTTCTGTTCTCATCCTGAAGCAAAGTTCTTAACCCGAGGTACTATTTCTGGGTTAGCAGAGTCTGTAACCTGAAGCATCTGTAACATGAAGCGTCTGTAACCTGAGGTACCACTGTATTCTGTTGAGAGCCACCCAGAGTGGCTGGGGAAACTCAGCCAGATGGGTGGGGTATAAATAATAATAATAATAATAATAATAATAATAATAATAATAATTTCCAATCCCAGACAGGCAAAAGCACTCAAGGAGGATGTGAAGCAGGGCTGCTGTGGCACATGGCCTGGGAAGAGTACTAAGGGCCAGAAATATAAGCATGGAATATAAGTTCCTAATGGATTCCCCCCCCCCCCCCGCCCCGCCCCCCCCTTAGTCTTTGAAGAAGATGCTCTTACGGCTGTCTGAAAGACTGATCAGCGCTTCATTGGGTTTACTGGGGGAGGGGGCAAAACATGCTTGCAACTCTTCCACTTGCCCCATCCCCTCACCTCAATCACTCAAGCCCCCCTCTGCCCCCCCACTATTTGCCAACTATCCTGTTCTCCCTTTTTCTAGATGACAGCTCTGTGCCATAAGACAGACCTGCAACGGTTCTTTGGTGCTCATGCGCCACCTGGTGGCCGATTCAGATAGCGCATGCATGTGTCATTATAGCAGATTCCATTCTAAAGGTAAAGGTACAGTAAAGGGACCCCTGACCATTAGGTCCGGTAGTGGCTGACTCTGGAGTTGTGGCGCTCATCTCGCTTTATTGGCCGAGGGAGCCAGCATACAGCTTCCGGGTCATGTGGCCAGAGCAGCTCACGGAAACACCGTTTACCTTCCCGCCGGAGCGGTACCTATTTATCTACTTGCACTTTGAGGTGCTTTTGAACTGCTAGGTTGGCAGGAGCAGGGACTGAGCAACAGGAGCTCACCCCGTTGTGGGGATTCGAACCGCCGACCTTCTGATCTGCAAGTCCTAGGCTCTGTGGTTTAACCCACAGCGCCACCCACGTCCCAAGATTCCATCCTATTCGCTTTAAAATATGGCTGCGGGGGGGGGGGGGGGGCACATCTCAGCTTTAAGCATGGTATGCTGCACAAGCCTAAAGTCCCAGAGTGGAGACAATATTGGGTTGGCTGGAGGAACAGACTGATCTGCTCTGAGGCAGCTTTTTGCGTATCGTTGATCCCTTTTATTTCTGCATTTAAGCCTGTGGTTACGTCTCTTGTTCAAATCAGTGGGGCTCCGTAGTGCTTAATTCTGGGTTGTGTGTTCAGCCACACAGACTCTGTAAGTAATCAGGCATTACTGGCCAACGAGACTCTGTTGTTTAAGCCCCAGAGTGGGAGGGAATGGAAATTCTGACATGCAATTTGAGAATTTGGGGTTGTTTTTGTTTTTTTGCTGTCAATCTGACATTTGAGAGTTGTATTTGACACCACTCCTGCCTTTCCACGTTTCACACATAGGAAGCTAATATGCAGATCTGACCACAGGTCCAGCTAGCTCAGTACAGTGGTACCTCGGGTTACAGATGCTTCGGGTTACAAACTCCGCTAACCAGGATGTGGTTGCTCCAGGTTAAGAACTTTGCCCCAGGATAAGAATGGAAATCGCACGCCAGTGGTGCAGCAGCAGCAGGAGGCCCCATTAGCTAAAGTGGTGCTTCAGGTTAAGAACAGTTTCAGGTTAAGAATGGACCTCTGGAACGAATTAAGTCCTTATCCCGAGGTACCACTGTACTGTCTCCTGACAGGAGCTCTGTAGCTTTAGAGAGTCATAGAATTGTAGAGGAGGAAGGGACCCTAAGGGTCATCTAGTCCAACCCCCTGCAATGCAGGACCTTTCATGCAAGAGACCTTCCCAGTCCTACCTGGAGATGCTGGGAACTGAGCCTGGGAAACTGCTGTACACAAAGCATGTGTGCTCCTTTCCCTAAATATAAAGTAAGCTTCCAGTCCTCATTGTTCTTAATAAAGGGCTGATTAAATTAATAATAATAATAATAATAATAATAATAATAATAATAATAATAATAATATGTTATTTATACCCCACCCATCTGGCTGAGTTTCCCCAGCCACTCTGGGCAGCTCCCAATCAAGTGTTAAAAACAGTACAGCATCAAATATTAAAAACTTCCCTAAACAGGGCTATGTTTAGGAACAGTATTGTCCACACTGACTGGCAGTGGCTGTTTAGAGGTTTCAGACAGAGGGGTCCTTCCCAGAGCCACCTGGAGATGCCGGGATTTGAACCCAGGGCTTCTTGCAAAGCAGTTCCTCTACACGCTCAGCTACAGCCCTTCCCTTTGGCTCTAATTCAGACCCAACCAGAAACAGGGATACCTCCATGTCTGCCCTCACAATGCAGCCACTCAGTCCATGCACACAGCAACACCCACATAACTCATTGCATCTGATCAGAGCACCCACCTTCCTGGGCAAGAGACCCCAACAGTCCAGCCAGGATGAGGAGGAAGATATGAAGGAACCCCATGCCGTCTTTCTGCAGAATAAACTTGGCAGGTGGTTGAAATGGATCCTGGACCTGCCTGGATCTGCTCAGCCTGTCGTGGAATAACCAAGCCCTGGCTGTGAAGTCCTCTCTGGATCTTATCCCTGGGCTGGAAGGGGCGGGCACCTCCACTCTCAGGGCAGTTCCACAGGGCAGAGATTAAAAATCAACAAATGCTTTCCATTTGCCTCCCCTGGTCTTATCTGCCTGTTGGTTAAATTTCCATTCCTTCCAGAAGGAACCTGCCTCTTTCAAACCCTGAGTGCCAAGAACCTCTCCAGATCATTTTGCTAGGCAAGGAACGCATAGACCCCCACATTTTATGGATCATGATTGTTCACAGTCTGATTTTCACACAAAGGATCACTAGGGTTGCCATATTTCAACAAGTGAATATCCGGACACAAAAGTTGTTGAGCTTCTTCCTCTTCTTCTTCTTCTGGCAACCCTAGACGGGATTACACACCCTCCAACATTTCTGTGATGAAAATAGGGGTGTCCAATATAATAATAATAATAATAATAATAATAATAATAATAATAATAATACCCCACCCAACAGACTGGGTTGCTCCAGCCACTCTGGGCAGCTTTCAACATATCCAAAAACATAATAAATCATTAAATATTTTTAAAACTTCCCCATGCAGGGCTGCCTTCATGTTTCTTCTAAAGGGTGCATAGTTACTTATCTCCTTGGTTCGGGGGTCAGATAGCTCCATACCCTCCAACATTTCACCAATGAAAAGAGGGCTGGCCTAAGGAAAAGCGGGACATTCCGGGATGAAATCAGAAACCGTGATGGCTTTTGTAAATCCAGGACTATCCCTGGAAAAGAGGGACACTTGGAGGGTCTGGATCACTGCGAGGGCCTTTTCACCCATCCTGCCAACACACACATTTACGTATTACAGCGAGCTCTCCATTGCCGCAACAGAACACACCCAAAAAAGAAAGGAAAGAAAGAAAGAAAGAAAGAAAAAGGCATTTGCAGTGGAGCGGCCGGTTTTAGAGATTGGAAGGAGCTGCTGATTTGAAAAGCTGTCAGCAGGAACCTGACATTTCTTTTCTTCTCTTTACAGTTTTGAGTAATTACATTTTGCTGATGTTTTGTCTTGTGGTTGTGGAGCAATGAGCAGATTTTGCAGCTTCCATTGGGAGGGGTTCAACCCTTGCCTGTTATCTGCGAGGGTCAAGCCGAGATCAGAGTGACCTATGCAGAACTGAGATGACAGAACATTCCCTACCAGGGACAAGGCAAGCGTCCCAAAGGCCAGGAAAATGACGAATCTCACGGGTGCCAAGCTATTAGCTGAAGAAGGTTCACCTTTAGAAGTGGCAGAATTAAGGGGGCTTATAATCGTGGGACCTTTGAGTTTGTTGGCTTGCCTTCACAAAAGAAGACTCTTTTC
Organism: Podarcis gaigeae; assembly: GCF_964106915.1. Taxonomy (NCBI): domain Eukaryota; kingdom Metazoa; phylum Chordata; class Lepidosauria; order Squamata; family Lacertidae; genus Podarcis; species Podarcis gaigeae. Next base: position 13,586,199 of record NC_139693.1, on the reverse strand, counting down.
TAAGCCACTTAGAAGTCCTTTGTTTAAGTGGCATATCAATTTTGTTCAATAAATAAAATAAAGGTGCACAGGAATTTTCCACCCTGCACTCATCTCTCACCTGTGGCTCCTAGAAGCGGCAACAGTGGCTACACCCCATGAAATGGCCTAGACTGGCCAGCTAAACCAGGTGAAGGGAGACAATGTGTGAGTTAGGGACTTCCCCTACATGTGAAGACAGGCTCTAGCAGATTGAGCGGACGAGGGAAATAGTGGGTCCAACGGTCAAGAAGGCGGTTTCTGCATTTGCTGTAGAAGTATTATTATTATTATTATTATTATTATTATTATTAATAATAATAATATTGTTGTTGTTTAGTCGTGTCCGACTCTTCATGACACCATGGACCAGAGCACGCCAGGCACTTCTGTCTTCCACTGCCTCCCGCAGTTTGGTCAAACTCATGCTGGCAGATTTGAGAACTCTGTCCAACCATCTCGTTCTCTGTCGTCCCCTTCTCTTTGTGCCCTCCATCTTTCCCAACATCAGGGTCTTTTCCAGGGAGTTGTTGTTGTTGTTGTTGTTGTTGTTGTTGTTGTTGTTGTTGTTGTTATATACCTTGTCCATCTGAGTGGGTTGCCCCAGCCACTGGGCAGCTTCCAACATATATAAAAGCATAATAAACATTTAACATTAAAAAACTTTCCTATGCAGGGCTGCCTTCAGATGTCTTCTAAGTCAAATACATAGTTGTTTATTTCCTTGACATCTGATGGGAGGGCATTCCACCGGGTGGGCGCCACTACCGAGAAAGCTCTCTTCCTGGTTCCTTATAACCTCACTTTTTGCAGTGAGGGAACTGCCAGAAGGCCCTTGGAGCTGAATCATCACCCCCCAGCTGGTCAATAGGGATGGAGTCACTCCTTCATGTATACTGGGCCATTTAGGGCTTGAAAGGTCAGCACCAACGTTTTGAATTGTGCTTGGAAAGCGAGGGGCAGATGGGGCTCATCAACCTGGAAAGGTGGAAGCAGAAGGAAAACTGATCCTAAAAGCGCTACTTTTCAGTGATGGCTCTGACCTGGTGGAATGCTCTGTCCCGTGACACTAGGGCCCTTCAGGATTTAAACTCCTTTTGTTGGCCCTGTAAGACAGAGCTATTCCACCTGGCCTTTAACCTGAATTCAGCTTGATCTTTTATTTCCCTCCCCTCCCCTCCCCTTTTATGAAGATCTCCCGCTCTGAGACCCCACAGCTAATTCTCCCATGGCCTCCTTGCTGGCCCAAGGAGGACCAATTCAGCCAGCTCGCCCTGGGGATTATCTAATGCTTATTTCTCCTAAACTGATTTTTGATTTTTTTTTGTTATTCATGTTTTATACCGTATTTTATGCTGCTTTTATAACTAAGTGTTTTAAATTTGTTTGCCGCCCTGAGCCCAGTTTTTGAACCTGGAAGGAACGGGGTATAAATAAAAATGTATTAGTACTACTACTACTACTACTACTGTCTCCACAATCAGGAGAAGAAAAGGCTAAGGAGCAAATCCTCCACAAATCTGGAGTGGAGTCCCTAAGACGGTTGGAGGCAACTTGTACACCTCCTTCTGGCAGCTCCCATAGCCAAGCTAGTGCCAAATGTATCACTCTGCTTGCCTTTGGACGCACAAGTCTGGGATCAAAGGGCACATGCTTTCCACATCCCCACACTGCCCTCTCCCCGAGTGGCCTTGCAAGGCTTGGATCCGAGGAGGGCGGTGCGAGAAGAGCACAACCACACACTGTGCCACCTGCGCAGGGGGAGCCCGGCCAGCTGATGCAGCACTCAGCAGGCACAAAGGAGGTGCCCCATGCCACGCTGGAGGCGCTGGCATGGGGGCACCTGCTTTGCACCCCCCTCAGAAATCTGCACCTGGGGCCACGGCCCCTTTGGCAAGCTAAGCCCCATTTCAGGAATAACCTTCTGACAGTACGAGCTGTTTGACAGTGGAACGGTCTCCCTCGGGAGGTAATGGACTCTCCTTCCTTGGAGGTTTCTAAGCAGAGGTTGGATGGCCGCCTGTCATGGATGCTTTACTTGAGATTCCTGCATTGTAGAGAGTTGGACTGGATGGCCCCTGGGGTTCTCTTCCAACTCTACAGTTCTATGATTCTCAGTGGCGTAGCGTGGGTTGTCAGCACCCAGGGCAAGGCAAGTAATTTGTGCCCCCTAACCCGTGGATTTGCGCCCCCTAACCCTAACCCCCAGATGTTGCGCCCGGTGCGGCTGGCCCCCCCTGCACCCCCACGCTATGCCACTGGTGATTCTACAATTCAAGGGTCAAATGACCCAGGACTGTCTTCTGCGTACACTACAAATGGGAACTAGAGTCCAGTTCCCACAAGACGCACACTACCTCTGAACGTGGAGACAAGAGCATACGGCCCACTTCCTGCATGCTAGGCATAATTTTATAAACTTCTACGTGATTCCATTGTTCTGTGCCGTCTTTTGTTTGCCTTTTCTCTACAGTATGGAGCCCCAAACTTAGCCCAAAGACATCTCAGTGCTGCTGCTGCTGACCAAACACATTGGAACGATTTGTGATATATTGAACACCATGACCTTGTTTGCTTTCTGTGACCCAAACAAAGAGGACAATCACCTCTAAGGTTTTCTGGGGTCAACCAGCTGACACAATCATCTTGTCTGAGGGAAAATTTAACCACCCAGCAGTAGCCAACACAATTGTAGTCCCATAGGTTGTCACACATCACAGAAAGTTAGGCTGCCTACCCATATTAGACTGATGCTACCAAGTGGCCAAGGACCCCCTTTGTGCTAGATTGTGTGTGTGTGTGTGTGTGTGTGTGTGTGTGTGTGTAGGATTGGGCGGAGGGGTCCCCCCCCACTAATCTCTCCTGGCTCAGCTGGCCTCCTGTTGGCTGCTGTAACTTTTTCATTTCAAAGTTCCTAAGTTTATTGTTCAAGATCTAGCCAAAGGCCATGACAAACTTGTAGCTGTAGTTGTATTTGTAAAATAATACAGAACATACGTCCCTAATATAAGCCAACAAGCTGCAGAAACTGAAGGTGGGCACATTACTGTCAAGGAGATGTAACTCAGTAACCTTTAGAAGACATCTGAAAGCAGCCTGAAGGTTGTTTAATGTTTAATTATGTTTTTATATATGTTGGAAGCTGCCCAGAGTGGCAAATAAATGATAAATAATAATAATAACTACCACCACCACCACTACTACTACTATAACTGCCATGGCTGCTCCCTCAAAGGATCCCAGGAATGGACACTGCCTATCTTAGAAAGCAGCAGAATTGTCTTCTTGTTCGGGCAAGTGAGAAATTCTCATGCAGAGGACAGACAAGATCCCTTCTGAGCACTTTTTGCTAAGGGAATTTCTCTCTTTGCACTCCCCTCCTTTGACCAGAGGATGGCAGTGGTGAGCTGCTAAATTAGAGTCAGCCAAAACTGACAATTACATTGGTACCTCAGTCAAAACAAAAAAAATTCCTTCCAGTAGCACCTTAAAGACCAACTAAGTTTACAGACACTTCAGGTTACAGACTCAGCTAACCCAGAAGTAGTACCTCAGGTTAAGAATTTTGCTTCAGGATAAGAACAGAAATAGCGTGGCCGCAGCGGGAGCCCCATTAGCTAAAGTGGTGCTTCAGGTTAAGAACAGTTTCAGGTTAAGAACGGACCTCCGGAACGAATTAAGTTCTTAACCCGAGGTACCACTGTATAGGTTCTCTCCTCCTTTTCCCCCATTTTAGCTTACATTCACTCCATTTCTGCATCAGCAATTAACACACGTGTTTTTGTAAGAAGTTTCTCCCAACATAGCACACGTTTGTACATTATTTTCACTCAACAGACACATTTATGGCACATAATTTTTGGCTGGACGATTTGCAACTTTGAAATTGATGGAGAAGTGTAAATCTTGAAGGAGAGCTCTGTTTCTGTTTGCATATTGGTTCACAAATTACAAATTGGAAAGGTTTGTGTTCGAATCAAACTGAAATTATTTCTCCCATCAGGCTTACCTTTCATGCACCTCAGGTCCCATGAGCTGCTCTCAGTGCTAGTTTTTAGATTTGGGGGAGTTAGTCTAGCTGTATCTGGCAAAAACACATTTGGAATGACCTTCTGCTTGAAATGCACCAGGTTGGTGGGGCACCTGTAGTCTTCCCAAATGTTGCTGGTCTACAACTCCCATCACCTCTGACCATTAGTCCTGCTGGCTGGGGCTGATGGGAGTTGAAGTCCAGCAAAACCTGGAGGGCCATATATCCCTAGCTCCCCAAACACGTAATGACCAATCATTGCCGGCCTTTGAATTGACTCTAAGGTCTTATTGGTTTGCAAAGCCCTCCTCTTCAATTAGAATTTTCTTGCAGCACTGTCTATATAATGTTTCTGCCTTTTAGGACTCTTTTATTTAATTTTATGGCAATCCGCAAACATTTTAAATAAACAAACTTCCCTGGAACACTCCATGCCATATCAGGCAGGCACTTCAGTTGCACTGTTTTCAATGTGCGCTAAAAAAAATTTTTTTTGTTTGTTCAGGAGACCCTACCCAGACAAGGAATCTCATTTTATATTGGTTTATTAAATGAAAACATATTGGAAAGGAGGTGGGAGAGAACATTACATTGCAATTAGAACCACACCAAATCCAGAGAAGAGACCCAGCAAAGCAGCAACAGAACACCGCAGCGGCAAAACGTTATCCGGCAAATCATCATGGCACCGAGAGCAGATTTGTAAACAGCCTGGTCGCCTTTGGTGAGCGAGATATGCTTCCAGGCGACCAGGAGGGTGGGGGGGGGGGGGAAGCTGCAATAAACCTAGTGGATGAGTGGAAGTTCACAGCTTGTTTTTTGTTTTTGTTTTCCAAAATGCTCAGTGTGCCACACAACAGCTCGGTGGCCAGGTGGGTTAGAATTTGGGACAGAAAAGGCTGGTTACTCTGCTTGGGAGGCTGGATTTCCCTCGTTTCCTTTACCTCAGCCTGCCCTTCACCACCACGTCTCCCTTGATTTCATAGTGCAGGTTCTTCCAGCCCAGAGCGCATCGGGGCAGCTGCAGATCCTGGTAGGCCGCCCGCATCTTGTGAGGAGACAGGAGGAAATCCCACATGTAGACGTCCGTCAGTTCTCCAGAGAAGGAGTTGTAGGAGTCATAGGTGCCCCCAAAGCGGTCTTGCTCTTGGCCCAACAGGATGAAGGCCCCGGAGCTAACCACGTAGCCTTTTTTCAAGCCTTTGCGTGGCCAAGGCTTGCCGTTCATCCAGAACTCAGCGATGCCGGTGGCCGATTCCCACCCGAAACAGACGTGCTCCCAGTCTAGGGTGTCCTCTGGGACTTTGAAGGACAGGTACTCTCCACCAATGTACACCCGGTATTCTCCCCGCTTGGGCTTGAAGATCAGGATTTCGTTGTCCTCAGACTCAGTGGCGTAGGAGAAGAGGCCATAGGGCCGAGTCAAGTCCGTGTAGGACCTCAGGCAGACGGTGAGGTTCTGCAGCGGCTCCTTGGGCAGAGGCTTGAGGATGATGTAGGCCTCACTAGGCTCCGTGCGGAAGACAAAGACTTTTCTGGTTAGGTCTGTGAGGAGACAAGGAAAGAGAGAGACACAGGGGAGAAAGGTTGGGACCATTTCCTCTCTGACAAGGCTCCTGAGCTTTCCCCAGCAGCATCGTTGAAAGGGGTGGGTTCTAATGCACGAAGGAAGTAAATACCGTATTTTTTGCTCTATAAGACTCACTTTTTCCCTCCTAAAAAGTAAGGGGAAATGTGTGTGCATCTTATGGAGCGAATGTAGGCTGTGCAGCTATCCCAGAAGCCAGAACAGCAAGAGGGATTGCTGCTTTCACTGCGTAGCGATCCCTCTTGCTGTTCTGGCTTCTGAGATTCAGAATATTTTTTTTCTTGTTTTCCTCCTCCAAAAACTAGGTGCGTCTTGTGGTCTGGTGTGTCTTATAGAGCGAAAAATACGGTAAATAAATAAATTAATAATAATAATAATAATAATAATAATAATAATAATAATAGCGCTGTCCATCTGATTGATTTGCCCTGCCACTCTAGGCAGCTTCCCACAGAATATAAAAACACAGTAAAACATCAAACATTTCCCCTAAACAGGGCCGCCTTCAGACGTCTTCTGAATGTCATATAGTTGTTTATATCCTTGCCATTTGATGAGAGGGCGTTCCACAGGGAGGGTCCCACTATCTAGAAGACCTCCATAGATTTTACCAGGTTCTCCACACACGATTACAAATCCAATTGTGGCTCCTGGTGAGCTGTGATTTAAGGTGAAGCATGCAGGCCGATATGTGGCACAAACAAACATAGAATTGTAGGTTGGAAGAGACCCTGAGGGTGATCTAGTTCAACATCCTACAATGCAGGAACCACAGCTAAAGAACCCTTGAAAGGTGATCACCCCACCTCCAACGAACGAGAGCCCAAAACCTTACCAGGTTATCTATTCCACAGCTGAACAGATAAACAAAAAATCTGAGCAGTTTTTAGAGTCTGTTGTAGTCATATTGTGTGTATCTGCCGCTTCCCCCCATTGATTCATGGCATTTGCTTAACAAGATTTATATACCACTTACCAAATATATAAATAAATATAAATATATATAAATAGAAAAATACCAATAAAAAGCAAATTTTAAAAACAGACATAATAAAGCTGTCACTATTATAATTATGATAATTAGTATCACAATATTATTCATGAAAACGGCTACAATTGGAATGGTTTCATTACTATCATCATCATCATACTCAAAGTAAAGCGATTCATGGACATGACTAACTTTGGTCCATTAATTTCAGTGGGTCTACTCTGAGTAGGACTAATGTTGGCTACAAGCCCATCTTCATCATAATTTTAATTGTCAGAAGGAGATGTCATAAGATGACCACAAAGGATAAGCTGAATAAGCTACTAACCTTCCTGGGCAGCAGCCTCTGACAAACCTGCAAGGATGAGGAGACAGACCCAGCGGGAGTCCATCTTCAGGGCTATCCAATAATGGGATTTTAGAAAAAGTGCAAGCAGAACCTGATCGCGGGAGGGAGAAGCTGCAGCCTCTGCAATCATCAGTGACCGCCTGCAAATCGCAGAAACTTTGAGGGCCATGTCTAAATTTATCCCTGCACTGAGACAGGCGGAAGAAAACAGCCCGCCAAAGGCTGAGTCTGCAATTGAGCAACCCCTTCTCAGCTTCCAGAAGTTGCAGAAGAGAGGCGGGAGGCTGCTTGACTCCTTAAGAAGGAAAGAAATAGCTCAGCTGCTGGATCAGGCCAAAGGCTACCCATCTAGCATAACCCTCATAAAACCATTGAATTGTAGAGTTGGAAGGGATCCCGAGGATCATCTAGTCCAACCCCCTGCAATGCAGGCATATGCAAATGCCCCATACAGGGATCAAACCTGCAACCTTGGCATCATCAGCACCACACTCTAACCAACTGGGATATCCAGGTTGCATTCCTCCAATGAAAATAGGGACGACCTATTCAACAACAACAACAACAATTTTATTATTTACACCCCACCCAATATTTGGGCCAATATGGTATATACATATACCCTCCAACATTATGAAAATAGGCATGGCCTCTTCTTCTTCTTCTTCCACCACCCATTTGACTGAATTGCCCCAGTCACTCTGGGTGGCTTCCAACATATATAGAAACAAAACAAAGCTTTAAACATTAAAAAAAAAACACCTTCCCCATACAAGGCTGCCTTTAGAAGTTGTATAGGTTGTATAGGTAAAGGTTGTATAGTTACTTATCTCCTTGGCTCAGAGGTTGGATAACTCCATACCCTCCAACATTTCTCCAGTGAATATAGGGATGTCCTAAGGAAAAGTGGGACATTCCGGGCTCAAATAAGAAACCAGGACGGCTTCTGTAAATCCAGGACTGTCCCTGGAAAATAGGGGCACTTGGAGGGTCTGCCTTCCCACTCTATAGTTCTATGATAGTTTGAAAACACCCCATTCTATGATCTAGTGGGAGAGAAGTGTCCCCTTAGCTATAGTAAGCCTAGCCCACAGAAGCACACCAAGCTGCTTCTCTTTCCAGGCTTTTAGGAGGCTGGCGATATTAATTTTGCAAAGCTTTTGCAGGGGCTGGCTAATTGCTGATGCTATCAACCTGTTCTCCCTGGCTTTGATTGGCTTTTGATTAGTGGTTTTAATTGGATGTTTTAATGGGGCTCCTTGATTGTAACTTGCTCCCTCCCAGCAATTGGCTTTGGGGAACCTTGTCAAGGTAAAGTAGAAAAGGGAGAAATTAAGTGAGGAATTAAGTTAATAAGGAAAAGGCAGCCACTTTATCCTCTGCACAGAGTTAGTTCCACAACCACCATGCTAGGGCCCTGAAAGGCCCAACTGAACTCGAGAGCTGAGGGCAGCAGCTACTGTTTTGGGGTCACAAAGGTCTGGGAGATGTTTTTCATCCCAGGGGGTCCCTTCTTTTCTGGCCCCCCTTTCGGAATCTGATGGGTGAGGCAAAAGTGGGCAGAGCAACAATTGCAAATTTTGTGGTGTTTTCTGTACAATAGGCTAAAGATTTCCCCCTCCAGATCAACAAATGGCGTTATAAGAGTTCAAGGACAAAGTCCAGCCAGGCAGAAACACCCAAGAGAGCCAGGAAACAATGTTGTTGTGGCAATGAGATGGCTTTAGAAGATGATGGATTCAGGTTATCAGTGGCCACTAGCCATGATAAAGGTAAAGGGACCCCTGACCATTAGGTCCAGTCGTGACCGACTCTGGGGTTGTGGCGCTCATCTCGCTTTATTGGTTGAGGGAGCCAGCGTACAGCTTCCGGGTCATGTGGCCAGCATGACTAAGCCGCTTCTGGCGAACCAAAGCAGTGCATGGAAACACCATTTACCTTCCCGCCAGAGCGATACCTATTTATCTACTGATGTGCTTTCAAACTGCTAGGTTGGCAGGAGCAGGGACTGAGCAACGGGAGCTAACCCCATCGCTGGGATTCGAACCGTCGACCTTCTGATTGGCAAGTCCTAGGCTCTGTGGTTTAACCCACAGCGCCACCCACGTCCCACACTAGTGAAGCTCTAACTCCGCTGTCAGAGGCAGAGATGTGTCTTTGAATACCAGTCTCTGTGAATCACAAGTGGGGAGAGTTGCTGTTGTATCCAGTCCTATTTGTGGACTTCCCAGGGTTCTGGCCACCAAGAAGAGCTGATCTGATGTTCTTGGATGTCTCCAGCTGTTCAAGGAAGCTATTTTTGCCCAGACACAGAGATGTTTCTTTTGTGTGTGTGTTGGGGGGGGGGGACCACAGAATTCAGCTCGCCTTCCTTCTTTCTTGCAGGAGTTGCAGGGTCACACAGACCACTGCTGTGGTGGTGTGTGTGATTCACCCACATCACGGCCAAAAAGAGCAAGGGATGACCCAGAAAGCTGACCATCTCAGATTTCTCCACCTCCTCAAAGGGAGATGAGATGGCTAAATGAATTTGCTCCAGCATTTCACAGATAGAAACAGAAACACTATCACCTTCTTGTGACCATGGATGGAAGGGTGGGGGTGGGGAGGAATTTGACCCAGTTCACATTGAAAGGCAAACCCATCTCAAACTACAGCAAGTTTGGGATGTTGCTTCTGTGCCAGTTATCATGGGCTGAGCTTTAAATAAGGCTGCAGCTCAGCCTGGGACCCATCTGCACTACAGCCGTACCTTGGTTCTCAAACAGAATGCATTCTGGGAGTCCATTCGACTTCCGGAACTGTTCAAAAACCAAGACATGGATACTGATTGGCTGCAGGAGTGTCCTGCAACCTATCAGAAGCCGCGGAAGCCACGCTGGATGTTCAGCTTCTGGAAATCGTTTGAAAACCGGAAATCTCACTTCTACTTTTTGATCGTTCGGGAGCCGAAACATACGAGTTCCAAGGCGTTCAGCAACCAAGGTACGACTGTATATGTATATGATTGTTCCACTTTGAACAATCATGGCTTCCCTGAAAGAATCCTGGGAGTTGTAGTTTGTTAAGGGTTCAGGGCAAAGGTAGCCCTGTTTTGAGGCAAAATGGGAAGTACGGTAGCTGATCTGCATAAGTGCTGCCTGCTCCTGCTCCCCATCCCCCCATTTAAGCTTCACTTACTGGGCTCACTTGGGTTCTGGTGCAATTGTGCAAGGCCTCTGCAGGCCTCCACGTGATTTTGTGGGGCTCTTGTGTGAGACCTCACCGGAAGCTGCCACTTCTCCTTGCTTCTCTGGCGACGGGCTGTGTGCCCAGGGAGCACACCTTCGGAAGCGGCCTTTGGATTCTGCCGCCTGAGGCAGCTGCCTCAGTCTGCCTCATGGATGCACCGGCCCTGGTGCAAAGAGGAGGCCCCTATTTCCCGCACAGAGCGACAATTGGCTGAGCCATGACTGTTTAAAGTGTTCTGATGCTGCTTTAAAAGTATAGTGCAGGTGGGGCCTGGCCTACCTATGAGTTGGCCAGAGCTGGTGCACAGTTTCAGCTTCCCTCATTACTCCTCTTTCCTTTTGCAGAGAACAACGGCGCTTTTCGCCCCAAGCCCCTCCGCATGCGTGCATCTTCTAGACGAGGCCTGGGATGCCATCCTCCTAATCGGAATAAATGAGGGCTGTTTAGAGCCCTCTGCTGCTTGATTTAAGGCTCTACATTTCCTCCGACCCCCCTCCCCCTCTAATAGCCTGGGGAACGTCTCCAAAGTTATTAACTTTCCTCCCTAATTTGGAAGCACAGGGGAAGCGTATGGCTCCCATTGCCCATCAATGCTCCCTTGGGGAGCTTTAATCGCCCCGGTGACAGGAGGGGATGGATTGGAGAGCTGTAATGAGCGTCCCTTTGGAGAAGGGATGGGGCTCACTGGTAGAATGTGCTTGCATGGGGGGTGGGGGTCTCCACTGTGGGTAGAAATGCCCTCGGGTTGTGTGGCTGCGTTTTCCAAGTAGCTCACGAGCTTGTTAGAGAACAGCCGGGCTTGCATCATCGCGAGACCCTCTCTAGGAGATGAATTGCATGCGCTGGCAAATTACGGGGCCATCGTAAACACAGCAGAAAGATCAGCTGGGGAAGAATAGGCAGAGCAGTGTTCATTGCCACCCCATGGAAAATGGAGAAGGTTGATTTCTATTAGAGTGCAGGGGCAGAGAAGCCTTTTCTCAGCCAGGATGGAGGAGGCGCCCTCCTGCAAAGGCAACCAATTGGGGGCCATGTGCTGCTGGTGGGTGTGGCCAGAGGTAAAAAGTGGGCGGAGTAACATACCCGACTCTTGCACATAATTCAGAGGTACACACACACACACACACACCCTCTCTGCCCAGGCAAGTAAGAGAATACCAGAAGGTGAGCATTCTGGATCAGGTCATTATATTGTTATAAGTTCAGGGGTGTGAGACTCCCCTAAAATCCTGGATCTAGTAAAGGTTTAGAATTTAATCAAGCTTCCTGAACCCCTGGATCCAGCAAGGATGAAGATATAAGTCAGGCCAGCTTCCTCAGGCGATCTCCTGGGAGATGGGCCATTAAAGGAGAACAAAGGGAAGGTCATTAACAAATGGAAGACTCAGGCAACTGAGGTGTGGGGCGCCTCTCTGAGCTCTGAGATAGTTAGCAGAAACAAAGCAGAGTGGGGTTTTAGGACTGCAGTTGGGGTCTGGAGTGGGGGGAGAATGGTTACAGGCTGTGAAAGTCAGCAAGCTTCAGAGAGTGGGTGCCATGGCTGGTGCCTGTTTGAATCCAGGGCTGTGGCTATGGCAGAAGAAAGGAACCACTCGCGGGGTGAATGCTGTGAGCCCCTCCATCGTAGGCTCAGGTTGTATATTTGTGTAAAAACACCATATATCCTAAAGATACCACAACCTCATTTCCAAAGGAACCCTCAGCAAGTGTCTGGAAAGCCTGGAATTTCACACCGCTCAGAGATTGGGACAGCATGCAGCAATATTAAGGAAGGCTGCTCTCAGAAAAATGTGTGTATGAGGAAAAATTTCATACTGAAATGTATGTATGTGGAGAAATTAGCACCAAAATGCTGAATTTTCATAATGGATTGTTATTGTTATTATTATTGGTCAAGCTGATCTGGAAATGTGGAGAACCAAGCTGAAGATTGGCAAAATGAGAAACCGGGACCACATTTACACCAGACATTTAAAGCAGCACGATACAGTGGTACCTCGGCTTAAGAACTTAATTTGTTCTGGAGGTCCGTTCTTAACCTGAAACTGTTCTTAACCTGAGGTACCACTTTAGCTAATGGGGCCTCCCACTGCCGCTGCGCCGGCGCCACCCGATTTCTGTTCTCATCCTGAAGCAACGTTCTTAACCCGAGGTACTATTTCTTGGTTAGTGGAGTCTGTAACCTGAAGCGTCTGTAACCTGAAGCGCCTGTAACCCGAGGTACCACTGTACTTAGAACACTCACGGCTTCCCCCAAAGGATTCTGGGAGTTATAGTTTGTCAATAGTGCAGAGAGGAGACCCCTATCGCCCCCACCCACCCAGAGTTACAATTCCAAGAGTTACCTTTGAAGAACCATTGGCTGTTAAACGACTCTGGGAATTGTAGCACTGGGAGGGCAATAGTGGTCCTGTAACTACTCTCAGCATCCTCAACAAACTACACTTCCCAGAATCCTTTTTTTTTGGAGGGGGAAGCAATGGTGGTTTTTAAAGTGTCATCACAGTGCTTTAAATCTATTGTGGAAACGTCGCCGGGGAGAAACCGGAATTGACTGATTTGCCTGTCCCTGGTGATTATGGGATGGCAACAATGAGGCGGATAGAGAAATAAATCCAGTGCAGCCAAATCTCTTCCCTGGCTTTGACAATTCTGTCCCTACCAGCCACCCACCAACCCACCGGTTCTCTGTTGCCGAAGTTTCCCCTCCTCTCCCTGCTCCCTGGTTTGATTGCTGGCACATCTCATAACCATTTGCTATTTCACGGCCGACAGGGCAGCTGACAAGTTATTAAAAGAGGAAGGCATGTCATCCACCAGTTCGGGCTTCCTCGTCGCCTGCCCTTTTCAGTTAACTGTCATTAAACGTCGCTTCAGTCGCCGGGAAGAGGAAGTGACACATGGGGGATATTGGCCATAATCCTCTGCCGGCTCAGCCTGTGACATGACGTTTATCTTCCCTCCTCAGCGAGAGAGTGAATCTTCTCTCCCCCTTCTCCTCTTTCTCTTCATTTGCCGAGATAAACGGCTGAGCGGTACTCACTCCCTGCTGCGGCCACCTCAATTCCTCCTTTAACGAATACGATTCCGAAGGTAATCTGGACCAGAGTTGGGCCAGGTTTATTTTGAAGGAGTTTTTTTTTAATTATTACCAAGGATAAAGAGCTATAACAAATATAGCAACATCATCAATGCAGGAGGAGGCCTTTTTCTTATTTCTTTATTAACTTTATTGCAAAACAATTTACATATAACAACACAAGCAAAGACAATATCTCAGTGACAACTAAACATTAACTAACAACACATCGTCTGACATCACACACACTTTTGACTTCTGATTCACCTCATTGTGCTTTCTACATATTTTTAACCATTACACATTTCTTGTTATATCTGTTACATATCCAGAAATTTTTCTACATTTATAGTTTTCCTTAATATTCAAGATTCAATCTAGATTCCTGTCATGAATATTGTTTTAGATATTCTTTAAATGTTATCCATTCTTCACACACTTTCTGGTTTGAGTTTCCTCTTCTCCCAGTCATTTTCGCAAGTTCCAAGTATTCTCTCATCTTCACCTGCCAGTCAAGCTTTGTAGGGAGGAGGGCTTTTTTCAGCCGGAGGGCCGCATTTCCTACAGGGAAATATTCCAGGGGCCACAAGTGAGCGGGGACAGAGGTGAAAGTGGGCAGAGCAATCAGAGAATCATAGAAATGTACAGCTGCGGTATAGCTGAGTTACAACCTTGAGGCATGGTTCAACAATATCTGGGATGTGACTATTTCAGAGCAACTAACTGGGCTTAGAGGGACGTGGGTGGCTCTGTGGGTTAAACCACAGAGCCTAGGACTTGTCGATCAGAAGGTCAGCGGTTTGAATCCCTGCGACGGGGTGAGCTCCCGTTGTTCGGTCCCAGGTCCTGCCCACCACACAGTGCAAGTAGATAAATAGGTACCGCTCTTGTGGGAAGGTAAATGGCGTTTTCGTGCACTGCTCTGGTTCACCAAAAGTGGCTCAGTCATGCTGGCCATATGACCCGGAAGCTGTACGCTGGCTCCCTCGGCCAAGAAAGCAAGATGAGCGCCACAACCCCAGAGTCGGCCACGACTGGACGTAATGGTCAGGGGTCCCTTTACCTTTAACTGGGCTTAGAAGGGTTACCAAAGGTGTTATAAAGAGAGACACACCTTTGATGAAACCTCCCATTCTTTTAATATGTAAGATAGCAAATTTCTCCCACCAATTTCACAAATGTCTGTGGAGAGCCTACATGGACCATTAATGCTTTGAGATTATGTAAAACGAGGCTATAAATTCAATGCTTTATTTATTTGTTTTGCAGAGACTGTATTAAATTTTCTTTAATCAATAATTTTTTTTGGAACAAAATGAACTGTGGAGCTGGAAGGGTCCCCACAGGGTCATTTAGTTCAACCCTCTGCAATGCAGAAGGTAACAATTAGTGGCAGAAAAGGGGTGTGGCCTATGGAGACACCCAAGGGCCAGACAAAGAGGGCCGGGGGGCCGCCTTCAGATCCTGGGCTGAGTCTGCCCATCCTTTCTGGAGCATTTCACAGATGGAAATGGGGATATGCTTCTGTCATGTCAGTCTTTCCTGCCACAGCATGTTCCTTTGAGATACCCAACTTCTCTTGTCCGCCGCAGCGGAGAGGTCAGCCTTCTCTCTCACCGAGCCTGAATATGGAAGCTGAGAGGCTTGCTGCCTAAGCAGGGGAGCTGGGCCATTCTGACAGCAGTTAACATGTTGACAGCCCCATCACTCAGCTTCCCAGAGATGTTAAGCTCTGAGGGAACACAGTGTGCATATGAATGCAGACATTAGCAAAAAATAACATCCGCAAATGGCATTATTTTAGGAGAAACGGCTTTGCACAAATGTATTTATTGGGCAAAATGGCATTCTGACATGTGTATATTGGGAGAGAGTCCTACTCAAATGCTGATGATTAAGGAACAAAAGACCTCCCTAGCTGCTGAGCTTGTCACCCACCAAGCCATAGATAGCCAGCACATAGACAGGGAAGTTCAAACTGAGTCTTGTGACCAGCGCGTAGCCCTGAGCTTGAGCCTTTATTGCAGCCAGTGGGTCACCAGGAGCTGTCCTTAGTGCTGCAGACACTGGCCCACCTTGCTGCATTCCTCCGCCATCTGCCTCACTGTCATGCAAGGGACGCACTGGATCATTGCATTATCAACTTGTCAAAATACCTCTCAGCTGTCGCAATATGGGAAGCAGGAGGCCGTGCGCCGCAATGCACCTTGCTGTTCACGTGCACACATGGATTAATGTGCATATGCTCATATGTGGCAGGTGCCCCCATTCCATACCTGTCCACACTTTCACTTCTCGGAAGCCTGGGGGGGGAGGGGAGCCCTGGAGAAGGATGATGCCAGCAACTCACACTGGCCAGAAAACATTTCCACAACCTTTGAAAGGCTAGGAAGTCGATTGTGGGATCACTTTGCAAGGATCCCTGTCATAATGTTGAGAGTGCAAAGGTAGTTGTCAGGGACTGTGCTGAGGAGGACAGCACGGAGGAGGGCTTGTGGGAGCCTCCGTCTCCCCCTGATCCGGATCCAGAATCTTCCCAGGAGCAGGAGGACAGTATAGATTTGGAATAGTGGTTTGCAGAGGGGCATAGTTCAGAAGGCAGAAGCTGGGAAATACTGGGGAACAGCTAGCAGAAAAACACTGGGAGAGAGAGGGTTAACAGATTCACAGTCTCTGGAAAGCATTCCTCCGCTCTCCCCATGGTCAAGAAGAGCTCAGAAAGTGGCAGAGCAGAAAGCATGCAAAACACAGAGGGAACAAGCTCAGATTACAAGACGTAGAAGTGATGTAGATCAATAGGGACATAAGGGGGTGGAATCCTTAATTGGGAGCACCGCCATTCTAGGAGATGGGTTCTTTGTTTACCCACTGTAATTATTAAAGTTTCTAACTGGTAAGAAGACTTCTTTCTCTTTGTTCTGCTTATCTACTGTCATGGGGGGAGGAAGCCAATTCCCTGAAACCTGACAGCAGTTGGTCAAAGGAACCCATTGGAACCTTTAATGTGATCCCGTAAGTGCAGGAAGAGAGCCTGCTTGGCTCAGGTCCAGCGAGTCTGTCTTTCACCTTCCTACAGTGACCAATCAGGAGTAGTTAATGTGCACAATAACAAAAAGGGAATTGTGCACATTTCCCAGTCAGTATGCCTAATCCCCAGCAAGCTTTGAGGACTGTGCATCTCTTGGCTGAATTCTGTACACTCCCCAGCTATTATGCATGATCTCCAACAGGTCTTGAGAAATGTGCATATTGTTTATTTATTTATTTATTACCACCCCTTTGTGTTTTGTTTTGTTTTATTTTATTTTACTTATTTCTACCCTTATTTGTATACCAGCCTTCAGCCAACGTCCACAGGGAAGTTTACAACATAAAAATACAATTCTGTGCATTCTGCAGGCAATATGCACATTCTCCATTCGGTATGCAGAGTCTCCAAGAAACATGCTTTCCCTCTATTCCTTAACCACAACTTATCATTTCCAAATTGGGTGGAGGCTGCTTTGAGCGGAAAATGCATCAAACAACAGTAATTCTCAGGATACCTATAGATTGTGGCAAATTCCATTTCACCCATGCCACAATAGAAAGTATTTCAGAGGAGTTCTGGTTTGTTCGCAACATTGCCACAAACTGGTGGGGCGGGGGGGGGGAAGCCTTCAGCAAAAGAACAGGGTCTCCCAATTGTTCTGTTTCCCCTCCCTGTGTCCAGGCCTTCTCAACTCCACTGCTGTTGCTTTCTTGTGCTGATGGACCTTTGATCTAGTTTGGAGATACTAGAATCAAATATCCTCAACCTGCCGCCCTTCTCACTTGGCTCCTCTTTGTGGCTGACCTTGTCCCCTCTCTCCCCAAATGCTGACACATTAAGCCTGGGAGAAAGCTCTCCAAAACAGACTAGGCCTCAGTGCTATTTTCCTAAAAATTGAGGTGCCGGAACTCACCATGAACGCCTCCCTTGTTCTCTTATAACGGCAATGGCGCCCACCTGAGAGGTGCCGGAACTGAGTTCCAGTGAGTTCCGGCTGGGGGGAAAAAAGCCCTCACAGGTCTTATTTAGTTTTTATTATTACATTTTTATCCTCTAAGGAATACGGCTCCCTACAAAAATCCTGCAAGACAGGTTGGGCTGAGAGCTAGTGACTGACCCAAGGTCACCCAGTGGGCTCCATGGCCAAATGTGTGTATATTTTAATGTGTTATACATTTGATGTTAGCTGCTCTGAGCCCGGTTTTGGCTGGGGAGGGCAGGGTACAATTATTATTATTATTATTATTATTATTATTATTATTATTATCATTATCATTAAAGTATGCCTTTTACAGTCGTACCTTGGGTTACAGATGCTTCAGGTTACAGACTCTGCTAACCCATAAATAGTATAGTACCTCGGGTTAAGAACTTTACCTCAGGATGAGAACAGAAATCGTGCTGCAGCAGGAGGCCCCATTAGCTAAAGTGGTACCTCAGGTTAAGAACAGTTTCAGGTTAAGAACAGACCTCCAGAACGAATTAAGTTCTTAACCCGATGTACCACTGTACGTATGCTCTAAAAGCAGCAAACTAAATGTTAGTTTGATAAGGAGGTAAGTATTGCCTGTATTTCAATCTTTCCCAAAGGTTTCCAGTGTGTGTGTGTGTGTGTGTGTGTGTGTGTGAAGTAAATGGTGATAAACATCCCCCCCGGGCCATTTTTGAACATGTTACATCTATAGAATTGATTCTCACAAACATGAAAACCACGCTGTTCTGCCTTGGTTAGACCCCGCCTGGAGTATTGTGCGCAGTTCTGAGCATCACAATTTAAGAAGCATATTGGCAAGCTGGAATATATGCAGAGGAGGGTGACCAGGATGATCAAGGGTTTGGAAACCAAGCTTTGTGGGGAGCAGTTGAGGGAATTGGGTATGTTTAGCCAAGTAAAGAGGAGACGGAGAAGAGCAATATGAAAGCCACCTTCAAATATCTAAAGGGCTGTCACGTGGAAGATGGAGCAAGATGGTTTTCTCCTGCTCCAGAAGCCAGGACCCAAGCCAATGGCTTTGTTACAAGAAAGGAGATTCTGACTAAACATCAGGAAGAAGGTTCTGGTGGCAAGAGCTGTTCAGCTGTAGAATGGACTACCTCAGATGGTGGTGGGCTCTTCTTCATTGCAGGCTTTAAAGCAGAGGTTCGAAGGCCAGCTGCCATGGATGCTCCAACTGAGATTCCTGCATTTCAGGAATGACCCTCAGGATCCCTTCCAACTCTATGATTCCATGTTTCTCAATGTTCCTGTGCTATGTTCCTCGGAATCTCAGGTAAGCTGGACTGTGGAAGACCCTGCTTTTCAGGAGGTCTTGGAGAGTTGCTTTGAGAAGAACTCAGAGATGGAGAGTTACTCCATATTAGCCTTGGAATAAAAGAATCCACTGACCAGCAGCCAAGCAGAAGGTTCCAGGTTCAACCCCCAACATCTCTAGGTGTCAGGCGGCAGAGGAACCAACCCCCACGGCAGGTTGCCAGGAATGGACAAGACAAGGAAAAGTCCTTACCATCTGCTTTTTATTCAATATTCACAGAGAGAGGCTTGAGAATGCAGCCTGTTGGAATAATGGCGTGGTCCTGAGTGAGTGTCCACCCCCTCCATCTCTCCCCCTCCCTCATGCGTCATTGCTTTGGGTGCTGAAAAGTGCCCTCTGCCTTTCAGCTCTTTGCTCTCCTACTTTCATTGCTCTCTGGGTTCTGGGGGAGGGGGGGTCTGGAATGCTTTCTAAAGACACTGAGTGCATCATCTGTCACTCTTCTTCTTCATCGTCTTCCTCCTCCTCCTCCTCCTCCTCCTCTCCCATTATTTCCCAGCTTTCCCCCTCATCTGCCTCTGAGCTGTGACCTCCCTCAAACCTCTGCTGTAATTCTGAACTGTCTTCTTCTTTGGAAGGGTCAGGCTGGGGAGGTGGTCTCCAGCATTCCTCCTCTAACCAGTCCCTGACACTAGGTAGGGCTGATAAAGACCCCTGCCTGAAACCCTGGACAGCCACTATCATTCAGTGTGAATCAGGGGCGTGTACCCTTTTTTGCACCCATGTGGGCAGGTAGTTGGAGACAGCACAGGTGTTGAGCGTAGATGATGCCACACATAGGCAGACACAATCGGTTGGCCACTATGGCTAGAGGGAGCCTTTGGCCTGATCCAGCTGGACTCAGTTCCTGTCCACTGTCCATTCTGGGTGGGGCTGATGGGAGTCTTCATCTTTACAAACTCTTTTTTTTTGGCCTTGTTCCTTCTAAGCCAGGCATGTCCAAAGTCTGTTTTGGGGGCCTAATCCGGCCCACTGGTTGGTTTAATCTGGCCCCTGTGGTATCTTATTTCCTGGGGTAAAATCTTATAAAAAAACCCTCAACAACTTCAACCCTCATGGCCCTTCACTTCATCAAATCTGGCCCTCTTTGAAAAAAAGTTTGGACTAAGCAAAAGTACACACTCAGGATCACTTAATGCAGATTAGCTCTGCCTCCACTGCCCAGAGAGCCTTAGCATGGCCTTCCACATTTTAGACACATCAGGGCATCTGGAATCCTAGCACAGTGGTACCTTGGCTTACGAACTTAATCCGTTCCGGAAGTCCATTCTTAAACCGAAACCATTCTTAAACCGAGATGTGCTTTTCCTAATGAGGCCACCTGCTGCCGGTGCCCTTCCTCCGTTTGGTTTCTGTTCTTAGACCGAGGTAAAGTTTGCAAACCAGGACACTATTTCTGGTTTTGTGGAGTTTGTAAACCGAATCGTACTTAAACAGGACTGTTCTTAAACCGAGGTACCACTGTAAATAAATGCCCGCCCTGCAAGTCTGGAGATGTCAGCCTATCTCCATCTCAGTATATGTTCTTCAGCGCTCATCCCAGCCAGCAGAGGGCAGTCTGAATCCAAGAATGCCGACATCCGGGAAGAGCATTTTCCTCTGCCCCCGGTTTTGATAAGTGCATTTAATTTGATGTGTATTTAAGTCCCAATGAACAATAGTTAATGAAAGCATGTAAGGAGCAAAGGGTACAGGATGTTTTAGAGCTTGCATTCCAGTTAGAGAGCGTGCGGCGGGATTAATATGCAGCCTTGTAAAATGTTCTGTAGATGGGCAAATCAATCCTTGGTTTAGGAGGACAGCCGTTGTGTATGTGTGCGTGTTTAAAAGGTGATGTGCTGAGAGCTCTGATCAAATAATGGTTCACTAAGTGCACTGTTGTGCCAGGGGAGAAGCCACATGGGGCAAGAGGGTACTTGGGATCAGGAGGGGGGAGGGGGAGAGTGTTGGTCCCGAGGAAAGGATCCACTCCTCCTATTGCTTTCTGTACATTAGAACTGCGGCACAAGTTTGAAAATTTGAAAGGTTGGCCCGAAGACTGTGCCATGGGATGGACGGCTGAGCGACTGGGTGTGTGGGATCAGGCTTGCATTGGAAGCAAGCACCACCCTTCCCGTGTAAATTGCACAAGAGTAAAATAAAGAGTGTGTTGTCAGATGATCAGAAGAGCTCAGTGGCTGGATGAGGCCAGAGGCTCACCTAATAGAGCATCTTGTTCCCAAAGTGAACAACAGGGATCCCAACTTGAATAAAATATGGCGGCAGGGATGGACGGACACACACACACACAGGTATGGCCCTTCCCACACAATTGATCACAAGACGTGGCACATGAACACCATTTGAATGGCAAAGCTCATCAACATTGGGGGGGGGGTCTCCCTGAAATATTTTAGGGAAGGGTGGAAGAGATCTTCGCCCCTGTGGTGGTCTGGCCAACCAGATGCCTCAGTGGGAAATCCACAAGCAGGAACTGGACACAGCAGCAGGTCTCCTCGATTGTGATTCCCAGCTAGCAGTCATTCATAGCCGCATCCTCCATGGGTTTGCCACGTCCTCTTTTAAAGCTATCCAAGCCGGTAACCATCGCTATGTCCTGTGGCAGAGAATTCTGATTTCCTTTTGCCTGTGCAGAATCTTTGGGCATCCAACCCAGTTGGATGGCTCTGACTTCTACTATTAAACACCACAGAAGTGTCTCGGAATAAAACAGGACATCTCATTTTCTCGAGTGAGAACTCGGCAGTTATTTTGAGTGCTGGGATCTGGCGTGATTCTGCGCCGAGATCTTGCCCCCAAAAGTGCTTCCCCCCAAGAAACCACTTTTAGGGGGCCACAATGTTGCATGCCCCCCAAAAGCGCTCCATGATCTCATGTGGGTCACACGACTCGCACAGAGTACAGGCCGGAAGACCTGGGTCCTGGTTTTGGGACTCGAGATGTCGGAGGGCAGAGCTTTTTTTCTGGGGTAATGCAGGGGTACGCATACCCCTAAACATTTTGTGAATCTAACGGGAGAAGAAACTATTTTTTAAAAATTTATTTTAGTTTCTTCTCTAGCATGGTGAATCATCAGTTCCGTTGCTAGCCCCGATGGCGGCCTCATTTCCTGTCACAGTGTTTTCTGAGTCTCAGGCGGAAGCGAGCGTTTAATATGTGAAGCAGTGTGGAATGTGGATGTGTGGTGTTTTACTGATGAAAGTTTCACCTCATTGAGGGGCAGTATTTCAATATGAGTAGGAAAATTACTATTTTTCATCATCACGAGGTAATGCAAGTTCTTTGTACTTTTGTCCATTTACTGTATTTATTTTTCCTGATTTGAACTATAAAATGGTGGTTTTCTTTAGTCAAAATGAGAGTACCCCTAAACATTTTTTAAAGAAAGAAAGCACTGCTGGAAGGTATGGTATTACGAGAGTGGCAGAGAAAACCTTCCATAAATTGAGTTTGTTGTTGCTGTAGAGAAGCTGTAAATTGAACTGGGGACAAGTGCTCCAACGCTGCACTGATGTGTCTCCCCTCCCCAGTTCCAGTCTAAGCATCACAACAAATTTGGGTGAGCATCTTCTGTCCCAAGGCCTGGGAGCAGGAAGAGAGTCTGCCTGCCTTGCAGTCCTACTGCCAGCCTTAATGGAGCGAGCAATTCTGCTACCCGCTAGTAAACAGAAATAGGCCCCAGGGTGCCCTCCTATCGTGCCTTGAGTCAAATGGCCCGTTGGCAGGTGGGGGGGGGGGAGAGTCACATTTCAGCCGGAATCTCTCCAGCAAAACATACTGCATCTTCATGGGGGAGGCGGGAGGAGAAGGAGGGAAGAAGGATCCATTTTTTGCTGCTTCCATGCAGCCTCTCTCTGCCCACAGCTCTGGCACCGATCCCCAGAGATGGAAGAAGAATGATGGTCCCGAGAGGCATTCTGGGAGAGACGCCAGGAGAGAAGGAAGCCAGGGCTTTATTCTCCTGCCGAAGAAGAGGCAATCTGTGTCTTAAGATGAGATGGTTCAATGTGGTATGAGGCAAATATATATTCTCAGGTAGAATGGTCACAGAGTTTCTCTCCCAGGTGGTGGTGGTGGGGGGGAGGAAACGCCCTCCCATCAGATGTCAAGGAGATAAACAACTACCTGACATTTAGAAAACACCTGAAGGAAGCCCTCTTTAGGGAAGTTTTTAATGTGTGGCATTTTAATGTATTTTTAATCTTTGTTGGAAGCTGCCCAGAGTGGCTGTGGAAACCCAGCTGGATGGGCTGGGTACAAATAAATAATAATAATAATAATAATAATAATAATAATAATAATAATAATAATAAAATGGCAGGTTTCTTACCCAAAGTCACTTCCCTCATCTCTCCTTCATTTGCCTATTATTTGGCAGGTTGAATTCACTCTAGAGCATCGGTCTTCAACTGATGGACCAGCACTGGAGCTGAGCGATATATTGGCACATTGTCTGAAAACAGTATGGTGCTAGCCCAGAGATGGATGGAAGGAATGACCCCGACTAAAGAAGAATGGTAAACCAAGTTGGCGGACTATGCCGAAATGGCAAAATTAACCGGGAAGCTCAGAAATCAAGAAGACAAGAACTTAAAAAAAAAAAAGAATGGGAAAAGTTTATGGTTTATTTATGAGACCATTGTATTAGCAGGATTTTAATCACACTTGCCAAAGTAATGGAAAGTTTGGAAGGAAAAAATTTGGACAAGTATTGATATGCAGTTTGTAAATATTATTATTTGGACCCATGGAAGGGATGCGGTGAGGGAGGGGGGGCAGGAGATTCAGAGCAATCTTGATATTTGGATTTTGATTTTTTAAAAAAATGTACGTTTTTTTCTTTATTTTTAAAAATCAAATAAATAAATAATTGAAAATAAATGAAAACAGTATGGTGCTCAGATCGTGATACTGGTTCCAGACATTTTGAGCTGGCAATACATCGTGCCAGCTCAAATTGCCTGCGGATGGCAAAGGCGCAGGCAGGCAGGCAGGCATACAGACAGAGTCTGAGAAAGGTTCTGGGTGAGGGCCTTCTGGGGTTCCATCTCCTTCTTTGTGTGCGCCTTTGAGGAAGCCCCTCCCCCTCTGGCTCACACAAACTGGAGCGGTATGGGGGCTCACTCAGCTGAGGGGGGGGAAGGCTTCCTGCTGAGGAATTTTAACGAAGTGGAAGCTTGGGTTTGGTGATGTATCTCGGTTGCTCCTCCCTCCCCTAAGGTGGGGAGGAAGAAGCAGCCAAGATACATTCCAGATATTGTGATATATCAGTATATCATGGTATTTAGCTGCAGATATATCACGATATTGAAAACCAGATATCGGCCAGGACAACTAGTGGGCTACAGCCTGATCCAAGGTGGGTCCACGTGGCTTGAAAAGGTTGGTTCTACTAGACCCAAATTGAGTCACACAACTTGAAAACTACATGGCATAGGAAATTTTTATTCACACCAGTGAGATAGCCCAGTACAGCGAATTTAATCAAAATCAGAGATGTAGTAGTTTTTTAGTTTTTTTTTTACAATAACAGTGGTTACCCAGACCTTGTTGCTGGTTGCAAAGTGGTCCTCATAACCTTATAAAGTTTCAGGGCTCCCAAGATGTAGGTCTGTCAATGGCTGAAAGGATGTCTGAATAACACACTTGCGGTATATGGCATATGCTTCATTACCCCTGCACAATGTGGCCTCAGAGGCGGAATAGCCCATTTTTGCAGAATTCACGTCGCAGAATCCACCATTTCTGGAAGCAGAATTGGGATTGCCTGACTGCAGAACTTTATTTATTTAGCAAGCTTGGCTACTAGGAAATTCTAAGGAAGTCCTCCACCCTCCAGGCTTTGTTGCAGAGGCAGAAGCAGATACAAAATGATCTGTAGATTAAAGCTCTGTTGATTGTAGTTGGACACCCTCCCCTCCCGAATTTATTGCCTGCCTCATTGGGCAGCCCTTCGGTGACGGATGACCATCCCTAGAACTAAGAAGGGGCACAGAATGCAGTGCAGGACCCCCAGCCCCTCGGATAGCCCCAAGAAGTAGCTGAGATGCTCTTGCAAGCTGCAAGTATGGGTGAGCAAGTTCATCTGCAGCAGCTTGTCCAGGATCAGGGCCACTCCATACGGCGCCCAGAGAAGGTAGAAGAGCCAAGTGACGACCGCGGGCGGGTGCCACCCAGCCCTCTCCCACTTCAGCGCCACCTTGGCCAGAGCGACCCCCACTGGGAGGATGTAGAAAACAGCTATCCAGAAGATGACGTGAGTGAGAGACCACCAGAGCAGCTCAGGAGCCTGTCTCAGTGCACATATTGCTTCCCCGTCTTTCCCCGTGCCGTGGATCACGGCTACGGGGATTGCAAGCAGGAAGCCTGTGACCCAGAGAACGAGAGGCAAGAGGCAGCCAGGAAGGGCGGCCTTGGGCGTTGGACACACAGAGGCAGCCACCAAGAGCCCCTGGGCAAACTGGCACCCATACTTCATGGCCTGCGCCCCCTGGCAGAGCCCGTCCCCAAAGGTCCAGCCCCAGCTGATCCCGGCTGCGAAAAACGGCAAGATGGTGGCAAAGAGGGCAGTTGACAGCGCTGTGAGAATGAGGCCGGTTTGCTCCCAGAGCCGGAAGCACATGACCAAGGCAATGGTCAGGGCGAGACTGCCAAGGATGCCCAATGTGCTGGCTACCACCAGGAACGTCGGGATGATGCCGCCGACCGAGGAGCAAAATGTGCTGTAGCAGGGCGCAGGGAGGGTGCTGCCAGCGAGCGTGGTGTCTTCGTAGGGATAATACTCGGTCCAGATGGCCAGCAGGTCTGCAAAGTCAGCAGATTCCAGGACATGGCTTGGGCTCCTGTCCTGAAAAAAGGGCGAGACACAACACAGAGGTTTAGAGAGCACCCTTAACAAAAATAAAATAAGCAGAACTATTTCAGCCAAACACAAATGCATGGATGATGTCACCAGAAGCAGTTGCACGGGGAAGGTCTGTAGCTGGCCCAGGGGTGGAGCATCTGCTTTGCATATGGATGGGCCCAAGCTCAATCCTTAATGGTGTATCTAGGTGGGGGGAGACGCCTACCAGAAGCCCCAGGGAGCTGCTGCCAGTTACGGTTGGCAATACTGGACCTGGGCCAGCGGCTTGACTCAGTGTAAGACAGCTTCCTATGTTCCTTTGCTGCCTCTCCTGAGAGCCAACGAACAACACAAGCAACACGAAGACCAGCATACTAGATAGCACTGCAATTCTTATTGCATAATATACAACAAAAACAAATTGTGTACACTTGTAAATTCTCTAATATATTTGAAATCAAATGAACACATGTCTGTCAATCTTTGAAAGTCCGTAGAAGTATAATGAGTCTATAGTTGAAACACTGTCTACCTGGCTTCTGGTTGCTCCGCAGAGACCTCTGATGTCACATTTTAATAATGCATTATGAACGTTAAAAATAATGCATTGCGAACGTTAAAAACCATGAGTGTAGATCTGCCTCCAGTGTGGTGTGGTGGTTAGAGTGTTGGACTAGGGCCTAGAAGACCAGGGTTCAAACCCCTACTTGGCCATGAAGCTCCCTGGGTGACCTTGGGCCAGTCACTGCCTTTCCGCCTAACCTACCTCACAGGGCTATTTTATTTTATTTATTTTATTCTATTCTATTTGTATACCACCTTTCATCTATAAATCTCTGGGCAGTTCACAACATAAAAACACAAGATAAAAAACCCACAAAATACATAATAAAATTAAGGACAACAACAAACCAATAACCTCCTCCCATCCCACAAGGCCTTGACATGTCAATCAGCCAAAGGCCTGTTTGAAGAGGAACATTTTTGCCTGATGCCTAAAGGTGTATAATGAAGGCGCCAGGTGAACCTCCCTGGGGAGAGAATTCCACAACTGAGGAGCCACTGCAGAAAAGGCCCTGTTCTCGTGTTGCCACCCTCCGGACCTCTTGCGAAGGGGGCACACAAAGAAGGGCCTCAGAGGATGATTGCAGAGTCTGGGTTGGTTCATATGGAGAGAGGTAGGGATTAAATGAGATGGGGGGATGGGACATACCATGTATGCCACCTTGAACTTCTTGCAGAAATAAGATGGGATAGAATTGCAACCAACTAACTAACAAAATCTTAGTGGTGGCTGGTGCCCATTGGCAGGGTGGGAGGCAGGGTGTCAAAAATTAGGTGGAGGTAGAGCAGAGCCAATGGGAGGCAGAGCCATTCCAATTCCATTCCCTTCTTCCTCCATCTTCCTGCTGTGTTCTAGAAAGGCATCATTGAGTCTAAGGAGGAGGAAGCTGGCCAGAAGAGCCTGGTTGGGGGGAAAAGGAAGCAGGCAGGTGGCGGCTGGCCAAGGGAAAACCATGGCTGGTCCCATTTGAACCAGCCTCCACTGCCTGGTCTGCTGCCTGAGCCAGGTGGATTCCTTTGGCTTTTGGAAAGAATGGCCTTGGGAGCCACCTTGCTGAAGCAAGGCAGTTCTGGACCTGGTCCCTGCTGGCCTTGGGGAACAACTCAGGGATGCCGTCTTGAGGTCCGCCAAATGAAGTTTGTTTCCTCCTGCAGACCCATACTTCGAACGCTTCCCTGTTTCTCCAGACTTAAGATAACATAAACATTCGAGGTCAATTTCTGTCTGGAGGATTAGGGAAGGAGAGCCATAAACCACACTGAGCTGGATTTATTGGCTGTTGATGGGAAGCTAGGCATCCATTTTTTGCTTGTCATATTCACCCAAAGTAATTGCATTTGGGAAGGGATGCCTGCTACCTGGGCTTGAAAGGCAGGGCCACAATTTTCTCTGCTCGTAGCTTTTGACTTAACTTCTCTTTGTTTCCATTCCGAGAAGGATGGGCTTTGCAGCTGAGACCACCTCTTATATCTGTCGGGCCCTTACTAACTGTAGGCTTGTGCAGTGATGTATGGTGCCCCATTGGGACCGGTGGGGCAGAAGGCAGGGAGCCCAACAGGAAGTGGAGCCAGAGCCACTGACAGGTGGAGCCAGAACCAATGGCAGGCAGAGGCAAATAATTCTAGTTATTATCCCCACCTTCCTCCTCCCTGCTGAGTTCTACAAAGGCGTACCCTCCAACACTTTGGAGCCTAAATCTGGGACTCCATCATCATGGCAGCCATTTTGGTTGCCGTGACCTGGTGTGATTTTCTGCCGTGCCCCCTACCCAAAGCACCTTTTCAGGCATGGCATCTCAAAACACGCGCTTTGGGGCGCCACACAAAATTGCAGCCCTGAAAAAGACGCTTTTTTGCAGTGTAGGGTGGGGTGGGGTTAACACCGTAAAATCGCATGAGATCACAACAACCAAAATGGCCACTGTTCTCTTGTGATAGAAAATGGGATGTCCCCTTTTTTACAGTATACTTGCAGGGTATGCAAAGGGCAATACTGAGACTAAGGAGGGGGGGCATTGGCAGGCAGGAGTGCTCCTTTTTCTGGTGTCAAATAAAGGCCTGGGACCTCTGAGTATAGGGCAGTGTAGAAATTAAAAAAATAATAAAAATAAAAATATGAGTTAGCTGTTTGCATCCCTTACACAAAATAAGCCTTTGAAAGACTGATCGGGCACTCTTGGATATAGGGAAGCATTTTGTGGGGAAAGGTGTAGGAAAATAGTTGTGTGTGTGTGTGTGCACGTGCACGCACACACACACACACACACGCGCGCGCGCACACACACACACACACACACGTGGCTTGAAGATCTCAAGGAGCAGTAGATCTATTTGGTCCAAAAAGTCATCACTGAAGGACACACTCACCTAGCATGTAAATGAGCCTCCCTCCTTCATATTTGCTTTGATAACTTTATGCCTCTCCTGTCAGGCCGCGGCTCTGAATTAATGGAAATTTATTTCCCACCTTAGCCTTTTCTTAAACAAGCAAATTGCCTGGGAGTTCTGTTTGTTGCATACTAGGTGGCCTGGGGAAAGAGGGGAGCAAAGTTTTGGAGACTGGCTCAACTTGCAGAAGTGTGTGTGTGTGGGGGGTGTGAACCCTGGATCAGAAGACCAGGAGGAACAAAGATGGGTGAGCCACATTTCCACACCAGTTTGCAGGTTTTGTTTTGTTTAAGTCCCCGTGGAAACCATCAGCATCTAAGTGCAAACTTCTCTGGATGTGCACATTTCTGTACGCAATCTTGCCTAACATACATGTTTGCAAAGCAATTCTCCTTAATGCAATGCATTATTTTCACCAATAGGCTGCCTATTGAACACTATGCAGTTTCTTTCCCCCTTTTTTTGGCCGGTGAACTACATTGCAAAATTCAGGCAGGCACAAATTTCAAGGGATGGCTGTGTTTCAGTTCTCAGATTGTTTTGGAAACTCCAGATTAGGAGAAGCCTGCCTTTTGGAGGCAAACTGAATCCATTTTCATCTCTAGCGAGTAGCAGGAAATATAAAGTGTGGGCGAAGAAGTCTGTCAGCTGGCTAACCTTTGACAAAATGGATGCTTTAGCTGAGATTCCCCGGTTGGACCAGATGACCCTCAGTATTCCTTCCAACTCTACCATTCTATGAAAACGGAAACTTGAGTTTTGGCAATGATGTGAGTGCAACAGGCCTGATAGATAGCCTGAAAGCTTCCGTCAGGCCTATGACTTTGCATCAGACCTCTGCACAATCTCAGTACAGCCATGCCCTCCCTGGGCCTCAAATGGACCCATTTCACTACACCAAAGAACTTTCCTAAAGGGTCCCAGTGTAACTTAGGTCCACCTACGTAAATCACCAAAAAAGAGAAAACACCTGTTGGTGGCTGGTTCCCTTTAGGACTGATAGAACAGAAGGCAGGAAGCCCGACAGAAGGTGGAACCAGGGTAAATGGCAGACAAATCTAGGGGTGGCCTGTCCCATTTCGCTGCCTGAGGTGAGGTGGAGAGAGGCTGTGCCCTCCGCCGAGGCCTTGCTCGCTGTGGTTGTGTGGCGGCTGGTGGTGAGATCTCAACAGAAGCTGGAGCATAGGATTCTACCACCCAAGATGGCTGCTTCAGTCCACCTCATGGGCTGCCCAGCCCTCAGCAGAACCAACTCATTTCCGTTTGGTCCCCATTCTCCTCCCTCGTCATTTGTACAAAGGCAAGACTGAGACCAAGGAAGGGGAGGAAGCTGACAGGATTGGGATGGGTATTCCCTGGGATGGCCCAGATCCGGTATTTTCCAGTTCTAAAGTTAAATTGCCGCCCCCCCCCCCATCTTCTGGCAAGTGAATTCCTTATGTTGTGCGTTTGGACGCCGACAAGACACACAGCCTTAGGAGGAAAGGCCTCCTCTAATCACAGAATCCACACCAGACTCTCCAGGAACAAAACAAATTATTTCTGTTTTGACGGTAATTAACAGTCAAGAACAATGGCCTGGCAGGACCAGTCTCCCCTGTGACTCCACAATGCAAACAAACTCAGAGATTGTCCTAGGAAGGCTGCCAATTTTGCCCTGTCTGGACTTGTGTTCTCATGAAAACACTTTCCATTGGGGGGTGGGAGGGAGAGAGACGTCCAGCACATGCCAGTTGCATTAACGCAGGAACTGGGTTCATCTTTTCAGAGGCTGTTGCCACCTTTATCTTCTTTTAAGCATTTAGACTCTTTCTTTTGATCATACTAACGCCCTTTGCGCAACCCAAGGGCAGTTTGCAACAGGCAAATGGGGGGGGGGGGAATAAATAAAATAAAAACAGCAGAATCCTTTAAAACAGGCATCTCCAATCTGTGACCCTCTAGGTTTTTGGCGTACAACTCCCATGATCCCTAACAGGACAAGTGGTCAGGGATGATGGGAATTGTAGTCCAAAACATATGGAGGGCTGAAGGTTGGGGTGCCTGCTTTAAAACATACATAGCAACAAGGCACCAAACAATGGTGGTTATTACTGCTACTAGAGGCAGCGGTTGGGTCTCTTTTCCTCAAAACACCCTGCTGGAAAAGGTTTGTCCTAATAGGCCACCTGAAAGTATAAAGAGATGAAGCCAGAGAGGGCGCTCCAAATATGAGGAGCCACCACTGAGAAGGCCCTTTCCCGGCCTCTGTGCCACACTCCTCAAACTGAGGAAGGACCATCAGGACCACCCATCTTCTGGCTTTAGAGCACAGGCAGCTCAACGCAGTGTGGAATAACATTTCCTTCTTTGACTTAAAATGTCTAAGAAAGCACCTTGAATTGGGCCCAGAAAACAACTGGCAACCAGTTTAGTTGCTTTAAGAGATTTAGCAACACAGGGCAGGACAATTATTTGGAGTACCTTGAGCTATTGCCGGGGCGGGATTGCAGTGAATAAGAGACAGGAAGATGTTCCACCAGCTCAAGCACGAGGAAAAGAGTCGGGGTGTATTTCAGGGTCTGGTAGTGCTCGGGGGCTCTATGCAATTAGGGGAGGGAAGTTTTGGCAGAGCGGATGGAGACAGCGATCAGCTATTTAAAAGCGTGTCCAAGAGGAGAGGAATAGTTCTGTTGATGTGTGAAGTGAAAGGTAGTTATCTTTGGATAAGGGAAAGGTATTTCTCTCCGTGTTCCCAAGTTCAGGGTCTGGCAGTTCTGTTATCATCCCTGGATGAAAGCACACCTTTCTTTTGCATTTCATAACAACTGGAATATAAACATGTGTTTCTTGCTTGCAAAGCACTACTGTGTATGAAACTTCTGTTTTAAAAACTGATCCACGTATCCAATTTTATTTTTAGAACGTTGCTTAAAAACAACAACGGAAGCAGAAGACGACAGTAGGTCAGTAATATTTGCACATCGCAAATACAATACAATAATGGGCATTTGAATTTAGGAATTCCAAATTTTGTGAATTCTGATGTGGGCTGGCCTGATTTGCATCTCTTGGACAAATGTGTGGATCAGAATGAAATTACTTTTTGGATTTCATACTTGTCTGGATTTTGTGATGCAGTTCTTGGTTCACCCAAACATAGCAGAATGCAGTACTGGGGCTGGAGAACAAGGCAAATTGGTGTCTCTCTGTGTGTAATTTTACCCTTCCCAAGTCAACCCACAATATCAACAGAGCATCTGGGTCATATTTGGCCCCCCACAAAGCCTTGTATTGCTCTTCACTTTTCTGTCCCCTGTCTCTCTATGCTGCCCTATGTCTCTGAGTTTCTCTACTCTAGGTCCATGGGGCTTTCATGAAGTAGGCTGTCTTGAATGCTGCCTGTGGAGCACTGAAGAGTTCTGGATTTGTTTATTTATTTTACTAAAGCAGAGCAGTGGATAGTAGTTGTTTTAAGTTGAATACTTCATTTAACTTTTAAAAAACCAATATGCTGCTCTACTTGAAACCATCACCATCATCATTGTAGAGCTCTTCAGCATCCTGCAGGCAGCATTCAAGACAGCTTCACCTTGAAAGCTGAGCTGGGCAATGGATTTTGGAGTTTTAGTTGACCTAAGAAAGTCACTGCCCTAACTTGGATTATTGGGAAGAGTTACCATAGTTTTCCATGTATAACACAATGGTTTTTTTTATTATAAAATAATGTTAAAACTTGGGGGTCGTCTTATACATGGATAGTGCAGAGGGGGGACGGGTGATTGGTTGCAGCCACGAGCAGGAGATTGTCAGCGGCGATTGGGCGGGTGATTGGTGGCTGCGACAAGGGCTGCTGTCGATTGGCTGCCGCTGCACCAATTGGGCGGGCAATTGGCGACTTCGGTGATGCGTGTAATTGGCAGCGTTGGTCTGGCGGGTGAGCTATTTTTGGCAATCTGCTCAAAAGAGCTCAACATCTCTGGGCAATCTCCCTCCATTTTCTGAATTTGGAGTCCCCCAAAATAGCGGCCATCTTATACATGGGGGCATGTTATACACAGAAAAATATGACAATCCCTTTTTAACCTCATCTACTTCAAGGCTCCTGAACCTATTTGCCTGCAATTTGGCAGGAGTAATCCACTGGGGAGTGGAGCTCCTGTACCTGCAAATTTTATCTGCTTATACCAAAAGAAAGAAAGCATAGATATTTTTAGATCTGCCATAAGAACGAGTGAGGAACATAGAACTTATATTATATTCTATATTCTATATTATATAGAGAGTGATTCGGAACTTAAATCACAGATCAAGGAGAAAACGGAGTGCCTCAGAAATAGATTGGGTTTTATTATTATTTAAAATCACAGATTCAAGGCAAATCTTAGGCCCTTGCACACCCCTAGTAAATGCATATTTTGTAATACTCATTTTCATGCATTTTTTTAAAAAAAATCTAACAAATGCAGAAATGGAACAGGATTGACTCAATTTATAAGACATGAAATTGACATGGAGCACATGGTAGGCTGCTGTTATTTTCCTCATATGACAGATGTGGTGAGGGGGAGAACTGAGGTTTGACCAAGGCTACCTACTGGGTGCTTGGCAGAGACAAGATTGAAACTAAAACACTCCTAGATTAGGGATTCCCAAATAAACCAACAAGAGATTCATTCGCACAGTGGACTCTGCTACACAGGTCAATTATAACATTATAAATGTGTTATAAAAATGTGACACCAGATGGTGCTGTAGAGCAGCGATCCAAAGTCAATGGTAAATTGCACTGGGAGCTATATTTTTCCATAGTGGTTTCATAGCAGTTTTTTAAAAAAAATATCTGTATAGATCCAGCCTCAGTCTGTGAATTTGTGGTAGTAGATGTGAGATAGCACACCTATCAAATTAAATATTAATATTGATTTTTAATTGCATTTTCATTGCTTCTTCCATTTCTTGTGTTACAGTTTGAATCCACACTGAAATGCAAAACAACAAATAGTTATAGTTAACTAAACCTTTACTTGGAATAGACCCACTGGAAATTAATAGATCTACATTAGCCATAGTTATTAATTTCAGTGGGTCTACTCTGAGTAAACATTAGTTGACTATAGCCTAAAAGGAGCAATAAAATACTATTATAAATCACCCAGCACAGTCCATTACAATTGCTACAATGGGCAGATAAACCATTAAGTGGTCCTCTAAGACCCTCGGTAATTTTCAAGTGGTCGTGGGGCGGGGGGAGTTTGGAAACCCTTGCGCTAGATCATTCTCTTACAGTGCAAATTACACATGTCTTTTGAGATTAGTGGCTACAGGCTTGCAGCCTTCGCCTTTGTGCTTCTTTCTTTTTTTAAATAGTATGCTTTAGAAAGTGCTCAACCCTATTAAGTCAGAGCTGAACAAAGCAGAATGCATTTTTTCCTCATTGCTAATACACAGTTTTCCTCTCTAAAGAGACTCTGGTGATCAGAGACTGGAGGTTTCCAGACAAACTGAAGGCCTGTTATTTCTAATTTGTAGAAATTAAGCGCTGATTTAGGTCTGCATACTGGTTGCTGAATGAAAATGGTTTCATTTATATTCCCCCCCAATTGCCTCAGCGTGTGAAGAGTGGCTATTTTATAAATATAATAATCTTCCTTCCTGCACCCTTGGGATCTCCTTCCTAGTGTGAACGAAGATGGAACAATTTTTCACTAGGTCTCCTGAGATTCAGATAAGATTGCAGGGTTGAATTGGAATGAGATGCCTAGCTGGTCTCATCCAACTCTTCCTCAAGCAGACTTTGGTTAATTTTGGTTAAATCTAGCCTAAGTCTTTCTTTCTTTCTTTCTTTCTTTCTTTCTTTCTTTCTTTCTTTCTTTCTCTCTCTCTCTCTCTCTCTCTCTCTCTCTCTTTCCCTCCCTCCCTCCCTCCCTCCCTCCCTCCCTCCTTCCTTCCTTCCTTCCTTCCTTCCTTCCTTCCTTCCTTCCTTCCTTCCTTCCTTTTTTCCTTCCTTCCTTCCTTCCTTCCTTCCTTCCTTCCTTCCTTCCTTCCTTCCTTTTTTCCTTCCTTCCTTCCTTCCTTTTTC
The DNA here is from genome assembly GCF_964106915.1 of Podarcis gaigeae. Taxonomy (NCBI): domain Eukaryota; kingdom Metazoa; phylum Chordata; class Lepidosauria; order Squamata; family Lacertidae; genus Podarcis; species Podarcis gaigeae. The sequence continues at coordinate 13,551,713 of NC_139693.1, read as the reverse complement.
CTTCCTCCCTCCCTCCCTCCTTCCTTCCTTCCTTCCTTCCTTCCTTCCTTCCTTCCTTCCTTTTTTCCTTCCTTCCTTCCTTCCTTTTTCCTTCCTCCCTCCCTCCCTCCTTCCTTCCTTCCTTCCTTCCTTCCTTCCAACATACAAGTGCAAGATTTTCTTCCCCCGCCAGATGCAGATGAGAAGCCCAGAGTGCAACATCAGCTTTCCCCATTGGTGATTCTCAGAAACTGCCATTCAGAGACATATTGCCTTTGACAGAGGACAGAGCGCATGGCCATCATGATGAGTTGATAGCTGAACACTCCATGGGTTTTATCTAACCCTCAGCCACCCAAGTTCATAGCTATTGCTGCCTCTTATGGGAGCAATTTCATACTTGAACTATTCACTGTGTGAAGTAGTATTTTCTTTGGCCTGTCTTGAATAGCTCAGTTGGTTAGAATGTGGTGCTGATAACACCAAGGTTGCAGGTTTGAGCCCCGTACGGGATAACTGCATATTCTGGCATTGCAGGGGGTTGGACTAGATGGTCCAACGTCTATGATACTATGTAATGTCTACAATTCTAGGAAGCTTCCTGAATTCTCGTGCTGCGGAAAAGGAAGAAAACATCTTGTCTGTGCTCTCTTCCCACACCTCTTGTGTTCTCCCCTCCAGCTTGCCCTTTCTTCTGTGCTAAAAAGCCCAATATGTTGTAACTTGCCTTCATCCAGCCCCTTCATTATTTATCAAGCTCTTTTCTGAACCTTGCCCCCATCTCCACAGCATACTTTTCGACCTGTACAGAGTATTCCATGTGTGGCGTCACCATAGATTTCTACAAAGGCATTGTGATATTGGCAGCTTAATTTTCAATTTCTTTCCTAATGATCCCTTGCATGGAATTCGCTTTTCCCCCCACAGCTGCTGCACAGCCAACACCTTCATCAAGTACTGCGTCCAGTTCTGGACACCACAGTTTAAGAAAACATTGACAAGCTAGAGTGTGTGCAGAGGAGGGCGGAAGGGTCTGGAAGCCAAGCCTTATGAGGAATGGTTGAGGGAGTCGGGTATATTTAGCCTGGAGAAGAGAAGACTGAGAGGTGGTACAATAGCCACCTTCAAATAGCTAAAAGGCTGTCACATGGAAGATGGGGGCAAGCTTGTTTTCTGCTACTCCAGAGGGTAGGATCTGAATCAACGGATTCAAATTCCAAGAAAGTAGATTCTGACTAAACGTCGGGAAGAACTTTCTGAGGGTAAGAGCTGTTCAATGGTGAAATGGACTCCCTCAGATGGTTGGGGTTTTTAAAGAAGAGGTTGGATGGCCATCTGCAAGGGCCCAGCTCTGAGGGCCTTCTGGCGGTTCCCTCACTGTGAGAAGTGAGGTTACAGGGAACTAGGCAGAGGGCCTTCTCGGTAGTGGCACCTGCCCTGTGGAATGCCCTTTCATCAGATGTCAAGGAAATAAACAACTATTTGACTTTTAGAAGACACCTGAAGGCAGCCCTGTTTAGGGAAGTTTTTAATGTTTAATGGTTTATCATGTTTTAATATTCTTTTGGGAGTTGCCAAGAGTGGCTGGGGAAACCCAGCCAGATGGCGGGGTATAAATAATAAATTATTTAATAACAATAACAATAATTTTTTATTTATCTGTGGTTCTTGCATTACAGAAAGTTGAACTAGATAACCCTTGTGAATTCTATGATTGTGAGCTGTCCAGTATGACTGCCAGTTCAGACCCTATGAGTGCATATGTAAAACTAGGGAGTGATTGAGGGATCGACTGCTCAGCTGAAAGCAGCACATTTTCTTATGCCTGCTGAGAGTTGTTAGGAGCCCATTGGTTCCCCCCACAGAGTGAAAATTCCAGGAGTGGGGCAACAATTGCTCCCTCTACCCAGGGAACTCTGCATGCTGTAGTCCTGTGAGGGGAATGTGGGTGGGGTCTCCTCAGGACTCTCACCACCCTTTACGAACTACAGTTCCCATGATTCCTCTTTAAATAGTATAACCGTGCTTACACTCTATACAGTGGTACCTTGGGTTAAGAACTTAATTCGTTCTGCCAGAGGCCTTTCTCCTGGGCATGGTTGGCCAATTGGTCTCAAAGAAGGATAGAACTTTCTTTATGTATGCTACAACAGCAGCAAGAATACTCATTGCAAAGTACTGGAAGACACAGGATCTACCCACTCTGGAAGAATGGCAGATGAAGATGATGGACTATATGGGATTGGCAGAAATGACTGGCAGAATCCGAGACCAGGGAGAAGAGTCAGCGGAAGAAGATTGGAAGAAATTTAAAGACTATTTACAGAAATATTGCAAAATTAATGAATGTTAGAATGATGTCGGATAGAAATTAAGTGGTTTACAGCTGTAATGCTTTAAGAGAACATGGAAAAAAGTGTTTAGAAATAGGTTAAAATTTATTGATAAGGATTTGCTGAACTAACAATTTGAATTGGAATACAAAAAAGGGAGGTATGAGGAGGTCTGGGAAATAAGTTAATGAAAAATAAGTAATGGAAACCTTATGTGTTTTTAAATATTTTTATTTTTGTATTTTTGTTATTTTTTTCTTTATTCTTTATTCTTTTTATTGTATTATTATTGAAAACTTTAATAAATATTCTTTTTTTAAAAAAAGAACGTAATTCGTTCTGGAGGTCTGTTCTTAACCTGAAACTGTTCTTAACCTGAGGTACAACTTTAGCTAATGGGGCCTCCTGCTGCTGCCATGCCACCGGAGCACGATTTCTGTTCTCATCCTGAAGCAAAGTTCTTAACCCAAGGTACTATTTCTGGGTTAGCAGAGTCTGTAACCTGAAGCGTCTGTAACCCGAGGTACCACTGTAATAGAGATGAGGCTTCTGTCACATACTGGCAGATTCAGGTTGCCAAAGTTAAAGTGGATTTGGCTCTGAACAAATCCATTTTCCCCAAAGACCAGACTCCTTGCAATAAGGAAATTCATTGGGAAGGTGTGGCATAGTGATTGTGTGATGATACGACGATGTTGCATAACTTCCCCACAGGCAAATGCTCCGAAGTCATCTAATCTCCCGGGCAAATAAATCAGGATGAATGGTCAATAAACAGGTCGCCAGGAAGCGCTCTTCCTCTTTCTTCCTTTGTACCCCCAATTCCTACGCCTTCCTTCCTTCCTTCCCTCTGATTTTATTCATTTGAAACATTGCAAACTCCCATCTTTTCATTTTTGAAAAGATTTCAAGCTGGCTTCCAAAGGATTTCAAAGGGTGGGATCGTTAAAAGACAGTACAATGGCTAAATTGCAAACTCAATAAAATCAGTGAAATACAGAGCACAGCATAAAGCAAGGAGCCACGTTGTAATAAAGACTCAGAAGCAGCCCTGGAGCAATTAGACCAGCAAGTGAGCCTGGCTCGTTCTAGACCAAAGATCAACACTATTCCTGTGTGCTGTTTTGCACAGCCACCAGTCAGGTGCCCCCCCAGGGAAGCCCACGAGCAACAGGCCTCCCCCGCCGGTTATTGGTGGTAAACTTGCTCTGAAGATGGAGGAAGAGAGAGGAAGGCCATCGCTCAGTGGCAGAGCAGCTGCTTTGCATGCAGAAGGTCTCTGTTCAGTCCGCAGTGGCAACTCCAGGTAGGGCTGGAAGACACTCTCTGTTTGAAACCCTGGAGAGCAGCTGCCAGTCAGTGCAGGTAAAGGGACCCCTGACCATTAGGTCCAGTCGTAGCTGACTCTGGGGTTGTGGCGCTCATCTCGCTTTATTGGCCGAGGGAGCCAGCATACAGCTTCTGGGTCATGTGGCCAGCATGACTAAGCCACTTCTGGCGAACCAGAGCTGCGCACAGAAACGCCGTTTACCTTCCCGCCGGAGCGGTACCTATTTATCTACTTGCACTTTGACATGCTTTCGAACTGCTAGGTTGGCAGAAGCAGGGACCGAGCAACGGGAGCTCACCCTGTTGCGGGGATTCGAACCGCTGACCTTCTGATCAGCAAGCCCTAGGCTCTTTGGTCTAACCCACAGCGCCACCCGCATCCCTAGTACTGAGGTAGCTGGACCAATAGTCTGACTCCATGTAAGGCATCTCCCTATGTTGTACTTAGAAAACATTGATAGACTTATTCTCTGAGAATTTGTCTAGCAAACCTCCTTTTACCCTATAGGCCGATGACTGCTATAGCTCCGTTGGTTAGACTAAGCCTGGTGCTGATAACAACAAGGTCACAGGTTCGATTCCCATAAGGGACAGCTAGATATTCCTGCATCATAGGGGGTTGGACTAGATGACCCTCAGAGTCCCTCCCAACTCTTATGATTCTATGGTTCTATGAGTCTATGAATAGCGTGCCTTATAACAACAAATTTCGCAAGTGGGTTATGCAGTGTGTCAAAGACTTTCCAGGGGGTTGGGCTAGATGATCCTTGGGCTCCCTCCCAAAGCTACAGTTCTGCGATCCTCGAGACAAAAACCCGAACCCTGCCAGAGCAGCCCAACCGTTGTACCCAAAGTGGCTTTACTTGCAAATTTAGCTGCAGAAATTAAGGAGGGTGTCGTCAAGAGCGATGCAGTTTGCTGCCTTGAACGATGTCGTATAACAGGGTCATTTTCTATATTGATATTTCAGTGCTTAAGGATTGATTGCTCAGCCTCTTTCTCTGGCTTTCTTGTTAGTTTATATAAATATTGTTATTTCCAGAGCAGGGGGTGGGGGCTCAGCCAGACGTTTTTCCTCCTTCCATCTTTCTCTCTCATGGCACGTAAAAGATCCTCTTAAAACCCAATTTAAAAGCACTAAATCACCCAATATACTACAATCTTGAACAAATATATCTGCTTTATACTGAGTCTGCTTTGCACTGAAGGTGGCTTCTGCTGTGGAGAGGGAAGTGAGGGGCAGATGGGGCTTGTCAACCTGTCAATCAAGGAGAAGGAAAACTCCGTAGCTAAACCTCTGCTGCCTTGTGCCTACGTTCATTCGGGAGAGTAAACCGTGAATAAAAATCTGTACCTGCTGCCTCGTGGGTCATCTTTGGGGGAAGAATAGGCTAAGGAGCAAGCCCTACACAAACATGGAGTCTGCCTCCTGCTGGCAACTCCTGCAGCCAAGCTGGTGTCCAACATATTGCTTTGCTTTCCTTTGGACCACATCAGCAAGGAAAGAGGGGGCTCGTTTTGTCATTTGGGCAGCCCAGGACGTTAATGCAGACTTGCACCCCTGAGAGGTTTTCTAACGCAGCAAAAACAACACAGGAGGCAGCTGTTACGAGTTACACCTGCAGCCACAGCAGCTACTGCGATTCTCCAGTGGTTTGACTTTGCCCCCAGAGGCGCGCTCCATTGTCCCTTGAGACAGACCGATGCCAACAGCAACCCTGAGTCCCATCCCTGGCCCCACTCTCTCCAGCATGGTGCTGCCTGTTCTGATTGGCAGAGGCAGCTAACTGGGGCCTGATTTCATTGGACCCTTTATCTGTCAGTTGAATGTGTCCTTAACTCTGAGGACACCGCTTGCTTTTCTTCTACGCAGGATAGAGAGGGTTGTGGAGGTGCATGTTGAACCTAACCTACTTTACTGAGGTGGAAATTACCATTTTCCCTGCCCTCTTTCTCTTCCATCTCCAGCCACCACCAGGAAGGTTGCCCAGAAAGACCCTCAAGCTGGGGGAAAAGTTCCCCGCCCTGTCCCAGAATACCATTACCCCCTGGCACAAATAGGAAGGCTGTTTCAGCCTCTCTTTTGCTGATGACCTCTCATCCACCCCAAATTCAAGCCTAAAAACTTTTCTTTTTTTCTTTAGAATCTTTCAGCTCAGCATTAGTAGGAAGACCCTGAAATGGTACTGTCAGTGCAGGGCTTAAGGTTGAACGTCTAGGACCCCAGACACAGCAGAAACAAGAGGGCCACATTTTTGAAGTGACTGAAATCAGACTCAGTCCCAAGAATGGCAGATGAAGTTGATGGACTATATGGAACTGGCGGAAATGACTGGCAGAATCCGAGACCAGGGAGAAGAGTCGGTGGAAGAAGACTGGAAAAAGTTTAAAGACTATTTACAGAAATACTGTAAAATTAAGGAATGTTAGAAAAATGTTGGAATGAAGTTATATGGCTTTAGTAGAAATGTTATAAGGAACTAAGTACAAATAGATTATCAGTGTATTAAAGGGAAAAATAAGGTTAGAATATGTTAAGATAATTACAGGACAGAAAACAGAGGAAGATGGAAAGGAATTGCTGAAACAATTAATTGAAGTGGAATACAAAAAGGGAGGTGCGAGGAGGTCGTTGAAACAAGTGAATGAAAGATAAGATATTGAAATTGTTTGATGTGTCTTAAATTGTTTTTGTTTTGTTTTGTTAGTTTAATGTCTTAGTGTTAGTGTTATGTAGTGTTTTTGTTTTTGTATTGTACTGTATTTTTTTGTTTAACTTTTTTTTTCTTTTGTAGTGTTTAAATTGTTGGGAAAGCAATAAATATTATTTTTTTAAAAATGAAATCAGACTCAGTCCCATTTAATGGTCTTATCAGTGGACCCCCTATTTAAAGGGGAATGGTTCTAGAGTCTAGACTTCCATAAGAGTGACAACAGGGAAACACACACTGCCCTGCGAGCGCTCCAGTTGGAGAACAGCCCTTACCAAAGGTGTCATTGACTTTGAAGATGCTCAGGATGAAAGGGAGAAATGTGCTAAGAGAAAGGCACGCTTGGCAAACCTTCACCGTGATCAACTCCTGCCCGGAAACCTATGTCCCCACTGAGGAAGGATGTATGGATCCAGAATTGGCCTCCACAGTCACTTATGGACTCACTCTTAAAACCGTGTTTATGGAAGACAATCTTACTTGGCTACGAGTGATAAGAAGAAGAAGAAGAAGAAGAAGAAGAAGAAGAAGAAGAAGAAGAAGAAGGGCAGCACTGAGACGCAGGACTCACCATATTCACACAATTGCCCATGGTTGTGATGCAGAGCCAGGCTGTGTCTTGTGAGGGCGATGCTGTTGTTGACCCGACTGCCTGTGAGAGGCAATGTTCTTATAAGATAAGGAAGGTGGAAAGAAAAACAAGAAATGTGTGCTCTTCTCCTCCTTTCCTCAGCAGGAGAGAGGAAGCAAAGGACTTGTCATGCCAGCGACTTGCCGGGAACTTTGAAAGCCGGGGACAGTTGCCAGGGTGTAAATAATGGGGAAGTGATGGTGGGAAATGAGGATGTGGACATCCTGACATGAGCCCTATGGGCAGTCAGGGCTGGCGACCTTTGGAACTGGCAGGGCGGATGAAAGGAAGGCCAGTGAGAGAGGTGGAGCCAGAATCAGTGACAGTCAGAGGCAACCAAGTCTAGGTTTGTCCCCCATCCTTCTATTCCTCCCTTCTGAGTTCAGCAAGGGGCAACACTGAGGAGGAGGTAGTGTTTCGAATGAAGGCCTTTTGTGGATTTTTTTTTTTTATAAATACTACAGTCAAATGAAACTGCGGGCAGGATTTGAGATAAGAGCAACAGAAGGAAAATGATATAATAACTGTAATAGAAAAGCTTTTGGTAATTGATACAAATATAAAGGTTTAAGTAGGAGTGGGGGTGGGAAGTCAATTTATGAAACAATGTCACTATTTGAGGTGAAGATTATTGTGAAAACGGTTGAATAATTTAATAAAAAAAATTATACTACAAAAAAAGAAAGAATTTGCCGGCATCTTGATTTCCTTCTTGCCCTGTATCCTCAGATCGCTTGGAAGGTTTTAGGCATAGCTGAGGAAACCCTCACCACTCCTTCTGGTGAAACAACGACGGTGAGATCATAGCAGGTCTGCCAGGCTTCGGCCAGCCACGCTCCTAAACGGGGTTGGGAGCAGGAACAGTTTACACCAGCGTAATTTACCGCCCCCCTCCTCCCCGGTGTAAATTATGCCGGGATAGCTCTGCCTGTATTTAATTTAGACAGTGCCTAGGACAATATTAGGAATCATTAGTTTAAGATAAATAGATGAAAGCTTTTTTTAAAAAAAATCAGATTGGAGATGTCTGAAAATCCCCAGGTCACGGTGGGTTTAAATCATGCGCGCGGTTCAGAGGTAATTGGCTGTGTTGCAAATCCCTCCTCGACTCAGCCTCCGAAGGGGCACCTTTCTGCTGGCGAATTCCTCCGCCGTTTAGTAATTACTGAGGATCTGAATTATTCAGCAATAATTTTGTATAACAAACGAAGTTTCACACGCTTTAATTACAGCGGGGAAGCGCCTGTGCCGGCGCGCGTGTGTTTGGGTGTGCGTGTGTGCACGCTAAATTATTCACCACTTATCATCTCCACGAGCGACTATTAAGACGGATTACTCCTGGGACAAACCAACCTGTTTGGAATGTGTTGAATTATTGATCCCGACCGATTTACCTCTATTGGAGGAATGACAACATATATCTGCCCATCTTGTTTCCCCACCTCCCTTTCCTTTCCCCGGCCCCCCTCTTTCCAGTAAGAAGAAATCCGCATAAGAAGACCCTCTGCAAATAAGCAAGCATAATATGTAACCTCTTTTGCCATGACACAGATGCATGGAGACCAGACAAAATCGCACCCCATCAAAAATTAAGCCTTGCAGGGAAAGTGTTAGGTATGCAAAGCACTGTCGCTGGAAGTTAAGGAAAAAGAAGGGGAACAACAATTTCTTTTTTTAAAAAAAGATTTTTTATTAAGGTTTCAACAAATTTTATCATAACAAACAAAACAAGACAACACAATAACAAACAATACACAATATAGAACATAAAAATCAAACAAAAATATATAAGTTCAACTCTTAATTTCACCTAACTTACTTTCCCAACTTCCTCACACCTCCCTTTTCTGTATTCCAATTTCCAATTTAGTTTCAGCAAATTCTTCCTCTATTTGACTGATTTTAATATTGCTTGATTTCTTTTAAATTAACCATTACCGCTATTTATCCACTTATCTTCTAATCCCCCATCATTGATTAATTTTGCTATATTTCTTTACTTATTACTTGTAAAACATCTTTGCACATTCCTTTCAACTTTATCACTAATGCCGCACTGTCTCTGTATCCTGCATCGCTTTAACATTCAAATAATTTACAATGTTTTTGCAGATAATCTTTAAATTTCTTCCAATCTTCTTCTGTTTGTTCTTCTCCCATGTCTCGGTTTCTGCCAGTCATTTCTGCCAGTTCCATGTAGTCTATCAGTTGCATCTGCCATTCTTCCAAGGTGGGCAAATCTTGTGTCTTCCAATACTTTGCGATAAGTGTTCTTGCTGCTGTTGTTGCATACATACATAAAGAAAGTTCTATCCTTCTTTAAAACCCTCTGGCCGACAATGCCCAAGAGAAAGGCCTCTGGTTTCTTAAGGGGAACAACAATTTCTGTGTCGCTCCTAGAGATAGCAGTTCTCAGCATGATCCATTCCAGGGCGCAGAAGCAGAACATCTTTTCAGGGCAAGACTTGCTGGATCTGTGTGTGGCTGCAAATCCCTGAAAAGCCAGTGGCAGACTTTTCAGCCTCCAGGTCCTCGACTGACTCCACCCACCTCGACTGGACCTAGAATCAAAGAATCGCAGAGTTGGAAGGGACCCCCGAGGACCTGAGAAAATATTATAGCCAATTGAAATGGTAGACAGGCCTTGAAATATACCGTATTTTTCCCCTATAGGACGCACTTTTTCCCCTCCAAAAATGAAGGGGAAATGTGTGTGCGTCCTATGGGGTGAATGCAGGCTTTCCCTGAAGCCTGGAGAGCGAGGGGGGTCGGTGCGCACCGACCCCTCTCGCTCTCCAGGCTTCTGGAAGCTATCCGCTAGCCGTGGGAGACCCAGCTCTCCCAGGGCTAGCGGAGACCTTGCCGGCACCCAGAAGCTTGGGGCGCGCTGAGCTCCGCACGCCCCAAGCTTCGGGATTAGCACAGAGCACCTGGGGGGATTTCCCCCCTTTATTTCCCCCCCCAAAAAAACTAGGTGCGTCCTATGGGCCGGTGCGTCCTATGGGGCGAAAAATACAGTAAGTGAATGCACAAGAATGATAAAGGAATCCAATGTAGGGTATATGTTTTAGAGAAATATTCCATTTATGACAGGAGATAAGTGATTTGAATTAGAAGCTTCATGGAAATAAGGATGAGACTTCAGGTACTGGATTGAAATTGAATGGAATTGGTTAAATTGTCTGAAAATGAACAAAAATTTATGGGGTGTGTGTGAAAAAAACATGTGTTGAAACTATCCTACTGCACAAGGGCAAAAATTCCATTCATTTCCCCACCCTCTTTTGCTTCTGGCTTCACCAGACCCTGGCATTTGGCCCTCGGAAAGTTGCCCCGAAGACAAAGCGGCCCTGGAGCAGGAAAGGTTCTCTCCACCCCACCCCCCGTCCCCCACTGCTGTTGTATGAAATGGATCCTTCCAGTGGCGTAGCGTGGGGGGTGCAGGGGGGCCCGGCCGCACCGGGCGCAACATCTGGGGGTTAGGGTTAGGGGGTGCAAATCCACGGGTTAGGGGCGCAAATTACTTGCCTTGCCCCGGGTGCTGACAACCCACGCTACGCCACTGGATCCTTCTCCCTGTTACAAGACTATTCTTAGGTACTGTGTCCAAGCCAGGTGTGAGAGCTAATTGCTCAACTTTCTTTCATTGTGCATGCAAAATATATTTGGATTTCTTCATTAAAAAGCAGAAAGAAAAGTGTTCAAGCCAATACTGGCTTCGAAACTCTCTGGGGTTAAAGCGTGCGCATCTTTCTGCTAACACAGCCACCATTGCATGCGTGCAACCTCCTCCTATTTCAGGTGTGTTTGGGGCAAAAGCTTCTGCACATCTGGAACAGAGAAGCCTTAAGGGAGGCTCTGCCAAAACAGCTGGCCCTCTGCCCAGCTCTGAGTTAGGGCCTGGGCTGCCGTGTACATCGGACACTAGGTGGCAGAATGGAGCCACCGTTACGCAGAGACACTCCCTGTACTGTGTATGTATATAATTCGCCGTCCGTGTAGTTAATGCCTTGGAAATTTGGGTCAGCTCTCTTTGTCTTTCGTTTTCAACGCAAGAAAACAAAGCAGCAACCATCTACATACCGGCACCTGCACATCCCTGACATCTTAGCCCCCGGTTTCTAGCCCCTGATCTAAGAGTCCCAGGATCTAGAGATTCTTCCTTCCCTGTTTCGTTCAGGTGGCTTTGAAGCCTGGACTTATTTAATTACCAACCTCCACCCCCATCTACTAATAACAGAAGCCGTCATAATTAGGAGGTATAAATATTCTGTGTGGGCTGTTCTGTTCTGCAGCCACATTATGAAAACCCTGTATGGTTCTGATTGCCCAATCTCCCCCCAAAATTAAAAAATAAGTACCATAACATGAAGCTGGAAGGGATGCGGAAGAGGACGGTTTCAGGCAGCCCAAGGGATGGAGACACACCTTCCCCAGAAGGAACGGCTGGAATGTTTTGGGCTTCTTGTGATCAAAGGCAAAGGTTTATGGGCAACTTCCTGTAGGGGAAGGAGAAAAAGGAGAATGGAATAGATAGGGTATCCTATGGGCCAAATGGCAACATTTTGTTGCAGTTTTTTTTAGAATAGAATAAAATAAAAGCTAGAATTCAGAAAAAACTAGACTTATTTGATATGCCAAGGAAAGAGAGCATATCTCTATGTTGCTTTATTTATAAAAGTATTTATAACCACCCTCTCATAAACTGTCAGGGCTGTGCAGAGCGATATAAAAAATATTTTAGCAAAGAAAGAAAACATTAAAAGCAGTACAGAGACTTCTAGTTGAAGCCAGTCAGGTCTTTGTAACATGGGGAACAACTAGCAGTGTTCCTCTGAATCAGCGGTTCTCAACCTGTGGGTGCCCAGATGTTGTTGGACTACAACTCCCATCATCCCTGACCACTGATCATGCTGGCTAGGAATGATAGGAGTTGTAGTCCAACAACATCTGGGCACCCACAGGTTGAGAAACACTGGAATGATCTCAGTGACCAGGCTAGGATGTAAGGACCCTCAAGTGGTCTTTAGGGTATCCAAGGTGTTGGCCTGGTAGCATTTGGGCAGCAGGTGTTGATGTTTTAGCATGAGTGTCACATGTTGTCATCCAGTCTAGCTGCTGCATTCTGCCCCAGCTGGAGTTTTCAGACCTGGTTGGAAGGTGTGGTGAATTTATGGAGCTCACTGCCACAAGCTGTGATGGAAGAAGAAGAAGGAAAGAGCCTGTCAGATCCATGGAGGAGGATGCCAGGTCTATCACGGGCTCCTGTATATCTGAGCTACATGTGGCCATTCAGTTTCTGCTTCAAATTCTCTGGCAAAGGAGATTTTCACCGGCAGCTGGGGCAGTCTGTTTCACTGACAAGCTGCTCGTACTGTCAGGAACATCCTCTTAAGGTTGAGCGAAAACCCCCTTTCCTGCAATTGGGATTCATTGGTCTGGGTCCGACCCTAAAGGGCAGCAGAAAACAATGTCACTCCATCATCTTTGTGACAGCCCTTCAAATATTTAATGGTGGTTATTATGTCATCTCTCAGGATAAACAAACCCAACTCCCTTAGACTTTCTTTCAAGGCAGCCTTCAACCTTTGTTCAGAAAACCGTGGGTTGGCAGGCAATCAGATTTTTAAGATAATAATAATTAGGGCTGTTCCAAGACATTTTGGTACCTGAGGCAAACCACAACATGGCGTCTCTCTCCCCCCCACCCCACTTCCAGGGAAGAAGGGGTGAGTGAAGATCTAGATTGGGGTGGGGGGTGGGAATAAAGATCTACAATGGGAACAAAGGGCTTTGTGAAGATCTACATAGGGAACTTGGGGACAGGGGAATCAAATCATCCTTACGTGACAGCTGAACTGGGAATCAGAGACTGTTGTGGGAGAAAAGGGTCTGTTCTGAATCATGTCAGGTGGATGCAGAGCCCAGGAGACCACATAGGGCAGCCTCCCATTTCCTCCCTAGAGGTGAGAGGAGACCAGCAGTGCTTCACATTCGCCAAGAGGCCACTGTAGAGGTGGCAGTGCCAAAGAGGCATGCTGCCAAGGAGGCAGTGCCAAGAAATGTACAGCAACCATCGCAGCTGCAGTGGCAGTGGGAGCAGGCGATGCAATCCTTGGAGGCCACATTTGTTGCCCCTGTGGATCCTGCCGCCCGAGGTTGTTGCCTCGCTTTGCATCATGGGTGGGCTAGCCTTGACAACAACAACAACAACAACAACAACAACAGTCTGGCTGCCCCCTCTCTGGAAAACTTTATGTGTTATATCATTTCATCTGCTTCTCAAAACTGCAAACCAACTCAGGTGCTTTGGCAGAAAGGTTGCAATGAATTAATGGATGTCGTTCCTGGCCCTCCAGACCCTGTTTGGCCTGATCCAGCATGGTTCTTCTTATGTTCCTTTTCACCCAGGTATCTGATGGAATTTAAGAAGCTTTCAGGCAGCTTGCAACCCTTGTGCTGGGCAACTAATACATTAAATCCATCCATCAGGAATGCTGCTGACATGCCCCTGTCCCATAAGAGCAAACGAGCTGCTGTGTTTGGTCAAGATCATGGGTAGGCAAACTAAGGCCCGGGGGCCAGATCAGGCCCAATTGCCTTCTAAATCCGGCACACGGACGGTCCGGAAATCAGTGTGTTTTTACATGAGTAGAATGTGTCTTTTTATTTAAAATGCATCTCTGGGTTATTTGTGGGGCATAGGAATTTGCCCCCCCCCAATATAGTCCGCCCCCCCAAGGTCTGAGGGACAGTGTTTGCTGACCCCTAGTCAAGATCAAAGGTCCATCTACCCCAGTGTCCTGTTTCCAACTGCGGCTAGGCTGATGTTTGTGGAAAACCCCACAACCAAGTCTACATATGCTCCTTGCCCATGCTCCAGCACAGTGGCATAGCACCGAAGGGGGGCGCAGGGGCAGTCGCCCCAGGCGCAAAATTGTTAGGGGCACAAAATGTCAATACAGCTGCACGCTTCCGTCGCTGGGCTCTGTTGAAAACATCTTCGCCGTGCGAAGCAGGAAGTGACCTCTCCAGACAATGAAGTGACTCTTCTTTTCCTATCTCTGCGGCTATGATCTGGGTGAGGAGGACTCCATTAGGCAGCTGAATGCGCATGCATATTCTGTCTGTTTTCCTCCCTCTGTGTGGCCCCGGGGGGCTGTCAACCCTTGCTACACCCCTGCTCCAGCATCTGGTATTTAGCTATTGTGATGACTGCCCTTGAACATGGAAGCTCTATGTAGTTGTTGCGGCCATCATCACAGCTGCTGTGTCTCTCTCCTCAGCCCCTCCTGCAACCTGCGTTGGTACGATCCAGCATTCTGCCCCCTCCTTCTGTATCAGGTGGAGGCTGGTCCTTCCCAAGTCAAGGTGAGGGGGATGTGTGTGTGTCGTACATGCAAACTGTGTGAATATCTCTGCATTTCTATAGTAACTGAGCCTTTGCGCTCTTTGAAGAGGCAACTTAAAGTTGTGTTTCACTCCACCCTCCTGTCGGGTTGATGGCCACAATTGGGAATATATCACTGCGATCATGGACGGTAATTAGCCCATTTGTCTTTGCGGCCAGCTTCCTCACTGCTCCCCCCAGCAGCAGGCGTGCTGCGATATTATCCATACTATGGATCGGCTTCCTGGTTAAGAGGACGATGCTCAGCGATTATAAGGGTAAGGACTTTATCCTCCTCGTGTCTTTTAGAGCCATCCGTCTACAGGCTTTTCACACTGCAGTGAGAGCAGGCAATTGCCCTTGCCACCTCCCATCCTGATCTTGCCTTCTTCTCTGCTTGCGTGACACCAGGAAGAAGTGCAGTAGCTCCCTGGAGGAGCATCTGGGTCCTGGGTTCAAATCCCGCAATCCCAAGATAGAGCTGGGAGAGACTGCCACCCACATCTGAAAGCCAGTGTGGTATAGTGGTTAGAGTGTCGGACTAAGCCTTGGGAGACCAGGGTTTGAATCCCCACTCAGCCATGGAGCTCAATGGGTGTCAGGAGGCAGAGGCAGGCAATAAAACAGGAGCAATAAAACATGAGGCATCCATGAAGTTCACTCTTTTTTCAAAGAGACCAACACAGCGCAGACCTTGTGATCACAGCAACTCTTCCCAGTAGGTCTTGCCCCAATGAGGCAGTTGCACAGCTCTCTAAGTCTCCTTCCCAAGCAATTTCAGGCTCTTTAGTCTCTCGTTGCCCTGCCCTCTTCATTCCTCTCCGTGTATGTGCCTTATTTTGATGTGCCTGTACATAACCATCCTTCCCCGTTGTGTTGCTGCCTCAGCCCTTCACTAGACGAGCCCAGCAAATCAGGGATCACATCAGCGAATTTGATGGTAACACTGGGAATACGTAGCCAATCAGATCCAGCGATGCAGTGACATTGCAGAGAGCAAGCAAAGGCAACTCGGAGAGATGGCGCGGCTGCCTGGGTCCATGCTGCCCTCACTCTGAATGGGGAAATGCTTTGGGGCCCACTTTGGAGCTGAGTGGGGTGGCTTTTCCAGGGGTGCTGCAAATATTCCCCCCCTTCCAACACCTTCCCCTTTGGCAATTCCAGGGAAAATGCTCCAGTCTCCTGTCCACCTTGGCTAGGCCTTGGTTGCCCCTCCTTTTCTGTTTACTTGCCTCCGACTCCACCGGCATCCTCCGCCGTTTTTATAGCCAGGAATAAAAGTTATAGCATCTTTACGGAGTGATCCGCTGCTATTTATTCCTTTATTAAACCTCCATTCCTGTTTTATTATGGAGAATGACAGATGGGCCCCCTGCAGGTCAGGGAAACAGTAAGCATTTCACGCCCGGTGACTGATGGGTAGCTACACACAGCGTCCAGGGGGAGAAAAGTGGAAGGGGGGGGGGTCATCAATCAACAAGGTAACGGAAAATCTCCAGTGGGGATGAGGCTCTTTATGGCTTTACTTTATTATGATGATTATTTTTTAACAGGAAAACATGGATTTTGTTCCACTTCCCCAGGAAGTCACCTAGGGAGGAATTAAAGCTGTAGTGAGGAGCCAGGCAGGCTGATCTGCTTTCAAAATGGCAGCCAACTACAGAGTTGGCTGGCTAGAGTGACGACTCCTCCTCTTAGGAGGAAAAATGAAGAGGAGCAGGTGGGAAAACCTAGGACTGGGGGACAAAGGAGGTCCTCCAGTCCTCTGTCTAGGCCACACCCCTTCATAGGCCACACCCACTTCCCCAAGCCACACCTTTGCAGAACACCTTTACCTGGCTGGAATGTGCCCTTGGGCTGTCATCATGCCTCTTGCTGGCCTGCAAGGAGGATGAAGTAGTTGTGTATGAAAAACCACTAACTTGTGTGTGAGTGAAAATTCAGGAATTAAGCCAACCACAAGCTGAGAGGCCATTGTGCTGTTACATCTGCTCTTAAAATGTATGCATTTTAAAATGTATTGTATCAGACCCTCCAAGTGTCCCTGTTTTCCAGGGACAGTCTTGGATTTAGAGAAGCTGTCCCAGTTTCTGATTTGATCCTGGAATGTCCTCTTTTCCTTAGGACGTGCCTCTTTTCATCGGAGAAATGTTGGAGGGTATGGACATCTGAAGGCAGCCCTGTATAAGGATTTTTTAAATGTTTAATGATTGATTATGTTTCTATATATTTGGAAGCTGCCCAGAGTGGCTGAGGCAACCCAGTCAGATGAGCAGGGTATAAATGATATTATTATTATTATTATTATTATTATTATTATTATTATTATTATTGACTTTCCTATTTTCATCGGAGAAACGTCGGAGAGTATGTTTACTGGAATTTCCGAAAGGCAGTGCTTTGTCCTGGAGTCAACTGAAAAATCGTGTTTCTTGGCATTTTTGTAAAAAAAAGAAAAGCGAAAAGGAAAAAAGAAAAGCTTAGCAACTTTGGGGTTTGTTTAAAAAAACCTCAACCATTTGGGGGTCTTCCTAAAAAAAAGCTGAACAACTTTTGGGGTGTCCTGGCTTTTTGAAATATGGCAACCTTAAGTATGTTGTATGTCTATTTCTCTCTGTGTTTGTGTATTTGCACACACACTTTGCTTGTAAACTGGGACTTGAATGGGAAGCGATGTATAAATTTAACCCACCTAAACCTGAGACAAAGAGTTGTTGGCGAATAGATCACCTGAGCTGCCTGTTGGGAAGAGGACTGTCCTCCCTCCCCCCCCCCCCAGCTCTTCAACCTCCACAACTTGACGGAGGCAAGCAAATCTTCTGCGTTGGCACCCGCAACTCCAAATGAGAAATGTCCTCTCTCTGACCTTCCTTCGGCTGAAAGTCAAAAGAGCAGAGCTGCTCATAGAAGGGAGGGATGGGGGAGTTTGAAATGTGAGCCGTGATTAATGCACCAGTTTGTGCCTTTGCGCTGCTTAAAAGTTCAGCCCTGCCCCCAGGAGATGGCAAGCAGGAGGAATGGTTTTGAAATACTGCTGGTCCTGCTACTCAGAATCAAGGGGAGGGGAAACCTTTTGCAGGGTGAGGGCCACACGCCCTTCTGCGCAACCTCATGAGGGCCTTTGTACAGTAGGGAGTAGTAGTAGTAGTAGTAGTAGTAGTAATAATAATAATACAGTGGTACCTCGCAAGATGAAATTAATTCGTTCTGCGAGTTTTTTCGTCTTGCGAATTTTTCATCTTGCGAAGCACGGATCCTGTGCTGAATTTCTTCCTCAGTCGCTCAGGCTCCCCCCTCGCTTTCAACCAGCCACCATGACCGTCAAGTTGCGCTCGGGCTGCTACGTGGGCAAAATGTCCGCTGCGCTGCTGGCGCTGCTCTTGGAGCTGCTGGTGCTGGCTATCCTGTACGAGTGCTGCGCGCAGGATTTGGAAGGGAGAGGCGCTGAGGCGGCAGCAGCGGTGCCCACAGACGAGGCTCCCGCCAGCGCCGACCCATCCACGCGGCCACCCGGAAAGGAAACAAACTTGCAAGACGTTTTCGTCTTGCGAAGCAAGCCCATAGGGAAATTCGTATGCGAAGCAACTCAAAAAACGAAAAACTCTTTCGTCTTGCGAGTTTTTCGTCTTACAAGGCATTCGTCTTCCGAGGTACCACTGTAATAATAATAATGACTCACACAGTCAGAGGGATCCAAGGGTCATCTAGTCCAACCCTCTGCAATGCAGGAATCCTGCCCATAGCCATCCCTGGGTGGACTCAAACCACCAACCTTCTGGTTATTATTATTATTATTATTATTATTATTATTATTATTATTCCTATCTTATTGGGTTGCCCTAGCCACTCTGGGCGGCTTCCAGGTAATTATAACACAGTAAAACCCCAAACATTAAAAACCTTAAACATTAAAAAATACAGGGTTGCCTTCAGATGTCTTCTAAAAGTCAGGTAGTTGTTTATTTCCTTGACATCTGATGGGAGGGCGTTCCACAGGGCGGGTGCCACTACTGAGAAGGCCCTCTGCCTGGTTCCCTGTAACCTCACTTCTTGCAGTGAGGGAATCACCAGAAGGCCCTCAGAGCTGGACCTCAGTGTCCGGGTTGAATGTTAGGGGAGGAGACGCTAGTTTCTAGACATCCTCACACACCTTTCTCTATCCTCCAGGCAAGCATGATCAGAGAGTTCAAGGACATATTCCAGCCAGGCAAAAACACTCCCAGTGTGTAGCAGGGTCTGTAAGGTTATGTAGAGCGCTTGAAGGGCTGCATTTATACCCTGGGCCTGAAGTTCTCCACCCTGCTCTGAAAAGTTCGTTTTTGTGTTTATGGAATTGCCAAGATGATAAAAAAACCTGTTGGGTTTTTGTGGTGGGGGAGGTATGTTGGGGGAAAGGAAGAGAATTGTAGAACAGTAGAGTTGGAAGAGACCACAAGGGTCATCTGGTACAACCCAATGCAATGCAGGAAACCTTGGCCAACATGGGACATCTTTTGGATGGGCACTGGTCCTGAGATTTGACTCATTTCTGAATCTGTAGCATTGGAAACCAGCCTGATCCATTTATTCCATTCTCAGTTCAATGTGATAAAAATGATGCTATGTTCTTTCCCATTCGCTGTAATGGGGAATCTAAGCATGTTTATAATGTTTTTCCCTTTCCACAGAAGTGGATGCACTTTGCAGGCAGGTCAACCCCTCAAGGGTGGATTAAGCTTGCCAAATTGCAGGTGCAAGTAGCCAGGGTTTCATGCAGTTTTTAAGGATTAGGTTTAAATTTTGTTGGCTTGCTTTTTAAAAAAAGGGTTTTTTCTTTCATTTTCTGCCCAAACAGAATGAAATTTGCAGACATAGTCACCATTCTGAGGTGACGAAGCCGGTTGCCAAATTTCAGAATGATAGCTGCAATTGGTTCTCCCACAAGGGCAGACTTTATTATTTGGGGGTTGGTTCAATAGCAATCATTGGGGGGTGAGAGTGGGGTCTGGGAAGCATGAATCCCCAGGAAATATTGGGGGGGGGGGGGGAATGAATGTCATGAGGGGCCACTGAAGTCAATGGAAAGTGAGAGCATGAGGATGTAGCTAGCCGAGGACCTAAATGGTGGCATCGTTTATGGTCTCTAATTGCCTCAGGGTTACTTTGGTGCTGAGTGGACTCTAAATGCATACAATTTTAAGGCTTGATCCCTGCTCTGGCAGAGTAATGCTACATTGACTCCGGGGTCCATGAAGCAAGACCCAACCTTCAAGAAGAAATTGACGAAGCCTTCTCTGAGGACTCTGCAGATGCAGAGATGGCCAAGGGAGGAATGAAAGCAATGGAGGAAGACAGAGAATTCGATGGCTAAGTAAACAAGACAAGGGAAGCTCTAGCCTCATATTGGACAGGGACCCTGGACCCTTTTGAACAGAAGTTTGGAATGTGAGGGGATGCGGGTGGTGCTGTGGTCTAAACCAGTGTTTCCCAACCTTGGGCCTCCAGCTGTTTTTGGACTACAATTCCCATCATCCCTTGCCACTGGTCTTGCTAGTCAGGGATGATGGGAGTTGTAGTTCAAAAACAGCTGGAGGTCCAAGGTTGGGAAACACTGGTCTAAACCACTGAGCTTCTTGGGCTTGCCGATCAGAAGGTCGGCGGTTTGAGTCTCCGTGACCAGGTGAGCTCCGGTTGCTCGGTCCCTGCTCCTGCCCACCTAGCAGTTTGAAAGCACATCAAAGTGCAAGTAGATAAATAGGTACCCCTCCAGCGGGAAGGTAAATGGCATTTCCGTGTGCTGCTCTGGTTCACCAGAAGCAGCTTAGTCATGCTGGCCACATGACCTGGAAGCTGTCTGTAGACAAACACCAGCTCCCTTGGCCACTAAAGCGAGATAAGTGCCGCAACCCCAGAGTCGTTCGCGACTGGACTTAACTATCAGGGGTCCCTTTCTTTACCTTTACCTTTTGGAACGCGAGAGCATGCAAGGGCAGTGCAACCAGGGCAGCTAACATGATGCTCTCCATTGATGGTGGTCAGGGATGATGGGTGATGGAGTCCAACAGCATCTGTATGGCGTTGGCTACACCAAAATATGTGGGCTATTTAAAAAGCAGTCAAACCAACATGTGGGTTTTGCTAGAGGAGCTGACAGGACATGACAGGTGCTGAAGCTGAAGCTCACAGACTATTTCCTGTAAGTTTGCTAGAGAGGACTCTGTGAGAGACACTCCCACTGTACCCCAACAGGGCGAGGGAATAGCTACCGGTATATATTCTCCTACCTGCCTGGATACACTCTCTTACTTCTTTCCCCATCTCCTTCCATCCCCTCAGCAATGTGAGAACGTCTGCCTGTCTGAGCTCCTATCTCAGACTGCATTTTAAGCTAGGCCTAAGGTGCTGTGGGTTAAAGCCTCAGCGCCTAGGACTTGCCGATCGAAAGGTCGGCGGTTCGAATCCCTGTGGCGGGGTGCGCTCCCGCTGCTCGGTCCCAGCACCTGCCAACCTAGCAGTTCGAAAGCACCTCCGGGTGCAAGTAGATAAATAGGGACCGCTTACCAGCGGGAAGGTAAACGGCGTTTCCGTGTGCGGCTCTGGCTTGCCTGAGCAGCGATGTCACGCTGGCCACGTGACCTGGAAGTGTCTCCGGACAGCGCTGGCCCCTGGCCTCTTAAGTGAGATGGGCGCACAAACCCAGAGTCTGTCAAGACTGGCCCGTACGGGCAGGGGTACCTTTACCTTTACCTTTAAGTATGTCCCTGTAACTGAATTACCATTTTAAGTCTGCCTGAACAAAGCTGCTGCATCTGTTACTCTTCAACAAGTATTTTGAGTGAGGAAATGTTATTTTTACTTTTTCCAAGACGGATTGCATGATTATTTATTTCCAAGTGGGAGGGGTATAAATAAGAAAATTGTTGTTTTTTAAGGGGGAGAAAAGGGGGAAATATTGGGGAAATCCAGTCTGCCTTAAGACAACCTGGATTGCTTAAAGTAAAAGTTTCCCTTTTAATACACAAAGGGATGCACTCTGCTGAGCTCACAAACACGAGGAAGGAAATATAATATCTAATAAATATATCCTCTCCTAGCATTCCAACAAAATAGACATTTTGGGGAGGGATGGGGAAAATTGGGAGTTTTTGAAGCTGCTAGAAACTAGAAACAAAAATGAGTTTTTGAAGCTGCTAGAAACTATTGCAATTTGTGTGTTTGGTCGAGCCGGCTCTGTGAGAAGCCTTTTGTGTGGCTCCCCTGCCATCCCAGCCGGCTCCCTTCTCCAGACCAGGGAGGGATGCAGCCAACCGCCATGCACGCCCCACGGGTGGCGTTTTCTCTCTGTTTGCAGTCACAACGTGCAGCCGGAGCCCCCGTGGCTGATTTATAATCCCCGAGTGTTATTGCGGCTCGCTCTCCTCCCCCGAATACTAACGGCCTCGGTGGCAGCTGTTTGAATGGAACTTAATTAAAAAACAATCGCGGCCCATTTGGAGGCGAGTGCTAATTCGGAGAGATCAAAGAGCCGCTATCGGGGAGCGGCGGCTGCTCCTGACGGGCTCCAGGCTCATTCGGAACCTCGTCACACAGAGAGCCGGGACGTGGCTGTCGCCTCGGCGTGGAGCCCGTGGCGGAGCGCGTGTGACGAGGGGAGGAGATGACACGCGGGAGGGAAGGAGGGCAGCCGGGAAGGAGCGCCGCCCAACCCAGTATCCTGTCTCTGTCAAGGGAGGCATTAAACAGCCCTCTTAACTCAGTATATCGCCTCTTTCATGGGAGGACTGAATCACTCTCCTCTATCCCAGTAGGCTGCCTCTGTCAGTTAGGGATTAAATAGAGCCCTCTGAACCAGACAGTATATATTATCTCTGTCAAGGGGAGGCTGAATTGCTCTCCTCCAACCCAGTATACTGCCTCTGTCAAGGGAGGAACAGCCCTTTAACTCAGTATCAAAGGAGGATGGAGGGATTAAATAGCCCTCCTAACCCACTACACTTCATCTGCTGAAAATGACTGCAGCCAGTGGCATAGCGTGGGTTGCCAGCATCCAGGGCCTAACGGTGTCCATGTCATCCAGGAGACCGCAGCTGCAGAGATAAGAAAAGAAGAGTCGTTCTGTTGTCTGGAAAGGTAACTTCCTGGTTCACATGGAGAAGCCATTTTCAACAAAGCCCAGTGATGGAAGCGTGCAGCTGTATTGAGGTTGAGGCAGTACGGAGCCTGCGGGCGCCCAAGCCACCACGTCACTCCCAGGAGAGACGCATGGCTCGGGCACGCTGCAGGCCCCTTGGTAAGTGCCAGCCCCTACGGTGTGGCTCCCAGTGCCAGCTGCGTTTTGTTACGTTTGTTGACTGAACTAAAAAGTTTCGTGAGCCCATTTTTTTAAAAAAAAAACTTTTAAAAACTCATATTTTTGTCATTTTGTCACCACCCCCTCAGCAATGACAACTGGGACGGCCTGCACACCCCGCACCTACCTTCCTCTCCCACTGCACCAAGCACCTCCAGCTCCTGAACTGTGTTGGCTGGTCATTACAGGAACAATTGTTTAGAAACTGGTGCCTGAGTTTTTGGTTTTCCTCTTCCCACCCTCTCCCTTTCCCCTTGTAAGTTGTGCCTTTTTTAGATTGTAAGCCTGTAGACAGGGACTGCCTTGTTTTAACTGATCATATGCAAGCCGTTCTGGGAGCCTTTATGGCTGGTAAGAGGTGCTACAAATGTTCTAGATAAAGAAATAACATTTGCATAGCTTTCACTGCATGATAGTGTGTTGTTTTTCCTGGTTTATGAGTCCTCTTCTTCTTCTTTATTAAATTTGTATACCGCCCTATACCCGCAGGTGTCAGGTCAGTTCACAGGATAAAATAACCATATAAAAACACAAAATACATAATAAAACACAGAACAACCCAATAACGTTCCCTGCAAAAAACTCACATTTTTAAAGGGCATTGAATGTCAGTCAACCAAAGGCTTGGTTAAAGAGGAATGTATTTGCCTGGTGCCTAAAGGTGTATCATGAAGGTCGAAGGTGGCATATACACCTTATGTTGAAAGCACAGTTAAAGTGCATGGCTCCTCTCCCCCCCCCCCAAAAAAGAAACTTGGGAACTGTAGTTTGTTAAGGGTCCTGAGAATTGTAGATTTGTGAGGGGTAAACCACATTCCCCAGAATTCTTTGCAGGAAGACAT
Organism: Podarcis gaigeae; assembly: GCF_964106915.1. Taxonomy (NCBI): domain Eukaryota; kingdom Metazoa; phylum Chordata; class Lepidosauria; order Squamata; family Lacertidae; genus Podarcis; species Podarcis gaigeae. The sequence continues at coordinate 13,528,169 of NC_139693.1, read as the reverse complement.
GTGCTTCGATGTTCTTTAAACGCACAGTGTGTGTGCAGTCATAGGAGACTCTCCCCCTGCTCGCCTGGAAATCTTATCCAACCATCTCACTCTGTACCTAGTGTGACGTTTGGGCTCCATGGTGGCTGGTGCCCACTGGCAGGGCAGAAGGCGAGGAGGAGACCAAAAGGAGGTAAAACCACCAGATCCATTAACAGGTAGCCTTAGCCCCTGATCGATCGATCGATTGATTGGCAGGTAGTTAGGTAAGAAGGTAAGTGAGGCTGCAGTTGGTGGGGCAGTGCCACAATGAATCAGCCTACGGTTGCACAACTCAGTGGTGCATAATCTGGTCCAGTGGTGGCTTCTCTCTGTTTGCAACCACATTCAGGAGAACCACAGTTTCGAAGCCCGCCAATCAGCTGCCTGCTACCAGATACAAATCTCCTGGAAAGGCAGAGCAGATCAATGTGTGTGTGCATGGATTAATTGGGCTTCTCAAGCACTTTCACAGTCCCTTTCTCACCCCCCTTTCCCCGTGTTTTAAAGACTACTCCAGCTTTGCAAATAATTTCCCAAGGCCTGTCTGCCTGCACCCTCAACTTCACTCCATCTGCTTCCACTTTCACGCTCTCTCTTTTCCCCTTTCCTAAATTCCATCTATCCATCTGCTTAAGGGAGGTGGAGGGAGGAAGCTGCAGGAGGGATGTCACGAATGAATGGATATTATATGTAGGGAAGGGCCGCTGCTCGGTTGTACAGCATCTCCTTTGCATGCAGAAGGTCGCAATTCCCAGCATCTCCCGGAAAGGATCAGAAAGTCCCTTGCCTGAATCTCTGAAGAACGGCTGCCAGTCAGTGTAAACCAGGGATGGAGGACCTCTGGCCCACAGGCTGATTTTGGGGTGCCAGGGGAGTTCAAGCTAGCTTATGAGGCCATTTCCCCCAAACCACACCCACCCACTGACTGACATCACTTGTGATGTCATCGGACAGGCAGATGGGCAGGGTTAAATTCTGATGCCTTGGCTACCCATAGCTATTTCCCAGCAGGGGAACAGGGGCTGGGTTTAACCCCCAATCGTCAGCTGATGAGTGGGGGTTAAATCCTGCTTAGTTCAGACAGATTCTGTACAAATTCTTTCCTGATTCAGGAGGTAGTTTGCATGGGAAACCCTTTTAACATATATTGTCAGGTCAGAAATTATGAAAATGATATCACAATATGGACTTCAAACCAGTTTTGGATGATATATCAATATATTGCCTAACCCTAGGAGGCATTTATCACAAATCATGATGGATGTGTGTGCGCCATGCAGAAATCACAGTGTGAGAATAACCTTGAAGCCAGCCGAGCCGATGCTTCTCTCGATTCCTGCAGCCCCTGTTAACTCTGCTGGCGCAGGTCTCTCCTGCCTCACGCAGGGGGGCAGCGAATCACAAGATCAGGTGCCAGCAAAAAACACGATGCAGGAAAAACAGTGAAGTCAGCAAGTGCCTCTATGTAGCTCCATCTTTATTTCAGACATCGTGATATATCTGTATATCGCGATGTTTAGCTGGTGGAATATATGATATCATGGTGTTGAAAATCAGATATCGTCCAGCCCTAAACCCCCTCCCCCCCATTTTAGCAGAGGATTGTTCTGAGTTTGTGTGCACCAGACTCCTATAATCCCTGGATCCAGCAAGTGTTAGAATTTAAGTTAAGGCTTGGGGGTGCTAAACTGTGCACCAGACACTTCCAATCCTTGGATCCAGCAAGTGTTAAAGGCAAATTAAGCCAGGCTAGTTTCCTGTGTTGAGGTGATTGCCTGGCCAAGAAGAGGACAAAGGATCAGGAGGGTTGTGCCAGATGGCAAATGGGTGTGGCCCTCCTCCCTCAACAGAAAAAGTGAGGGTTTATAGTAGTGAGGTTATGACTGTGATGTGAACTAGAAGCAAAGGCTGCAGATTGGAAAGACTCAGAGAGAGAGAGAGAGAGAGAGAGAGAGAGAGAGAGAGAGAGAAAGAAAGAGAGAGAGAGAGAGAGAGACACGTCTCATTTCTGCTGGGATCGAAGGCTGTGGCTATGGGAGAAGCAATGCCTTCTTAAGATGTTAATGCTGGGAGTTCCTTCATCACAGGCTCAGGTTGTATTTACAGTGGTACCTCGAGTTAAGTACTTCATTTGTTCTGGAGGTCCGTTCTTAACCTGAAACTGTTCTTAACCTGAAGCACCACTTTAGCTAATGGGGCCTCCTGCTGCCGCTGTGCTTCCAGAGCACGATTTCTGTTCTCATCCTGAAGCAAAGTTCTTAACCCGAGGTACTATTTCTGGGTTAGCGGAGTCTGTAACCTGAAGCGTATGTAACCTGAGGTACCACTGTAGGTGTAAATAAACCACATATCCTAAAGATAGCAGAGTCTCCACCGTCCCTCATTCCAAAGGGTAAACGCCTGGAACCCCTGGAATCTTACACCACTCAGAGATTGGGGTGGCATGCAACAGTATATAGTACCCCCAAGATGTAGTGGTTAAGAGTATTAAGCTGGGACCTGGGAGACCAGAGTTCGAATCCTGCTTGGCCATGAAGCTCACTGGGCGCCCTTGGGCCAGCCACTGCCTCTCGGCCTAACCTACCTCACAGGGTTGTTGTGGGAATTAAATGTATGCCACCTTGAGCTCCTTGGAGGAAAAAGGTGGGATAGAAATGCAATAAATAAAAAAAAATTAAAATGCCACCACATTGTCATGGGTAAATGCCGCAAACAGGCAGCATGTTTCTGGTTATTATCACCAGGAATGGCAGAAGGGAAGACGGGAGGGTTGAACTGGGCAGTGTTGGGTGGGATCCACAGCCCCAAACTTCCCACCCTATTCTTTGTGGTTGAAGAAGCATTATGGGGCATTTCGCAAAACATCCTCCCTCCACCTGTGGGGGAGTGGGGGACGATGACTGAACTCTCCCAGCAGTCCACGAGAGCCTGACAAGGAAAACCCTCAGACGATTTCTCAGGCAGGAAAGGGAGGCATTTTGACCGAGAGCAGGTGGAAGTCTGTGCCAAACAACTAAAAGGGCAGGCTTGTATGTGCTTGTGATTTACTCAGAGCAGGTGGTGGGCAACTTGCAGCCCAAAGGCCATGTGCAGCCCCTCAGCCTCATTATGCAAAGCTCTCTGCCCAATTTCCAAAGCTGTCAGTTCAGACTTTAGGGAAAGGGGAACATTTCCCTCCCCTGGCAGCCCACTGGGTGGGGAAGAGGAGAGAGCGAGGGCAAGGGAGAAGAGCGAAAAAAGAGAGGCAGCAAGAAAGGGGAGGCAGAGAGAGCATGCAAGCGAGGAAGGAGGTGGAGGAAGGAGTGAGAAGGGAGGGAGGAAGGAGGATGTGGAAGAAACAGAGGGAGAAAGAGACAGGGTGGCAGAAAATGCTAGAGAGAGTGGAGTGGCAGAAAGGGTGAGGAAGGGTGTGGCAGAAAATGAGGGGGGGGGAAGAGTATAGAATCATAGATGACCCACAAGGATCATCTAGTCCAAACCTCTGCAATGCAGGAAACATTAGGAAATGTGTCAAGAAAGGAATACTGATTTTCATTCCTCTTCCTCGATACAGGAGACATAGAGTTAACCCGAAAAAGGTTCGAGTATTTTCATTGCTGAAGAATCGATGCTTTTGAATTCTGGTGCCGGAGGAGACTCTTGAGAGTCCCATGGACTGCAAGAAGAACAAACCTATCCATTCTTAAGGAAGTCAGCCCTGAGTGCTCACTGGAAGGACAGATCGTGAAGCTGAGGCTCCAATACTTTGGCCACCTCATGAGAAGAGAAGACTCCCTAGAAAAGACCCTGATGTTGGGAAAGATGGAGGGCACAAGGAGAAGGGGACGACAGAGGACGAGATGGCTGGACAGTGCTCTCGAAGCTACCAGCATGAGTTTGACCAAACTGCGGGAGGCAGTGGAAGACAGGAGTGCCTGGCGTGCTCTGGTCCATGGGGTCATGAAGAGTCGGACATGACTAAACGACTAAACAACAACAATTTCACACTAGCTAGGAGCCCTCATGATAGCTTCCCAATAGTAGCCAATTGCTGCAATCGAATGCCCATGTATTGAACTTTTGCACCCCTAAAAAAAGAAAGGAAAAGTGGGTACCTTTGACCACGCTTGGGTCTGTGCCTCTGTCTTGCTGCTCAATAGTTGCCCACACCTGCCCTAGAGCACTGGACGTGTGGTCCCCCCATGCCCGGGTGATCTTAGTGGTACCTTTGGCTCCTCTGCTCCGCCACCCCCACCCCCCTCGGGCCTTGGCCTGGGCCTTCCCTGAGCCAGCATTTTATTATGGGCACTATTGAAATTCATGTTGAGCAGCGGAGCGCAGCCGAGAGTGCAGCCGGAGCACGCCAGACGCTAATGCTGCGCAGCCGAGATTGATAGAGGTCTGGAGTTTAATAGAGCACCCTCGCTTTTCTTTTGTCAGCCGTGAATGGGATCCTCAAGGTCCAGGCGGGAAATTGCTTTTGCAAAGGGAAGGAGAAGAAGAAGAAGAAGAAAATGCACGCACACACGCACACACGCATGGGCGCAGTCACAGCCAGAAATTCAAAACACCAAAAGCGCAGAGATAAAGAGCTACGCCAAGGCTGGCGGTTCCTCCTCACCCCAAGGAGGGGAAGAGATTAAGGAGGTGGTGGCAGGCAAGTGAGCTGAAAATGGGCACCCCCGTCCATCTCTGCAGAATACCGTGCACGGTTGATGCTTGTTGTGCAGAGGCCGGTGCAGAGGCTGTCCTTGGATGCCTCTTTGATCACAAAATCAAACAGGGGAGGGGGCTCAGCTGAGCGGAAAAACACCTGCTTTGTATGCAGAAAGTCCCTGGTTCAATCCAAGGCATCTCCAGGTAGGACAGGGACCGTCCCCTTGTCTGACACCCTGGAGAGTCTCTGCCAGTTACCAAACTAGGTAGACCAATAGTCTAACTCACTGTACATTCTTAATATTTGCTGATGAGCTCTTTTTGGGAGCACTGGACCCCGGCCGATAGATATTTGGCCTTCGTTCCTGCCTGGCTCTTGGTTCTGAACATCCCCAGTTGCCAGATTAAGCGAAGAGAAGTTTTGCTTATTGCTTCAATATCTTGCCCATCGTAAATGCCTGGATCAATTAGATTTCTTTATAAGGAAACAGGAGCGGTTCTCTAGTAGCGCATCAGCATTTTGCAGACATTGTGCATTTCGATTTTGAATGGGAAGGGGTCTCGGCGTCACCATCCCAATTTGAAATTCTAGAATTCAGATTTGCCTGCGTTCAAGTGTTTCTGTGAACGAACAAATCTCAACTTCTTAGGATGTGGTGTTTATTGTGTACTAGAAAACTTGTGCTGGAGAGACTTCTGGATCAGACCAAAGACTCATGAGGTCTAGCATCCTGTTCTCAGGATTGAGAGCCAGTGTCGTGTAGTGGTTAAGAGTCACGTAATCTGGGGACCTGGGTTCGTGTCTCTGCTCCTCCACAAGCAGCTGCTGGGTGACCTTGGGCCAGTCACACTTCTTTGAAGTCCCTCAGCCCCACTCACCTCACAGAGTGTTTGTTGTGGGGGAGGAAGGGAAAGGAGATTGTTAGCCGCTTTGAGACTCCTGAAGGGGAGTGAAAGGCGGGATATCAAATCCAAACTCTTCTTCTTCTTCTTCTCCTCACAGTGGCCACCCAAGTACCCCAATGGGAACCCCCAAGCAAACCCTGAGGGGAACAGCAATTTCCCCACTTGTGATTTCCAGCATGACAGTGGAAATCACAGCCATTGTGCCTGGAAATTGTTCATAGCCTTCCCCTGCTTCCTGAATCGGTCCAATCCTCTTTCAAAGCCCTCCACATTGTTGGCCACATCTAGTGGGAGCGAGTTCCATAGTTTAACTAAGCCCTGCTTGAATAAGTCCTTCCTTTGGTCTCTTCTGAATTTCCCAACTTTCAGCTTCGCTGGATGACCTCAGATTCTAGTCTCATGGAAGAAGAAGAAAAACCTAGCTCTGTTCACTTTCACCACAGTATGCAAGATTTTAAGGCACCTCTTTCTCGCCATTTTTCTAAAGAGCCCCAATGTTGTAACTTTTCCTCACCCTTTAATAATTTTCTTGCCCTTTTCTGAATGTTTTCCAACTCTACAATACCCAGAGGCGGCCAGAACCGTACACGATATTCCATAGACTGGTATAAAGACTTGATGAAATCAGCAGTTTAGTTTTTTGGTCCCATTTCTAATGATCCCCAACATGGAATGGACCTTGTTCACAGCTGCTGCATTGTGGGCTGACATTTTTAGCAAGCTTGACCCCTTGACCCCAAGGTCTCAGTCCTCATCAGTCACCTCCAGTTCAGACTCGACTAATGGATATATGATGTTACGCCCCATTGTACCTCACTATATGCCCAGGCTGAATTGTATTCACCATTTTACTGCCCATTCTGCTGGAGAGATCCTTTTGGAGCCTTTCACAATCCCATCTTGTTTCAATGTTCCTGAACAAAACTGGTATCGGCAGCAAACTTGGGGGCCACACTGCTCACTCCTAACTCCAGACCATTTGTGAGCAAGTTAAAAAGCACACATCCCACCAGTGGCCTAGCTGGGGGGAGGGGCTGGGGGGTGTTGCTCCAGGTGCGTTTTTTTGAGGGGGCGCAACTAGGTGCCCCCATGGCAGGGGAAGCTGGGTCTGGCCTTCAGGGCAGGGGCAGCGGTGACAGCAGCTCCTTCTCCTAATGTTCAATCCGTTTGTGATTGATTGGTGGATAGAAAAGTCCCCGTGAGAATTTGCCAGCAATATTTTAGCATGAATGTATTGTGGTAGACCCACTTTTGGAGGCAATGTTATCTAAGATGCACAGTTTTGGAAAGCAATTCCCCCTAATATAATGGATCTTGTCATAGTTTAATGAATGTGTATGCATTTTTATGCCCGCATTACCTGTGCATGTGCATTTTTGCACACATATCTTGACTTTAGAGCTGCATTGCAAAATTCGGAGATGTGCAGATTTCGAAGGATGGCTGCAGTTCATATCATTTTGCAAAGTGCAAATCGGGCAGGCTTCCCTTTGCATGCAAACTGAATGGGATTTCTTTCCCTTTGCCCCTTTTAGCTTGACCCAAATGTTTGTACGGGGATCCCTGTGGGGTCGTGGTCTCTTCCAACTCCGCGATTCTATAAACTCCCAGCCAGATGCAGTTGGCTCCCTCCTTCCTTACCAATTTGATTTATTCTTTTGCTCTGGAGAGGGGGAACTATTTCTCAGCCTTAATCCTAACTTAGCCTGAGGCTCTCCTGGCTGCTTGGAATTGGGCCTTCCTTTTTAGTCCTTTTTCCCACCGTTGGCTCCCTTCACTGCACTAAGCCAGATTTGCTTCTCTTAATCTTTCCCCCCAGAACCAAGTCCCTCCAGAGCCCTTATTATTTCGGTAGGTCTCCCCACACTCCCTTCCCCCTGCTGCAGTCTCTCTCTCTTCCTCTCTCTCTTTGAACTGCCTCCATCCTGTCAGTCGTTGCCAATAATGAGATGCCCAGAACACACTATGCACAGTGTGATGCGCGCTCTCTCTCTCTCTCTCTCTCTCTCTCTCTCTCTCTCTCACACACACACACACACACACACATCCCTGCCTCTCTCCCAGGTGTGGTTCAGCTGCAGAGAGATGCGGTCTCTGCCTCTGTGCTCTGGAACGTGATGGTTCGGCACGTGCCGTTTCCCCGGCTGCTTTGACAGGTCGGCATCTTCGTCCCCTCCCAACCAGCCTTCCCTCTTTGCAACGCGATGCCTTTTCCTCTCTCCCTTGCACCCTTCCCTCAGCACCCACAACCTTCTTAGCAAGCTTAGAAGGCTGGATAAATTGGCACAGGGGTGGGGAGACCCTAGCATCACCCCAAGCCTCTCTACCTGGCCCTCGGGACTCGCCACACCTCTCCCTAGTCCTGCGCCACACCCTCTTTGAATGTTTTGGCCTAGCTGAGGGGCCGGCCTGTCCACGAGGCAGAGGGAGGCAACTGCCTCAGGCGGCAGAATCCAAGGAGAACTCCCACAAGTTTGACAGGGTGAAATCTGCCACTACCAGAGGTGGCATTATTACTCCCAAGTCGTACCTTGGAAGTTGAACGGAATCCATTCTGGAAGTCCGTTTGGGTTCCAAAATGTTTGGAAACTGAAGCGAGGCTTCTGATTGGCTGCAGGAAGCTCCTGCAGCCAATTGGAAGCTGCAGAAGCTCCATCAGATGTTTGGCTTCCAAAAATAGTTTGCAAACCGGAACAGTCACTTCTGGGTTTGTGGCATTCAGGAGCCAAAACGTTCGAGAACTAAGCTGTTCGAAAACCAAGGTACGACTGTATTATTATTATTATTATTATTATTATTATTATTATTATTATTATTATTATATTTGGCCCACGCTTCCCCATCAGGTCCCAGTGTGGGTCAAAACAATTTTACTTACCTATATGTTGCATTTATACACCGCCTTTCACTCCAAGGTTCTCTCCCTTCTCATTTAATCCCCACAACCACCCTGTGAGGTAGTTTAGGCTGAGTGCTAGTGACTGACCTTGCAGTGAGTCTCATGGTGAAGTGGGGATTCGAACCCTGGTCTCCGAGGTCCTAGCCCAACTCTCTAATTCCTGCACCACATTAGTTCAGGAATGAAATAACTGACTCCAGTTCACAGGAACTTGGGGCAGAGCTTTCAATGTGGCTGCCCCTTTCTGTGGAACAGCATCACTGTCAAGATGTGATATGAGTGGCCCTAGTTGTATTTTTTTTTGGTGGGGGGGGGGGAAATGAAGACATTTATATTTCAACACACTTTCCCAGGAGAGAGAAAAAGGAAAAGGTGTTTGTGTTCATTGCTTTAAAAGCTATATTCTTTAAACTGTTTATAAAGCTACCAGTATTTTTAGGGTTGTTGTATTTAAGGTAAAAGACCTTGAGAGTCATGGGGAAGGAAACCAATTTGTAAATTAACATGATGATGATGATGATTTAGCAACATCTGCCTTTGGTTAACAATCCCTGAACTTATTTTAACTTCTGATTGACTTACACAGTCAAGGGGTGAATCTGAGGTTGCAAAGAGTTATAGGTACGGCTGCGACACTTAATCGATTTAGATGAATTGATCAGAAACATCTCGATCAGCTAAAAAGCTGCCCCCAATTAGTTTTGCTTGTTTGCTTGCTTTTGAACCTTATTAACGACACAAGTCCTTACAAAAAGGCCAGAGAGTAAACGCCAACGAGCAGCAGAGGCGTCCCTGGGGGTTTGCGAAACCAACCCTTGATAGGGGCACAAAAACCACCTATCAGACTATGGTGTGTGTGACGTTTACGTGTGTGATGGAGCACTGCCACCATTGTGGCAAGATCAAATGTAGGAGAAGCTTCCCATTCTTCCCATACTGTGGCACAAAGGCTTGCAGCAAAGTTTTGGGGGTGGGTGGGGGTGCTGACACAGCTCCTAGCAAGGGACCCTAGACATGCCATCTCTTGCACAGGTACATTTGCAGAGCCTCCTGCGACAACCGCAAGGCCAACGCACAGTTCACCAGCCTGCTTTATGCTTCAGCATTCTTGTCTGCAATCAGATGCAAACCTAATTGATTATTTAACTTAGTCCATCCTCATCAACTGATGGCACAAACTTTGGCATTTCTGCTTAGAAGTCCTGCTTGGGACTGGCTGGCTGGCTGGCTAGCTGGTCCTCTGCTGGGGGTGGGGGCACACTGAGATCAGAGGCGGAGCTACTGGCACCCAGAGTGGTGCAGGGGCGGGGCTAGCTGGCCCACAGGGGCGGGGCTGGCCATCCACACAACGAGTGTCCCTAGCCGCCTGCTGCCTGCACTGTGAGTGTTGGGGGCACGGCTAGCTGCCCCCGGCAGCATCGTCCCTAGTGGCCCGCCGCCTGCACAGTGAGCCGGGTGGGGTGGGGGTGGCGCAGCAATGTCACCCACTCTTATGGCTGACACCCGGTGCGCACCGTACTCCCACACCTGCCTTCCTTCGCCAGTGACTGAGATGCCTCTCAACTCTAAAATTCTATGATTTAAGGACTTCTGTTGGACAGTAGAAGAGGCTGCCTCAGGAGGGGTGTGTGTGTGTGTGTGTGTGTGTGTGTGTGAGAGAGAGAGAGAGAGAGAGAGAGAGAGAGAGAGAGAGAGAGATTGAGATCTCCTTTGCTTGACAGACTTTTAGAAGACGTCTGAAGGCACCCCTATACAGTGGTACCTCAGGTTACATACGCTTCAGGTTAAAGACTCCGCTAACCCAGAAATAGTGCTTCAGGTTAAGAACTTTGCTTCAGGATGAGAACAGAAATCGTGCTCTGGCGGCGCAGCGGCAGCAGGAGGCCCCATTAGCTAAAGTGGTGCTTCAGGTTAAGAACAGTTTCAGGTTAAGTACGGACCTCCGGAACAAATTAAGTTCTTAACCCGAGGTACCACTGTATAGGGAAGTTTTTAAGGTTTGTTGGAAGTCTCCCAGTGTGGCAACCCTCTCAGATGGGCGACATATAAACAATGATGATGACTGTTGTTGTTGTTGTTGTTGTTGGTAGGTTGAAACAATCGCTGTCCTTGAAGCAAGTCCTCTGTCCAGCGACAGGTGGAAAGAGATTAAAGAGCTCTGTCAAGAGAGTCTGTTTGAAAGAATTTCAAAAGTAATGGCTAAGCTACACCCTCCTCGGGCGTAAACAAATGAAGTTCCTTTTAAAAGTGCCTCGTCCTTACTTAGACCCTCTGGGTGAGGAGCGAGGAGTCACAGGCTCCCCTTCTCCCATTTGTAACATCCCGCTAAACGATCACACTACCATGAACAGTTAATACCAAACCTCTGCTGGGATTTAGCCAATCACACACCCTAGCACCCATCCCTACATGAGGGAGCTTGTTACATCAGTGTGACCATTTCCCTTAACAGACCAGCATCTACAGGTTTGGGCATGTTTTTGGAGCTGAGAGATGCCTTGCAAATTACCTTCGAATCCACACCTTGGTCCAGGAGGAGCAGATCAGGTCAGTTTGCATTGGAATTCACAGGCAGCAAAGCGCTTGAGCATCTCTGGTGTAAAGTACCTTGAATGCCTGGTCTCTGTATCAGATGGTGTGTTCAGCCCCAGCCTCAGGAGGATAGCAATGTCTTTGCTGCACAAATAGGCACTTAGATGATGCAACTGAGAAGTGTTGACCTTGTTTTGCTTTGGCACGGTCAGCAAAGACATCCGTGTTCATGAGTTGGAAAATTCACCCCTTCCCGCTAGCAAACATGGAGCACAATCTGCAGACGCCCCATTGAGCTGAATGGGTGGGGGGAATAACCGGCCTCTTGCACAGCTACCATTTAGTGGAGTGCACAGGGGTGCTCAATCCAGTTCAGGGCCTGATCCAGAGTGACTCCACTTTGACATACCCACCCTGAACTGGATCTGAGCCATGAACTGAGTTTAATCAGGGTTAATTAGATATGTGGTCGAGGGAAGTAGCCTGTGTGTATCTCCTTCTCTCCCCTTTCCTTGCAGCCTAAATCCGCCCCCTGCTCAGTTACTTTGCAGCACTGGATCACTCTGGGCAGATCTGAGGTGATCCGGGGCTTCCTCATCCTGATGTGGCCAGATCTCAGGTGCCAAGTGTGTCTTCCTCTTAGCACGTTTCTCCCTTGCGTCCTGAGTTCGAGTGTCTTCAAAGCCCATGACACCTTTGGTAAAGGCTGTTCTCCAATTGGAGCACTCACAGAACCAGTGTTTCCCAGTTGTTAGTGTTTATACTACATTTTTTTTAGATTTGCCTTGAGACAGTCTTTAAACCTCTTTTGTTGACCACCAGCATTATGCTTTCCATTTTTAAGTTCGGAATAGAGTAGTTGCTTTGGAAGACGATCATCAGGCATCCGCACAACATGGCCAGCCCAACGAAGTTGATGTTGAAGAGTCACTCAAACTCAGGACGCAAGGGAGAAACGTGCTAAGAGGAAGGCACGCTTGGCAAATCCACACCATGATCAACTCCCGTCTGGAAACCAATGTCCCCACTGTGGAAGGATGTGTGGATCCAGAATTGGCCTCCACAGTCACTTACGGACTCATTGTTAAAACCGTGTTTATGGAAGGCAATCTTACTCGACTATGAGTGATTGCCAAAGAAGAGGAGAAGACCACGTTGGCCTGATTTGGTTCAGGATATGGGATTTGGCCAGATCTGATGCACAGCCCTACTACCATTCTTGAACATGGTGAACTCTTTTTCATTTGAGGTTTTAAACAGATGTTGGAGAGCCACATGTCAGGGATCCTTTAGTTGTGATTCCTGCATTGCAGGCGGTTAGACTAGATGACCCTTGGGGGTCCCTTTCAACTTCACAGTTCTATGATTCTGTGATTTCACCTTGGATCTGTACAGGATAACTTTCCAGTGCAATACATTTTTTTGTGTGGAGGAAGGCCTGGAGCTGGAGTTAGAGCTGACCCACAATTTCCCAGGAGACATTTGTTTTTGCAAAAAATTCAGACCACGTTCAACCATACCTTTTTGCTAGACGTAATACAGTCATCACTTAACTCAAGTCAACTTAATATTGCTCTTTTTACCCGCTCAGTCACGGATTTTATTCCTCCTCCCTTTTTATTTTTGCACGGATGTCAGAGAATTCCGCTGGAAAAGGAATTGCTGCGGTTTTGCATCTTTGTGGTCAGCTGTGGAAATACAGTCCTGCCGATATGATCAGTATTTGTTCAGGTGGTTTTTAAGTCCATGGATGATACATAATTAACGACTTTCTTTACATTGTTTCAGTGTTTCCTTTACACTGAAATGAATGCAGACTATTGTAAATACTTACATCATAGTGGGCAGGGAGAAGAATAACATAGTATCTGACCAAAGCTGAACTGCAGCAGAATGGAAAAGGCGCCGATTGTGACGAATACGGGATGGAATGGAAATTGCAACCTTCTTGCATATTGTGTGAGAAATAAAGAAATAGCCATTTTGCTTATGATCAATTCTTGCACATTTGTTATAATCAGTAAAAATCTTGAAGCAGGGGGATAAATCAATGGGCTTGAGTTGTGGCTATTGAATAGGATTTACTTGGATGTCATCCTCTGCCCCAGTTCCATGGCCAGAGTGACCGCCTACCCCTTATTCCTTGGTGAGACCATCTCTATCTCAGAGGCAGAAGAAGAGTAGGGATAAACCTGCTGGTTCATGTCAGTGGCCCACCTAGTTCAGCATCCGGTTCTCACAGTGGCCAACCAAACACCTGTGGGAAACCCACAAGCAGGATTCGGGCACAAGAGCCCTCTCCTCTCCTGTGGTTTTCACCAACTGGAATTCAGAAGTGTTGCTGTCTCCAGCTGTGGAGACAGAGCTTAGCCATCACGGGGGCAGCTGCAATAGTCATCTCCTCCATGAATTTGTCTATTCCTCTTTTAAAGCCATCCAGGTTGGTGGCTCTCACTGGGAGCGAGTTCCATAGTTCAACTGTGTGCTGTGTGAAGAAGTAATAATAATAATAATAATTTATTATTTATACCCCACCCATCTGGCTGAGTTTGCCCAGCCACTCTGGGCGGCTCCCAACAGAATATTAAAAACACGATAATGCATCAAAAATAAAAAACTTCCCTAAACAGAGCTGCCTTCAGATGTCTTCTAAAAGTCTGGTAGTTGTTGTTCTCTTTGGCATCTGGTGGGAGGGTGTTCCACAGGGCGGGCGCTACTACTGAGAAGGCCCTCTGCCTGGTTCCCTGTAACCTCACTTCTTGTAGTGAGGGAACCACCAGAAGGCCCTCGGCGCTGGACCTCAGGGTCTGGGCTGAACGATGGGGGTGGAGACGCTTCTTCAGGTATACTGGGCCGAGGCCACTTCTGTTACCTGTCGTGACACTTCCAACGTTCAGCTTCATGGGATGGTCACGAGTTCTAGTGTTATGAGAGAGGAAGAAAGACTTGTAAGGAAACCAGTTGTCCCGTCACAACTCGCTCTGCCCTTTGAGGCAGGGAAAGCAGTCAAAGAAGACGGCAGGGTAACATGTATAATCCAGATATATTTATAGGTTTTATCTTCTGAGATTAGCACAGGATATTTAGAAAGGTTATAAAGTAACATTGACATTTGTTGTAATTCATTTGTTCTCCTCCCCACACCCCTGAAAGTTTTATGTACATACAAGATCACAACACAACAATCCAAGACCGCCATCCTCTCTTGTCCCCACTGCCCACCCAGAAGAAGATTTTGTGTTTCGGTGTGTTTTCTTTTTCGTTTTAGCTCAGTACAAATATGGCTTTTGTGTAAATATTGGGAGAGTCTCTCCAACTAGGAAGCATAGAGAGCCTGTTCCAGTAGGGGGCGCCAGTTGCCACAGGTAGAGGACAAGACGATGTTTTAAACTAGTCCTCTTTCTCATTTCCACCCTCCAGCCTGCCTCTGCTTCTCTGGGAGAAAAGGGAAGACCTAGATGTGAAGCATAAGTAAGTTATTAGGCTCTTCCTCTGACCCATCTTGCCTCTCATCAGCCCTAAGAAAAATTATTCTAGGGTGTGCATGTTTTTCTTTTAGCAATTATAGCACTGCAGCCATACAGATGTCAGCCCTGCCTTTGGACACAACCTGGTGTGAATAAGAAACAGAAACTGAAAAGAGATTTATGCAAAAGAGCAGGCCTGATTCTCATCAGCAAAGTCCTCGGGCTGGTAGTCTGTCTGCTCCCCACAGCAAACATAACCAAATGGTGTCTTTTTATTTCCCTCTCCCTGGAAAAAAAATAAAAATGGCCTGCTATTTTTTTGGCCGACGCTAGAAAACAAATGAGGTGGAGATTGTGGAACTTCTGGCACTGACTGACAGATCTCATGGCAAAGCAGGAGGGATGCAATGCATCTCTGAGCATAGGTGTGGTGCATACATTGCCTCCCCACAACCCCCCCCCCCAGGAGTCCTTGAAACATGCAAAGATCCCTTCCATGTTTGCCGCATAGAGATGGGCATTCCATGGTTGGCGCTAGTGCTTGACATTATTGGGTATCCGCTGAAGCCCCAGCCAAAGCAAGGGGTGCCCACTGCCACCTCCATCGCAGAACCTCCCAACCCTGCCGCCGCCACCACTTCCTGTCCACTCTCCGAAAAAGAGGAAGGAGAAAATGTGGTGTTTCCTTTTGCCTTGCTCCTCCTGGTGGCATCTGGTCCAACATCCCCCCTCCAGAAAACAAGCAAACATTGGAGCATGTTTACTGGTCAATAATAAGACATGGTGTGTCTTCCCTTTGCTTTGGGATAGCACACCCTGAAAAATCTCTGGTCGATGCACCTCAGGAATGGGGAGCTTTGTGCTGTTGTTGGACTCCCAACTCCCATCAGCCTGGCCACTGGTCAGGGATGATCACAGGAGCTGTAGTCCAGCAACATCTGGAGGACCGCAGACTCCCCATCTCTGATGTACTTGCTCAAAGGGTGTATCAAAGACTACAAAGCATCCTAAGGTGGCCAAGCAAGCTTAGCTTTGGTGCTAAGTCAGGGCGAGAAAAATACCTAGTGTAAAATGATGTGCAGACCTTCAGTCTGAAGAACAAACACATCCATGGGCATTGCTCCCCGGTTCCAAGAATGAGTCCCTGCTTGTATGTTTCAAAAAGAAGAGTGGACCCCCCAAGTAATGTACCCCTGCTCCCATCACACCTGGCAATGTTCATAATATGTACCTGCCTAAGGGCATGCACAACTGATGGCAAAATGTTTGTGATCATGAAAAAGTTCCAATATCCAAACTTGCAAATATTGCAGGATTCAAGCGAAGGGGATCTTAGTAGGGAGGCACAACCTTGGAATCAGACCAACTTTTTTGGGCTGTGGGGGCTTATGGAAGCTACATGATTGGAACAGGGTGCGAGGACTGCCTACTAGGACACCATGGATCCAGAACAAAGATCACAATGGACGTTCACTACCATCCCCTTTGTGTCCTACTTGCAAATTTCTCTGGTTGATCTCTGTTGGATAAAAATGGATTTGCTCCCCCTCCCTCAACAGGTACCCTCTAACATCCATCAGCCCCAGCTTGCATGGCTGAGGGTCAGGGGTAGTGGGAGTTGCAGCGCAAAACCTTTGAAAGACACCAAGTTGGGAAAAGCTGAACCAGGTGCACCTTAAGAAGAGTCTTGTTGCTGGATCGAGCTAAAGGGGACTTCAGTGTCCTCTTCTCAGTGGCCAACCAGGTAATTCTAGAAAACGTGCAAGCAGTACATGAACACACTGCCCAACTTGTGATCCATAGCAGCTGGCATTCAGAAGTATACTGCCTCTGACAGTGGAGGGAGGACATAGCCATCACGGCTAGTGGTCATTGATAGCCTTCTCCTCCATGAATTTGTCTAACCCCTTTTGAAAACCATCCAGGTTGACGGCCATCATCACCTCTTCTGGGAGCGGATCACGTCACTGAACCATGTACTGTGTGCCTGTCCTGACTCTCCCAACAAGGTATCCCCAAGTTCTGGGATGATGTGAAAGAGAGAGAAAGGCCTCCTCATCCACTTAATGTTCTTCTGCATCCATCACAATAATCGCCACCCTGTTGCTTAAATAAAACCACAACCACCACCCACTGAGCAGAAGAAAATAGAACACATACTCAGACTTCGGGTAATCTGCACTGTCAGCCCTACTCAGAGTAGACCCATTGAAATTCATGGACCAAAGTTAGTCCTGTCCATTCATTTTGATGGGTCTACTCTGAGAAGGACTGCTGATGCATGTAGCTTATCTGGCTCAACATCGCTGGGACTGGCTTTCTATTCAATCAAAGTTGGGTTCTTGCCATTTGCCTTCGAGTCACCGAGCCTATGTAGACTTTCTAAAGCTCTTCTAGTTATCCAGCCAGGCTGGGAGGTTTACAGGGAAAAAACAACACCCTCAACAATGGGCTTTGAGCAAACAGTGACAAGAGAACCGATGGAAAAAAACAACAGCCACGGTATGGCCGCCAGCCTTCGTTTTCCCCAACCTAAGCATTTCCTTTCTCCTGCTGTCACACGGCGGGTTCCATCTTCCTTGATGATGGGGCCTGTTATCCGTGAAACAGAAGCCTCGCTCCATTGGAGTGTCACTGGCTCCAATTCCCCCTCAGCTGCCCGCCTCCCCTAGTTTTATAACCAAAGTCTGGAATCTCCACTCCTAGCTTGCAAATCTCCCCAGCTGAGAAACTGCAGTGGATATTATTTTTTTTGTGTGTGTGTGTGTGTGTGTGTGTGTGTGTGTGTGTTGCAGAAATACATACAAACAAGAGGCATGCTTGATATAAAATCAATGCACCACAGGCTGGGCCAAAGCAGACTCGACACAAACGAGTTCATAGCCTCTGGCAGGTTGTGGATGAAGAAAGAAACACGGTTGTGTCCCCAAAACAGCCTGATTCTCATATCAAAGCCCATGGCTGCAGGCCCATGCGCACACACATCAACAGCTTGCCCTGTATGGCTGGTGCCCTTTGAGACTGGTAGGGCAGAAGGCAGGGAGTACAACAGTAGGGGGCGCCAGAGTGAAGGACAGGCAGAGCCAATTCATTCCATGTCTTGCCCCCAGCTCCTCTCTGCTGAGTTTTGCAAAGGCAACATTCAGACTCAGGAGGAGAAAGGAGACAAGCAGCTCCTCCCCCCCACCTGTACTGGTTATAAGGAAGAAGGCAGCCAGCTCAGTCTGGCCAAGGGCAGACTGAGGTTGGTGAGGCGATGCTCCATTAGCTGCAGTGGACCAGTCTCCACTGTGGGCTTCTGGAGTGCTAGTAAAGTGGTTGGAATAGCCTCTCCAGTTTGCAAATGTTTACTGGAAGCTTGAAATCCCACGACACTTCTTATTAGAACTGCAAACACATTCACATGCACATCCACCACCTGAATATGGGGAGAGGGCATGAGGCGTCTTGTGTTCATGGGTGAGCAATGATGCATATATTGCACTGGCGTTGAGGCGGATCATAGAGATTTCAGCTCTGAAGGAAGATCCATCATGACATTTATATCCAGATGAATATGATTTTTTGTTGAGTGGGTTTTGATCTGCATGAGGGCTTCCCAAACTTGGGTCTTCCGCTGTTTTGGGACTACAACTCCCATCATCCCTAGCTAGCAGGACCAGTGGTCAGGGATGATGGGAATTGTGGTCGAAAAACAGCAGAAGACCCAAGTTTGGGAATCAATGATTTCCATGAAGCAACCCTTCCGTCTCCTCCTACTTCCCCAAAAGAGACACCATTAGAAAAGAGAGGTCAACTGTGTACCAAGAGTTCCCCCAAAAGATGAGAAGAGAGTAGGAAATGCATTGCCCCTCCCAAAAAAATGGACAAAAGAGGACACCAATTTGCATATGTTAATTTATGTGTACTTATGCAAATTTAGAAAGAATCACTATAATTCAAACAGAAAGAAAATACATCTTAACTTAGTGGGGAACAAGAATTGGACCAGGTAGCTTCTGTGACAGCTCAGTTTGCAGTCTAGGTGTTCAATGTTGAGGCACAACTACAAGACCTCCCCCTTCTTAAATTGCTTTGGGTTGTCGCCAATGTTAGCCCTACTCAGAGTAGACCCACTGGCATCAATAGAGATGGCTAACTTAGGTTTCTTAATTCTGATGGCTCTACTCTGAGCAGAACTTCGTTGGGCACCACCTTTTATCTACAAGCTGGACTTAAGACCAGACACCTGCTCTGCCAGATGACTCCTTCAAAGAGAGGACCACCCTCTGTAAAGTAGGACACATGACCACCTTGTAGTAAAGAGGTCAATGTGAAGAGCCCTGCTCAAGTGACACCCCCCAAGGAATTCGAGTCATAAGCCAAGGGTGGACTTCTAGCCTGAGGGCTGCCAATCCTTCCAGGCAGTGAGGACCAAATGCCAGTGGTGGGCGTGGCCAAAGGCAAAAGTGGCCAGAGCAACAACATGCACCGTGCATTTTACAGTAGGCAAGATTCTGCACACGCACAACTCACACACCCCTTCTCTCTATCCTCCTTCCAGGCAAGCAGGAAGCATCATCAGAGTCCAAAGACACATCCCAGCCAGGCAAAAACACTCAGGTACAAAGCTGGGCCAGAGGGGTGTGGCCCAGAGAAAGGGGACGTGGCCTGGGATAAGTTCTGGGGGGCTGCATTTGGCCCCTGGACCTGAGGTTCCCCACCCCTCTGTTAGACATACGGCATGGACATTGACCATTAAGGTACAAGGGCAGACAGATCTCCCCGTTGTGATCCAGAGAGTTGTGTGTCTAGGCCTGCTTCTGTTCACCCATCACTGTGGCTTTGGCCATCTGCTCCTAAACTACTGTCAAAAGTGAAGGATACTGGGGGGCTCCAGTTGCGACACAAAACAGCCAAGTGAGTTTGGGTGAAGCTAATTGAGTTTTGGGGGACCCTTGGGCAAAAGGTCTTCTGTGGGTTCCCTTCTAGAGTGGCCCAACTCTTCCTCCTTGCAGTCACCACCTCCAGGTCACCTGCCTTTTTCTTCTAAGGCCACATTCGCACCATGTATTTAAAGAACTATGATACCACTTTAAAGAGTCAGGACTTCAACCCCCACAGAATTCTGGGAGCTGTAGTTTGTTAACGGTGCTCAGAATTGTTTGGAAACTCCCTAGAGCTATGAATCCCAGAGTGGTTTAACAGTCAGTCCCTCTTCCCAGGGAACTCTGCAAATTGTAGCCCCGTGAGGGGAATGGGGTCTCCAAACAACTCTTAGCACCTTCAACACACTGCAGCTCCCAGAATTCTTTGTGGGTGGAAGCCATGGCTGTTGAAAGAGGTAGCGTAAGGCTTGAAATGTTTGGTGGGAATGTGGCCTGAGTCCAACTGATTCAGCTCTGTAGACCAGGGATAGGGAACCTGTGGTCCTCCAGCTACTGATGAACTCCAACTCCCATCAGCCCCAACTGGGATGACCAGTAGTAAGAGGTCAATTCTGGTTTAGCAACACCTGGAGGGCTGCAGGTTCCTCACACCTAGATGGAGAGGTGAATGGAGGTCCTTCTCCTCACTCCAGATACTGCTTGCTACTTGACAGTGCGGTGTAGTAGTTAGGGTGTTGGACCAGGACCTGGAAGACCAGAGTTCCAATCTCCACTTGGCCATGTAACTTGCTGAGTGCCAATGAGCCATTCACAGCCTCTCAGCCTGACCCACTTCACAGGGTTATTGTGAGGATGAACTTGGTAGGGGAGAACCTTGAGCCGCTTGGAGGAGATGTAGAATAGGGATGCCATAATGAGAATGAAGTAGAATAAAGAAAGCGGGTGACTAGGTAACAACAGCAGATTTTAGGAACAGTAGTGATGTGGGGAGATGTCTGGTTGTTAGTGGGCCCTGCGCTTTGACGGGGGCCTTGGAAGGTGCCCAACTGTGCCAATCTGTGATGCCAGCCCTGGGGCCATTGGAATAACTCGGGTGGGTAGTTCTACATGTTCCTAGACTACTAAAAAGTGCCAAAAGCAGATCGGCTCCAGAAAGTGTGATAATACAATGATTATGAGAGCCAATGGTGGTGTTGGACTAGGACCTGGGAAATCAGGGTCCAAATCCTCACCCAGCCATGAACCTCACTGTGTGATCTTAAGAGGCCAGTCAGAATCTCTCAGCTTAAGCTACCTCACAGGGTTGTTGTGAGGATAAAATGGGGAAGAGGGAGAACCTCATTTGCCACCTTGAGCTTCTTGGAAGATAGGTAAACTATAAATATAATACTGCTACTACTACTAATTATGCATACTTTAAAATATATATATATATATATATTCAAGAAAGGGAAATGTTATTCCGATGACTAGAAAAATAGTACTGTTTTCATCGAACCATAGACTTGTAGGGTTGGAAGGCACCCAGGAGTCATCTGGTCCAACCCCCTGAAATGCAGGAACCACCGTTTTGTGGACTTTGCAAATCCATCATATAGAAATGGCAGGATCCTTCCCCATATGTTGTCTTTTTGCCATGTGAATGTTATCGATCAGTGATTTTCTTCCTCTGAACATTCAAAACAATGGGCTGTGTTCAACTAACGTTTACTCAGAGTAGACACATTGCAATTAATAAGTCTAAGTTAGCCATGGCCATTAATTTCAACAGGTCTACTCTGAGTAGGCCTGGCAACCCAATATTTAAAAGAGATGAGGTAGGAGAAAACTCCGTTTTGCCTGTAGGCTATTCGTTCATTGTAGGATGCAATCCAGAGAGCCGTGTCTCATATTCTTGAAGGCTTGTGCATGACTAGTGAATCATTGTGCTCATTCCCATGAGTGACAGATTCCCAGGCTGTAGGACTACCTGATGTTGAGGTTCAAAATTGTGGACTGGCTGGTAGCACAGGGATTTGACAACCACCAGGTAAAAGAGCCACCTGGTGGCTAAGGATGGAGTTTGTCGCATGGTCCTACAGAGGGAGACTGTAGGAAGTAAGTCATTGCACTTTGTTCTTCACTAGCCATCCTTGTTTGGAGGTATCTTTCCAGCTGTTTGAAGGGTTGTAGTTCAGTGTTAGAGCATCTGCTTCCTATGCAAAGGTCCCAGGTTCAATCCCTGACTGGGGAAGATTTCTTGTCTGAAATCACAGAAAGCTGCTACTTGTCAGTGTGGACAATACTGAGCTAGACAGACCAGTTGCTTCTCTGGGCACCTCCAAATGTTGCACCACTCTTTAAGGAGGACATATAGAAAAAGTGGTTGACAGGAGGGGCACAAGGAGGGCTCAGCAGGATGGAGAAAATAAGCTGTATGAGGAAAGAGAGAAGAAGCTGGGCATGATTTTCACACAGAGAAGATAAGGGGAGACAGCACTCCTCAAAAACCAGAAGGGCTGTTATGCAGAAGAAGGCAAAGATTTGTTCTCTACTGCTCCAAAGGGCAGAACATGGGCTAATGGGTTTAAGATGCAAGGAGGTAGGTTTCAGATGAACATTTAAGAGAGATTTCTTAATGGTAAGAGCAGTTCCACCATGGAACCAATGACCAACGAGCCTCTTGAGAAGTTCTACCATCGGAGTTCCTGCTTAGAACAGGAAGTTGGGCTACTAGATAGCCTGCCAGGCCCTTTTCATCTCTATGGCGGTATTCTACAGTCAAGGCAGAAGGCCACTCTATCACTGTTGCTTTATGGTTAATCTATGCTCCACAAGTGCAGGAAGGGACAAAATCTTCAGTGGTCCATCAGTGGGGAGTCCTTTGGTCTGTTTGCTGACTCTGTCTAGCAACGAAACCCAGCCACATTCAAAATCCAGCAACATCTCCCACTTCTGTCGCACAAGCATGGAATCTGCTGTTTTCAAGATTTGACACCGGGATTTTAATTTTCGACGGGGATGTGCTTAACCTCAAAATAGTTCAAGAGGGAGTTTAGTGGCTTCCTGGAATCTCCCGGGTGTTTCGGTTTGATATAAAATCTCATAAGCCGTCAGCTGCCAAGGTCTAAATGCCAACGTGTGTCAGCTATCAAATACTGCCAAACGTCAAATACTAGCAAAATGCTCTGTCATGGATGATGGGTGGAGAATATGAGAATGTTGCAGAGATCCCAGAAGAGGGTTACACAAACGTATTTCAACATATAATGAATTGCCTCCCATTACAAACTGAATCACCCACTGCCAGGGTTTGCCCTCCCTGAAGTCTTGGGCCTGCTACTATCAACATCAGGAGTCGGGGAACTTTTTCAGTCTAAGGGTTGGGTCCACAACTGGCCCAGTTTGGTAGTGCCACTGACCTGTCAATCATCTTATGTCCTCTGATGCCAGGCTGTTCAAATTTCAAGTCAAGCGCAGGCACAGATTTATCTCCGATCTCACCTCCCATCTAGAAATAAACCAGGCAGAGGGCCTTCTCGGTAGTGGCGCCTGCCCTGTGGAACACTCTCCCATCAGATGTCAAGGAAATAAACAACTATTTGACTTTTAGAAGACATCTGAAGGCGGCCATTCAGAAAAAGAAATACTGTCAAAGAGCAGGTAGATCCTAGTGCTCTGGTGCTTAATGCTAAGATCAGAGATCTTTGTGCCTGGCATCATAAGATGACAGATATCTGACAGGTAGGGATGGGTGAATCTGTCAATTCTGGTTTTTCTCAGACCTCATCCACACTTCTGCTTGTCCTGTACCTAGAAAGCACAGAGTCTGAGCAGTTTTCCCTCTGCTCCTCTCCCAGGGAAAACCCACTCTTCATCTCTAAATCGGAGCAGACATCAATTAGGAGAAAACCCAAATTGCCATTTGCTCTGATTGAGTGCTAAAGAGTGGTGTTCCCCAGGGAAAGTAGAGTACAAGAGGAAGTGTGGGTAAGCCTTCCGTTTCTCATTTTCCTGATCTTAAGTGCAGTTTTCCACATTTCCACATTGCTTTAATAATAATAATAATAATAATAATAATAATTTTTATTTATACCATGCCCTCCCCAGCCAAGGCCAGGCTCAGGGCGGCTAACAAGCAATAATAAAAACAAGTTGAATGAATACAACTTAAAAACAAGATTAAAATACAACATTAAAATATTGAAACATTAAAATATTAAAATGCAGCCTCATCACAGGAGGAGAAAGGAAAAGGAAAAAGAAAGAGAGGGAGGGAATCAAATTGGCTCCAAGCCAAAGGCCAGGTGGAACAACTCTGTCTTACAGCCCCTGCGGAAAGAAATCAGATCCCGCAGGGCCCTGGTCTCATGAAGCAGAGCGTTCCAACAGACCGGAGCCAGTGTTGAAAAGGCCCTGGCTCTGGTTGAAGCTAATCTAACTTCCTTAGAGCCTGGGACCACTAGGGTGTTGCTATTTATGGACCTTGAGGCTCTCAGTGGGGCATACCGGGGGAGTCGGTCCCGTAGGTACAAGGGTCCTAGGCCGTGAAGGGCTTTAAAGGTCGAAACTAGCACCTTAAATCTGACCCTGTACTCCACCGGGTGCCAGTGCAGCTGGAAAAGCACTGGGTGAATATGCTCCCATGGCAGAGACCCCGTGAGGAGCCTCGCTGCAGCATTCTGCACCCTCTGGAGTTTCTGGGACAGCTTCAAAGGCAGAGCGAATTACAGTAGTCAAGCCTGGAGGTGACCGTCGCATGGATCACTGTGGCCAGGTCAAGGCGGGAAAGGTAAGGGACCAACTGCTTGATGCGGCGAAGGTGGAAAAATGTCGCCAATTTTTTAAAAATTGAAAAGGTCCTCCTGAAAAGTTAACAGCATTTTAATGCAAGTTTTCCCTAATATACACGTTTGTACGCAATTTTAAACAATAGACACATTTTTGTAAAGCAAAGTTCCATAATATTATGCATTTTGGTATATTATTTTCACTAATATATGTGCACACTTTACTTGAGAAAATGCATTTTTGTACACACTACTTGGCCAGAAAACTGCACTGCATAAATCCAGAGAAGTGTGAATTTCAAAGGATGGCTATTTTTCAGTTTTTGCATTATGTGAATGTATTATGTGAATTAGGTAGGTTTCCCTTAAATGCTAATTGAACCAAATTTATCCTATCCCTACTGACAGCTGGCAGGAGCGAACTTTGGTCTGTCAAATTTCAGCCGTGACGTGTGCGATGCCAAAACCCAGCACTTCCACCTCTCACCTTCCATTCTGATCAATTCACTATGTCAAACTTCTGATGCCCTGTGACACCCCCCAAGCTCAGTGCCCAGTGTGGTAGAACTGGTCACACTGCCCTAAATCAGCTGCTGCAGCTGGGTTTGGAGTCCCCCCAATGGGATTGCTAATCGGGCCAATGGGACTGAATTTCCCCATTCCTGATCTACATAATAGCTCCACTTTTTAATCTGTACGGCTCCACCCAGGCTCCATTTCTTGGCCACACCCAACATATAACAAAGGGAAAGGATTGAGGAACTAGATTATAAAGAAAATGATTTTATATACTCCGGAAGTAAGTATGGAGCTGAAGAAAAAGTTCAGGGGCTAAGCATAAGTGAGCTCTGATCCAATTTCCTTTTTTTGGAAATGAGAAAGCAGATAGAGAAGAATGATGAAAGGAAAAAGGGGACACAAAAAGAAACTTCCGCCATATGTAAAATGCCTGTCCAGTTTCTCCAAAGCAAGCCAGATACAGATGTACAGTTAGCCTGTGGATGGAAACCACTGAATGCCACACCCCTGATCTGAATAGCCCCACCTCTCAGATGGCTTAGCCCCACCCTCAAATCTGCATAGCTCTGCCCACATTCTGTTTCTAGGTGTGATCCCAGCATGTGGTGGAATCTTGGGCTTTAAGGCTGTGTCAGAATGCATGCTGGGAACTGGAGAAGATAGGTTAGGTAGATCAGGAATGAGGAACCTTTGGTCCTCCAGATGCTGTTGAGCTCTAGCTCTCATCAGCTCCACCCAGCATGGTCAATGGTCAGGGATGATGAGAGCTGTAGACCAGCAACATCTGGAAGGCCACAGGTCCCCTAGCCTTGGGAGAGAGCAGAAGAGACCCCTCAAACCTTGTCAGGTGTCAAGGCTGGTATTTGGTGAATATTCAGAGAATATCCAGTGAATATTTGACACAAGATTATTTGAAGGTGGGCAAATCCATTTCAGCTCCTGGAGAATGAATCGTGTATCTCCAAAAATGACACCAACATAATTTTTTTAAAGTTATTGGACAACAGGCCGGGAAACACCATTGAGCTGAATCTTTCCACGCTCAGCTAATAAAATGGTCAATAAATCTTTGTAGGTTTGCAATTTAACGGCTTGTCTCTAAGGAACGATCTCGTCCCTGTGTTTGAATGATATGTCAAAACAGAGACAATATTGGCATGTCTTTCTGTATATATATATATATATATATATATATATATATATATATTTGCTTTCGTAGATTTTCACGGGTACAGGAATGCAGGTTTTGGTGTCCTCGGGTGTCTTTGTGAAGACTCTTCACAAAGTTCAAGAGGTCAAGACACAAAGACTTTAGCAACTAATCCACACCTAATGACCCACCTAAGTGGTACTCAGGATATCACTCAAGAAATCACTCACGGTATCTCTCAAGTAATTAAGGAACAAAAGAAGAAAAGGCACACTAGCCTGGGAACTTCCTCTCTGCCCAGAACATTGGAGGCTAGACACCACACCCCCTCTACAGTATTTATAGGAACTCAAACATTGAGATCCCGCTCTGTTCCAGTAACAAGAAGCCGAAAGCACCAGCCTGAAGATGACGAGTGAGACCTCGTCGAAACGTCGCCTAGACACCCCAACTTTTACACGGGAAGACACCCGAGGACACCAAAACCTGCATATATATATATATATATATATATATATATTCTCCTGTGAATGACACAGTAAGGCCTATCACACCTCACAGAGTTCTTGTGAGGAAATAAATCTGGGGGAATAAAAATGTGATAAATCACAATAATAAAAAAAGTAAGGTTAGTCATAGCCAGGGACACTTTTAAGTTGTTGCTGCACCCTTGCGAGATCAACCAAACTTAATTTCTATGCCCTCCTTTTCACCAATAAATATTTCTGTACAGTGATTTGAGGAAGGGCCTGGTTCAACCTCTGGCATCTCAAGGTAAGGCTAGGAATGCCTGTAGGCTAACCGAGAAAGGTGGACCAATGGTCTGACTCTGTATAAGGCAGCTTCCTAAGTGTTTAAAATGTCTGAAGAACAAGCATTACCCCACTGCCCACAGCAAGGGAAATAATAGGACAACTTTGTTGTTCTGCATTGGCCAGACCCCTTCTGGAGTATTATGTCCAGTTCTGCTCAGCACAGTTTAAGAAGGATATTGACAAGCTGGAATGTGTGCAGAGGAGGGAGACCAAGATAATCAAGGGTTTGGAAACCAAGCTTATGAAGAACGGTTGAGGGAGTTGGGCAATGTTTAGCCTGGAGAAGACTGAAAGGTGATACGATATCTGAAGGGCTGTCCAGTGGAAGATGGAGCAAGCTTGTTTTCTCCTCTTCCAGAGGGTATTAGGACCAAAACCAATGGATTCAAATGGCAAAAAAGGAGATTCCAATGAAACATCTGGAAGAACTTTCTGAAGGTAAGAGCTGTTTGACAGTGGAAGAGACTCCCCCGGAAGGGGGCAGACTATCTTTCAATGGAGGTTTATAAACAGAGGTTGGCTGTCAGGGGCTCTTTAGCTGCGATTCCTTCATTGCACAGGGCTGCTCCCTTCCAACTCTACAATTATATGGCTCTGTGCTATGATCACTGTTCAGTTTTACATTTCAGTCCACTCCTGTAGCTGCTGCATGAATTAGAACCTTTGACTCTGTTTCTTGGAGGGCAGGACACATGAATTCCACAGTATCACAGTTCCCCACAAGCTATATCTTTACAAATCTGAAATAACCTTGGTACTAGTTCATATGAGTGCAGTTATAGAAAAGTTTATACAACAGGAGTTACCTGCCTGGTTTCTTTTCATTGGCTCATTCCAATGTTTTCTATGTGAAAGAAACACAAGGCACCTGTGTGTTTTAAAAATTTAGACGGCACACTTTTGATTTGAACGCCCCTAACAAAAAGATTTCAGTTCATTTTCCATCTGTTACAAAGACCTGCCTGAGACAACCTCCCTGGGCAGGCCTGTTTTATCAAAACAAGGTTTGCCAAGCTGGTGCCCTCCAGATATTTTTGATTATAACTCCCATCAGCCCCAGTTCAAAACATCTGCAGGGCACCAGCTTGACAAATGCTGTTGCATTAAAGCAGCAGCAACAGCAGGGTGCCTCCAATCCTACTCAGAGTAGACCCATGGAAACTAATAGGCATGGTTCACTTAGGCTTGTTCGTTTTAATGGGCCTACTCTGAGCAGGACTTTGTTGGACACAACCCTGTGTCCATGCAGCCCATTTTAAATGGTGCACGAGGGGCAGTCAAGTCGCCGAGGCTTTGTCGAAATAATATTCCAGTTTGCCTGGCAGGAGGACAGAAATCGAGGCGGCTTAGTCACCCAGGGGAATTGGGAGGGGAGAGAAAAGAACATTGGAGGGTTAAACGTGAAGGCATGACTCCGTTGTCAGTTCAAAGAGGTGACTGCTTGCCAAGTGCCAGGTTAAAAGGGAAAAAAATGCTAAAGGTTTTGTCAACATGCATGTTGGCAGGCAAAGCTTCAAACGACAAGTAATTGTTTCGTGCTGGAAGAGACAACAAGGGCTTTAAAACTGTTGTTAACCCTGCTGAGCTGAAGATATCACCTTTAATTAGTGCAACGTAAGAGCCCCATCTCTCTCTCTCTCTCTCTTACACACACAGAGATAAAATTCCTTCTCTCTCGCTTTCTCTCCATCACGGCTCATTGCTACAGCGCATACTGCCTTGCCCCAGGCTCAAACACCCACAGCATCTCCCGGTGGGGCTCAGAATATCCCCTCTGAAACCCTGCCAGTCTGTGTAGGCAATACTGAGCTTGATGAAGACAGTATAAGGCAGCTTCTCTTGTTCCTATTTAATACAGTCCTTTCTCTGGAAACATGAGGACTAGAATCGTATTTAGAAAATGGCCGCAGCTCAGGGGCAGAGAATTTGCTTTGCATCCAGAATGTCCCCAGTTCAATCCCCAGCATCTCCAGGTAGGGCTGGCAGAGACACACCTGCCTTAAATGCCAGAGAGTTACCTGCTGCTGCTGCTGGTCAGTGTAGACAGCACTGAGTTAGATGCATCAATGGGCTGACTTGGTCAGGTTACTCTGCTTTCCTTCTCACGTGCACAAGGGAAATTTCCCCCAGCCAGACAAATCTTCTCACATGGATTGTAATCCAACCTAATCCATGATCTATGGGGTGGTATCCAACTAAATATTGTCTAGAATAGACCCGTTGACATTAATGGACTTAAGTGAGCCATGTCCATTAATTTCCATGGGTTTCCTCTGAGTAGGACAAACATCGGCTGCAACCCCAAATAAATAAATAGATCCCACCCCGTGCTGAAAACTCAAGATGCCCAGCAGTTATAGAAAGGCAGACCTTGTGTTAGAACCTCCATGTCCAGGGGCAGTCTAGCTCTAAAGAGCAGATATGGGGAGGATAGGGAAGAATAGAGGGGAGTCTACTGTCTTGTAGGCTCCCTGAAGGCCACTGACATTGATACAGCCTTGATTCCATCTGCAGAGGTACTGGTAATCTGTTCAGTCACTAGGCGAAAGAAGGGAGCAGGGGAGATCCCACAGCACACTATGGCTCTGTGGATGTTGTTGGACTCCTGCTCCCATCATCCCCTGCTGGCTGGGGCTGATGGGAACTGGGGGTCCAACAACATCTACAGGGATCCATCCATGGCTGGGGTCCGACGGAGCGGAGGTTTTGGTGGTGGTGGGGAGGTATCAGTCATTGGCTTGATCAAATCGAAGAGCCAACACTTGCATCAAATTTCCAATCAGTTCAGAGACTGGCAGAGGCAGGAGCAAGATTCCCACCACTTCAAAGTAATGCACTTGCAGGAGGTTGGACTAGGTGACCCTTCCAACTCTACAAGCTTGTGATTTTATGATTCACTGCAGGAACCCTGGGAAGTTCCCACCTGATGTCAGCTTTTGAGCAGGTGAAGGTGGACGTGGTCCATAAAAGGCGGGGGAAGGTTGTGCTGTGGACTGTGCTTTGAAGTCCCAACAATCAGCTGATTGTTGGTGCTTCAAAGCACCCATCAGTGCTTGCAGAGCAATGTGTGGTTTTCTTTAAGCCCCCAACAATCAGGTGATAAAGTTTGCCTAGCCTTGCATTCTCCTGCCTTCCTTCTCCCTGAGCCCCACTTTCCATAGGCACATAAGAAGGTCCTCTTACACCAGGAGTAGGAAACTGGATCCAGCTCTTTACCTATCTTCCCTGCCACACCTGACATCACAGGTGAGACCCATTTCTGCCTGCAGGGTTTTGAAATCAAACCATACAGGTGCAAATGCAACCAGCTGATCGTTGGCGACTTCAGAAGATTGCACGCAGCTCTTGCTGCAAGCACTGATGACCAGGGTGCTTTGAAGCCCCGGTGATCAGCTGGTTGCCAGGATTTTCAAAACACAGCTCATAGCACAAATTCCCTGCCTCCTTCTTGGACTAGGCCCATCTTTACCTGTCCAAAACCTGATATTGGGTGTAGGATAGGTGGGCTTAGTCTGGTCAGAACAGCCTTGCAGGCCAAATGAGAAATGCTTGCAAACTCAAATAAGCCCATGGGGCCAAAGGATCCCATCGCTGCCCAAGACCAAACTGCCTGAGACGCTAGTTCTGACCTTCAAGGGACCCTCAGCCAGAGCAGGATCTGGGCCAACCTGCTGACCTCTTAACACCTGACAACACCGATGTAACAAACTTGAGAACTCTCCTCAAACTGAGCACCAGTCCATCAGCTCCAGCATCCTCTAGTTTCTGTTTCCTGTTTGCCACAGTGGCCAATCAGATGCCTCAGTCTGAAAAGTCCACCATCAACCACCAGGGCTTGAAGGCAGTAACCCTCATTTGCCACAGATCCCCAGCAACTGGATATTTAGAGGTAGCCTGCATCTGAAGATGAAGGAACCATTCCTAACCTCTGTGGCCGGTAAGAACAAAAGAGGAGTCCTCTTGAGTCAGGCCAGATGTGCATCTAGTCCATAAATCTGTTCCTACAGTGGCCAACCAGGTGTTTTAGGAAGGCCACAAGTAGGTCATGAGGTCAACAGCTCTCTCTTGCTGCTGCTCCCAACCAACCCTGACTCCGATCCTAGGAGTAGCATATAGTCATCAGGACTGGTACCTGTTGGTTGTTTTATCCTCCATGAATTTTGTCTAATCCCCTCTTTCACAGCCATCATCGCTACACCATGCCAGAAGTTCTGTTGCATTTGCTTTGTCCTGAGTATGTTGCCAATCCATATTGCCAAGCTATCAAGAGGAGAATACATATGCTCACTCCACTGGAAGAGTTGCAGTTCCCAGGAATGTCTGCAACGACTCTGACAACAGAAAGTTCTCTGCACATGCTCAGAAGCCCTTTTCTCCAGCCAGCCCAGTTGCCAAGGACAATCACCAGCTACTTAGCCTATCTTAGGTGAAACCTGGACCAACAGTATCTTCAAGACACGACATCGCAAGCTGGAAAGTGGCGTTTGGCTCTGTGTTTGAGATGAAATGTGTGAACGTCACAGAACCACAAAAGAGCAGTAAAAGAAGCCATCGCTGGGACATGTTCTCTGCATGCACGTTCATTGCACTAAATACTTTGAAAAATAGACAGATGTGAACTCACAGAGCTAAGGCAAAATATTTCACCTATCCATGCCAATTGTTGTGTTAAGTGTTCAGCCGCTACACTATTTCCAAGAAAACAAAAGAAAAGAAAAAAGCAGGCGCCTTAAAATTCGAAAGGCCTACCATTTTCATGGCGAGAACAACTGTCCTCTCCTCAAAGTCTGCTTTTGTTTCATTTCACAATCCATCCAGTTTCTGGCCCTCCCTGAGGTTTTTGAGGAAATCTCCAAAAACCATGGCAGTAGTTGTGTGTGACAATTGTGTCTGTGTGTGAGTTGGGAGGGAGGAGAGGCTATTGTGACAGAAGGCAAAGTGGAAGAAAGAACCAGAGGCGGTTGTTCTTTTTTAGAGATCACAAAGCAAGATTTCATGATTTGGGGAATGGGGGGGGGGACAGTGGTGGACCCCCACCCTCAAGTTTTTATTGACAGTGGAAAGGCCTTAGTTTATCCCTCTGTGGCGGTGGTGAACAGGGCATCTGAATCATTCGCAACAAGTGCAACCTTCAGATGTATGCCTGTGAGGAAGAAACACTGTTTCTGATTGCAGTGTTGGATCCAGGCTTGAATTAATTTGGCAGGGTGTGTATTTGTGTGCATGTTGAAATAACCGCAGCTGACGCTCCCCCCCCCCCTCACCCTGTGGTCTAATCAGTAGCAAACACTGGAGATTGGGGAACTGTAATTGCATCACTCAATAAATCTTGCTCATTCAACTCTCCCCACCAATGGGCTGATGGCACTAGAAGCTGCCCTTCAGCTATGGGGCACCCCCCTGGAATGTCTTGCTTCTTCTCTAACCCAAGGAAGACACAGGAGGGTAGCGGGTACCCTTTTGCACTGAGAAACCGGGGCTCCAAACCAAGAGAAAACCCCAGCGATGGGAGTCCTCTCTCTTTGAGTGGCCCCCTTAGAAGCACTTGGCTCTCGAATCCCCCCCCCTTGACTGGGAAGCATAAAGGACACCAGGGAAGCCTCAAAGCAAACTCCCCCTTTCTTCTTCTTTTTTTGCCATGGGTTTGGGTCGGGACTGCAACCGGCTAGCTGGCATCCCTTGGTACACGGACCACACAACGACATTCTCCTCTCCAAACAAAGAGACGCAACCGGAGGAACGAAATCTCGTCGAAGGATAAAATCGGCAGAGCTTTTCATAGCAAACCTGCCCCCCAAATTTGAGCCTTTCCTTCATCAGCCTGGCTCCCAAAACCTTCCCAAATGAAGACCATCACAGAGGAAGGCCTGAGGAAGTTGGAGGCAGCATGGAGGAAAGTTCCCTTTGCTGTGTCCACCTCCTCTTCCAGTAGGAAAGGGAGGGCTTTCCAGGCCCTCAAGCCGGGCCCCCGATTTTGATAAGCCCAGCAATCCCTTGCTCAGAGTTCAGCCCACCTTGCTTGACCCCTAAGATGCAGGATTAAGGGATCTCCTCCCAATGTCCGTTCTCCCCACCCCAAACACAAGCGGATTTGATCCTTCGACATCAAAACAGAAAAAGCAGAACAACTCTAAAGGAAAGCAAGAGATACACCATCCGAACCCCCCCAACAAACCCCTACAGTGCCCCCACTTCAAGACATTCCAAACATAAGGGAACGAGAACAGAGGTTTTTCTCTTTTTTTGTAAAAAGAAAAGAAAAAAAAAGAGTCAAAAACAAGAGTACGCCATCGAAAAAGAAGATAAAACAGCCTCAAAAGGAGCCGGAAGGAAGGAAGGAAGGAAGGAGGGAAAGAAGGAATGAAGGAAGGAAGGAAGGAAGGAAGGAAGGAAGGAAGGAAGAAAGGTATCATCACTCACTCTCCAGGTCTGTGTTTAGTGCGATTTTGGCAGCCGCAGATATGTAGGTACAAGCAAGCAGGAACAAGGGGTTTTGAGGGGTTCTCAATGTTCGGGTGCGTGTCCCCCCCATTTAGTAACAATGTTTTATACAAGTTCAAAGAAGCATTGTGAGCCAAGCTGATCTTCTTTCTCTCTCTCGTTCCTCCTCTGTCCCATCGCCGATCTCCGTCCCCCACCATCATCCCTCTGTCTGTCCGTCCATTCCTTCCTGGGCGCGAGAGAAATTCCTTTGACATATTGGTTGGGTGGGTTCTGTTGTCATTCAGTCGAGGTTGGGTTCCGATCCGCCACTTCCTCCTCCTCCTCCTCCTCCTCCCCCCTGCTGCCCGGCCGCCAGGCCCCACCCTCCCCACTCAGATGAAATACTCCTTCTTGTCATCCCCACCAGTTTGACCGCCCTCGGCGTTGATAATGGCTGTGTCTGCGTCTGGGGCATCGTCCGAGCCTTTGGCCTCGTGGGTCAGGTAGGTACCTGCATAGGGACACAGAAAAAGAGAGGAAGCTACCGGATGGGGTCATTTGGCTTGGAGCAAAAGTGGAGCTTATATAGGATGGCTAAGTAAAGTGGGAAGGGTCTGTACCACCACAAGGGAACATGGGTCTTGCATGGTTCACCCAACCACACCTCCAAAAGACATGGCTTACATGCAGAAGATCAGAGGTTCAGCACCATGGGCATAGTCACGGGCAGCAACTGCCCCCCCCCTAAATCAAGTAAGTAAATAAAAAATACTTAACCAAAAGTATTTGGTTAAGTACTTGGGATGCAGGTGGTGCTGTGGGTTAAACCACAGAGCCTAGGACTTGCTGATCAGAAGGTCGCCGGTTTGAATCCCTGTGACGGGGTGAGCTCCCATTGCTCGGTCCCTGCTCCTGCCAACCTAGCAGTTCGAAAGCACGTCAAAGTGCAAGTGGATAAATAGGTACCGCTCTGGCAGGAAGGTAAACGGCGTTTCCGTGCACTGCTCTGGTTCGCCAGAAGCAGCTTAGTCATGCTGGCCACATGACCTGGAAGCTGTACACCAGCTCCCTCGGCCAATAAAGCGAGATGAGCGCCGCAACCCCAGAGTCGGCCACGACTGGACCTAATGGTCAGGGGTCCCTTTACCTAACCAAAATTAGAAATGATCACAATATTTGAAATGGAAATGCTCGCCAAGGTCACTCTGATGATGTTGTGGCGCATTCTAGTGACCTGACAGAGCGATAGGCGTGGCTTCCACGAACTGACCAATCGCGTCACAGGTAGCTCGGTTCTGGAACAGGACAGGTGGGTGTCTTGCTGCCCCAACATAAATCCTGGCTACGCCCACATTCAATACCCCCTTTCCCAATAACTCCAGCTAGATTTGGAGCCCAAGGGCCACGTTTCCTTCTGGAGAACTCTTTGAGGGCCATATGCAACTGGTGGGCAGGGTCAGAGGCCAAAGTAGGCAGAGCAACGAATGCAATTTTTAAAATCTTTGTACTGTAGGTTAGTTTCCGCACAAACAAACACACCTCTCTATTGCCTATCCAGGCCAACATTTCAGACATTTCCAAAAGCCCTCATGGAAGGTGTGAAGCAGGGCTGGCGAGGGGAGCAGCCTGAGCAGAGTGTGCATGCAGCTGGAGAAGGGTATGTGGAGTCCCAAGGGCCAGATAAGAGATGCCTGGAGGGCCGCAGTCAACCCTTGCAGTCTACCCAGCCCCAGTTTGCAAGACCCAGAAAACATTTGTGCAGGTTTGAGTTGAAGCCTACCTTTGTGCCGGATCAGGTAGTGACCCAGAACAATGAGGAGGATAAGGAGCAGGAAGACAATGACAGCCACTATTCCCCCAATGATGGCGTGGTACGTGCTCCCACTGTGGGTCATGGGGCTTGCATCTATCCAGAGGGAAAGCAGAAAAGGGAAAGGAGAAAAAGTTGGCTGAGAAAAAGTTAGCTGAGAAGCGGCTGAGAAAATCCACATATCTCACTGAGTGGCTTTTCCTTCCAAACACCCAAACCAGAGCAGTCGAGGCAGAAGCGGGAGAGGGATGAGGCCAGGAGAAAGGAAGAAAGCAGAATATACAGAGGGGAAGATGAAATACTCCCCATGCTGGCCACAGGGAAATTCCCTGCCCTCCATACCTTCATTACATAGTTTCTGTCTGATGCTGAAGACACACCTTTTTACTCTAACACAGGGGTCAGCAACCTTTTTCAGCTGTGGGCCGGTCCACCATCCCTCAGACCATGTGGAAGGGCCGGACGATATTTTTTTGGGGGGAAATGAACGAATTCCTATGCCCCACTAATAACCCAGAGATGCATTTTAAATAAAATGACACATTCTACTCATGTAAAAACATGCTGATTCCCAGACTGTCTGTGGGCCGGATTGAGAAGGCAATTGGGCTGCATCCGGCCCACGGGCCTTAGGTTGCCTATCCCTGCCCTAACACCAGACATACAGGATTGCATCTGGTAACTTTTGTGGGGGTTAAAAAATAAGACACCAATGCAATGTAATCAGTATCAGTGTCGTGTAGTGCTTTAGAGCATAGGGCTAGGACTTGGGAGAGAAGGGTTCGAATCTCCACTCAGCCATGAACGTCACATATAACCTTGAAGCTTTTGAAAGGTTTTGGTTTGACGTTCCTAATGTTTTCTCTCTTATGTATCATTACCATGTTGAAGGGCAACTGAAAGCTGTAGTTGAATCAGTGGCGTAGCGTGGGGGGTGCAGGGGGGGCTGGCCGGACCGGGCACAACATCTGGGGGTTAGGGTTAGGGGGCGCAAATCCACGGGTTAGGGGGCGTAAATTACTTGCCTTGCCCCGGGTGCTGACAACCCACGCTACGCCACTGAGTTGAATAATAGGCCCCACATAGCAATAGGTCTCTGTTTTCTCCCAAGTACATGAAAACAGGAGACTCTGCCAAAACGCCTTGTTTGTGGTGGACTTGTACTTAAAGAATGTGAGGTCTGGAGGGTGGCAACATAAGAAGGGGCCTTTTCTGTAGTGGCTCCCCATTTGTGGAATTCTCTCCCCTGGGAGGCTCACCGGGCACCTCCATTATATATTTTTAGGTGCCAGGTGAAAATATTCCTCTTCAACCAGGCCTTTGGCTGATTAATATCCCACAGCCTTTTAAATGTGTCTATGGGAGCAGGGGGACGCAGGTGGCGCTGTGGGTTAAAGCCTCAGCGCCTAGGACTTGCCGATCGAAAGGTCGGCGGTTCGAATCCCTGCGGCGGGGTGCGCTCCCGCTGCTCGGTCCCAGCGCCTGCCAACCTAGCAGTTCGAAAGCACCCTCGGGTGCAAGTAGATAAATAGGGACCGCTTACCAGCGGGAAGGTAAATGGCGTTTCCGTGTGCAGCTCTGGCTCGCCAGAGCAGCGATGTCACGCTGGCCACGTGACCCGGAAGTGTCTCCGGACAGCGCTGGCCCCTGGCCTCTTGAGTGAGATGGGCGCACAACCCCAGAGTCTGGCAAGACTGGCCCGTACGGGCAGGGGTACCTTTACCTTACTTTACCTATGGGAGCAGGGGAGTATTGTTTTGTTGTTTTTGCTTTAATTCTTTATCTTGTATTTTATTCTGTGAAGTGCCCTGAGATCTTGTGACGAAGGGTGGTATACAAATTTAATTATATATATATAATTAACATATATACACACACACACAAATATATAACCAACAATAGTTTGTGATATTTCTATAGCAAGCAGCATATAAATTTCCTAAAATAATTGTGATTAAAACAATGACTTGTTTGACGTGATATTTCTGTAGTAGCCAGTAGTATATAAATTGCCTAAATAAAGTAGTAGTAGTAACAATGATAAGTAAGTAAATAACTATGACTATTTCTGCAGCAACCAAGCATCCTGCAGGAGAGAGCAATAAAGTGACCCAAGTAGAAGAAGAAGAAGAAAAGCCATTCTTATTCCTGAATCTGGAAAACCAGCCATGCAAGATATGGATGCAAGATAGGCCAGGCCATGGACCTAAATATAAGACAGCTAAATCCTCGGCTGAGATGCCTCAGCAGGTGGCTCCCTGGTGGCTCCTCCCCCCCCCCCGCTCCTGCCAATCAAGTGCCCACCCAGAACCCATGGGGGATTATTTGGAAATGAAGATGCTCACTCAACACAGCAGCCTGAGTGAAGGGGTTAAGTGGTTGCTATGGCGACATAATCGGTGGACCTTTAAAGGTGGAGGACTAACTGTGGGGTGAGCAGACGAGGTGCCGGCAAGGCAGAGAAAGTACATTTGGCTCCAGCATATGGGGGCCAGCACAGTTTGGTGCTTCCATGTGTTCAAAGCACTTTGCACGTGCTATCCCAGAATCATAGAATCGCAGAGAGTTTGAAGGGACCTCGAATGTCATCTAGCCCAACTTCCTGCAATGTGGAAATCATGCCATCTTCCTTACAACAAGGTTGGTCAGCATTATGATCCCCGCCCATAACGCAGATGGGGAGACTGAGTCCGAATGGTTGCAGCTTGCCTTAAGATACCACGGCAGGATTTGAACCAGGGACTTCCTGATTCTTAGCACAGCCATTTAGCCACCATGCTACACCAGGGCTGGGGCTGCTAAGAAGTCTGCAATCAGTTCAGAGTCTGATAGTGCAGGAATCGTTTAGGGAGAAAAATCACACACACACACACACACACACACACACACTTCAGAGAGCACTTGATTGATGCGTCCTCGGGAGCACAACCACCTTTGGCCTCCTTCCTGATGCCACACTCTCAAGCAGTTATTGTCGCATGGAGCGAAATTGGTCGAGGCACTAAACACACATGCCAGATGCGCAAATCCCTTTGCTCCAAAAAAGAAAAAGTCTTGTCTCATATTCCCCCCATCAATACTGCATTTCAACAGACTTTTTATGTATCCCACCTTCCTCCGAGGAATCAGGCTTTCCTGCCTTTTAAGCAAACTGACAAACAGAGTCAACTGTTGTGGTTTTGTTATTTTATTAGGTACCTTTGCATTGTTCCAGATTAATTTTTAATGGCCGTTGCATTGTTTCCGATGAATTTTTAATGAAGCTTATTTCGAGATTATATAATGTCAAATCATATGTGTATGTGTGTACACACACACACACACACACACACACACGAGATGCAACACACCCATGCTTTATTTTTATCTTATCATGGTATGCTCTATTCATATGGTGTGCACAAGATAAGACAGCAAGGAAATTGAGATTAACATTTTCGTTTGATTCCCTTCGAATTCAACATGTTGGCAATTACTGTGGTATTTTCTTTTCAAAATATGTAGAAGTAGCTGTTAGACCTCAAGAATATTTGTGCTCCATGCTTGCATTAATGTTGCATAATACTTCTCCCCACCCCCAGTATCCCCCTCTCTCTAATTTTGCCTTCTGTAAATGTTTCATTTTCTTATAGTTTTAAAAGTTCAGTAAAAAATATATGGACCCCCTGTGTTATAAACTCAGATATATAAGCTAGGCTTGCTTGGTAGAGCATGAGGCTCTTAATCTCCAGGTCGTGGGTTCAAGCCCCATGTTGGGCGAAAGGTTCCTGCATTGCAGGGGTTGGACTAGATGATCCTCATGGTCCCAACCCTACAATTCTATGATTTAACGCTGTTTCCCATTCTAGGCTGAGAAGAAAAGAGTATTATTATAAAAATATAAGAAGAGCCTCCTGAGACCATGAGACCTGTTCCCACCCTGGCCAGCAATCCTGGGAAACACAAAGAATGTAGTCCTCCGACCAGCAGAGGGTGCCGTGAAACAATGCTCACCATGAACATTCAGGTTGTATATTGCCGTGGAGATGCCCATAATGCTTGAGGCATAGCAGATGTAGGTCCCGCTGTCGCTTTTGTTCAAACTGTCGAAGACGAGGATGTTGTCTTGGGCCTCAGCTAGGGGCGCCTGAGCTCCCTGCTTCTCCCACTTGTATTCCTGAGGGCTGTGAGGGAGGGAAGAGAGTTGGTGAGAGTCAGCAGAGCTTGAGATCAGAGGGGTTGCACTTCGCCCTTCAATGATCTGGAGGCCCCGGTCTATTGGGGGATACAAAGCTGTTCTAGGCACACGGTGAAACAGCAAGGCCTCGTCTTCTTGCCTAGGTCTGGCTGGGACCAACTGGCGCCCAGCAGTGGAGGCGGGTCCATTCGGGCAGAGGGGACACTGCCCCACCAACCACAGTTTGCTCTCCACCTGTCTGCTTTTCTGCTTCCAACCAATCAGGAGATGGCGCAGCCTGCAAGGTTCCTCCCCCTCAGTTTCCAGGTTGCTCTTGAAAAACTCAGCAGGGAGGAAGAGGATGGAGACAAAACAGTCTAGTTGGTGCTGCCTGCCATTGGCTCTGGCTCTACCAATCCCAATGGGCTCCAGAAAAGGACCTTTTCTGGAAATAGCTCCCCCAGTGTGGGATGCCCCTTTGAAACAGCCTCACTAGGTAGCCTCATTTTGTTCTTCTCAGTGCCACCTTAGGCGTCTTGAGATAATTTAAACATTGCTGGTGTTTTCAGCTCTCCCTGGTGGCTTCCGCTCAGTTATCTAGTTTTGTGCTGGAGTCGTTTTTCATGATTTTATTTTAGAGCTTCTCGTCTGCTTTTTAGTAATTTTTTGAATCATTAAAAAGATCAAAAGGACATTGTTAATGGGGTGGTATACACAGGATAAGACAATTTAGAGAGCAAGTGTGGTGCAAAAGCTGGAGTGGCCCTGTGAGACCAGGGTTCGAATCCCCTACTCAGCCATGGAGCTCACTGGGTGAGCCTGGGCCAGTTACTGCCTCCTGGCCTAACCTACCTCACAAGGTTGTTGTGGGGATTAAAAGAGGAGAGAGAGAGAACCATTGACGCCACTTTGAGCTGCTCAGACAAAAAGGTGGGATATAAAATTTAACTGATTGTTTAATGATCAGTAAGCAGAGCACATTTGACCCTGATGTAAACCACCTAGGAGGTGGGCCAGAATAACGTGATCAAGTGAAGAGCAGTGGCTAGTATTCATTGGGACTGGTATGACCAAGAGGTCAACAGTAGGCGGAGCCAGAGCCAAGGAGAGGCGGAGCCAACTCACCTTGGTTTTGCCCCTATAATCCTTTTCCCTTGCTGAGTCATATCCTCCAACATTTCTCTGATGAAAATAGGGATGTCCTATTCAACAATAATTATAATTATACCCCACCACCCTGACTGGGTTGCCCCAGCCACTCTTGGTGGCTTCCACCATATAGGAAAACATAATAAGACATTAAACAAACCTCCCTATACAGGGTTGCCTTCAAATGTCTTCTGAAGGTTGTATAGTTATCTCCTTGGCTTGGGGGTTGCATACCTGCCAACTTTTCTCTGATGAAAATAGGGACATCCTAAGGAGAAGTGGGACATTCCGGGATCAAATCAGAAGCTTCTGTAAATCCAGGACTGTCCCTGGAAAATAGGGACACTTGGAGGTTCTGCGGAGTTCTATAAAAGCAGACTAAGGAGGAGGAAGATGGCTGGCAAAGCCAACCCCTGGACTGGATGTGAGTAAACAGGCAGGCAGGTGGGGGCTGGCTCAGAGCAGACTGAGGTTGGTGGGACATTGGCACACAGGCCCTGATGGACCAACCTTCACTGCACACGAGGTTCTTTGCCGTTTATGCATCAGAGGAGAGAAGGAGACTAACATTGGGTTGCCTCGTCCATCGCAGCGCAGCCTCAGATTTTGTCCTTCTCGTGGGCTGTCGGGATACGATTTGATTTCAGCTGTTGGCTTGTCTGGGGAGAGAGACAGAGGAAGAAAGAAGGGAAACCGCTGTCATTGTCACAACCAGATCCACCTTTGACCTTTGATTTGGTGGTGGAGCATCTGTTTTGCATGCAGAAGGTCCCAGGTTCAATCCCCGGGTAGGGCTCTTGTCTGAAATCCTGGAGAACTGCTACCAGTCATTGTAGATCAGGGATGGGGAACCTGTGGCCCTCCAGATGTTATAGGATCCCCCCAGCAACCATCATAGAATCACAGAGTTGTAGAGTTGGAAGGGACCACGAGGGACATCGAGGCCGACCCCCTGCAATGCAGGAATCTTTTGCATCTCATGCTTCAGCGGCTGAGCTATCCCAGGTCCTTCATGGCCAGGGATGCTGGGAGTTGCAGTTCAACATCTGGAGGGCCACAGGTTCCCCCTCTGTGTTGTAGACAATATCAAGCTATATGGACCAGCCGTCTATCTTATTCTATGGCAGCTTCCCTTGTTCCTAGGGGATGGCTGCCATTACCACTTCCAAATGCTTAGCTCAGCCTTTACCAATCAGTTGCCCTCTAATTTTTACCATATTGGTCTGAATATAGGCTGCATTTCCTCCCCCAAATCTGGCTTGTATTAAACCCGAGTTTAACCAACTGCTTGTGCTTTGCTAGATAGAGAAGACATACAGTGGTACCTCGGGTTAAGTACTTAATTCATTCCAGAGGTCTGTACTTAACCTGAAGCACTTTTT
This sequence comes from Podarcis gaigeae, assembly GCF_964106915.1. Taxonomy (NCBI): domain Eukaryota; kingdom Metazoa; phylum Chordata; class Lepidosauria; order Squamata; family Lacertidae; genus Podarcis; species Podarcis gaigeae. The sequence continues at coordinate 13,486,668 of NC_139693.1, read as the reverse complement.
CTGGGTTAGCAGAGTCTGTAACCTGAAGCGTATGTAACCCGAGGTACCACTGTATAGTGCGGACCATAGAATCATAGAGTTGGAAGAGACCACAAGGGCCATCGAGTCCAACCCCCTGCCAAGCAGGAAACACCATCAGAGCACTCCTGACATATGGTTGTCAAGCCTCTGCTTAAAGACCTCCAAAGAAGGAGACTCCACCACACTCCTTGGAAGCAAATTCCACTGTCGAACAGCTCTTACTGTCAGGAAGTTCTTCCTAATGTTTAGGTGGAATCTTCTTTCTTGTAGTTTGGATCCATTGCTCCATGTCCGCTTCTCTGGAGCAGCAGAAAACAACCTTTCTCCCTCCTCTATGTGACATTCTTTTATATATTTGAACATGGCTATCATATCACCCCTTAACCTCCTCTTCTCCAGGCTAAACATGCCCAGCTCCCTTAGCCGTTCCTCATAAGGCATCGTTTCCAGGCCTTTGACCATTTTGGTTGCCCTCCTCTGGGGGCGGCTTATATCCAGACCAAAATGGTATTTATCTGTTTAGGTGAGCAATATTGTGAAAACGGGGAGTTTTCACAGTAAAACCTAGATTAAAAACACACATATAAAGTACTGTAGTGCACAACCCAGTCTCTGAGTGATAAGATACTTTGTGGGTTCCTCTGCTTACCTAGGGTTCAGTTCCTTGGAATGATAGTCAACAGAGATGGTGTTGCTTTTTTGCTACAAGGTTCTATTAACACATATATACGACCTGAGCATAGAATGGAGGGACTCACAGCATTAACACTCCAACAGAGCTTTCTTCCCCATTAGCGTTCCAGGGAAGCCCCAAGTCCCAGCTCTTGGGTCTAGTACAGAGCATGGGGGTATCTCTGTGTCTCCAGCTTCTAGCATCAGCCCAGCTCTCAAACACAACTTTCTCATAAACAGCTCCCCCTTGGCCTATGCTCTCCATCCTAGGATGATGCAGCATCCAGCCAGGTGAGCTGAGAAAAGAACCACCCATTTGTCTCTATGGCAACAGAGCAACCACTTTGGATATGGTAAATGGCAGTACTTCTGGCCAGCCAAAGCCATTACTTTAACAAAGGAACTGGTTTGGCTGGTTCATCAGACTCTTCTGCTGGTTTCTAAACATCACTGGATACAGGATCACAGCATCATCCAGACTGACCACAAATACATTTTTTTAAAAAACCCTACTGTTCTTAATATGCGCAACAGAACAGCTTCCAATTCACCAAAGACCAATTGAGGAAATACCAACTGAGGAAATACATGAACGACCATGAAGGAAGGGTTTTTAGAGAGAGAGAGAAAAGTGTTTTGATTAATACTCTAAATAGAAGAGGCCCGTTGCCTCAATGGCATGACAGTCTTTCCGGCATATGGAGCAGCAAGATAATAAGGACAGAACAGATAACTAGAGCATGAGAGATGAGATTTCAGAAGAAGATGAATATCTGAGGAGCAAAAGGCCCAAGGAGAAGAAGGCGTTTAAAGCAGAAGCAGAGATGAGGAACTAGCAAGGGCCTAAATCCATGAAGAAACTCAAAAACACAAATAAAAGCTTAGTCAGATCCACTAATAGAGAGGACCATAGTGACCCATGAATCAATATGTTTCTGAGGGAAACAATAAACGTATTCATTTACATATATATTATATAGCTCTGTAACCTTAATTGTATTTTATTGCTATTGTTTTCCTCTGCTTTTTGATATATTTTTTTGTATGTAGTCTTTTTCTTTCCCCCTTTCCTTTCCTTTTCCTATTTACCGGTAACTCACTGTAATACTTTCAATAAAATATGAAAATAATAATAATAGTAACAACAACAACAACAGAGAGGAGGGCCCTCTTGACGCTCCGCAGGCCACACTCCCTCCCCAGCCGCACCCCTCTCTCCAGGCACAACCCTGGCTGGAACGCTTCCTTGCACTCTTGTTTGTCTAGAACAGTGTTTCCCAGCCTTGGGTCTCCAGCTGTTTCTGGACTACAACTCCCATCATCCTTAGCTAGTAAGACCAGTGGTCAGGGATGATGGGAACTGGAGCCCGAAGGTTGGGAAACATTGGTCTAGAAGAAAGACAGAGAGGTGTGTTTGTGTAGAAACTAGCCTAGTGTGCAAAGGTGAAACTTACATTCATTGCTCCGCCTAGTTTTCCCTCTGGCCCCGCCCACCACTGGCATGTGACACCTTGAAGGTTGCCTAGAGGGGAATGTAGTCCTCCCTGCCCCTGCACGAACAGGAGCTGCAAAAGTCAATTAAGTCTCTCTCTCTCTCTCTCTCTCTCTCTCTCTCTCTCTCTCTCTGGTACAAGGAAGGCTGATAACCTTTCTGGTTGGCCTGCAAAAGGGACCCCTTTCACAGAAATGCATTTGTCCCTCATTATCCTCTTCAACCCTTTCTAGCAGTACCGTTTTTCCAGAAAAAGAGGTGCCGGAACTCACCCTGAACACCTCCCTCCTTAGAGTAGCAATGGCGTGCAAGAATTGAGTTCCGTCAAGTTCCATCTGAAAAAAGGCCTTGCTCTCTAGGTCCACCAAGGCTGGTAGCCCAGATCTCGGGTGAGGAAAAAGGCCTTTTCCAGCTCTGCTTCTTGACATCTTTGCAAGTTGGGGGTGAGGAACGCAGAACACCTTCAGATGTTGTCGGGCTCCCAAATCCCAACAGTCCCAGCTGGCATGACCAATGCTCAAGAGAAACAAATGAGCATTGTGGAGTCTAAAAACATCTGGAGGGCAAAATATTTCCCACCTCTGGCAGTGCTTTTTTTCTGGGGGTACTCAAGGGTATGGGCACCTTTTTCCACCAGCGTGGTGCTTAACTGTAACTACTTCCTGGTGAGTAACCACACCTTTTTTTTCTAAAAGAAAAAGCACTGAATTCTCTGGTATAGAAGGCAGAAGAGGACTCCAGTTCCCATCTGCCTCACCAGCATGGCCAGTGGTCCAGCAATGTATAAAGGGCCCCAGGTTTCCTATAGTTGCGGCAGGAGAAGCCAGGGCTGGGGTACCTTTGGGCTCTCCAGATATTGCTGGACTCCAGCTCCCATCAGTCCCAGCCAGCAAGGTGAGGATTGATGGTTAAGAATGATGGAAGCTGGAGTCCGACAACTTCTGAAGGACACCAGGTTCCCCATCCCAGATTGTTGTTCTTTAGTTATCTATTAATACCTTTACACCCCAACTTTTCTCCAAGCGGTGCACACATTCCTCCCCCTCTCCATCAACAACCCTGTGAAGTAGGTTAGGCTGAAAGGCAGTGACTGGCCCCCAAGATCACCCAGAGAGCTTCACCAGCAAGTGGGGATTCGAACCCTGGTCCCCTAGATCTTAGCTCAGCAATTTAACCACTCTAATCTTATCTAATCTTAGCCCTGTTAGAATATTTCCATTCCTCCATAAAAAGGGAACAGGCTGTTGTGTGTCACAAGCCTGCTTACTTCGTGCTCACAGGGAGTTTCTGTTTTGTATATAGCTTTTGTTCTGGCGTTTTCCTTGACATGGATGCAAGCAGTCATGCTTTTCTTTTGTTCTGACCAACATTGAATAAAGCTGTAAATATGCTCTTCTGGGTGAATCTTCTGTTGTGGAAACTGTGTGAAAAGGGCATGCATGAGTCTTGGAATGTGTCTGAGGCTTGTGTCGCTAATTGACTGATGCTGTTCTACAGGAGACTGAGAGATCATCTGGAGACAACGTAGGCCTGCCTGATGGCCTTTGTCTCCCTGGCAGTATCCCAACAAGCCCAACACTCTAACCACTGCCCAACACTGTTGAGGTACCAGGGATTGAACCTGGGACATGCTGCTCGCAAAGCAGATCCTCTCCCGCTGAGCTATGTCCCCCACTCCTGGGTCCTAGCATCAACCAGGTTGGGCCACCTTCATTTCCTTTGACCCCCACCCGCCCACTCCATTGCCCACAGCTCACGTACAAAAGACTGCTAGCTTCTGGGAGGTGGACTTGTCGGAGTTCTGCAGGGACTCATGGTCAACTGTGCAGGTGACCTCCACGCCATTGTCCTCTTTCCCGACGGTGAATTCTACGCGGCTGGTGACCGTGAACGTCTTCCCGTTAGCATCTTCTTCCACTTCTGAAGGTTCAGCTGTTTGGGGGAAGATGGAGTAAGAAGGGCTCAGTGGCCACAGGGAACTGTGGCAAAGAGAACAGTTTGGATTCTCGACCAAATGAAAGAATCGTTCCTTGGTTCATCCAGGCTAGGTCGCCTGGAAGCAGTTTTCGACTCGCCACGGGTGATTAACCACCCACCTTTTAAGTGATTGATTCAGGGGTCAGGGGACCCCGAATTGTCAGAGGGGCAGAGCTGTCCCGTGGCCTCATACCTGAGAGCAGCTTGTCCCCCTTATGCCACCGGAGCTCAGCAGCCGGCTTGCTGCCGGAAGAGAAGCACGTCAGCTGGGCCACGTCTCCTTCTTTAAGAGGATCGGAGTAGCCAGAGATCTGGGGTTTCTGCGGGATTCCTGCGAGAAGGGAAAGAAACCTGGGACACTGAGGACTAGCGACTTGGTTGGAGAATCCTCAGCTATGTAGCAACCTTCCAAGACACTGGAGATGAAAGGCAGTAACACACAGGCTTAGTGTCTAGTTAAAAAAAAAAACCATAATCAACCAACGGCCGAAATTCTCTGCAGGAGTGGAGCGGGACCACTCTATCATTTCGCATTTCTATGGTGCAACTCCTCTGTAGTTCCCAGAGTCAGACTGTGCTTTTGGCTTCTACCTCCCAGCAGCCTTTCAGCCAAGGACCCTTGAGGTTGCACATCAGGTCTAGCCACCCTCCTCTCTCTGCTCTCTTTTCACTGTCCCTTAGTAGCTCCATGATTATTATTATTTTTGGGGGGTGTCCCTAGACTTAGCACCCACTCCAGGAGGCATCCTAACCTGGAAGATACAGGACATGCAAACTCAGAATTCCCTTATGCTGCCACTGAAATTCCTGGATGCTCTGGGAGAAGTGGAAGCAGGAGTGCGGCTAGGGTAGGAGGCCCTCTGCTAGGCTTGGGGATGCTGGCCCCTGCCTGCCTTCACTACCCTCTGGCACTGACCGGCCTTGCCACCCCCTCCCTGCTCCCCTGGCCTCACCCAGCACAGTGACGATGGCCTTGGCGGTCCTCACAGGCATGGTGAAAATGGAACAGGTGTACTCGCCCTCGTCTGCCAGGGTCGCATTGTCGATACTGATGGTCAGCTCATTGGGCGTGGACCTCTCCAGCTGGATGCGGAGATCTCTCAGCGCTAGGAGAGCAGAGAAAAAGGAGCGTTGCAAAATGGGTGAGTGAGGTTGCTTTAAGAAAAGCACATGGTAATGGTTTCTAATACTGAAATTGAGGATGCCCTGTTGGAGAAACTTATCTTTCTTTTTTCTGCTTTTTGTGGGACGTGAAACACAAGAGCAGTCAAGTACAACATTCCTAGGGTGAACATGTTTACACATGGAGAGGAATGCTTGTTCATCCAGCAGGTAAACTTCCTGTTTCCTTCTGGGCTGGGACAGACTTCCTCTGCATGTGACTAGAGGTGGGCGTGGCCTCACCTGTGCAAGTAACGACAAAAGCACAGGGCAGCCACCTTTCTCTTTTTTTGACTACATGGATCGAAGAAGCAACATCTGCTTAGCCAAAGATTCTCTCTTGGCTTCCAGCCAAGAGAGGACAGGAACTGTCTCCTTATGAGATAGTTTCCAGGTGTATGTTACTTTTCTAAGCTAAGTCTGCCTTCTGGGATCCGATTGTGAACAGAACGTGAGTAAATTCTTTTTATACTTTTATAAAAGACTGTGGTTTGTCTTATCTTTTATAAGGGAATAAGGGGAAAATACCAGGACAGTTATTATAAAGGCTTTAGCGAGCCTGAGCAAACGCATCCGCTTTAAGTTTAAAAGGGGAATGTTACTCTGCTAAATTGTGAAACTTGTTAACACAAGTTGGAAAGACTATAATTAAATAATATATCCTCTCCCGCATCCCTGAACATTCCCACACTTTTAAAGCCTGATATATTATTATTATTAGCTATTTAAAGCCCCAAATAGGCTTCTATGAAATCCAGAAAAAAAGCTATAAAGGTGGTTTCTCAGTAACTTCCTCTCTTGGAAATGTTGTAGTCATAATTGCCTATGGTAGTCTCTAAGTTACTCACCACAGAATTTCATAGCTACCACGATAACATGAGATAACTGAGAATGGTTATCATCAGAGGCAATGGGCTGCATTAATTTCACTAGGTAGGTCTACTCCAACTTAGTTGGAGGAGGGAAGAAAGTGCCTCTTTGGAATATGCAGAAAATATTTTTATTTTTTAAAGAAATGAACCACAGAAAGAGGGGGAAGGAAGTCAAGTTTTGAAATGTTAAGAGATGAAAGCGTTCTAACCATTACACAATACTGCTGTTCAATGACAATAATGTGACAGGGAACCTGTGGCCATCAAATATGGTTGGACTCCAACTTCCATCAACCAGTGATCACAGGCATGATGGGAGTTGTAGTCCAACGGTATGTGAAGGTTCACTGGTTCCCAATCAGGGAGGTACAGAATCCTTACTCTTTGCCCTTTTTAAAAAACAAGTCAAAAGGTTTCTTTTTTCCAGACAGCCTGTTGATCTCCACATTTTACTCCCTTCTGTTTTTATGGTCCTGACCAGCGGTTTTAAAATTCCATTTTAACATTGTGAGTTATCAACAGTGTTTTAAAATTACTACTAAAACACTATTAGCAGCGTGTTCATGCATGTGCGCTTTCCTGCCCTGCAATTTACAGAATTAAAATCAATATACTTCCCCCTCAGATATGTAGGACTGGGCTTTTAATCAATAAATCATATTTCAGATGACAGCATCTCTAAAATTCACCAGATTAGCTCCATTGTCCTCAGCTCTGGGGCATCCACAGCAAATCCGACTACTTGATCTGTTGCAAATTTATCTTACTTAGACATTAAATATATAATTTCAGCTTGCTCATCACGAGAATCAGATATATGGACCTATTCCTCCTGGCACTCACATTATCATCTTTTAGGTGTTAAGCAAATGCATTTTCATTTTCTCGGTCTTTAAAAAATTGCTTTTTAAAAAAACTTTTATTGTGAATGCTGTAGTCTCATGGGGAACAAGTTGGGCCTTTTGTGTTTATTTAACATTCCAAATACTGTATTTTTGCTTTATCTGAATTGGTTAGCACAAAATGACTGCTGAAGTTGCAGGGTATAAATTATGGAAAACAATAAGCAGCAAACAAGCAAACAAATTGCGTTGCGCTTGTGACACATTGACAGCTCGGAAAGGAAGGAAAAAAGGCTGATATGATAAATCTCCTCTTGCTCTTCTTGACTGCTTGTGCTGCTCTTTCGGCTGAGAAATACCCAAATTTTTATCGGAAAAATTTATATTCAGTTGTGGCAGGGAGAACCAACTCCCTTCCAGCTGGAAAAAAAAAATATATGTGTCTGTGTTGGTCATTTGGAGGCAATTCTGAATCGCCGCAGGTGAGCAGGAGACTGAAAATACACATGCCTGTTTTATGGATTCTCCCCAGACTTTGAGGGCTCTAGAGGAACACTGTTCTCTGTGCGGCATCATTTACCTGGGTTCACTGAGGTTCCAAGGACATAAGCTAAAATCTTCCCTGCTTATCAAGGACAGTCCTTATTTTCTGCCTCCTGTTTCTGGTAATTCACCAGCTCTGTTTTCGCCTTCAGGGGATGCCTTGCTAAGAGGTTATGAATACAATTTCTGCCTTGCCTGACTACCGAGGCCTCATGCTTGCAAATCTCAGCCTTAAGTGGAAATGACATTTCCAAGCTTGCCTGCTGCTGTGGGAGGGGGAAAGCTTTGCAAAGAAGGCATTAGGACCTTGCCAGGTTCCTTATGGCAGCAGCAGAGTCCAAACTCAGAACTGGGCTGATGATGCGGAGAGTAAGGTAAAGGTAAAGGTACCCCTGACCATCAGGTCCAGTCGTGCCCGACTCTGGGGTTACAGTGCTCATCTCGCTTTATTGGCTGAGCTTCTGGGTCATGTGGCCAGCATGACTAAGCCGCTTCTGGCGAACCAGAACAGCGCACGGAAACGCCGTTTACCTTCCCGCCGGAGCGGTACCTATTTATCAACTTGCACTTTGACGTGCTTTCGAACTGCTAGGTTAGCAGGAGCAGGGACCGAGCAACGGGAGCTCACCCCGTGGTGGGGATTCAAACTGCCAACCTTCTGATCAGCAAGTCCTAGGCTCTGTGGTTTAACCCACAGCGCCACCAGCGTCCCTTCTGATGCGGAGAGTATATGCCCACCCACCCACCCACATATATATATATATAAACATTTTATTTGCATAGTCTAATTTCAAACCGAGCCAGTGGGGCATTTGCTCATTACTAATTGTGGTTTCTCAAATTTATTTATTTGAAAGATTTATTACTCGCCCTCCGCCACAAGCTCCCAGGGTAGGTTCCAGCACGTAGGAAATACAATTTCAAGGCAGATAAAATAAGTGTAATTGTAAAACCCACAAAACCGCTCCAAAATGGAACAGAGTGATGTGAATTCAGCAAAGCAGGTGGGTCACAAAACCCAAAATGTGCATGTTAAAAACTGTACATCTCTGTGGGGAAGTGCAAGAAAAGCCTTGTTCTAGGATCAGGTCAATGGTCCTACTAGGGCATCATCCTGTTCTCCCAGTAGTCAACCGGATGCTCACGGCAAGAGCATAAGAACCCAAACACAATAACACTCCACCCAGCCATGGGTATTCAAAATGGCCATCCATGTTGGTGAGCATCACTGCTTATGGGGGAAGCAAATTTCCAGATCCCCATTTCCTGCACTTCTGAGGGTGATGGAACATCAGCAGGGATGGAGAATATTTGGGACCTAAATTGTTATCCATTAGGTAGCCTGTTTTAATACTGTGCAACACTTTGGAGAGGGAAGGATAGGGACTTTTAGTGGGAAGGGGACTGAGAAAGAGCACAAATCAAGAACAATGAATAAATTCAGCACCCATCGCCAAAGACAGCTCCGGGCACCTTCTGCCCAGCTCAAGACCCTGATGGAATGCAGATTCTCTACCTCGTTTCTCCCCAAAGTAGAGCGTCTGTTGAGCAGGATTGGACCACTGTAGGGAGGAGTCATCAGGGTCTTCCACTTCACACTGGAGGAGCACCTTGGAGCCTGCGACCACAATTTCATCCGACGTCGTCGGCTGGCTCCCTGCAGGAAATCAAGAGGGATGTTGAACATAAGAAGGGGGGAGAGAAGGGGGGTGGGGGAGAGATGCTGAACAACCTACCAACATAAACATATGCAAGAGCCTAGTTCTCACTGAGGTGTGTCTGGGGCTCTAACACTTTGGGCTACAGCAGAAAGTTCACATCACAGAATGTCTCCCCCATACAAATTAAGTCCCCTGCACAAGTGAAAACTGTCATGTTAGTGAAAAGCTAAGCTTACAAAATCCATCTCCCTTCACATGCCAGTTCTACCCACACCCAGCAAATGTGGAGGTAATGATTATACACACACACACACACACAGAGAGAGAGAGAGAGAGAGAGAGAGAGAGAGAGAGAGAGAGAGAGGATGTTGAAATAAATGCAGAAATCAGAATGAATGCTCACTAAAACAGCAACCATCCTCCCAGCCCCTCACCACACCTGCAAGCTTTGTGTCGGCAAGTCAGGATGAATGCTCAGTAAACAGGTCATTTGGAAGATCCCAAAGGTGCCAAACAGTCAAGAAACACGAAGCAGAGGGAGAACAGCAGCCTGTTTTAGAGGCTTTGGGCCTCTGGGCTAGTTGCCAGAATAGTGTGCAACAAAGCCAGATTATTCCTCCTCCGCCTTTTCTTCTTCTTCTTCTTCTTCTCCTCCTCCTCCTCCTCCTCCTCCTCACACAATCATGGGATTGTAGAGTTGGATGGGACCCCAAGAGTCATCTAGTCGAACCCCCTGAAGTGCAGGGAACCACAGCTCAAAAATCCCAGACAGATGGCAAAAATTGTGCTTGAGATTGCTTTCCCACCATTCCTTCTTCCTTGTGCGCTGTGTCTCTTTTAGATTTGCGAGCCTGATGGGCTGGGAACTCTTTTAGTGCCAATTTTTGTAAGCTGCTCTGGGCCAATGGTGTGTAAGTGCTGCAAATAAATAAATAGTGGCCCCTTTCCAATGGAAAGAAACCCCACTTAGTTCCCAAGATTTCACCATGCACCGGCCAACCACTCTAACGCCTTGCCTGACCATCTTAAGGACTAGAAACCTGAAGCAATGTCTGCCTCCAGGTCCAGGTTCTGGCAGTTGCACCATGGCATATCCTGTCTTGCACTGCACATTCCCCAGTGAAGAACAGCTAAGCAGCATACTGTTGGGATGGCTCAGTCAGTGGAGCAGGAGACTTTTAATCTCAGGGTCGTGGGTTTCAGCCCCACACAAGGCAAAAGATTCCTGCAGACTAGATGACTTGTGTTCCCTTCCAATTCTACAGTTCTATGATTCTTTGAGGACCCATCACTGCTGGGTCCTCCCTGGGGGGGGGGGGAAGGACCTTGAGCAATTTACTGGAAGTTTCCTTGCTAAGCCATCAGCAGCAGCTGTAAAAAAACATATTTTAAGAATGTGCTTTCGTTGCCAGCTCCCCTTCTCAATTCGTTGCCTCTGTTGCCTCTGGGCTCTGTGGGCGTCTCCGCTAAGCACATTCCATCCCGCCTGGTTGGCCGGGGTTACGGCCCCAAGTTCCTCCCCACCTCTGCTCGGCCCAAAGAACCCAGGCAAGAAACGGCTGGAGAATAAAATTGCCCCTAGCGCACAGCCTCAGCTGCCTGGCAAAACAGCAGCCCCTTGTCCTGTGTCCACTTCCCCCACGCAGCCAAAGTATGCACAGCAGTGGCATTTCAGCACATGGCTGTGGCACAATTGACCGCAGCATCAAAATCACTTCGGTCAGGGCTGGATTAAGACCTTTCAGGGCCCATAGCACTTAAAAGATTTTGGAGCCCCCATATACTGTACGGTATATCTAATTCAAAACATAAACAACAATAAATTCTAAAGTAAAATTCTATTTTTCAAAATGAAACGGAACTTACAGTCAGGTGGGAAACAATGTTTGTTTTTGTAGACTTCCACTTTATTTATATTTGATTCCCCCCCCCCCCCCCGCAATTACATAGTCTTTGATCAGGTCCTCAAAACTAATCTTATGCAATGCATCTGCTTCTATACTTAGTTGTGATAAGGCAGCCAGCCCACCTTGTTGCCTAGTTGCTCCGCTGGGATTTTAAAAATATAGTTCAATTGAGAAAATGAACGCTCAGCTGAGCCACTGGTGACCATTAATGCTAAAAATCTGGCAATGGAAAATTTCTGTGGTGCCCCCCCCCCACTTCCCTCTGATGCCCTGAGCACCTGCTTATTTTGCTTAATGGTTAATACAGCCCTGGGAACAATTCAGGAATGTACCTGAGCAGGTATCCTGATTTGTAAGGATGCCTCAAGAGCTCTGCTGAACTATGCCAAAAAGCCCATGGAGCCCACAGAAAGCTGCCTTACCCCAAGCCGGGCTATTGGTTTGTCCAGCTCAGTGTTGTTGACACTGGCTGGCAGTAGCTCTCTGGGTTTCAGGCAGGGAACATTCCCAGCCTTACTTGGAGATTTCGGCGATTGAAACCGGCACCCTTCTGCACGCAAAGCAGATGGCCTACTGAGTTACAGACCCTTCCCAACACGGGAAGGTGCCTTATATTCAGTCAGGCCTTTGATCCATTTAGCTTAGTCCTGGCAGCACTGACTGGCAGCAGCTCTCCAGGATTTTAGACGGGGGTCTTTCCCCAGCCCTGGCAACTGATGCCAGGGATTGTGTCCGGGACCTTCTGCATGCAAAACAGGTTCTTCTGACCACTAAAGCATTTCCCCATCAAACTGCTTCCCTCAGAAGTTGGCATGGCACACTCCAGCAGCCAGCCATATGCCTCTTTGGAGGCTGGCAAGCAGGACATGAATTCTGCAGCCCTCTCCACACAGTCATCTCCTTCTGCACACATTCCAGCTTGTCAATAGCCTCTTTAAACTGTGGTGCCCAGACCTGGATACAGCATGTCTGGGGTTTCGGAAAACCTGGAGCCTGGCCTGCCAGTGTGGACTTCACTGGCTCATGGTCAAGCAACCAGCCAGCATGGCAATGACCCCAGCAGCAGAACCTCGTCAGAGACAAGGTAGTGTTCTTGTCAATTCCATATAACACTAGCCGTAAAGGATCTACACTGACTCCTGGTATGTTTCCAAGCACAATTCAAAGTGTTGGTGCTGACCTTTAAAGCCCTAAATGGCTTCAGCCCTGTATACATTCCACCCCTTTCATTCAGCTCAAAACTAAGGTCCAGCTCTGAGGGCCTTCTGGTGTTTCCCTCAATGCGAGAAGTGAGATTACAGGGAACCAGGCAGAGGGCCTTCTCAGTAGTGGTGCCCGCCTTGTGGAACGCCCTCCCATCAGATGTCAAGGAAATAAACAACTATCTGGCTTTTAGAAGATATCTGATGGCAGATCTGTATCGGGACTTTTTTAATGTTTGACGTTTGGTGTTTATATGTGTGGCTGGTGCACCCAGTCAGATGGGCAGGGTATAAATAATAAAATAATTGTTGTTGTTGTTTTCTGCTCAAATAAGGAGGGTTGAGGAGTATATGGAAGGAGGCTGGAGGTGTGTGTGTGTGTGTCTGTAGAAACCTCTGGCTTTTGCATGGGTGTAATGTCACTTTCTGTACGAAGGTAAGAATCAGATCGGTGCCTGTGCCCATCTATACCTCTGGCCCCGCCCACCATGGGCAGATGGCCCCTGGAAGGCTGTCCACTAGGGAAGGTGGCCCTCAGCCCAACAAAAGTTCTCTACCCTGCTGCAACACATGAGCATACTCTTGACAGCCTGGTTCATAAACCATGTGTAAATTATGGGCGATGGGCCAGAGGAACTACAGCGAGACAGAGCACCTAAATCCTTGAAAACAGCCTGTACTAGAAACCATAAACTCGTCTCCCAGTAGGGAAAGGAGAGAGAATCAATTCTGTTCACATTTAAAGGCAAAGCTACCTAATCCCTACTTCCCAAAACAGTACACAAACTGAAACGCACCCCCTCTTTGAAATTCACACTTCTCCGAATTTTGCAATTCACTTCTCCAGCTCAGCACTGCGTACCTGGGCCCATCAGAATGCACACAGGATGATGATTTATGTTTACTCTTCCTCCAAGGAGCTCTGTGTGGTTTTTGCACAGTTCTCCTCTCCATTTTATCCTCACAACAACCATGGGAGGTAGGTGAGGCTGAGAGCAAGTGACTAGCTGAAGACCACCCAGTGAGCTTCATGGCTAGGGTTGCCAATTCAAACACTACAGTATTTGAAATATGGCAGCCCTATTCATGGCCGAGTGGGGATTCGAACTCTGGTCACCCAGGTCCTAGACCGACAAACTAACCACTATGCCATGCTCGCTCTCTAGTAAGAAGAATGTACCCAAATGCTTTGTACCAGTGGAACTTCCTTTGCAAAAATGTGTAGATAGGCAAAGTTGGGTAAAGTGATGGAGAAATTTGCATGAAAACGCTGATGGATTTCCACGATGACTTTTTTAAAAATCATAAACTGATGTTGAGAACTAAACTTAGGACTGTAGAAATGGGGAACAGAGAGAAACTGAAATAGACAGATTTCCCTTCCTCCCTGCTGAGTGAATCTTTGCTGCCCAATGTTTAATCCTCCTTGCCCAAATGCAACCAGGCTCCAGTCTATTTTCTGCTGTCAAATCTCATCCCCTTTTCTCTGCTCTTTGGTTGCCATGGAAAAGAATTGATCTTTATATCATCTTCCGAAGAAAAACAGTGCCTCTCCACCCCCTTTGGAAGATGCCACCAATGCCCCATGGCTGTCAATCTTCTTGACTTGCGTCTAAAAGGGACAAGGGGGACCCGGGGAGCGTGTTCCGTATGAAACTGGGTCAAGGGGGAGCAAATGAACCAAACCCCAGGTGCATTGTGGGGGGGAAACCTGCACCATTTGTTTTCAGAGAGAGACAGAGCAAAGGAGCAGAGCTCATTCAGGTGCTCTGCCCCAGGACCTGTTTTTATTATTTACGACCAAAAAAAGTGCCTGTGCTTTGGATGGAGAATATCTATATATTGCAGGGAGCCCATTATACCTCCTCCAGTGAGCAGCCTGCCTGAGGGGACCTGGGCTGCTCAGCAATGGGGGCAGCAAGCAGATGGTCTGTTCCAGCATGTTGAATAATGCTGGGCTTTATTTCCCCCAATAGGACAGAATGGATGGCTCCCTTGGTGGTTTTGGCTGTTTGCTGCTGCATCTTTGATGGCAAAGGGAAAAGCTCAGTGACAGAGCATTTGCTTTCCATGCAAGAAGGCCCAGATTCCATCTCCAGGGAGCACATAAACTATGGAACTCTCTCACAGAAGGAAGTGATGGCCACCAAGCAACCGAGATGGCTTTAAAAGAGGATTAGACAAACTCACAGAGGAGAGGGCTACCGAAGGATACCAAGCCATGATGACTATGCTCTGCTCCACAGTTGCTTCTGAATACCAGAAAACACAAGAGGGGAGAAGGCTCTTGTGCTCAGATCCTGCTTGTGAGTTCCCCACTGAATCATCTGCCTGGGACATCTGGTTGGCCACTGTGAGAACAGGATGCTGGACCAGATGGGCCATTGGCTTGATCCAGTAGGCTCTTCTCATGATCTTAGCTGCTGCCAGTCATTGTGTAGACAACTCTGAGCTAGACTGACCAAGGATCTGACTCCATATACAGTCATACCTCTTGTTACATTTGCTTCATGATACGTTTTTTCAGGTTGCGTCCCGTGGCAACCCGGAAGTGCTGGAAAGGGTTGCTTCCGGGTTTCGCCACTCACGCATGTGCAGACGCGCAAAATGACATCATGCGCATGTGCAGAAGCAGCGAATTGTGACCCGTGCGTGCACAGACGTGGGTTGTGTTCCTTTCAGGTTGCAAATGGGGCCTGTTCGCAACCAGAGGTACCACTGTAAAGCAGATTCTGAGGTTACCCATTGACTCTAGTTCCATAGAATTCATTGGGAGTCACTTCAGTTGGATATCTCAGTGGGTTGGAGCGTAGTGCTGATAATGCCAAGGTTGCATGTTCATTGCCCGGATGGGGCAGGTGCATATCCCTGCATTGTTGAGCGTTGGGCAAGATTTATCCTCATGGTCCTTCCGACTCTATGATTCTACTACAGTCATACCTTGGTTCTAGAACAGAATCTGTTCCGGAAGTCAGTTCAAGTCCTGAAAATGTTCAAAAACCAAGGCGTAGCTTCCGATTGGCTGCAGGAGCTTTCTGCACTCAATTGGAAGCCACAGAAGCCACATCGGACATTCGGTTTCCCAAAAAACATTCACAAACCCGAACACTCGCTCCCGGGTTTGCGGCATTCGGGAGCCAAAACGTTCGAGTCACAAGGTGTTCCAGAACTAAGGAACAACTGTAATTGTTTTTAATGATTTCCCCCTTATCGTTTTAGCTGTTGTTATTTTCATCTGTAAGCTGCCTTGAGTTCTTGTAGGAAGAAAAGGCAGGTTAACAACAACAACATCATCATAAATTATTTCCAACAATAAGGAACATGTGGATCTATACAGGGAAGGAGTGCTCAATGTAACTCCCCCAAAGCAGGATAGCTTGGAGGGGGAGCCAAAATATATATTATATTGGTGCAGATATATATTAATTACACCCACCTTCAGTCCTTGGGACTGGAGAGGATAAGGCTGCTATCAATGGGTACAGGCAATATGGCTGTTGGAGGCAGTATGTGCCTCTGAAGACCAGCTGCTGGGAATCACTGTTGACATTTCCATTCCACCTTAAGGAACAGGTGTGTGGAATTATTGCATGTCACATGTCTGTTTACATTCCAGCACAGTATGCTGGGAACTTCCGTTGTGAGTATAGCTTTTGCTTTTAGCTGTTCTCTCTGAGACGACATGTTTCTTTGTCCTGATTTATGATTAATAAAACTGTAGTTATAGTATGCTTCCACAAGCCTCATGCCTATTCTGTGTGCGCAGTTCGATCTGCTGATAGTGTGCCCTGGCTTTGAAGCCTGGGTCGCTGATTTACATCGGAGCAGAAGTGATGGTCTTCACAGCAGGACGGCTGGAAGGAGATGGCCCAGCCAGGGCTAGCCAGCTGGCCTCTCAGCCCTCTGCATGCCGACAATCACAAGTGGAGAGTGTTGCTCTTCTGCTCACGATCTGCTTGGGGGCTTCCCATATAGGCCCCTGGCTGGCCCCTGTGAGAACAGGAAACTGGATGAGATGGGGCACCTTTGCCCCGATCCAACAGGGCTTGTCTTACATTCTTAAGCTCAGGATGTGAAATAAATAGATGGTGGACTATGGAATGGCTGGGTAGAGTGGGAGAGAGAGAAGGAGCTTATTTAAAGAAGCCATTTGAAAACAACAATAACCAACAACTTTAAATGGTTATTTTAAATAAGCAGATTTTTTCTTCCAAAACACACTCCAAGTTTCACCCTCTATTTATTTCACATCCTGAGCTTAAGAACATAAGAACCTAGTGGGTTTTAAATGAGGGTCAGGCATGGAAACAGCCTTTCCCCCTTGGAATAAACTTGACCAACTGGAGGTTGGATCAAAAATGTGTCTCATGCACAACAGAGAGAGAGATTTTTTAATGATGCCGGGAAGCAGCAAAAGACCAGCACGGATCCGGAAGGGCAGAATGTGAAAGAGAAGGAGAGAAGGAGGGGTGGAGGAGTCATAATCAATGTGGAGGAGGGAGGGGCCAAATCAATACAACCGGGGGCTGGTGGGGCGGGTGGGTTGGGAAAATACCTCCAGAGGAAGAAAAGGAGGCAACAAATGAGAGGAACAATGCAGCAAATAGCAAAGGAGGAGGAACAA